>NC_063275.1:17389686-17992374 GCF_910591885.1 Bombus terrestris
ATACCAAAGATTCCTAAAAAAGAAACAAACTAAATATTTCATATAAATTTTAAATTGTTGAATCGATCGGTCGATACACTGTAAAGGAGCGTCACTGATCGCCCGGTCTTGAAGAAATATTATTGAAGTAAACACTCGGTGTGTTTCTCGCATTTAATTAATTATCAGAAGGTTTACGTATTCGTTCGCATACCCACGCGCAAATAAACGATGATAAATAAATCCAGTTTAAAACACGGCCTCTCACAACCCAACAGACACCTCCAAATAACATGGAAACCACTTTTTCCACTTTGCACGAACTTAATTGGTCACGTATTAAATTGGTAAGGCAACCAATTTCGAGCTTGCTGGAATATTCGTGATTCGGAGGAACATTTCAACGACGTTTATCTCACTGCACGAACGATTCGTTCTTGTTCGTGCCTCGATACACAATACACGCATCGGTATTTCCTTGGAATTTAATGTTCCTCGATCGGTGGACCGGGGGACTGGTAATCGCGTCGAATAAAGCAAATCGAGGCAAGGAGAACGGAAACGTTATTGGTTCCAGATTGGTCGAGAACTCGATGTCGCGATCGTGGCAACAAACTGACAACCGATGAAAGGATATTATCAACACGCCTAATTATTTCAGATCCAGACGATAGCGCACGAAAGAGTTAGCTAAACGACTGTAAGCGGAAATTCGTGAAAGCACATGAAGGACTAACAAATGCAAAAATTTTCTTTGCACTCGACATTGCACTTTGGTGCCACCTCTATCTTTCCTCACAGTCACGGAATAAAATCGTGACGATCCAGACAAACTTAAATTATTCTCGAATATCCGCTACTCCTTCGTAATGTATTATTTCGTATCGATATACCGTGGCATGTAAATGTCACTTCGCGATGTACGTGATATTCACGCGTATAATGAAACGCGTTTGCATTAGATATGTTGTTTTCAAACGTAGTGTTTTCTCTATAAAAATGAAATATAAATTAAGGAGTAACATTGTTGGTAATTTCGCGCAATTACAGTTCTCTTAGATTTCTCTTTCGAATTAATTTTTCATCATGAACGTTTAAAAGCTTGGCTGTTACAATTTCTTCGATTTACGCTAATGGTGCAAGCACGTGTACACTAACGATTGCTGGGAATAACTTCATAAATTTTCCTCTTTCGAGAATAAACATCGACTATACGGCGTAAAGTCTTATCGATATCGATCGTAGAACGCGAGTCAAAGGTATGCAATGGAATTTCGAAAAAAAGCGGGTCAATATGTTTGCATTGGTATTATCTGCTTGTCCAAAGCCGATATCGTTTCTGGAGATAAACGCCCAACATTTGAGCTCGGCTATAGATCGAAGGCGACCGGCCGTGAAATACGCTGCTAACCATCAATTACCGTGATATACTGGTTCTTGCAGCGACTACCGGGCGAAAGAAGCTGCATCCCGCCAATAATTCGCCGATTCTACTTTTAACTCCTACAACCGAGCTGCAGCATTGTTATTTGCCTCGCAAATTTTTTTTGACAGGCTGCAGTTGTTGACCCACGATTTATAGGTAATTTCAACTTAATGATCGAACGAGTAGTGCTGCCTTACGTAATCGGTCTTTTTAGATTTTTTATCGATCATTTTCTTCGACCAACACCTTGTCGAAAAAACGGCCTGCAGATTAGACAATGTCCGATATAATCGAAGAAAGGAAAAAAGAGAGAAAATCAACGGTATTTCGAGACGTTTTTATTAGGGAAATTTACGACAGAGAATTTGGAATGGATAATCGTAGCAAATTTCGTAATACGTACGGCTCCCTAATATACAGTTTAATATTACGGTAAGGAAACTGGAGCAATAAAGTTTCGAAATTGGCTACGTTCGCTAAGTGGACTCCTAATTGATCGTGCTATTAATCTGAGCCTAAGAATCGATAAACCATTTTTAGAAACTTCTGGGATTTCTCCTCTGCCTTTACCTCGTGAAAGAGAAAAGCATAGACAGAGAACGTGAAAAACGAACAAAATCATAGTTTCACGATTAAAGAAACGCTTTAGCCTCGTCGCAGCGTCTTCCGCGCTTACGCCTACTTAATTAAGCTCTCTTGATCGCCACCAGAACGTAAGGACAAACGCGCTACACCGGGGGAGAAAAAAAAAGACGCGAACGCGTCGACAGCTTCCTCCTGGTTATTCGCGTGCGTGCTTTATCCCAGGCGATAATTATCCGCATTCGAGAGGGAAGAAAAAGAGGAACCGAGGAGAAACACGTGTCGTGAAAGGGGTCCCGTGCGTGTACGTCGTTACGTATGGTCATTACCAGGAGTAACTTTTAAGCCTGATGTTCGCCAGCTACCCGTTGCGGTCAGCTCCGTCCGGCAAAATGCCTCGTTACTTATTTTACGAACGAACCTTATTACCAGTCCTCGTTTAAAAGCACGTCGTGTGCATATATCTCGAGCGCCAAGCAATTTGTAAAGCACTTTCCCTGCGATCTGTTTTCCGGGTTCGAGCTTTTCCACCGATCCGACTGGAAACTGTTGTTTTTCTCTAGCTTGTTTCGAGATCGACTCAAGAGGTAATGAAGAAAGAATTCAATAGGTGATGCGGATGAATTTGCGCGATCGGAGAACGCAACAGGAAATCGCGGTCTCCTACAGTCGCGACTCCTGTCTCCTGTGTCCGCTTACATAATTGTATATACTTATAAAATTATACCTATATCTCGCGCTATCACGCGCCGCGCCGCTTGCGCAACACGTTGAGTTACACGGCCACGTTACGTAACGGCGATTTTACAATGGAATCGTTTACGGTACGCGGCCGTTTCTGGACGATTAAACGAGAAGCCATGAAAAAAAAAGGCAGAGCCGAATCGAGCAGTTCGCTCTAGAGGTCGGAACATTCTAGGACAAAGATACGTACGAACGCAACGCTCGCGGAAGCGATTCGCATGCTCGAGGATCCGGGATGGCTGATTTTTCTTCCAGGTTCGTTCTCACGCTGAACTATCGCGCGCTTCGGAAATGATAGAGCATCGGACCCGCGCCGATTTCTCGTGAGATCCTCCTTTTTCCTTTTTTTGCCAATCAACTCTCGACCCGATCGTTTTGAAGCTTTAATTTTCGAGGATGTTTTTGTGCGTGACGCAGGTAGTACGAATTAATGGTTGTTGTTGGATGCCAGTCTCGTGTTAGTTCGGAAGTTCGCCGGTCATTTTTGTTTCGAACTAATCGCGTTTCACTTGACACACTTTGTTGCGGATCCGAATTATTGGTCCCGCTAAATTAAGGAGATTTATTTTCTCCAAATATACGTATACGAGGAAGTATTAAGGAGGAGATGAGTATTATTCGAAAGAATGGTCGTAAAAGTGGTTCAGAAACTCGTGGAAGATTTTAAAAAGAAATTTAAACAGAGTCGCTTGACCCGTTTGCGTTCTTTGTTGACAAAATTATGACGAGTTGATTGGTGTCGAGTTCTCTGCTCCGATCACGACAAAATCGTGTCGAGTCAGCCACGTGATTAGAATCGAGATGCAAATTTTACTTTCGTCCTTAGCTCGGACTACCTCGTTACGACAAAAACTTTCTTTTCCGCCGGCAGCCACGCACGTTCCTAACCAGAACGGGGCAGAAATCCAGCGCAAGATAGCCGTGTGAACTTCTAGTCCAGCGGTTCTTCGAAGAAAAGTTTCTGTTTTACCTGTCTGTCTTATACCTCCCTCGTTTAAACCCTTATGTAGAATCATGTGACTCGTAAAACTTATTTTTCTCCCATCAAGCAAGGAAAGTACAAAACATAGACAGTAATGTGTAATTCGTTAATTAAGAATCATAAGAGATTAGATTTTTATACCTAATTATAATCAAGTCATGTTTCATCGAACATAGTATTCGCGATTGATTAATTCAAGAAAGCGACTCGAGGCGTAGCTATTTAACCATGTTTCGCATTACTCTTGTTACGCATGTACGTTTCAAAGTACACCTATATTTGGGCCGTAAATCCGGCACGCGATGACGATATACCGACAGACGGAGCATGACAATATCAGCCCAGATTCGATCGAAACGAGCAAATTTGACATAGATATCGAATTGCAATAACGTAGATTATTGCCTTGCAAGAAGTCAAGTATCAATTAATGATAAGTCATCGGAGATATCGATTGTCACGGACTTCGGTTTCAACCGGACGATTGCACCGAGACCGAGATAATTGCTGTACTGATTGTCATCGCTTTCGAATCGTAAGAAGGATAGAATTTAAAGAGCATACCATAAACGGTAGCCAAGGAACCACTTTAACTGACACCTACATTAAAATAGAAATTTGCTTACGTCCTAGTTTCTTTCTTTCATTCTTTCTTTTCTTCCGACGTTCAAAGAATAGTTAGTAAATCGTTCGTCTAAAAGATATTACATGATCTTTTCTCTTCTCTAACAAAGCGTTTCACATACTAGATCTGCCAACAGATGTTACACTTTCCTTCCGATTACGATGACTTTCGCACGAAACGCTGCTTACGTAATTTCGTCTGATCCTAGGCGAGTAAAGAGAGCGTTACTCGTCATCCCGACGATCGGATCACTTTCCACGCGCACGCGTCTTTGCGGAAAAGCCGCTGAGAAAGGATCGGGAGCGTTCCCCGAACCGGAACGCTCGTTGAAATTCACGTAACACGCTCTCGTCGTATCCGGTATCCATCGAGCTGCACTTGCATTATAATCCGAGTATTGGGTGTTTCGTATCCTTATTTAAAGGGACGGCAAGTGAATCGTTGCGAATTAATCAATCACGCTTCGCGATTAATCGATGTGGATGCGTTGGTAAGAATTTCGCAAGCAAGACGCCCGAACAATGGATCACTTTTACTCTCGGCACGCTCGCCAAAGAGCACTTTGTGTTCCGTTCGTGGAATCACGAATAGGTTCGACAAACCTTAACGCCAATCCCATGCCCCATTGCAAATATGAGAATAAATTACATCGAATAAAAGAGAATATACTATTTATAACGAGCCGGAATCGACATTTTGTTCATGGACGTGGGCAAACGTCCCGTTCCACTGGCTTTATTAGAATTTTCTAGCGTATAATTGCGCGTCAATTACGCGCAGAAACGTAAATATCGCGGTGAAGTGTATTAAATATGGGCGTAGAAATGGGATTGGTAAAGAATTTCCATTCTATCGGCTCGTATGCTTATTTATGCTTTGTCCGTGGATGGGGGTCCCCGTTTAATCGCGATTCCGCCAATACTCGAAATTTGATCACGACGTAGTAATTACGCTTATGAATATATGTACGCAGATAATTTCTATCGAGTATTAATAGGATAACTAGCAACGGACCCTTCAGCCGAACATAAACGTTGCATTCTATTGAATTGCCTGATATTTCAAGCTTATTGCCATTTCGCGACCCTGTCGCTAAAGATATCGAAATAAAGAATTCCGCGGGTCACGAAAAGAATCTAAAAGTTCAAAGAGCAATTATGCGTAAGTTTATCACTCGTAATTGCTCTCGAACGTTTGCGTCTGAACTAAGTACAAACAAGAAATCGTGACACGGTCGAGAAAGAACATGGAATCTAAATTTCGAGGAAATCGCGTGTTTACGAATCGTCCACTTTTTTCTCCGAACATCTACGTGTATCGCGTCCAGTTAGAAAGACGCCGCCTTCTGGATAATCAGACGCGAGTTCATACGAACAAACCTCATCGAAATTCGAACGAACCTGTCTCTAACCAGGCGCGAACTGGAAATTCAAGTATAACCTAACCTTGTAGTCGTAGGTACGCCAAGTCGCACGATCAAAGTGAACAGATGCGCAACTATTTACGTTCGAACCTTACCATGTGCGTATTTCCTGTCTCGCGATGCTCTATTTTCATCCGTTTATTTTTGATAGCTGAGCAATAACGGAAATTTCGGGCGTGGTGCCGGATCAAACAAATGACGAAGACGCGATTGTAATATAGAACAGTATTTGTCTTGCTAGACGATGGATCATCCTCGCCAAGATATCCTACAGCAATAAAAATGAAGATAAGAAAACCGTAAGAATTTAGGTCGATGCGTATCGTTATGTAATTCAAAAATTCCTAAAGATTGTATCGACCCTAATCTATAACGCTAACTGTCTTACTTCGCAATCGATCACCCTATAAATCACACGGTGTAAACTTTTCAAACAGCCAGCGTTAGACGAATAATTACTCTTCGTTTTTCGTTCTAACTCCTTGGGTATGTTTTTGTAGTTGCACAACGAAACTAGTCAATCAAGTAAGTTATCGATAAGTAGTTGAGCTGTTCGGAAAGTGCGTAGTAAAATTTAAGAAGTACGACTTTCTGAACAACTGTCTTTGCGATCTAACTTCATCAGGATCTCCTAACGTAAGCATCCAATTTTCTCGTTCTAGGAGTCAATCGAAGGCCTCTTACTTGGCGTATCGTCGAGAACGAGGAGCGCCCGACACCGAGGGCAGTTACAAAAGAACCATGTCACCGACATCTCGCCTAGAGGACTGGCCACCGCCGCGGGATCACGACGATCCGGTTCTTCTGCGCGTCACGCCTCATCATCCGTTGCAGCCCCATCACCATCACCATCACAACAATCATCATTCGCAACAGCCAGAGCTTTCCAAGTCTCACAGCGTGGACGCTCTTCATCATCGGCTGGAGGAACGGTCCGCGCAACAGCAACAACAACAACAGCAACAACACTCGGCGGAGGTGATCGGAAAGTTGTCGCACGATTTGAACAAGAAACTGCAGTCAAGTGAGGCGAGATCACGAACCAGCGAGAATAATAATAACGATAACCTGGAGGATCGACATCAGCATCATCACCATCATCATCATCATCAGGAGAAGAGGCAGCAAGAGAAAAGGCACGATTATGAGCAACGTAGGGAACGGCTGTCGCCCCAGAGCGTCGAGATCCTTAACGACAGGAACCGACAGCTGGAACGCGAACGCAGGAAGCTGGCGGCCAGTTGCGAACCCCTACCTCAGAACAGAGAGGTAATATTTCTTTTCGGACGTTTAGCGCGTATTGTACCGATACATCCTCGCTGGAGTAGGTTACCCCAGTGGAACAGCACAGCCATTATTGATATATTCTTTCTTATAGTGAGTAGTGTTTCCTCGAAGTACTCGTAGTACTTACTGTTTTCTTATGGTACGTGGTAGGGAAGTAGTAAGGACGTAGAGAAGAAAATTTTACTGTATTTATTTTATTTTAGTAATTACCAGATTGTTTTCATATTACGCTATTTGTATGTACATCTTTAAAAATTTTAATTTCCCATAAAGGCATAAACTAGAAAGCATAGTAATTACTTTTTTTATTAGTTAGTTAGAAAATCTATCATCTGTGAAAAAATATTTAGAATCTATATATGTTTAATTCTATTGAAAATTTTCGTCTCTGTTATACTTTAACGAAAGATTAATCGAATAAATTACAATTAGAAACAGAGTCGAAGCATGGACGCGCCCTCAGCGGTTGTCGAGGAGGATTTCTTCCGCGAGCGTAGCGCTACCATCGAAATGACCTCGCAGAACATCGAGCTGCTCAATCGGCGTAACGAGAAGAGAATGAACGCTACGTCAACGTCGACCAGCACGATCACTACATGCATTACGACATCGTCGGCATCCACGACAATGACGATCACGACGGACAGTTGCTGGCCACGAGGTCACGAAGTTCGAAGCTCCATCGAGGCGTCGGCCGTTTCGGAAAGGCCTCCAGCCCCGACCAATTCACCTCCTAGAACACCGGATCAGATGGAAGGAGACAGCTCGAGAGGCGCCGTACCGAGACGATCTGGAAGCTGTTCCAGTTCTTCGTCCGGTAGATCGTCAGACCCTCGTGTTTCGCCACGGATATTATCCAACAGCTTTTCTAAGAGCGAGAATTCTTCACCTAACAACAGAAAAGTCTCCAGTCCTACACAAACGGACAACACTGGTTCCTCGAACAGATCTAGCTCGCCTGTCCGTTCGAGTCAAACGAACGAGATAGAGCTGAGAGTAGACAGATCTTCCTCGTCCAGTAAGTCCAGATCCGGAGGAAGGTCCTCGACGTCCTCGATCTCGAGCGTGTCGAAGGCTTCTTCTTCATCGTCGTCGAGGAATTCTCCAGTCGAGGAAGACAGACCATCTCCTCCGGTATCACCGTGTATGTCGCCTCAACCAGGAATAGAGGGACTGACATTGGTGCAACGTACCGAAGTTGTGCTCCGAGTGAACACTACTACCAGTGACGCAGCCTCGCAGACCGAAATCTTGGAGCCAACGGAGTGCGAAACACCAACCAAGACTCAGGAAATTCCACTGTGCAGAAAGAAACTACCAGAAGAAATCGAATGTGAGGAACTGGGCAGGGATTTGGCGAGCCAGCTCAATCCGAACGACAAATTGGTGCCTCTTCTAGGTGAGTTGTGGTCTCGTCGATAGCTTATTGATAAAAAAAAAAAAAAAAAAAAAGAAGAAGGAGAGGGGGAAACGTTAAAGAATACCGTTAGCTTTCGGTCGAACGTAAAATGTTTAGACATGTTTTATATCTGTCATATTTTATTCTTTCATCATTGGGTCTTTGATCCCTGGTTTAGGCTGATCCCGGATTACCCGTGTTCGAGACAATTACGTCGCATAAAAGTCAGCCAGACATCGATATTAGTAATTCTCCTATTCCATCGACGGCTTATCGCGAGCAAATTTAGCCTGGCTAGTGTCATCGACTTTGATCGGCTTGTCAAAATTTTTACCATTTATACGACACTCGCGGACACACCGATAAGATACGCAAGCTAGTTTGTAGTTACTAGTTACATACAGACCTACCACGTGTCCATTGATGCGCTCGTGCGTCATCTGCAACGAGGTGGAGTCCACTGGCGGGGCCGTCGACCTTTTATTTTAATAAGCGTTAAACCAATCGACGGGTCAACCGTATTATTCAATTACGCGTCGTTATTGCCTTTAGCCTGGTTCATGTACAACGTATATGCTCGCACGTGGATTCCAAGCGTGCAGAAATTCGCTGAACAAAACGATCAAGCCATGTAACGATTTGTTCTTATCAGTTCCAGCGCCGGAGCACAAAAAGCCTACCGACTATGTTACCGGTTTATTCAGGGTGGAAGCGACCTTGCAACCGCGACCTAGGCGCCGACTCTCCCTCGAGGAACCGACGACCCCGTGCTCCGAGAACGGAGACGAGGAGAAAAAGTGAGTATTATTATTGTAATTCGAATAATTGGAGGCTCTTTGGAAACTGGTTATCAAGGAGATTCCCGCGTGTGTTGTACAAAAGAATGTTATTTGTTCCTTGTTTAGACGTTGGAAATATTACCGCGAGGATCCGTAGATTAAAGTTCGAAATGTTAAATCTACATAATATAAATTTTGTATGTTTATCGTTCCAAATTATAATAATAACTTGATAATAGTGCCGAGATAATAGTCACGAATCGTAGAAAGAAGCATACCTCACGATAGATTGAAATTCAGAAGATACTTTTAACCCGCATTTCACTTTATAGATTATTACTTTAAACTCATAGCGAGCGATGTTCGATTGAAACGACCATGCAAAATCCTATAATTTCCATAGCTTTGAAACTATCATTTGCATGTTCTCTCAGCTATCCGCGCCGTTTCCTCTCATTATCGTTACATAAATGTTAACCGATCGTCCCAGACGATACGCCACGTCGATATTTCATACAGGTTGTTCCATGAGCGAACCTGCGACTGCCACTTTCACCGAACACCTCGACCATGCAGCATTATCAATCGAGCCGTGTCCCCGATCCCAGTGATTAGATACAGATCTAGTTACAAAAACGCGCTCGAGTCTTATAAATTTTCACGATTGGGGCAATTCGCGCGATTTCAGAAAATTTCCCGCTTCGGTCGCGGCGGAACGGTGTCAAGGAGTTTTCCCTTTTTCACGTTGCACCGCAAACAAGATCCTCGACTAAAGAGGTCGTCGCTCATGGAAAGGACCTTTATTGGACGGCGAGTGACGTTTACGTGGGCGTGACCGCGAGATTCCCAGTCAGGCATCGTTAAACGAACTCTATTAACGTCGGGATATAATTGTCGTTTTCAAGAGGAGGTATGAATCGATGACACAGAATAAATTGTCTGGGCTATTTGTATGATTTATAATTTCCTAGTCGCCATATATCTATCGTTTCTTCTTTCGTGCTCTTGTTTGAAGACGTTTTACGAGATCGCGAGAAGGGACGATGAATCTGTCATTATCCTCGAATTTTTACGTTCCAATTTTCTTCTTATTTTGGCAAATAAAATGATTTTTAATGTTCAACGTAAAATTGAAGTCACACACCGTGCTCGGACTTTAAAAGTTCCTTAACGATAAGAAGATGATTGGTTTGGAAATGATACAAAGAATGCAGGAAGGCTATTAGATCTTGAAATAAAATTTAATATCTTCATACACTTTGCTTCTCGTAAAAGGAAAGTGAAAAATATTTTTCGGCAATTAAGTTAGTAAAGGTAGCCACGAACGTTCTTCGGTGCCTTTTAAAGTTGTCACTGATTAATTTCGATGGAGAAACGAGTTTTTCCCTTTCCCGCCAATCTGGAACCACCCGACCAATCGAGGACAATATTTTCGCTGGCACGCGCCGGGAGAAAGTACTAGAGGCGCAAGGCGGTTACGTAACTAACCATAAATGATATTGTTAGGTTAGCTACTTGGTGGTCTACGCATCATTTCGTTCGCCAGTCTCACACGGACTAGCGGTGACATCGTTTCGCTCGATCTTAGCACGCGGTTGTCGTCACAATCTGCACGCCACAAGAACACGTTCAACATGGAGACCAAAGATACGGAGAAGTACATTAAAACCCATGTTCCCTTTCGCAATACCTACTCCCGTACAATCTGAACTAATCGCCGACTTAAGAACATCCGCTGATCCGTTCATAGCGAACTAACTAACTATACACCCTAGAGTCGTTCCGCTTAACTAACGTTTCCCCGTAGGCACCGGTACAACTTTGTAACGTTTGCTTCGTTAACTATACGGAGAACCCGAGCAAAAGAGCTTCCTACCACACCCCGGTGGAGCAGAAACGCTTTCGAAAGCGGTCACGGGTGGCTTCTTGAAGCGCGGCGCGTAAGATCTGCGCGTAAACGCGGCATGGTGGTCATATTCGCTGCAGCATCCACTTCCGCTTTTCATTAATTCCCTGTAGTTCAACGAGCGAGCCGAGTCGAGCGTTACAGTCGGCTAATCGGTGTGCTTACTCTTCGAACTGCCACAAACCGCGCTTTCCTTTCTTTATCACTTTCTCCTCTTTTATAAAATTGCTCTTATAACACGACTAACCCCTTGCCATGCGATTTTTCTAGCGGATATAGAAAAGAACTCCAAAGATTCGCTTAATATCATTTCCTTGCTATTTCTATCATATACTTGCATATATTCTACGCTTTTAGAAGAATCGGAGCATGCATAACATTAAGATGAACTGTTGCTTGTTCAAAATTCAAATTAAACTTGTTTTCGTTTAATCTTAACCCTGACTCTAATCACGTGTGTCGCCCGATATTGTATTATAAGACGAGCGGTTAATTACTACTAGAGGGGTTCTCCGATAGTATAGTATTGTAGTATCTCGAGAGAATGCATCCAATTTAAATATTTTAGTCGTGCTCTATCTACTTGGCCATCCATCATTTAACAAACGGAGAGCCACGACAATTCAAATTCATCAAACCCTGAGCAGAACGTATTACGAGAAACCACGTGGTTCCGCGCGACAAGACATGCGTTTGCATCGACACAGTAAATCATCCGTGCGACGTTCCCCATTGTACAAAACGTGCCGATCGATTCGATCGTGAGTCATGCTGCCGGCTGATGCAATCCGTGTCGTCCACGATCACGAATTTTGCTCAAGGATTTTTGTGGCCCGTGATCGCCAGGATTACATCAAGACCAGTCGCCAACGAATGATTTAGAGATGGAAACTATGCTTGTTGCAGGCACGAGACGATACCCTCTACTCCGGTCACTCCATTATCGACGGACTTGACGAGTCCTCTGTCCCCGACATCGGCTTACTTCACCACATCCGAAGGAAAGGCGAGATTCCTCACAAGATACACGCGTGACGTGACCGTCGAGGGGTTGACGCGGCAGGAAGACTCGTCGCCGCCTGTCGTTCCCACCGACAGTCTTGATCTCAGGCAGAAAAAGGTAAGGAAATTTTTATGGAAAAGAGTTGGTTGTATTCATACGCCCAGTAGTCGGTAACGTAATATTACGCTTTTAATGATTTTTTGGAAATATGATTAAATCAATCCTATCTAATTGGACCAAGACCACGAAAAATGAGTTACAGTTCTGTGAGAAATATGGGCAATATATAATTTAGTTTTCAAACATAACACAGCTCTTTAAGAGCCATTATAGCTACAAATTTAAAATACTAGAACTAAAATTCCAATAATTTGATTAATTCAAAGGTTTGTTTTATGGATCCCTTTTTCATAAAGCTGTTCAATGATCAATAACTCTGGGAATATGTTTACTCGAATTAACAACAGTAACTAGTATAAGGCATGGGATATTTGAAAGTACATTCTTAAAATTCTTATTCGTTCTTTAATCGCAGGAACTTTCCTTAAAATTACCAGCTGCGAATGTATTAATTTATGCGAACGATTCCCGGAACCGAGCTCTTCCTTTTTTTTTCTATATAATCATCCTTCAACTCTCTTAAACCTTGCTTTCCCTTTCGTATCAAGTCATCAGGATTCTAATCCTCTGTCGCCTAATGCATCTTCCCATTGATCAAGCTGTCTTAAAAATGACGTGAACAACGGTCTGTTTCCGTTGCGTTCTGTCATGCGGTCGAAAAGGGCGAATCCTTGAAACGTTGTCGATTTTCTTCGCAGGAAGAGCTGATGATGAGGCTGGACAAGAAGCTGGTGGTTCTGAGAGCGGAACAGGAAGCTGTGCGAGAAGAGGGAGATGTAAACGAAGCTTTGGGAGCGCGAGTGGCCACGAGGATCACCGCGGTCGCGAGACCAGCGGAAGCTTCCAAGTATCGGCTCCACGTGGAGGAAGTAGGCAAGATCACGAGCCTTCTTCTTGGCCTGAGCGGTAGATTGGCTCGAGCTGAGAATGCTCTGTACGGAATGCCGGCTGATCACGCGGAAAGGGTAAATTCTTAATTTAAATATTATATTTAATTTATTATGTGAATAGTTTTACTGAACAAGGACCGACAGACAATGAGTAATAGTTTAATTAAATGCGCGGATATTAATATTTAGTTTTTTTCTGGAAATGTACGCGTAAATTGATAAACGGGTAGGATACAAGGTCGATTGACCGAAGCAAACAGCGATAATTTGTCGTCGAAGCAAGATATTTTAAATAAACACGGACCGCGTTGGAGTGAATACGCGTTTATTGAAATTTTACTCGGCGTCCTTGCGTTGTCATCGACTCGCGGTGTTACGTGCTTTCGTAAGGCGATTTGTAATTGTTGAACAGGAAGGACGGAGAATGCAGGTGCAATTAATCATGTGCCAGGCAGAAAGTCGTCTTGATTTATCGACGAGATCTTATGCAATAAGTTTCATTACATGGTTAAAAATTAATTCTAGTAAAAACTTTAAAGTAAATAGAAATCCAAGAGAAATCATAGCTAGAGGAGGAAATCAATAAACTTCAGTTACATGAACTACTGTTTCTCAATGAATTAATAAGCTTCTACCACATATTGCAGCAATTAGGAAACTCCAAGTAATTTTTAACAAAGAACGATAATAAAGAACATTCTATTTTTATTCGCAGAAAATCCTGGAGAGTAAAAGAGACAAGTTGATAGATCAACTGGAAGAGGCGAAGATCCTAAAAAGCAACATCGACAAGCGCAGTGTGAACGTATCGACAATTCTGTCGAAGTACCTGAACGAAGAAGAGTTCGCGGATTATCAACACTTCATCAACATGAAGGCGAAGCTGATCGTGGACGGCCGTGAGATTCAGGACAAAGTGAAGCTTGGAGAGGAGCAGCTTGCCGCACTGAGGGAAGCGATCGACTAGTCGTAAAACAAACGCGAACCCGATCGCGATCTGATCGCACCAGAGACGCCTGTTTATACCTGAAAACGCGTGTTCCCTCGAGCATGATACGATTTTTTTACGACAGGAAGGAACACGCGATCAGATCCATGGTATTTTGCAAACGACACGTTGAATTTTGTAAACGATCCTGCTACGCGTGTGTTCGAATCGATGAATGGAACGTGATATCTCTAGCGAATAGGCGTATTGGTAGCTTGGAATCGTTTTTCTTTCTTCTCTTTTTTTTTTAAGAAACACACGTGTTCATTGTACATATCCTTGGAGTCCTAGATGGACTAATCATCGAGACGTCTTCTCGTTGGTGCAAAATTGCACGATTCGAGAATTTTATATCGATTCATCGTGATGTTATGCGAAAGTAAAATTAATTATCGCACGACGATGGACGATATTTAAGATCCAAGCGTGATCCAGAGACGGCCTCGAATGGCTAGTCTTTACTAAACTTGCACTAATTGTATCATGTGGTTCGTGAGCCGAGATGAAGAATGAAGTATCGAAGTAGGCGCCACGAATGGGTACACTCGTTGATAAGGCAACGAAATGGAATAAAATTTCGTTTCTTTCGTTTAAAATTGTGTGATATGAAATAGATCTTTAACGATCAAAGTTATTCGATCCAAGTGTATCTTCCGGTTAATTTTCTTGTGATTTATGTATTAGATATATTGGGGTGGTCGGAATTTTAATATATTGCAATCACGTTATTTTCTCGGCGATGATAAATTAAAAACGTGACGGAAGAAAAGCTCGAGCAGTGGGTCGCTCTTACGTTTCGACGTATTCCATTCGTGGCAACGTTTGGACGAACGCCACTGAAAGTAAACACGTGTACAGCTTATGGATGTTTCCATTACCTGGTTAGCATAATGTGAGCGGCGCTCAAGCCGCGGTATGATTCTTGACCTAGAATTACTTCTGGTGCCTTCGTATATACGATATGTGATATAAAGGGTAAGGAGTCACGTGCTCGTCAGATATACTATATCCGAACAATACAGGCATGCCTAGCGACGTTGTAACATGTATATAATTATAAAAGATGAAACAAGCTAGCGTTTAAGTGATATATCATAGGAAACACACGACACAACACAACACACATGATTCGATGATACAGGTGCGTAAATATGCACGAGACTCGGATTCGAAACACTTTCGAAACCATTATACATACATACATGCTCACATATACAACGATTACTATTTTTTATGTTTTTGTTCTAACCCCAGAGGCTCTCGTGAGCCTCTATGACGCTTGTGATCTTACTTACTTCTGTACGACCGTACCAAGGACTCTCGAAAGCGAACATATCAAAGATAAATAATTTCGAGCCTCCATGGTGGTCTTACGAAAAATTTTATGCCTCGGTCATTTTCCAAGCAGTTCGTCGCTCCTTTCCCCGCCTTTGAGCCATTTTTCTTTTTTTTTTTTTACATCCCGTTCTTGCGTACATACCCTGCGTTCTTCGTTTCGACAATCGTGTCGCAACGATCAGCCTCGATCTCGACGACGAATTCGAGAACGAAGAAGACGTGGCAAAAATTTGAAGCGTAGGATCCTCCGGTTTTTTGAGCTCGGTAATGAGATACTTACTGACAGACTCAAAGATCCCGAGATGGAATCTGTCTTCTGTTACTCGACCCAGCGAAAGGTTCGCGGCGCGATTGCATAATTCCGTGATTGAAATAAACGAGTATATTGGAATGCTTTAAATTACTTAGCGGCACTAGAGCGAAAACAGAGATGAAGGTGGAATACCAAACGATCTATTTCGATTTCGCAATGCTCGAAACTACGAGCTGCTGAATCTGTAACACTTTCGGATCGTCAAATCTACTATCTGTTGTAACTTAATTTCTAACGATCGAATATCATGAAATAGTTGAATTCACTGGAATTCCACTTAATGTAAAAACTGGTACGGATTAACCTAATATCTCAGTACAAATTGGAAAGGATCGTAAATTAGAAAGTGATCAGCCGATCGAACCGTTTCGCGCGGAACGAGAAGAACGAACAAAAAGTAAATTGTAACGCGCGTGAAAGACTGAGCACAGGGCATAAAATTTTGCGACAACATTATAGTCAGTTTCTGTTCCTCGTTTGTTTCTCGATTGTTCGCAAGATACCGCGCTGATAAGGCGCTGACACTGTAATCTCGGCGCCCGTCCGACTCGGGAATTAGCCACATTTCGTAATGTGCTTGCAAACAGCGTTACAGCGTCGCGATTCATCGCGGTGATTCGCGACAACGATACGGAAAATTGTATATAAGAAATTCAGTTAATTCGAAGATAAAAAAACAAAAAGTAGAAAATGGAAAAAAAGAGAAAAACGGAAGACGTTGATGATTAATATGATGAAGAAACCATGGTGCTCTGCATAATCTATTTTTTACGAGAAGAAACGTTCCATTAATGCGTAGGCTATATTTACCTGTACGCTAAGTTCATTAAATATTTAATAGTGTCTCCCTTCCCCCTTTTGTGTACATATTCTTTACATGCATAAACAATATTAATTTTTAACGTGATGCGAGAAGGACCCGTTTGATGAAACAGTTTACACGCTGTATACACATTGATACGTGCGTACCGTACACGTAAGCGGCGACGCTAGGTCGTTGTGTTAGTCTGACAATATTATCGCATATCTCGAATGTATTACGAAATCATTACGATAACTACCTTTCCCAAACTCGCTTGCAATAAATAATGCGTTGGAAATTAACGTGGAGCCGTTTATTTTATGATTCAACCTTGTGAACTGTTTTAATTGCTTACAAGCGTTCAATTGTCTTGGGTTCACAAATATTTTGATCGTTCGGAATTAAGCTCGTTTAATATAGAGTCGTGCGAAAAATATGAACAACGAATTTTAAATATCGCGTGAAAAGTTTTATCAAAGCACCGGCGGCACGCGGTATAACCTACCGAGGGTAAATATCCAGTCAGTCTATTTCCTCTATCGTTGGATTGGCCGAAGAGCTATAATTTTGCCCGTATCCTGTGCTGTTGTAAAATTTGGTAAAAATCGGTTTACAAACCTGAAAAATTAACATGTTTTATTTATAAATTAGAACAACGACAACTACGTGCTAATTATGAATAAACTATAATAATGGGACTTTCAAGGAAATATATTATTAGTCGGTTAGGTAGAAAGCTACTATTCGTTCGTATCGTTAGTAGATAATTAAAGGACCTGCAGAAGATAATAAAGCAAAAACTTCAACAGGTTCACTAAATTCGTATCACGATTCGATTACAATAGCGCCTGTTGAATTCATTATTCAAAAAGGAAAAAAGAAGAAAAACATATCTCCCTCCACAGATATAATATAAAATATGTAATAAGAACATATTAAAAAGAAAACATACTTTTTCAGCATCTTTTAATTTATTCTCGAACTGCTCCTTAGTGGCGGAAGTATTGATATCGAGCCACTTGATGATTTCATTGCACTTGTTAGCTATGAGTTTCCGGTCTCCTTCCGCAATCTTCGCCTTGATATTCTCATCCTCGATGGAATTCTTTACGTTAAAGCAATACGACTCGAGGTTGTTCTTCGCCGCGATTCTCTCCTTCTGCGATTGGTCTTCCGCGTGGTATCTTTCCGCTTCGTTCACCATTCGTTCTATGTCCTCCTTGCTGAGTCGTCCCTTGTCGTTGGTTATCGTTATCTTGTTCTCCTTGTTCGTTGATTTCTCCACGGCAGACACGTTCAAGATACCGTTCGCGTCGATGTCGAAGGTCACCTGGGAAGCAAAAGAATGGAAGAAATCTGAAAGAAGAAGAAAAGAAAGAAAAACGACACTTTCTCCGTTGTTTTGTTCGACATCGCGCGGTCCAGACGCCATCTCCATTCCTTCGAGTCCTTCCACCTCCGCGTCTGCTTTCCGTTCCGATACTTATCCGGACAGCCTGACAATTCCAATAGAGTTCCATCCGACTCGTACACTGGTGGCAACAGGCAGAAAAGAAATCTCGAGGCACGGAATCGTCTGGAAAGGATCTCTCAACCCTGTCCAGTCGTAACCCTAACCCTCGTCCTCTCGACGGATTTGTGTATATCCTTGCCAAGGATTTCCTTTTTCGACGCAATTGCTGCGTCTCGCTACGTACCAGCACCGCTGATACTCTATTGGAATTGTTTTCTTATCTCTGGTTTTTCCAGTCTACGAAACGTTTATTAGCGATCTTGCGATTTATCGTTATGGGAGCTAGTAGTCAGCTTCTCTGCTTTAATTGTCGATACTGGTAATCATTGATTTATGCGTTAATTGCGAACGTTTAACGGTCCTGAGAAAAGGATTCAATAATTAATTTGAAGTTTCTATGAAAAGACACACTTCGATTTGCGGTATGCCTCGATGCGCCGGCGGAATCCCAGAAAGCTCGAATTTTCCCAGGAGGTTGTTGTCCTTGGTCATTGCTCTCTCCCCCTCGTAAACCTGGATCAGGACGCTCGGTTGATTGTCCGAGTAGGTAGTGAAAGTTTGCGTCTGCTTGGTCGGGATCGTGGTGTTGCGTTTGATGAGAGCGGTCATCACGCCACCGGCGGTCTCTATCCCGAGGGACAACGGAGTCACGTCCAGGAGCAGCAGATCCTGTACGGCTTCGGACTTGTCACCCTGCAATATGGCCGCCTGCACTGCCGCCCCGTACGCCACAGCCTCGTCCGCATTTATCGATTTGTTAAGGTCCTTTCCATTAAAAAAGTCCTGTCAATGGAAGGAAAAGGGATTGGGATCTCGTTTGTTTGTTTAAAAAATCTCTTTTTTCTTAATACCAGAATCAATCTCTAATGTGTACTTAAATCTAGAATAGTAAGTAAATTATCGCGATGAGATATGTAACTCAGAAGATGAAAGTGAAGACTTATTCCTAGAAACATTTGCATCAGTTTAGTAATTACAAAGATAAAGTCGTTAAAGTATTTAATGGTCTGGAAGAATAAATAACTTTAGGAGTCGAAGAATAACAGACGCCACAGTACTTAGTAAGTTCAAATATGCAGAAGGATATTCACATATTCTATTAGTTTATTTAAAGATTTTCTAATTTCGTCGCATCAAGCTCGATCGTTACATTACGTTAATCAGTCTCTATTGGAAAGGACAATAAATTGCGAACGCAGTCATATTAGAATTTATCGCAACGATCGCAATGGCCTCCAAAGTACTCTAATTCAATTACGATTATTGGTGTCCGAACGATAAAAGTCGAAGCCCTTCGTGCCGTCAAACACCATAAATATATTCGAGCAGGCTGTACGTTTAATGGTACCGGTAACGCGGTGACTACGCGCAGGGTCGAAAAACGCGGGTGTTGACTTTGTCATAGAGCTCATTAATTTTGTAACGTTCGTTCTGGGGGCGTCGACCCCCCTCCCCCTCCCTATATTGTTCGCGACCGTACCCTCGTCCTGCGTTTCGAACCCTTAAAACACTGGGGTCGCTCCGCTAGGAAATGTAATCGAATTTTAATGCGTTTCATTATCGAACCTGCCCTGTATCACCCTAACTTCGTTTTAAAGAACCGACACACCGCGTCGCGTCAAACGTTGGCTCAGAGGGCGTTGCTCGCCAACAGTGAATACTTGTTCCTGCCTATATGCTATCTTTTATGTATGAAAGGGTTATCCCGTAAATAAATAAAGAATGAAAGCAACCTGAAGGAACCTCTGGATTCGTGGAATTCTAGTCGAGCCACCGACGAGCACGATGTCGTGAATCTGAGATTTGTCCATCTTGGCGTCGCGCAGAGCTTCCTCAACTGGCTGTAACGTACACTTGAAGAGATCTTGGTTGAGCTCTTCGAAGCGAGCGCGCGTGATGGACGTGTAAAAGTCGATGCCATCGAGCAGGGAATCGATTTCGATGTTGGCTTGCGTCGATGAGGACAAGGTTCTCTTGGCGCGTTCGCACGCTGTTCTCAACCGACGAACAGCTCGTTTGTTCGTCGCCAGATCCTTCTTAAACTTTCTTGAGAACTCTTGTGTGAAGTGTGTCACCATGCGACTGTCGAAGTCCTCGCCACCCAGGTGGGTGTCACCGGCAGTGGCCTTCACCTGAAATTATATGCGTATTCTATTCTAGAATGCAAGTTCTCTACTCTTCTGGTAATATTAATTTTATTGTTGGATATCTGTCGTAACTTTACAATTAACCTCGATATTTCCAGAAATTTCGATTTTAACGCGATACCTGATAATCTGAATATTTACTGTCAAAACCGTCGTAACTTTATAATCGCTCTTTCAAAGCATTCTTGTGCTACTGTGTTTAAAACTAGAGCGAGTAAAAATTATGTTGAGTCAGAGAAACTCACGTTTCTACAAGAAAGTAAAAAAATCCTACGAGTCTTAACACGTTGGCGGTCAGTGATCTTGAAGCACAGAGGAATTTAATATCATGCGATGAAATTAAAAAAATTCTCGTTTACTCGAGCCATGCAGAAAGATAGCAACAAATCAGCAGACGTTAAAGCGTTAAAACTCTCGACGTAGAAATTATTCTATTCGATACTCAAGGTACTGACTTAATCAAATCATTACTAAAATCGTCAGATTAACAGAAGATAATAACGAAACATCACGCTGCAGCATTACTCTCTTTTGGCAGTAAAATTGCTGAGTCAGAAGACTTAGTTGCTGGCATTTATTCGTTCTACGTAGCTTTCGCATTAAACCATAAGGAACGGTGCTTTTATTTAAAAACTTTCCTTGGACTTGTTTCTCACAGCGTGGAAAAGCACGTAGCTCCGTCCCGAGAGGGTTCCAACGGCAGTAGGAAAAAGGAAGTTCCTTCGCGGAGGAATGCGGTTCGCGGTCCGTGCATAGACGAAACTTACTTCGAATATGCCGTCGTTGATAGTCAGTATCGATACGTCGAAAGTACCGCCGCCGAGATCGAAGATCAGAACGTTCCTTTCACCGCGGCCCTTTTTGTCGAGGCCGTAAGCAATAGCTGCGGCAGTCGGCTCGTTAATGATCCTCAGGACATTCAAGCCGGAGATAGTACCGGCGTCCTTGGTAGCCTGTCGCTGGGAATCGTTGAAGTACGCTGGTACCGTAATCACGGCGTTCGTGACGGACTTTCCTAAATAAGCTTCCGCCGTTTCCTTCATTTTCGTCAAAACCATCGACGAGATCTCTTCGGGAAAGAAGGACTTCGTCTCACCCTAGAATCGATATAGCAACTCGGGATAGAATTGATCATAGAGAAGAGCGAGAGTGTGTTATAAATTCCTCCGAAACGTTTAATTTCTTAGGTTTCGTTTGAAAGATGGCCTACTCTTCCCTAGAGCCAAATGGAATTTTAGATTTGATGTTTATTTTTATTAAAAAAGGTTCGGAATAATTGACATAACGAACCTGAACGAACGAACATGATACCATAGAAATACCGATAAGTATCCAAGAATCGTTCCAGTTTCCTTGAAAGCTCGGAAAAGTGAAAAATTTATGATTGAACGTCAATCCTTAAGAATGTAGGAAAATATGCCAGCTTACAAAGGATGAGTTTACAGTTTGATAAGATACTGATTGTTCGAAATGTAGGCCAACATCCATAAAGCAACATTGATACCGTACACAGAACAAAGTCAAACGTTTCTAATTAAATTCCTTGTCTAACTGTGGATGTTCACGCGGTTGGACGTCAGGTCCCGTTAAACGTTAGCCAACTCACCTTGTACCGAACTCGGATTTTCGGTTTTCCTCCGTCGTTAACTACGGTGAACGGCCACTGTTTCATGTCAGCTTGGACTGATGGATCATCGTAACGTCTGCCAATCAGCCTCTTCGCATCTGTCGGACGATTTCATTTACGCTTCCCTTAGTCATCGATTCGAGGATTTCTGGCAGCGATCGCATAATTGGCCGCGAATTCAGCGCATGATCGAGAGACGCAACGATCACGATCACGCTCTTATCGTGGCGAAACGAGCGAACTTATCGTGGGCGAATTTCGACCTCGTCCGCTGAACGACTATAGATCTCGGAACGGTAAGTCGATTTGGCAGCCACGAAACGAGAGCGTTCTCGACGTTGAACTGGTTTCCGGTCGCGTTTCTTTTCGCGGACCAGCTACTGCGCCGGAAGCCAGCCCAGAAACCCGGAAATGACGGTGATTCTTGGGATCCTAGCTACGCTGCCAAGTCGACGGACCTTGCCAGCGTGATTATCAAAAATTCTGCTCGCGTAATGCTCTACGTTTTGATTTTACGTCCGAATTCAAGAAGTATCTCTTAATTTTGTTTTCTTATTTTTTTTTTTTTCTTTTTAGAAGATGGAACATTTTGCTTAGCTTCGTTTCAATCCTCAAATACAAATCAGTAGTCTTTTAGAAGAAATTTGGTTTATCGTAATTTCATTATTACAATCTAAATTCCGGAGAATTGAACAAATTTTAAGATTTGAAATTTGTGAAAGGTAATTTATAGTGATTTCTATCTGTGGCTTTTATGTATCATAATACAGTATTTTAATGAATACAATTATCAAGAAATCCATCCGTAGACTATCGGTAACAGTAATGTCAAAAATAAGGAAGTCTGTGATTAGGAATTAAACTTTGACACGATCATCGAATTATAACCCTACCAAAGATCGTGTTCGTGGGATTCATAGCTACTTGATTCTTGGCTGCATCACCGATTAACCTCTCCGCTTCGGTAAACGCCACGTAGCTCGGTGTAGTGCGATTTCCTTGGTCATTAGCGACGATCTCGACTTTTCCATTGAGAAATACGCCGACACACGAATAGGTTGTTCCCAAATCAATTCCTACCGCCGGTGCTGTCATTGTAAACCCGATGAAATTTGGAAGAACGAAACGAGAAAACTGGATGCAACGACAGAATAATCGCCGCTCGACTGTTCTGGTCGTGCAGTCTACTGTCTTCTTACGTACGTTCAATGCTGCGTGCGATTGAGCTAAATTGGAAAATGTCCCCTATACTTGTAGGCACTTGAGTTACATCAATGACAAATAAAAAGTAGCGGAAAAAAGCGTACTATTTATCGAAGGTTGTAAAAGTATGCTCTAGACACCATTTTTGTCTTGTATATTTAACGTACTGTAATATTAAGAGGACCTTTTGCACCGGTATCTTTTCTGTTTTACGATAATGGTATTCTTGTGCTTTCAAAAACGCCTAAAATATTCAGAAAGGCTGACGACGATGTTGAAAAAAGAACTGAGTTGTTCACCTTCGTTATGAACTTGGAACTAGGAAATCAAGATTGGATGTATCTTTTCCATGCAATAATTCAAGCAATTAAAGACGAGAAACGGCTTTTCAATTTCATATCTTCCATCGTTGCAGTTACTCGAGATAAATACACTTCAGATTTTTCTTCTTCCCCAGAGAATCGAACGTCGCGAATTTACGATTCGTAACATAGCTCGAGAAAACCTTATCACACAGAACGTTTCACGCTCGACGAGAAGGTGTTGATCTCGGTAGTATCAGGAAGCCATGGGTCTGGCAACTTGGGTTTTGAAAGGGAGACTTCTTCGGTCCGATAATCAGTCAATTACCGGAGAGATCGATCGCGTCGTTCGTATATTTCGCGCGTTCGACCGCGACGCGTCGATTCCCATCCACGACGCGGACAGACGCCGTGATTCGTGACCAGGGTTTTGAATTGACTCCGCGTCTGTGATGCGTACAAAGAGACACGCTGACGGCCTATTTCATTTATGGCTCCCTAATAAACTTCCCATTACAAGCTTCTACCGCGATGATCGATAACGTGAATCGAAATGCAGACCACGCGTAGCTTCGGGCAACCTCCAGCGTGTTTTTTTAATTCCTCAAACAATGTCTTGGTAGTTTTAAGTTCATTCGATAATTTTGGTGTGACAGCGCGACTGCTTTTGGAAGGTGAAGGAGTAGAGTTTCATCTGGCTGCGTTACAAAGGTTTCACGATTTTACGAGAAAGGGAAATATTCGAAAACGTCGGAAGAAAATTGATGCTGAGAATTAATTAAGCGACACGGGCTCTTATCGGAACCGGAACACGAGCATACGAGGAAGTTCCGCCCCAAGCTGGTCCAGCGTCGTCGAGGTGGAGCTTCCACCAGAGCCCGATAAATTTATCCCGAAGGGGAGTCCCAAATGCAGGATGTGACGCGTTAATTTGCTTATCCTTTCCCCTACGAGGGTGAACGATGTCATAATTAATGACTATTCCTAACGACAAACCTTGGACGCTTACCAGATGAACCCACATTACATAAAACTTTTGAGACACCACAGATCCGAGAAAATTGCAACAGAATTCAACAGAATCCCTTGATACAAGATTATATGAAACTATAAGGAAGGCTGCTGATATATACTTCGCTTGCTTCACTCATCAGGCCACATGCATCGTATAACGTACAATAGTAAATAACATGTTACAGCTAAAAGTTCGTATAAAATCGAAGTGAATCTAAGCTGTTACGATCAATCGTATTCCTTCCATTTGCTCTTTTTCTAGCTCTGCACAATACTAGACTTCAGCCAGAAATCAAAACTCGAAAGAAGAGACAGAAACGCGACGAAAGAAGAACAGTATCGAAGAATCGAAGGCAAAACGAGATGGTTTAGAGTTTTGGAGAATGAAGATGGCGCGAAGGGGAGGTGATGCGAATATCGAGATTGGATCGGGGCGGGAGTATGTGTAAGCCTCATAAATATGTCGTCAGGCCGGTAAACAAGACACGCGAAGTCGGTACAAGCTGTACGTCCGTTCATGGTGTATTGTAGAATCGTTCGGTGGCCGCGGTCGTGGAGATGCTCGGGTACCGCGACCGGGATTTAAAGCCGGGAAATTTATCGTTTCGCGAGGAGGCGGACAGAAGCGACGAAAGGGATGAAGCCAGAACTGCGAGGAGATAGAAGGAGGGACGAGGGTGAGCGATGTACACGAATGAATGCGGCGAGAAAGCGCAGAGAGTGAAGGAGATACCGAACGATACAAGGCAGAGGAAGGAGGAAAGAGTTTCGCGTACAACGAAAACCTCTGGCAGACTACCGAAAACCGGTCGTTTCCAATCCTGCCTCTCATCCCACAATCTGGCCGTGATTCAACGATCGCTCCGTCGGCTCTTTTCACCTTGGCTACCGTTCCTCTTAGCATAGATGCGTCGCGTTCCGAAGGAAACCGCGATTTTCACCCCTGTTACAAAGCGAAACCGCCGATCATCTAAATGGACCTTAGCAAGATCTTTGTCTTCTTTTATAAATGCCTCGTGATTCTGTCTCGGCTGGAAAAACTGCTATGGACGCAGAAGACGATGATTTATTTCTGTGGAATCTTTGGATTTAAGGAAACGCTGGGATATTATTATATTAAGTTTGCGTGGCTAGAGTATATTTGAGATTTATGCATCATCAATCAATTATGTTATATTACCGCGTGACGTTGCGATATTAGAGGAAGCAAAGAGGGCGAAGGATGCGTTTCGCGCGGGATCTATTCATCAGTGGACTCATCGGTAAGGTTACCTAACAGGTTTGCTATAAACGTCAAAGTAGCAGGAATACATTCTCAAACGACTATTTCTAAGAATTATGTTTTCAATATCCATGCTGTAACAAGGAGAACTTCCTCGATATAATACAGAGTAGAATATTCCAAGATGACAGTCAATTCTACTTCGATTCCTAATGTACTTCCGTTCCTTAAACCGCAATAACTCGATAAGACGTTTAAGGAACAAAACTAGTGTATCACGTGGCCTCATCGGAGAGAGCATCCGTTCTGCAACGACTTCTCGAGGCCGGTAATCTACCGCGACAAGCGGCAGCGATTGTCATATTTCTTACCGGATAATACATATCGTAAATAACAAGGCTGATATTGAATGAGAGAAAAGTGGGAACCGGTTACAATATTTTCAGTGCATCGGCAGGGCCAGCGGACTGGCTCGAGTCGATCGGCGCTGGTCAGAAGAGAGGCAGTGAGCGGATCGGGAAGGGCGGGAGGGCAACGGTGAGCTGCAACATTTCGAATATAAGTTAGCCGGATATTGTTCGGCGCGGGGCGAATGGTAAGGGGCTTAGCAGCTCTGAAGCAGCGGCCAATATGGTGGTTACATGAGGATGAAACGATATAAATCCCGAAACGCTTACAGTTATTGCAGATCCAGCGTAATATCCACTCGAGCGGCGGTCCGCCGGCCGGCCGGTTTACGCGGTAATTCGCCGATGACAGCGTCGCGATAAAATGAAATCGGTTCGCGGCTTTTATAACGACCGCGATGCGCTAATCCCTTCGCCGGCAAAGTTGACGCGGAACTTACTTAAAATGAGGCAAAAGGCGAACCAGAAGTATACGTTTGATTTTTTTTTATATAGAAAAATATATACAATATAAATAAATAAAATTTCATGGTACAGTAGAACAATCACTGTAAAATAATTATCGAAAAATGTGACGATACTCTTCGAATTTCAAGACTACAACTGTGATTCATCTTTCAGCTCTTCGTTTCCTAAGCGATCTACAAAAAATAAGAAACGCAAATTGTGGGCTTTTCGATAGAGATTATCGCATCGTAAAAATAGTTTCTGATAATCGATCGAAGACAGACCGAAACCACGAAGACCTTAACCACGCAGCACACGATCGAAATGAAATAAAACAGGCTCGGGATCGATCCCTGTCTTGACTATGTTTCTGCCCGAAGCCAGCCGTTATTTTCTCATCTCAGTCTCGTAAGTCATAAATAATATGCGACGATCAAATTTTCGTCACGGTTTCGAAGATGTCTGGGTGCAAATCCCCTCGCGAAAGACGAAACGGCTCGACGTTCCGATCTTCGCGCGAGATCGTATCGAATGTCGCGCCGTACCGAAGATACACGTCCTGACAAACCTCATATGGTATTCATGAAAACTGCGTATTCATCAATGAGATGATCGTCGGATCCTGGATAAAAATCCGGCTCGACCACCGAGTGCGCCGTTACACGCGCGTTACTTCTACTTCCTCTTACCACTCATCCTCTCCCGTCAGCCGCGTGGTTGGCCTTGTCTGCCGGAATATTCGAGCTCGCAAGAAAGAACATTTCTGTCAAGGGTGGCGGCGTGTACATGGCTGTATGCGGATCGGCGTGTGCGTTATTTGTGTGAGTTATTTCACACATGGCGGCCGATCGATAGGCATCGCATTGCATTCGGGGACTCTCTGTCGCCTCTACGCTTCTCTCGTTTCTCCCTGAGTACACCTACCTTCGCGCAAGACCCGCGATAGATAATATGTCCTTCTGTCTGGATAGCAACGATCGCTTATCGTTCCACGTGTCACTGGATGTAAGAGACACGGTAGGAATCACACGGTCCTTTCGAGGACATCGTCTCAGCTAAACAATAGAATTTGCAGAAAGAAATGAGCAAGTTTAACGATACGGTTATACGAGTCAATCCTCACAAATATTGTAATATTTGTGTATAATTACTTGTTGATTGCATATAAAAATTGTAGGAAAAACATCAATTACGTGAGTTACATTTCGTGTTTATTATAGGGAATTATGGTCACATTTGTTAAATTAATTCAACAGCGCTCCACAAATTTCACCAAGCAAAAGTTTAAATTGTCGGCATTTGTATATTTTAAACGGTGAGCGATTCAAATTTTACGATGACACGCTCGCACGGATCCCGATGAAATCCCGAGACCATAAAATTCGAAACTCGTTCAATTTCTTTTTAATCGATTTATTCACAGGTTTCTAATCAATCGATTGAATTTTCATTTTACCGTGGGTCAGTAACATTTTTCGTGATGTAGGATCGACGCGCGCGATCTTTGAATCTCGATGATTCGCGGGACACGCGAATGAAACGCGAACGATATTTCATATAACCGGCGCGCGATCCGTGGCGTTGCTGCGGTCGCATCGTTAGGTTCGGCGAAATGAAAATACGACGGCTGTCGTTTACAGACACGTCGGACGTCCACCTGGACGTAATACGGCCCGGTATAATTAATCCTTCGCGAGCAAAACGCGCGTTATTGTGTCCCGGTAAGTTGTGACAGTAAATTACTCGTCAAGTCTAGCGAAGAGCAAACATTTCTCTCCGCGTTGATCCTGCTATTTCGGATCGAAATTACTTGTAGCCGCGTGTCCGCGAAACGAACGGCGCGGCTTAATAAAACGTCAGCCAGGAGAGCTGCGTATTAAATGGTAAATTCATAGTATCGTGCACTGGTTAAGATATCTGTACTTTATGCCGGGCAACAAATGTCATTTTCTGTTTATCTTTTCCATTTTTGTAGTCAGTTGCTGGATATGGTTGCAAATAATACTAGAGAAAGGGAGGAGAAGAGATATAAAGAATGGCATGTAATTGTGAATAAACTAGAAGTGGAGGTAGAAGAACTTTTTGTCTTTACGGGATTCGTTATTTAAACTGGATCGAGTTCTGAAGACTTGTAAATACGTGTACGTGTACGTATTTTTTTATATGTATTCTAAAATACTTTCTTCGTCAAATATAACAATATGCCGCTATTCTTGTGAAATCTCGTTGAATATTCAACAGTTTATTCGAGCGAAACTCTAACATCCACCTGTTCTTTTTTAACCTTCCTCCTCTCTCCTCCTCAGATTACCCCAATCATTTAACAATAAAACCCTCGATAACCGCAACTCTATCCACATCGACCGATCACCGGCCAATTAACCGCTTCCATCGGCGATCTCGACTTCCACGAGAAAACTCTGACACTACCTCTCTCTTACTTACTACACGGAAAAGACGAATCGCGAGAGGGAATCGTTGCAGTCGATCCAATTTTCCCCTATCTTACCGCAGCAATCTACAGGTAAGCGAATCCATCAGACGTGAGCAAGCATGTCGATCCATTAATTCGTGCATCGAATGCAGGAGCCCGCGCGATTCCCGGTCGCCGCCGTGGCCGTCCCTTAATGGAGCACCGAGTTATCGGTGAAATTTCCAATAAGACTCGGTCGGTGGAATCATCCTGCCACTTCAGTCGGCACGTACCCGCGATCGCCGGAAGACGGTTTTGACGCTTGCTTACAGTGGCGAGGAGCGGCGGACGTAATGTGCCAATAAAAATGCAAAGTACGGCCCTCCTTCGCCGCGCGCGTTGCTCCTTCTTCTCTTTTCCTGTCCGTGTGCACACCCCCGAGGGGATGGGCTGCCGCTCCCTTCTCCGATTCAATGCTTCTCTCGCGAGACGAACCGCTCGAGAGACGCTTCGCGAAAGTGGCTGCGAAACAAGCATCACGAGTGGCCCGACAATACGGCTCGCAGTTTTTCCCTGGTCGGGAGTTGGCGTTAGAGAAAGGTAAAGTCGTTGGGAAATTGTTATGGACCCTGCTGTACAGAGAAATGGGAAAATGACGTCTTGTTTGATGGAGATTCCTAGTTCAATGAGGTTGAGTTTGATATTAAAACTTTTGTGTGACAAGGAGAATTCGATTCGTTTATTTTCGGAACTTACCTGGTTGTCCAGTTATTGAGAAAGGTACACGCGTTTCTCTCTTCTTCGTTGAATGCGAGTGAGATACGAATACCTGACGTATTTACGTATTACGTCAGAGCCCCTTTCCAAGAAATTAGTTCCAAGGATTAAAGGAGTTGCCGTAACAAGCAGCTCCACTTTCTAATAATTTAAGTAAACAAACAAAAACCAACTAAAAATCAATCAAATTCATAAGTCTCAACTAATATTTTTGTAGTAATATATCTTTGCACTTGCGCAAACTTTATTGTAATTTTAGTTCAGTCGAATAGTATTATATGGATTACCGAAAGCTTTGGTAATTTCGTGGTGATATTAATACTTCCTGTAGATGTGACGAATTATATTTGAAGTTGGTCGTCCTATCGCTGTATACGAATTGACATTTTCGGCACTGATTGGTTGAATCGTCATTACGTTGACAGGTATACGTCAGATTCTCGTTATTTCCACAACTACGATCAAAGTATCTCGACGATATTATTTTTACTGTAAATAAGCGGATGCTAATGAAGTGTTTCTGGACGAACGCGGTACGGCGCAACGCCGCGTAGTTTGCGTAAACGTAGAAAGGTTAAAAATATTTTCTTCGCTCGGCGAACGCTGCCTCGACCCGTTGATGAAACCGATCAAATGGCAATCGGGCTGCGCAACGATTCGTCCGGAAGATAATACATCAATCAGCAGTTCAATTAGCCGCAAAACCGGAATATGGTTATCTGCAGCGATTATCCCGCCGCTTCTGTTAACGATCGGGTTCAACATAGGTCAGAACGAACTGATTAGCTCGTTGGATGCAATATTGTAGTTGAAAGAAAAAAATGATCAAAGACGGGGGATGAAAGATACGATCTGCTTAACCCTAACCCTAGGTGGTCTATCAAGTAGTGTTCAAACAGAGATCTCCACCTACCAATGTAATTTTGCTTTTTAGTCTTAACGAATGGTCAGTTATACGCAAGATATCGAACGTTTTATTCATAAAACAAACATGTAAACGCAGGACCTTCTCAATAAAGAATAAAATTGATTCTTATTAAAATACATATGTTTAATTATTCTAATTTAAGGTACTGTAGTACGATTTCAACGTAGGTGGTCTGAGAAAGTTTTACCAAGCGTGTGCATACCATAGCCGGTGCAATACGATCGCATCGAAGATGACCGCATAGTTGCATATATCTTTGGAAACTGTATGAGTGTGCGCGCGAGAGGAGGAGCGAAACTAAAAAGAAGAAAGAACAGGCAGGAGGAAGAAAGGGATACTTGTTACTTATAATTTATCGTTCACATAATGAGATTTAGTATTCAGACGGGTGAATTCAATCGGTAGTAGTTCAACTGATCGGACATTGACTAAAATTTCCTTCAATTAAGTGGAGTTAAAATAAATGAAGTACTATTGTACCTTCGGTACATTACGTACGCATTTAAGTATTTTTGTAAATTTGTATAAATCTATGAAGGATTATAAAGGAGACATTTCGCGTTTCACAAAGTAAGAACGCCCACTGCTCAGCTATTTATCTTTGTTCAAGGCGCTTATGTCTTTTAAATTCTGCCCCTTCGTGCCTATAAAAATGGCCAGAGGAAACGTTCAACCGCGTCGACTTTCATATCCTTTTACGTAAACTAGTAAAAAGACATTATAATGAGGGCTTATACGGATCTCCGCCTTAAATTCATTCGTACCACGCGATTACAGGATTATCCCGAGTGGACTATGCCGCCTTCTGTAACCAACATCGGATTTATAACTCTAATGCCGGCGATAGAATAGCATTAGTCGTGACGTTGGTTAAACCGTTACTCTATTCACCGTACGAGCATTTTGTATAAGACTAGGTCGAAGATACTACACAAACAACGAAATCACGTTACAGTCTATAATGAATCGGAATGCCGAACTAACATGACCGGAGAAAACAGAGCAACGAACTAACATTTGGAAAATAGATCTACTTCCTGTAATTAGGTTGGTGGGATATTTAAACGCGTCATGATACTCATCCTAGTTACCCTTTGGAAAGTATAGCGGGTGAGCATGAAGTTGCCAGGACTCGCCGCTCACTCGTAGAACAAGCTGAACAGACGCGTTTCTGTGCGGGACAAGTTACAAAACGTTCGTGTGCACGCATGCATACACACATAGCTGACACCAACGTACGTCATACGTGTGCGTGCGTTACATGAATATAATTAATTACACGGTTCCGTGCAAGTTCTTCCGCTGAACCGCGGGCGATGTACAACATAGGCTTAACATCTTACCGAATTTTCTGTTACACCAATTTAAATATTAATCGTAAAAAGAATAGAAAATTTTGTTATATTTTATATGACACGGAGCTGGAAATTTAGTAATTGCACTCAAAGCATTCATTGGATCGGAATAACGGACTTTAAAAAATAAGAGAAGAGAAACGTGGAATAACTAATTCCACAGTTTCGATATGGATGATTAACTCGTTTACACGCAATCAGGTAATTCAGGTTCAGGTTTTCGAAATAAGCGCAAAACGCGAATTTTTAGCAGATCGATAATCACACGTTCCAGTTTGCGTTCCACTGGTTACGTTGGTCATTGCTTTCGCGTACGGAGTATTCAAAAGGCCGGCCATCGAACAATGTAACAGACTTTCATCGACAAAGGGTTCGCCTGTTGAGATGTCCCATTGTACGTATTTGTACTATCTGGATGCAATCGATCCATTGTCCGGCCTTGATTGGTGAAATTAACAAAGACAGATGAGCTTTGCAGGGCTCGCGATGAAACCCGGAGTCAAATTCCGCGGTGGCGTATTCTAATTCGATTTAATCCGCTTAAAACGCTTTCAACGCGTTCCACGAAGGTATTCGTCGAACGAGAATAAAGTTGCACTAGTTTCAACGAGTCCTTACACACCAATTTAACGTAATCGGTTAACGACGTTCATACAACGTTTCGAGAACATGCCATTGCAATTCGTGCAACGATCATAAAACGTAGAGCTTTTACCGTTTAAACGGCAGCAACTCATAATTGACACCGAATGCACCAAATATGTTAAAGCTGTAGATTTCGGATATATATATTTTTTGCTATTACTAAAAACATTCAAGCGCTTTTGACAAAGTTCATGTTAATTTTCACTGAAACAGGAACATGATCGAGTCTTTTAGAAGCCAAATTGACCAAGTGCGAGCTTTTGTTGTACCCAAGTACATGATTAGCACAAAGAATCGTAAATTCTCAGGCGAATTTTGAAGAACGATATTTTCATATCATTGCTTCTTTGTAATTCTCATTCTGTGGAGTTGATCGGTACCTACGTGATACAGCTTAATAGTTAATAACTCTGATCTCTCACAAATATCACTCGCGTAACACGCGTGAAACTAAGATACGTAAAAATAAAAAGTCAAGTAGATGGTATGAAATTGACGAAAGATGAATAGACGGTGAACAAATATTCTGGGAGGTGTCAGAAGGAAAGGAACAATATACATATATTTGTCGATATTTATGTGGTAGTCGGTGCGACGAAAAAACAGGCATCCTCTACTTTCATCTCCCATGAGGAATACGAAAAAGAGCGACAGCCAACGAGTGGCCGTAAAAGACGGATAAACCCCGGTATACGAACCGTTGAAATAAATGTCAGGAGTTAGTTACTGCCCGTAAAGTGCACCGCACTCGTTGTTCAGCGTGCCGCGAACTTAGCGTTCCACGTTATTCATCTTTTTCTCTATATCGCTAGCCGCGACTCCGTTTCATAATTTATGTCGCGTTTAATGTGGATTTTTACGTAGCCAGCCGACAACACCTGTATAATTGAATTTAAATGCAGCCACCGCCGTTTCCGGCGACGCGCGTCCGCCGTTTTATCTTAACCGACGCGTCGCGCCGCCTGCAACATCGTACCCGTTCGCAATTAGAAATCGCTGAACACAGTTACGATTATTCTCGTTATGTCGTTCTTGGCTACTCGGAATGGAAATTTTACACGATACGATATTACAGATGCAGGTGAGTAGGATTTTATTGAGAAGGTCGATACCATGATTTCTAAGTCGAAAAATTAGTGATCGTCAATTGGTTACTTTACCTCGAATTTCAATTGGACCAATATCATCGCCAAATGAGTAGCTTTGTTTAAAGAATTTCTCGTGAAATTGAAGAATGAAGATGAAAATCGTAAAATGTCGGTAATGTTTATTCGATGGAAACAGAGGAAATAAAATAAGCATGGAAATAAGCAACGAACAATACCGAACAAAAGAAGGCTAACTACTGTACTTTGCTCGTCAAACAAAAAACGTTGTATTTACAGAGAGAATCTGTAATACGTGACATTCAATGAAATAGGATCCTCGTAATAACTCTGGGACATGAACGAAACTCGTAATGATACGTTGCGCCGAGGTGACATACCCGTGAACGGAATTCCTTTGCGCGTGGCTGCTTCCGGAAGCGGTGGATGCAGGTCCGCTCCTCCTACACTGCCTTCCGCCACTTACATTCGTGTTCTCTCTGGATACTATCCATGACGAACTCTCGGTGCGTACAACTATAAACGTTGCTTTTAATCGAGATTGTTCGACAAGCTAAGAGATCCCAAAATTTCTCCAGTTGTTCGTTTGACTTTTTATACTTCCTGTTGGATCAAAGCGGACGCAAATTCATGGCAGGGACGATTTCGATCTTTGACCAATTGAAAATGTGGGAAAACGATGCAACCATTTTATCGTTATCGCGATATTAATTCGTTGTCGTAAATTCGATATTTCCTCATTTTCGAGTAAAATTGCTGGATTTGCAGATTACGGGAGTAAAATTCAGCTTTCAACGCGGCTAAGTTCGACGAGACCCTTTAGCTTCGCGTACGCAGTCCGGTAATTAGGAGGGAATGTAATTGCAAATTTCTAGCGTCGATTAGCATATCGCGTTGCGTAGCAGTGGTTATTAAAACGTATTAAACGGGAGGAACGAAACTGTGTTTAATGAGCGTCGGGTATTTACAAGTTATCCCTTTTTTTCTTATGCATCTCCGCTGTAGCATTATACTCGTGGTATAGCCATGGTATGCCAGAGGTTGTATCGCAAGGTAAATTATTGTTGTACACCTCATCGACTTAATGAACCAAGCACCCCCCATTAAGTATTCTTCGAATCAAAGTGGAACACACAAATGGCTCGTCTGCGCGGAAGCTAATTAATCGTAATGGACAGAATGGATGTTACGACCCGAGTATCGCGGCCGGAACGTGCTAACTTCTAAATTAATTAAAATTACGCGGCTTACGCGGTGGTCTACCGGTAATAAGACGTTCTTTGGGATATTTCGCTGGAAAATTTTTTGCCTGCGGTTACGTTTCCTTTCGAAATTACATCCTAGTAAGATATATCTGATAACTACTCTAACCAGTCGAATTATACACGGATTTCTCTTGTACGAGTATAACGTTAACGTAGACCGCTAAACGTTGCGAAAGTTTGATTAAAATTACGCCGTGTAATATTCCACAGCCATCCAAATATAATTCAATTCAATTTACGTGCTTCCGAGATGTACATACTTTAAACGCCAACGATAACACGTAACGTACAAACTAAACACGCACTTCATCGCTAATTCGCCAAAAGCGTCAGCCTCGGAATCTCCGCGAATGAAAACCGCAAACGCGTTCGCAAAACCGCCTCGACTAGTATTTTCAGATACGGAATCGGCGATAATCGTCGCAAAGTGATACGACCTTTGGATTACATAAGCCTAGCTCGCGCGAGATCAATACGAGGGTATTGGCGAGAGCCAATATTAACGATCTCCGAAATATGCCGGTAAATATTTGCCCGCCATACAGGCCAAGTCTACTCAAGGATATCGTATATGCGTTGACGGGGGTTGCACGGGCGCGCGCGCACCCTCGTTTGTGTTTGTACGCGCGACGCGATCGGCTTTCGGCGTCAGAACGGCGGATGTCGCCGGTCGATTCGAGCGGAATATGCCAGAAGCGATTTCAACGGGCTTCCACACCGTAATTGATTCGCAACGGTTATGTCACGTCGATGAGGAAACTGGTTGCTCGCTTGGCCGCTCGATCGCCTAATCGTCCGATCCTCCGCCTGATCCTTCGACTTTGCTCCTCTTGCCTACACGGTTGCGCAACGTGTCGCGCGAATTTTACATCCGAGCGTTCTCATGTTCCTGACGAAAAGGTAAATTGCACAAGCGGAATCTTAATAACGCTATTTAATGAGAGAATTAAGATCGAATTATGATATAAGAAAAAGAATACACGTGTGTTGGATAAATACAGTATGGCATAATAAAGCCAGGAATGTGTCAAGGTCGACTTCATTTATTTTTTTAAGAGTACTGTATGTGTTTTACGATATGTTGGAATAAACAGCACCATGCAGTGGAGAATAGAAATTTTCTTCTTTTAGCAAGAGTGCCCCAGTTTATTGCACGTGATCATCTTAAAAGCGCACCTTGTATCATCCTCGATATCAACTACTTGACCCCGTAAACTTCAATTTTAATCGCGTATTTCTAGGCTATATTGAGTAATAAGAATAAAAGTTATCTGGGAAATCGTAACCATAAACTTCAAGCTACGCAATCAAGGATTATCGGTCAACCCACATCCTGAACCTCGTTTTAGAACCGCGCGCGTAAGCGATCGGGCCGAAAAATGATATCATTTTCACCACGAAAGGAAACCGCATTTCCTGAGAAGTTGTGCGGGATAAATGGCGAGCGCGAGTCGTTGAATCGATTCTAGAAAAACAAAATGAAAATACGCCGATGGCAAAGCGTGACTGTTGTTGCGCTTTAAGGGCGAGTCCTTTGTCAGTCGAGAAGCATGAATGAAACTTCGATTACGTAAATACGAGGCCATAACGTGGCATGTTATACGATTAACTATAGTAAGAAGTGTGTCGAGCCGCGCAATTAAGGGGCGCCGTGGTTGTTAGCGACGAGAGCTCGGCGAGTCGGTTAGCTTTCAAAGAAATCACCTCCGGCTAAAAATGACGGATAAGACAGCGAGGTCATGAGAATCCGCGATAAACGTGGAATAAAAACGCGACTTTCTGACGAACGCGAGCGAGAGGTACCACTCGTAGCTCGTCGGATGCGAGGGTTTACTTTACGCCAGAGTTGGCGCTTATCGACCGTCTTAAAACGCGTCTCTGAAAATGTAGGTGAATTATGGTAATTCTCGCCGATAAAGGCAATATCGACGGAAACTGGGAAAGAAGACATAGTTCGATGAGCGGTAGCACTTTGCTGTTTTATTCCGATCTATAGTTCGTCAGGCAGCCAATAGAATCGTAAATGATATTCATTTGTAACATTGTGCGCCGTTGAATATGACGTCGAGCGAATCCAGTATCAATACTTTGAAGAACGGTATTCCGATGATGGTTAATTCTTGATTATCCGCCGTTGGAATAATAATTCCTGCCTTTCTATTCATCGTCGACCACCAACCGCGTGAAAAACGCATCGAATCAACACCATCGGAGAACAATAGCCTCATCGTGGAACCGAACGTTTCGTTCATCGATCGAAACTTAAGAAGTGTACGGAACCTTTCGATAGCAGGACAGAGACAACATGTGGAAATAATCGTCCGCAATTCCTCGAGCTTGTACTCCCTGCTGTTCGTAGAATAACCATAAAAAATCGAAACGAGATCGCAAACGTAACAAACGGTGATATCGAACACGAGTTACAGTTGCATAATCGCGCTTGAGCGTTTCCTCGAGCGATTATCGTTCGCAAGGACGCCGCGAGCGTAACTCCTGTAGATCGCGGATTACGTACAGCAATGGGAACTACGCGTTCCAATTCGTCGTTGAAACGCTTGAGTTTTGAAACGGGTAAGGAGCTTCATCTTCCGAAATTCTCGGATCAGGAAGATCGACGTTGGCTTAATCTCTGGCAGTTTCTTAACGTTCCTTGCTTGCAAGTTTTCGCGAATCGTGGATGGCAACTCAAATAGTATAACTTTTAATCTGAAAGCTGTGGTTCCGTTTCAAGTATTTTCTTAATAAAAATTTTTATGGTAGAATTGCATAATTTTATTTTTACGTAAAGTCATGTGTTCTCTTGTAACGACTCTCTGCGTGATACATTTAGAATTTTCGCTTTTGAATGAAAATTGGAAGCGAAGATGAAAGAAACTGAGAATTAACGAAGAGTAAAAGGATTCGTTGAAATCTATTATTATAATTTCGAGGCAATTCGATGGAATTCTAAAGGAACGAGGTCTCCCCTCTCTTCGTCTCGTTACCGCGAATTTCCATCGTATTACTGTCGGCGGCAATGTAAACGTTGGTACTTACCTAATATCACGACCGACTATTCGGTCTATTAGCAATTACGGATAATCTCCTAGGCGATCGCTTTAACAGGCCGGAGTATTATTGCTGGAAATCCTTGCAAAGGACGCGAGAACTAACGCCACTGAATTCGCTGCCGACCTTATTGGATTATCGTAAATGCGTCGACACAAATACACTTATTTGGAAAATGATTCTTTGTTGCGAATGTTTTACCAGCTGTGCAACACGCGAGCGGATATTTTCATCGAGGATTTCTGATAAAAACGTCGATTCGAATCGGTGTCATCCTTCTAGAGAAAATTAATACCATTAAAAGAGTATTCTATAGATATTACATTTGTATAAAAATTGGCAGCTATTGCTATAAAAAAATCTGAATAATAACAAATGTAATAGACAGAATCTAGAATTTCTAGAATCTCTCTTTCGTTTTTAGAAAAATTTCCTGCAATACGATAATTTTACCGAAAGGGTACCATCATTAAAGTAAGTTTAACTAACAAAGTACCGGTAATGTTTTTCTTTTCTTTTGTCGCAAAAATAGCCGATCCATCGATCGCTAACCAATGAAATTTCGTTTCGGGAACAAACAGAGAGCAACGCGCGTACAGGGGCTCATTATCGAACCCTATGTCCGCGTGGAGGATGCTTAATATTTAACGAAGTATCGGTAACAGCCCTTCTAACGCGGCACCCTTTAAACCCATGGCACAATGATCCTCTCTGCCGCTCCCAGTGGAAACTGGAAAATCCAATTTCTGGACGAAACAGTCGGTAAAATCAGATCCGAATTGGAATCAATGATCGATGCGTCATCGTAGAGGGGTGAATACTTGAGCGTGACCGCGAGAGCAGAGTAGAGAACGCGCGCAGGGTCCGTCCGACGACTAATTAGTATTTTGACGTGGATATCCGCGATGGATCTCGCGTATCGTTCCTGGACCCGCGTGTCACGCGAATCCGATGCGACACCGTTCAACCCCCGCATCAACCTACACTGTCGAACCTATTTGCAAATTGCTTTTGCCTCGACTGGTGGACGCGTTGGTCTGATTGGAACTACGAAATCCCAGTACTATGAAGCAGAATCGATGAGCAAGACGGGGTTAGTATCGCGAGGGTTCGTCAACCCTTGTCACGTTACACGGCTTTGGAATTTTGACAAACATTCAAAATCCATTTCGTTATTAGAATACATAAATGTTTCCATCTGACAAGTTTCATTCGCAAGAAATATTTTCCAATTACCGTTGCACGCATAATGTTTCTATTAAATTATACTTTGGAATATAAGGATACCGCCTCGTGTCTCCTATCAGGATCGAGAGAACATCGCGTGTATGTGGTTTAACATGCCTTCGATCGCTGCTCTTTTTCAATTTAAGTGCTTTATATACCTTCCATGCCTCGCGTTGCAGAAGATTGAGCGCATAAACTCGTACACGCGCCGCGTATCTTGTCGCAGTCGAGAGCGTCTATTTATTAAAACCGTGGCGCGATAGCTGGCACACGTGTTTCGAGCAACGAGGCGATATCTTGCGATGATCGTAGTCGGCGAACAAGTTCGCGTTTCCTGTTGTACGCTGCGTAAAAGAATTCTGACGATCTCGTTAAGCATATGTACGTAGAAACTTTGATCGTTGTTTTCAAGTTCAAGAGAATCGAATTGACGAAGTTTGAAAGAACCGATGTCCTCGATTAACAAACATGCGTTTCAGAGGCGATTAGTTCGTCGTACGATCCTTCTGTATTCGTGTCGCAAATATCAATGTCGATATTCCAGAAATCGTGAGTCACCGGACCGTGACTAATCCGTCAATTACCGGTACCGTCACGTTGACGAGAAAAAGACAATTCATTGAACAGTAGTAGCTTTTCTGATGTCGCGAGATGATTGGATTCGCTTGATCGTAGAATGTACACAGACGACAAGACTAATGAATCAGTCAATGAAACAAGTGAGTCGTGTGTTTGAACAATGACTCTCGTTACCGATGATATCATCGTGTGCTTCGCCATTAACACAAATTTAAAAAAGTAGAGAATCATTTCGAGGAATGGCGTCAAGCGTTTTCCTCGTAAACATGCCAAGTCGTAATTTTTAAATTCATTCACCGAGGCAAAAACAGGATATCGAACGTCGAGAATGATTAGGTGTTCACGCGTTCTTTAAGAGGTTTTCAGTCACAGGTAGGAGAAACGAGCCATGAAATATGACATCATCGTCGGAGTTAAAAAAAAAAAAAAAAAAAAAAAGGATGGAGGAAAGAAATGCAAAAACCAGTCACTACGACGCAAGATCCTCTGTGATATAAGATGGCCGTGTTGAACAATTCTGAATACATGTAGGTATACACGCAAGCAAATACAGGTTTCTATAGGTCATTCAGAAAATGCGTGCCTCCTTGATATGAATCATCTTTACTACACCGCGTAAAGCGTTACACAACCGGTTCCAGCGTACAACCTTTCCTTCTTTTTATCGTTTCTTGATCGCATCGGTCGTACGATTTATAAAACAGCCTTTTCTCACTTAATTACCATAAACCTGTATCCATCTGATTGTCATAATATTCACGTATGCTTTAAATGTAATACATATTTACATATATACGTACAAGAAGGATCTTTGACGACGAAATTGACGCTCAAACGAGTTCGTCTGAATTTGGCACGGGCGCCTTCCTCATTATCGTCGGTCGCATCGCGATGAAAATTGGACGCCACCGTTGTAAACGAACACTCCGTGTAACGGTACAACGAATAAATTCTATATAATGGCGGTCATAACAGTAACACGCCGCGAGCATAGCCGTGACTGCGCTCGTCGAAGAAATCTGCGTAATATTCAAATGTCAGCCATTCATAGTCGCATAAATCGCAGCGAATGTCAACTGTTTACGATCCTCGAATTCCACGCGGCAGAAATGGTGCGCGTTCCACGACGCTCCTCTTCTTTTTCCCAGCGATTCTTTCCCTTTGTATCGTGTATGTGCATTACTGTGCATCCGCGAAAGTTGCGTAAGCAAACTGGAACCGGACGAAAATGTAGGATGCCTGGCGTCGCCGACGAACAACCTCCGCGTCTCTTGGCCGCGTAACGTTTTCAACCGGTGCTGGTCTTAATGATAACCGTGCAGGTATTGCCATGAGAGCGTCGTTATCTTTACAACGCGCACACACAATTGCCGTAACAGTTCCGACCTCTTTTACCATTCTCTCGGCGCGTTGCGCGCAAGTGTTTCTAGAACAAGCCCTCCTGGATTCGCAGATTCGCAAATGCCTCGCATTCTTCTCGTTCGAGCACACTGGATAAACTTGAAAAAAAAGAACAGCGGAAAGAAAAATAAGTCGATTGTTCAAAAGTGAAATCCACCGTGGGTCAGTACTACAGAGTCCTTCAAAAGCTTGTAGTAAGCCAAGTATCTAGAAACTTCGTCGCGTTTCCACAAACAGAGAAGTATTCGTTGCTGAAAAGAACGAGAGCATCTTGGACTGCAAACCCACTGCAATCCGACCACAGTTTTACGAGAATTTCGAATAACATGCGCCAATTGTAAGGGAAAATACGCTCATCGTGTATCCGATGAGCAAGCCTGCAATAGAACAAGTTCATCTTTGATGGAATTTCTTCGAATCAATCTCGATGAACACGGATTTTCGATTGAAAAACATTCGATTCGCGTTTAAGCGGCCGTATTTCCAGGCTACCTGCTGTGAAACCATCGCGCACCACTGTTTTCACGCGCGATATGTTCCGCCGCGTTTCGGTATCGGCCGAAACAATTGTGTATTCAATTATCGTAACGTTCCATGTCTTATCGCACGGTACTTGACACGTACCACGGCGAGATTACATTGCTCCGCTAAAAGTTGTCGCGTAGAACGTGAAAACAGTCCGGATATTACCGGTGGCTGGTCCTCTTACCGCGCAGTTCTCGTCGAACGGGTATCGACTCTAGCCTAGATTTAAAATCCAACGCGTCATCAAGTCGTTCTTCGGCGTTAACCTGTCCGCTTCTCTGAAATCAAGTTTCAGCAACCGCGTACCGATCACACGATCATCCAGGCTTTGCATATTAAATTTCCTGGAAAAATAATTCAGCGTAGCGATTATTTTAATCGGACGTTTCGTTATTTTGCTCGACAAACAGTCTAGCTGGGCCAATTTATGAATATTTACATCGCGTAAAAATCCATGAATATTCACTTATACGTACAAATGGTAAAGTGAATTTGTTGGACTTACTGTATCGTGAAAACAGACGCATATACGTGGATTTAAGAGAAAAATGGTAAATGTTGCGCGGCGCTTCTCGGTTGCAGTTCCTATATAAATATTTGCTACGATTCGGTTTCGTGCGCAATCCCTTTCGCTTACAGCTATTCGCAACGTGGATTTCTGCGAGCATCTAGCATTCTAGATACGGAGTTTTCTATGCGGTTTTGACGGTCGTAGTTTTGTCGACCACTTATCGGAGCTTCGTATGCGATGGATGTGGCTCCCTGCCACGTATTACGAATTTCAATGCTGCATCGTAGCGATTAACTTTCAAAACAGACGTTGCGGTTTACTGCGCTATGCGTTTAGCCGTCATGCCATGATTCATAGGAGAGCACGACATCACTGTCATCGATTAGAATGTCTACGATGTTTGCTTCGTATGTATGTCTTAGGAAGACAATTTTTTCTCAGTATTCCTTTAACTATCATTGAGAATATCATTAAATTCATCGATGCAGAAAGATCGGAGAAGAGAGATGATCTGACAAGGTATTTAAATAATCGAGAGATATATTTTCCTGTTGTATCTGTTACCATCTAGCGGAATTAATTCCACCGTCGCACGCTTGAAAGCCCTTATCATCTAATTCGTTCTTACGAAACACGCTAACGGATACACGAGCATTCCAACTTCCGTCATTTCTCACAGTCGAAGCTCGTGGTCATCGATGCAACCAGTTGCTCGCGTCACCGTAGTTCGACCATGAAAAGTGCGCGCGAACTTCTGCGTTTCTGCCACCGAAGTTGCAACCGAAAGCAGCACGCAAGAAACAGTGAATGAAATCTGAATCAAAGGGAAGTTCGAGCCATGCAGATTGTCTATCGCGTATATCAATCGTGGGGACTTTCTGTGAATCCGGTGAAGCGTGTCACCACCGTGGAGACTGTATCCTCTGTTTCTTATCGCAATACCGATAAACCACGAGCTGTCCTCTCTTACGTATGCAATATGCGGTGAAGCTCGAAAAAAAATTGATTTTATAGCGGCTTTTTCTTGGGGTTTCACGGTGGAATCGATAGCATTAATATTTTATCGTCGCTCGCGTGGGAACTAGTTTCACTTTTTCTATAGCGAAGTGGAAATTCCATCTTCCGCTCTATTGACTCGTATTCCGCGTGCTCTGTTTCTTTTTTATGCTGTTCGCTGACAATGAATGTAGCTGGCCGCTCTTACCCGCTTCCCTCCTGCTCCTTTCTCGTCTCGCCTTCCTTCTTTTTTTTATTGCTTATTCGTTAATTGGTTTCGCTTCTGGAGTAAATATTGAAGCATCACTGTTATCGAGCGCGGTGAAACAATTGCGCCGAAAAGTTCCGTTACTAGGTCGACGTGAAAGCATTACTCGATTTACGGACGATCAAATAGCAGGCACGTTTCTTGTCCTGTACACGCGATATAGTTGCGATCGAGCAAACGATAGTACGTGCACGACGTTACGCCAACGATTGCTTTATCATTTTTGTCCTTGTTTATTTGCGGCGCCTATCTTATTCTTTGTTTAACTTTCTTGCCAAAGAACTTTAGTAGTTGGCGATTTCTATTTTTACTACGTAAGGCTCGAAATTTTGTTCGCAGTTTATGTTCACGTGGCAAATTTTTTCCCCTAACTTTTTCATTTTCGTAATTTACAAAATTACGTATTTCCCAATTCAAAATTCTTTTAAGATAATAATTTTTCATGAGTCAGCGTTTCTGCATACCAAAATAGCATTTGATTCATCGGCGGTTATCATCATTTCGCATTCCTTCATTATCATCTACATTCTTCGTGTGTAGTAAAATAATCCACCACCGACAGCTTTCTAAAATTATCCAACACCGAAGCATCCTCTGCGCAATCTCCCAGAAGAATTCCATTTATCAATTATTCTCACAATCAGCACAATGATGGTGCAATCAACGAGCGATCCCGGTCTCGAACGGGAAAAGCATTGTTCCCCTTTTCCTGGTGCAGTTCTCCGCAACACAGGGCGGCTCACTGGCTGACCACGCGCGCATACCGACGCATCTAAAATTACTTACCGGATGCTACGCGCGCCACTGTCGGTTGCGCAATCGGCCCATGCGTATACGTGCGCGCGATCGCTCGCGCGCCAAGTCGCTTCTCCCGTCGTCCTGACTGTGCTCGTCATCGCGTCAGCTCCCTTTCGCGTGTTCCCCCATACCTGCTGCGATCGTGACTCAATCGCGAAGGCACGTACGACTAATTGCTCGTTTGCATGAGAAAAAGAGGTTTCCGGTGCTGGTTATCCGATACGAATCGAATTCACCGGTTAGTCGTGGTGAACGGTAAAGATCGACAAGGTTCCGCTCGCTTATTAATATGTAATTGTTCTTTTTGTCCTTCCCTACATGTTTTTGCGGGAGGTTCGTTGCAGCAATATAACGATTTCTATCGACGAGGAGTTTTTTAATCGCGAAATTTTATTTTGTGAAGCTAGTCGCGCTAGTCGCGGAACGTGCTTTTCAAGGCCTCAACGAACAATCCATTTTGGCGTAACGGAAATAATTTTTCCACGTGCATACAACGTGGTTTTTCGTCCCTCTCCTTTCTTGGCTTTTGGTTTTCAAATGGACATTGCAGGGCTGCACGCGCGGTTTTAAATGGCGACGTTTGTACGAGAAAATAACGATTGAAAGAAAATTGGTATTTTTGTGGTCATAGATAGCGGATTCTACGTCGCATTTATAACGGGAAAGATGAAAAGGAGGCAGATAAAAAAGGACACGCTTTAATACGGCATATAATGCTAGATAGGAACAAATGCCTTCAACTGTGTTATTTACTACCTCGCTGAAGAAACAATTGGATAGTTGTACAAAAAGATGCAGAAAGAAATCGATGGTTACATAACCAAGGACATTCGAAGTCACGAACAAAGCGGAGAAAAAGACGTAGTATTCGTTTCTAAGTCTACCGTCTACGAAATTAATATGAATAACGTTTCAAAGTAGCGACGAAAATGATCAAATAATAAAACACGGAGCGAAATGGCAACGAAAATCAGAAAAGAGCAGGGAAAATGTTGAAAAGGTTGTATCAATCGGTTCGAATCTGTTTTTCCCGATGGTTGGCTTTCAAGCAATTGCCTGATGAAACACGGGCGGAAGCGTAGCCACATCAAACGATAACCCTTGGAGCGTTTCGGCTCTGACACTGAGATTTCGCATCTTCGTGCTCACTCAGCGCTATTTCGTATTCAACATTGTTATGCGACCGGTACTCCTGGCGTTACTTTCACGCATGAAATAACCACACAGTCGGGCGGTGCTTCAATTGCATAATTCGGTACGCAAATAAGCACATCGTAATCCTTCGGATTCGCGTGTGGAACGAAGACCATGCGGAGAGGGCCGTGGCGAATCAAGGGAAGAGAAACAGAGGAGAGAAGGACAAAAAAGATAACGAGAAAGTCAGGAGGCAAGATAGAAAGAGGGAGATGGAAATGAGTACACGGAGAACGAGGTCGGATGATCCACGCACGATGAAGACGATCGAGTTAAGCCAGTCGAAATCGCGGATCATAAAGCTTTGCGAGGAGCACGCTGGTCGGCGGAGCGTTATTCATAAGCGAGCGTTGTGTCGTCGTCTCGCTTGCAAAACAGGAAAACACGTCACGCGGTTGACGTTAATGTGATTTGCAGGAGTCGCTCGAACAGATACGTGTGCCAGGATAAAAAGCGGCCGACGGAGGGTGGACGAAGACAGACGCGGGAAAAGAACGAAATTTCTGCTATTGTTGTCGAACAAACGACAACTGTGTAGAACAGAGGGGAAGAATGAGACGGAAGTAGCGAGGACACGGTTGAATTTTAGCGCAACGTCGCATCTTCCACACCGCTACTCGAAGACAGACGCCACATTGTCTCCGAAGGATGTGAAGCCAAGTAGAAAGGGAGAGAAGTGTGTCTTTTTGAACTGTGGGGCCGTGAAGCGATTACAAGTTGGCTCGTACGTCGTGTGTCAGCCCCGATTTGCCCTTGAACTGCGGGAAAGAACAGAAAAAAGACCATCAAGTTGACGAGGAAGAGGGAGCGACTGTGGCAGAGAGCAAGGCACGAAGAAGAGAGGAAATGAGAGAAAGAAAATGAATTATTCCCTGTAACGGGAAGTTCGGGGAACCATGATCGACCATACGGCGCATATGCAGAACGTAGAGCGCACGTGCACCAGCCTGCGGAGGTTTTTCGTTCGCTGCATCGCGTATGCACAAAACTCGACGTTAACTGGTGCCAGCTTCGATATACTCCGCACGTACCAGCGATGTATCGTCCGATCGTGTTTCCAAAGCGGGGAGAAAACTTTTCACCGTGGGGACTTCATCCCCGGTACTAACACCCCCTTGTTCACCTTTATGGAAAGTCACAAGCCTGTTCAGCAACTGCCTGTACGTAACTGAATCTCCTGCTTTTTTCGTGGAACACCGAGTGTCCTGATTCCTCGCGTAACTTCCACCTGGGCCACATTACGGAAATTCTGATCGAAAATCCAACCTTAGGCGACGCGGCAGGGATTTACGAACGCGACACGCTGTCAAACAATATCATATTGCTATTCTAGCCATAGAGAACTTTTTTCTTCAATCGGCTCGCATAAAAAATTTCATTCAATGTACCGTAGAATGAAATTGAAACTATTGAGGATTCTCTTGCATCATTATCTCGATAACAAATATTCTTTCTAGAAATAGAAGCAACGAAGGTTTTATCGTTCAATTTTTACTGAAATAAAAACATCCGGTAAAAAGAGATAAAGGACAATCAAGTTCAGAAAGGAATTCCTACGAACGCGGATGATAGTAGCGGGAAACTTTGAAACATCATCCATTAATAAAACAACCGGGAAAAATGTTCCTCTCTGAGCAGGCGATAACGACCGCTCGCGTATTTTTCGCGCGATGAAAAATGGACGAAGCTGCAAACCGGTACGTCTCTCGGAGCTACCCTCGGAGGATTTACGCGAGAAGATCCAGCAGCTTCGCGGCATACGAGACGGGAGTGCGAAATCTGCCGGAACCGGAAAGCGTGTCATCGTCTGCATATCAACGAATGCCGTGCGCGACGTTGCCGGGAAGGATGCGAGGGATGCGCTTTAATAGTGGTGCATTTCCAAGCAGACGGTGTTGCGGTGCGACGATGTAGATGGCCATACACCATAATAAACGTACGTGTTCGCGCGGCGAGGAGGTGCCGTATATCCATCGGCAATCGGCTTGCCGCCAGCTCTGTCAGAGTGCTCTTCTTTTATTTAATATCGCGGTTAGACGACCCCTTCTCGATCCACCACGCGGAAAACCGTCTCACGACGCTTTTCCCACAATACGACGCTCGTGTTTCTTTCTCTCAACACGATACTACTTGGCTGAAACGTGAATACAGAATCGTTGATACACTCTCCGTGCGAGTCTCCACTCTCGAGAGAATATATATATAGGCGTCACAGCGAAAGGAGACAAGTAGCTTTTATTATTTATAAATTTTGTAGCCGACAGAGATTTCCAAACAGTAGACTCGCTATAGGAATCGATACTACCACGTTAGTTTTCAGTCGTAGCCTTTCGGAGTCCAAACTGATCTAACTTTTTGTAGATTTCTTAATCTCATTATCCAGATGCACGATTAATGTCGAACATTTAAAAAAAGGAGTTTTACTCCAGTTTTGGAGTTAATTAATATATGTAGCTTTGAACGGCTCATTTCACAGATGAACTTTTCTCAAACTTCATCACCCAACTACCACCCACGCTACCATATTATCTTCAATAATCTTAGTCGGACATTCCATCATCGTCTCAGCATATAACGCCAGATAGTCATCCTCTCCTCTCTCCATTCCAACAACGGTTAATCCATCACGCAACGCAACTGCGGAGAAGCTGGTACCACAGTCAACTCGAATTACATACACGGTTTCCACAGACGTAGCAGAATCGTGTTCGCGGAACAAACACATCTAGTTAAAATGCAGGGAATCGGTATTTCGTCGATGAATGGTCGTCGATTTTTGTTGGCGCTCCTCGGCGCATTCGTGGCCCCGTTTCAGGAAGTGCACTCCTGTCCATTGTTAAGTAGATTTATACGATGCAGAGATGACTATCGGAAACCGCGTTCGTCGAGCGCTCGTTGCATTCCCATCCCTTTCTTTCTCTCTCTCTTTCTCTCTTTTTCTTTATCCCTTAGAGAGATCCTTTAGTCTCCGCTCATTTTCTCCCGTCGCGTGTTCCATCTTCTCGTTTTCCGCGTTCGCTTCAGAGCGATGGCCTTCACGCGCGTATTTTGTCCTGTTTCCTCTCGGCTCACCACTTTTTTTCGGTTGATCCAGAGCGTCGAATTGTCCGGCGCGCGAGCCACGTTTCACCGCTATGCGGGACAGCGTGAAATTTGAATGGAAAATTCGTGTTTTTGCTCCGCTGTCCGTCGCATCGGTGGGGTGCAAGTTCAGCCACAGAAGATTTACATACGCGTTTTTAGGCGTCACTCTGTTTCGCTATGGATCAGCTTATCAAACCGCGCGTCACCCGTCGCATTCATAATATATTCATTTTGATGTTGCTTTCTCGATTACCTCGTTGCATAGCGTATATACACACCGCTAATAGAATTATGCTCGATGTGATGTTTTACATAGTAAACAGATGTTTTGCAAGAAGATTGAACATCAAATATGTGTCTTTTATTTTTGCCTCTTTCCCGAGCGTGCATTGCAATGGATCTGCTAATATGGTATTTAATCGAGAATGACAACGAGTTTCAATTTTCTCCTCGAAAGATTGACTAGAAATACTTGAGAATCGGCAAGTGGTAAATGATGTGTCAACAATTCTTGTGTCATTAACGACAGGCAATCAGGTGCAATCAGGTATACTAGAATAATTCCAAATTATGATGCCGTCGTGCAATACGATAATTTCGTAACCTCGTATAGTTAATTTGCTATGTGGCGTCTTGACTACACGGAAGATGACTGAACCACGTCGATTTACTCTCTTGTGCAACTCTACTGCTCTACCATTCGTTTCCTTAATTTTACAACTCGCGGAAACCAACAGAGATCTCCACAAAAAAGCTAACACGCTTCGCAAATAGAGTAATACAATTGATAAAAACGATACGACGATACGAGCAATAAAAATATGATGCGATTCACGGAAAAGTCGACGAAATTATGAAAGTTGATGGGGAAACTCGCAAATTTCGTAACCGTCTTGCAAACAGTATCGTTCGGGAGCTTCGCGACTTACGAGGACAAAGGACAACGTTCCTGAAGAGCTTCATAGTACCGTAAGTTTGGCAACTAACAATTTCTCCGTCGTGCACCCGACTGCAATAAGAATGATTCGCCGTTCTCTTTCTCCCTCGTTGAGATTCCGTGTTCATCGTTTGCCGATATTTCGAAAGTAAACTTCTGCGAAGCAGCGCCCGCAGAATCTAATGAGACTCCCCGCTTTCGCGCTTGGTTTTCTTTGCAGTTTTCCTTCCCTGTCGGATCTCCTATCGAAACTCGGCTTAAAGGTTGCCAACCCTAATCTTTCATGCTTTCCTAACTTTTATTTTATTCCCGTCACTGCGTAATTTTATCCGATTGGACACGACGTGTTAGGATAATGGAATTAAATTTATCATTAAGTTTTACCGATTAAACAAGGATTGTGAAATTATAGAACTGCGCTATCTCCGTCGCAGATTAATTCGACACAGTCGAAACTAAAATTGCGTTATCTGTGCAACAGATTAATTCGGCACGGTCGAAACTGAAATAATTTCCGTGAAAATAGGAGGACACTGCTCTGTGTATATAGTACTTTGAATATATGGAACTTGTTCCAACACCATTGATAATTAAATATTCGAAGAATAAATTATTCCGGGACTCATTGTGTTTCGCGGTCTCACACAGTAAACACAGATGAATGAAACATTGTTAAAGGAAAGAATTTCATCAAAGTGACTTGCGCTATTAGGAATTCAATTATGGACATTCACTTTCTTACCTGCTGCAAGTGAAGAATATGATATCGAGAACGTTTTCTAAGTTGAAGCTTCTGAAGCATCGGCACACGTACAGACGAAACGAATCTTAAATAAATCTTAAGTAAATTTTTCTTATTGGCGGAGGCACGCGCCACGAACGAGCAATTAAGTCCGACCACGGAGAGAATACCGTTTCAATTCCTTAAAGGAGTCCATCTTTTCGGCGCGTAGACGATCTTTTAATCCAAATTAATGCTTTTAGCGAAATTGCACGAAAGCCTGCAACGTGGCTGTCCTTTCCAGGTGCTCTTCTCTCTGCCTCATTCTCCTTTCTTTGTACCTCTCCTTGCTTCTTCCTTTTCCGTTCCGTTCTGTTTGTGTCCCGCGATCGATAATTTTATTCCACACCGTATTCTCCCTCGTTCACTCGCGGTTGACTGAATTTATCCAGTTCGCGAATTGACCTACTTCCCAGGGCCCAATTTCATCAGAAAAGAAAAGGAACTCTAAATCTTTTACTTCTACTAGCATCTATCGCGATCTATCGCAAACTCTATTAATAACGTTCTCTTCAATTCGTAGATTCCTTTACACAGTTTCACCTTGTCTGAGGATCAACACGTGTTCGCGAAAAGCCATTGACTTTTCTGATATTTCTCCGCTGTTTGTAACGCTGTATTCCACTATGCTTCTGTATCACGATACAGTCATAGACAGAACAGACGAAACTATCTGAACGTCAAAGCTTAGCTCAGTGCCAGCGGGTCCCGTTTCTACTATCTACGAAATGCCTGTAGGGTCAAAGTAAAATCTACAAGACAGATTTACTGATAAGTTAAATAACAGGATGAAAAGCCGTATCCGATTTCGCCTCATCCTCGAACCTTCTCCTTTTCCACTATATATTCCTTTCAGCCATCACGCAACAGCGATATCCTCGCGTGGAAAGGACAGAAATTGCGATCCTAGAATCGTTTCGTGCTCGATGCAACGCGACGGGATAGAGCGGAGATCGTTCTACAACCTTCGTCGTGCTTATCAGCGAGCCAGCAGCGACTCCAAAAGGAGTGGGACGAAGAATTCATTGAACTCTAACTGGCACTAGAATGGAGCGATTTAGCGCGGCCGCGTACACGGCCAGGCCGATCCAATGCGGTTGTAGTCGAAACGGGAGTACAGAGCAAGAAAGAGAAAGAGGGAGACCAGGCTGTCATTCCCTTCGATCAAGAGACCGTGCTTTCATCCAGCTCATTCCGGAGATCGTTCGTTTGGTCGTCCCTAATGCCAGAGCAATGACCTTGCAGCATTTCACCGTGCAAATTGCAATTCGTTCAGCCGTCTCTTTTCCTTTCTCGCTATCTAGGTATTACCCGTCTCTGTCTTTCTAGCCGGCTCACGGTACCCTCGCAGCTGGAGATACACTGCCACGGTCTCTTGTGCAATCTACAACCGCTGCAACGACCACTCGAGTGTGAACGCAACGGGGATCGGACTTGATCGTTTTAAAGATCGAGAGATGGACTTAAAGAGGATATGCCGGATTTGCTTCGCGGTGCGTTCGTTTCGGACTCGTCTTTCTGCGTAATTTATAATTATAAACTGCGATTGCGCCGACTCTTATTTTCATTTGACCCCATTGGGACAGTGTTTGGATCTCGATTTCTTTTTTTTAAATCATAATATTACATGGTCGAACTTCGTTCATCTGAATTTGTTGAGAAATTCATACGTGAAAGTTCTTACGGTAAGGTTTCACTAATTTTTCTCATTACCCATGATTTTTCAGAGAATAGGAGTTTGCGTTCGGATAAAGAGACTCGATCGTCAGGAACGCCGAATACAGAAACTACTTGGTACACGATACATATACACAAATAAAGTTAAGAAGATTAAAATCTATCTTTTAGTTTGCTTCATATTTTCGAGACGAGCATGTAATAAACCACTTTCTCGTGTAATCGAACACCAAAATTGTTGGTGCTGGTTCTTCCGAGGAGGTTGTTCGTCGAGCAGATTTACATGGGAGAAAACAACCGAACAGATAATACGATTTGCCGGTGATGGTATCGCGTTTAATCAGGCCACGTGACAGGGAAACGTTTCTCGCGAGAACGAGGAACGCGTTCCTTCGCCTTATCCAGGCCGCTACAAGGAGAAGCCGCGTTTACCACGTTTCGACGTTTCATTTCGCGCGAGAGGCGAAATCGGTCGGTTATTTGCAGAACCGTGCAACTTGATGAATACGAATTCCAGGGGATCGCGAGCAATTTCCGCCGCGCACGGCAAAACAGAGATTGCGATTCCAACGTGAATCATCGAGCGTGAGCCGCGGTGCCGTAACTTATCGAACCACGTGCTACCGAGGAGCCGAGGATTGCATTCCAGCGAGTCGAGAGAGCTCGGATAGTTTTTGCTCGAGTCGGCTGGTTGAATAGGGTTGAACGCGGGATACCTGGCTGAGCGACGCGTCGTCGTATTCGCCAATCAAGCTTCTTGTCGTCGACCACGTTTCCTGGACTCGTCACCCTGTGGTGGAAAGCAGTGGACCGCGTCTCTGCCACGAGCCTGATTACGATAGCGATGGAGACAAAAAAGAACCGCGCGCTGGGTATCGGTTCGAAGGAGATAAAAAGCAGGCAGGGAAAACGAGAAGGGAGAAAACGAAGGGAGAATCGGTTTGCCAACGGGGAGCTCTTGCTGGCTGGCTGGCGAGAGGATTGGCTCTGGACGTTCTCCGACCCGATCCTTAACGAACCTTTAATGCCTAGACTGGCACGGTGACGAAGGGAGCTACGATGATCCCGTGGCCGCGCCGCCCGAAAGCGACACCGAATTCCCCGGCATTTAACCCGGTGCGTTAACCTTTCTGAAACCGAAGCAATTGCACTCATTGTCCGGGAACGATAGCTAACGGAGACGTAGGATAAAGTAAGGCGAAGGAAGAGGGGCGAAGAGTACGAGGATTCAACGAAGGGGCGACGAGAAGGAAAGGATAGGGAGACTTCTCGGCTCTCCGAGTTAGGCGGAATGAAAAGGGGCAGCAGGATGAGTGATTCAACGTTTAATTGGACGTGTAATTTTTTACTAGGCTGTCCGTTCCGTGCGGGACGCGAGTGTGGATGTAACGACGCGCAGGGTGTCAGGAAAGAAAGGACGCGAACCAAATGAGCAAAGGTAGGGATCATGCGCGACATTTTCCCCTTTGTATGGGTGCCGTTTTGTTCTACGTGGTCGCTGGGAATCCGCACCGTAGGTATGCGTGTCACGCGACACCCGTGGAAGGTTAACAAACACGGTCACCGCTAATTGACTTTTTAACCGCTAATTAAGCCCGCGACGAGCTCGACCGCACGAAGTCGTTGCGTCATTGCATGGAGGAGAACATTGCTGGAACGGCTTTCGACCGCGTACACTTTTCCACCGGGTTTCGAGTAACTGGGTCGGGCCTTCGAGTAACTGAAACTGTCCGTGTCGTTTGTCCCACGAAAGACAATGATACACACGGAGCCACTTTCACTGTTGTCGCGACTCTATAGCATCGAAATTGCCGCCTCTTATTTGGGACGACGATGTTCTTTCAAACTGAATTCGAAATTACGCATACACAAAAGAGTCGGTGGGCGCTGCTTCGAGCGATGCTCGAGGTGCCTCTGACTACGTCTCGTTACGGAATTAACGATGGCGTCATCGGCCCCTGGAGTCATAGCCGTCGATAAATATCGATGTCCGCCGGCAACTCGATCGTGGCCAATGACACGCAGCACTTTCGATCCGCGCGCGTACTTGAGAATGTGGGTTAATGGACGCGTCGATCCAGCCGTGCATCAAGCATTCGTTTTTCGGACAGAGAAAAAAAGTTCGCACGGTCCAGTTGCCTCAAGGCGAGCCAGCGGCCATCGCGACGCATCGCCGACGAGCGCACAGGTGCACGCCGAGAATACGCGGAGCCACGGGACTGACCCCGTTAACGGGGCCCTCGGTGCGTGTACAGGCACTTGTAGACTGTTAGCAGCGTGGAATTAGCCGTGTTACGAAGGGAAATCGAGCGAGTGGCCTCTCTGCTGGCCGAAACTCTCATCATGACTGGACGAGCAGCAAATATTAAGATACGCAAAATATCTACCGTTACGCAAGACTTTTTACTCGAAACCAGACTACCATGCATAATCCACTCCGCGTAAAGTAAATCTTTAAATCACGCGAACTTTAAATCTCCAAAGCGAAACTATATCGCGCATTTCTCACGTATTATAAATCTGACAGTTTCGTATTCAGAGATTTTACGACGGTCGAATGCTGACGATTGAACCCGTGCAGTCTGTCATTCGACGTAATGGAACGCAGAGAAGTGATTAATTAAGGTTCGTCGTCCCTAATTCGTCGTTGTCCGATTTACTGTGACCGCGAGGCGTTCCATACCGTGCGCTTTGCTTCAACGCGCTTAAACGGTCGATCCTGGGTGCTTCCTTCGGCCATATTACGTAATTAGCGTTTGGTTCGCTTGTGCGGGCGAGGTAAGAAATAACCTAAATGAAGTCTAGGGTGGCTCGACAAGCGGTGAGTCAGTCGATTCGTGGCGACCGTTTAACCTCGGGTCGCGTTGCCCGCAATCGTTACACCGAAAAAATAATTACGCTTACGCGTGCATGCCGCCCCCGCGTGCATAGCACGGATCTTTATCGTGGTAACGTGACACGCTCGCGACCTTTACTTTCGATGCCAGCTTCGTTCTTAATTGTTTCAATTCGGGTCGTTTTCCATCGAGAAGCCTCGGGCTGCACGTAATTCCGACAAAGCGCTACGTGATTCCGAACTGTGTTTTCACTTTACACAGCCGTTCCTTAATAATTGAACAGCTCTTAAACGCTGCCACGTTAAAGCGTTACCGATGGTCGGCACGTGGTACGGACTTCGAAATCGACGAACACATGCCGAGCGTAGTTAACGAGCGTTTCGGTCGAATCTAAATCATTTGGAATTCGACGATCGAAATATATCGAGGATACGATCAAAGTAACAGCGTGGATCTAAAATAGACAACCGTCAATTTTACTCGAAAGATCGACCCCTGCCATATGTATGAACATTTTGTACATTTGTCGCGATCTGACATCGCGTAAATTATGGCTGGTGGCTCTATCGTATGCTGAAATCACGGAAACTGTATACACCATCAGGGCAGAAACGAGTTCCATGGTGGTAGAGGACAGCCGTTATGGTCGAAGAGTTAGGGTAAGTGGTAAAATGAGATTTGCGTGTACATTTTTTCTTATCTGACGCGCAGGATGCGGAAGTAGACAAGAGGGTTTGAAGTAGCAGGGGTAGGACGAACGGCCGAAGAGGCGTCGGTATATTCGCGTTCACAAAACCGTAAAATATTTCGGTCGAAGGGATATTCCGTTCATAGGTCCTCACTTTCGGTTCTGAAGAAAGGAAAAGTAAGTGGCTTGACCAAGACGGGAAAAGAAAAGAGGGAGACAAGAATAAAATGGGAGATAGATAGAAGAAAGGACAACGCAAAGGACGGCAGAAAGAGCGAAACGATGGAGAGCGCGTTAGAACGAAACAAAGAAAAAGAGAACGTACAACGTGGGGGAAGAGAAAGAGAGAAAAAGAGGAAAGAGACAACGTCTGGAGAATACTGAATTGGCCGTAACATAAAGAAGCGGAAGGTACGAGAATGGCAACCCTCGTGAAGGGGAACCCATGATAACGTGCTTCGGATATAAGTACCGCGGGGAGTAGGAACGTAACTTCTTGTCCTTGCATGGCTGCGTAAGTGTACATTCTCGCAACTGCCCGCAAGAGTACGAACCACGGACAAGCCTCGTAGCACTACCAGAACGTTTCGTGTCCGCGTATTCGCGTTTCCGCGGCTGAAACTTTATCTTACTTTACGGCGAATCAAAAGCTCCGCTTTATCATCATCCTCGACCCCTATCTTTTATACAACGAGCTAACTTCGCCGACATTGTATCCAGACAGCAGAATACGCTGCTTCTTTTTCTCTTCTGGACGATGGTAACGAGTTATAAAAAGATTTTGTTCGTCCTTACTCTCTTTTCCTTTCGTTGTAAAATGCCGCTATCGTCTCGGTGGCTAGGTCGTTCGAGCAATCTTAACAAGAGTCGTGGTCTCTACTTAGCCAAATTAGATGTTCCGTCCCCGTGGGCACCGTTCTTCGTCTTCGTAATCGTTGTGTCGCGCGGAAGAGATAGAATCTACGCGTTAGAATTAGCGCTAGCTAATCGTGTTCGCGCGCGCCACCGCGTTCTTCGAGGCAGCTTGCATAAAAACGAACTGGGTAATGTTTGGATCCGGCGAGAGCTGAGAATCCCTGCAAGAACAGAGGCCATTCGACCCAACGGGACCTCGTTCCGGTGTACCGAGAGGCGCGTTCAGTCCCAATTTACGTGCGAGTGTTTACGGAGCAAGATGGCGCCAGGCTGCCACCCTTACGTGCATTAATGCCGCTCCGAGAGATAGTATGCGCACACCCCCGTCTTTCTAGACAATAGACGCGATACCGTGCCCGGCAACAATGCCCGGTATGCCACGACGACGTCTACAGGAAAAGAAGACTGTCGTTGTGCTCGTGGCCGAGAATGTCGAGATGGAAGGCGATGCGTTGAAAGGAAACAACGCGGCTGATCGCCGATGACGAGAACGTTTTCGATGATCATCCCCCGGAATCACCTACGATTCACGCGCGTGAACGGGTCTTCCTTCCAACTTCATATCTTGCAATCACGCCGCTGGAATCTGACGTTTCCTGATACGGATAGCCACCGGGATTTTTAGAGCATTTATCTCGACCCGTGATCTAAGTCGGTGAAATATGGAAGCGGAGAGTGGTTCCCAAGAACAAGGTTCGTCGATTGATGATGCTTAGTCGCGGGATGGATTACGCGTTGCATTCGTGGTGAATAATAGACCACGATGGTAAACGACGTACTTTCGAAAATTTTCGCATCCAAAAATAAAGCAAGGAAAATAATTTCGTGAAAGCTGGAATATCGTTTATAATATTACAAAACTGATCGTTAAAGAGACCGATCCGAGCGATACTTATACTTGTTTCGTAAAAGTCAAGTCATCGCGTAGAGAGTCGATTTCAGCGCATAATTGCCGTAGTTGAAGCTGAAAAAAAGTCGATTAAGCCATGGAGTGATTATACGCAGCAGGGATCTTCGTTACACATGCATGCCCGGCTGGATATAAATCGTGGCCAATAAGTCGTTGGCTGTCGCGCGTCAGTGTACATCCTCCGGTCACCATAATCCGTAGAATGGACTGCATAATTCATTCCCTCCGTCATTGGCAGACCTCGAAGTCCAATGACTCGTTATACCGCAGCGCACGAACTACGATGATCGAATGGTAATGCCGCTCACTCGCATACTTACGGTTAAGTTTGGCACGTAACTCGTCGTGGATGGCTGTTCAACGACGCCGATTGCAATTAGCTTGCCCGATTTGTCGTCCTTATTTCCATCAGTCGCGGCTACTACGGAATCTCACATTTTTCCCGTTAATTAAACCCGCCATGAGATTGACATTCGTCCGTAAGTGAAACCGATCGATGTCGCCTCGATCTTAAACTCGTTCTTAAAGCGTTTACCTTGTTGAAATCACGAGATCTTCGTAACATCGATGCATACAAGTTTAGGAGTATTAGTCGGTGCTCGCGTGTATCGAAATTACGAGCGCGTACAGCCACTTTTCGAGTGACGTTAATTCAATTTCCTGGGAAAATTGAAGCGGCGAGATAAAATCGTTCGGTTCGAAAGCACCGTAGTCGCGCTTTTGCACCCTGCTTTCGTGTCGACGCTGCTATGACATCGCGTTTACAGTCACGCGCTTGAAAGTTAACATAGAGGTCTAAGGGATTAGATTTATCGGTTAATCGATGTTGTAGTTTACATTGGTAATGGTAAGCATTAGGAAATAATTTTCTGCAATTAACCAAAGAATAATCGTATAACGGTTAGCGTAATATTTTCCTAATCAATTAGTTAACCGTAATTACCAAAAATTTAGGGACATTAGTCCAATCTCGTGCTTAAGTTTCATAAATCTATCTTTTCTTATCGATATATCATACCTTTTCCAACTGTCATCTACGTGTTGCGATGTTCATTTTGTGACCTAGCGTTGCCTCCATTTTTCGCCAAGATACAGGACATTCAATCCATCCTCCGTCACCTCGTCCGCGTGGTTACAATTTCTTTCAGCCTATCCGTTACGTATCTCATCCTTCTTCCTCGCGTTTATTGCCACTCTATTCTTGCCAGACGCGCTACATCCGAAGAGCAAATACAATTTTATAGTCGATAACATGGCTGCTTGTATTTTACGATCGATTCACGACAGGGATTACGCGTCTTTCCGAGCATACATATCGGTATTATCGGAGCTGGTGTTCGACGTTTCCTAGCTTCATCCGCGAAATATAATATGCATTACTTAGGTAACGTATCTCAGTGCGAGTACACATCGGACCTAGCAGACTCTTTTCAGTCGCCGAATCTCTTATTCAACCGTAGCTGCAATTTTCTCAAACAGTCAATACTGCCACTGCCAATCTTCGCGCGGTGTTTACCTTTAATCTCGCTCGAGGCATGCGAACAGGTCTCGAGACGCGGGCCGGATACGAAACGACGCGAACGAAATTCGAAATTTCGCATATACATTCGCGACAGTGACACGCCACTTCCTGGAATAATTTCGAAACTCGCACAAGCGACGCTGAGATTGAAAGCTCGAAACGCCCGGGAAACATTGCTCTTGTCGAGAATCGAAATCCTTTCAACGATACGTCTATTCCGGTTCCTTTTTTTTCTACTTTTTCTACGTACACTGTACGTTGCCCATTTCCTCTTCGTTCCTTTTCATTCGGAATCATTCTTTCATTTTGTTCAGAGAAATCGTTAGGTCGGTCTCGAAAATGCTCGCTAGATATGCGAATGGATATGATGTGCATCACATCCGGGATACGTATCCACGTGCTCGCGTACAACGTATCCGCACGAAGAAGAATTCGCGTGCGCTGGGCGAGTAAGCGCGTAAGTGTGTACGTGAATGCGTGTGTACATTGCGGCTTGGTACAACACACATCAGTGCGGTACGGCATCCTCGAGGGTGCTTCCCTCGAGGATCGGAATGCTTTGCCGCCCCCCGCGACCTCCCTCCGGCTTCTGCAACCCTTCTCCGCAGCATCTCGCCAGAAAATCCAAACATTCTTTCGGGTTTATCAACTTTGCCTTTAATTCACGAGATTCCAGCCAGAGAAGAGTCAGCCAAAACCAGCTTACCGTCCTAAGAGGCCACGAGTTGTGGCCGAGAAGCAGGGACGAACAAGGCCAGACCGCTGTGTAAATATTGCTTTATAATAAACGAGGGATTGCGTACTAAGAGAATACAGAGTATGTATATACGTTCGGTGTTCTTAGAAAATTATCGCGGTCGCTCTAATAATCCTTCCCGAGTTACTATACTCGTGTCCTCTTCTTTCTCTCAGCTTCGGTAATTCTCTAGTTCGATGGGCTTACGTGGAAATACGCGGGCGAAATCCGTTAAGTGGCCTCGCGATATTAAAAAACTGTGGCTCGTTAAAAAATACTTAACTCAGTGGAAATTGCAGTTCGCGGCAAGTTCCGCGGGAACGATCGACGGGTTCGATGGAAAGGGAATCTGCCTAACGACATCAGAGCATTAATTTCATGGGTTCTACCATGGTGGTCTGTATTTTAAAAGTCGTTATTACGTAACAGCGCACCAGCGCACTCGCGGTTGTGAAATCCTTATTGATGGTCTCCTTTCCGCTTTCCCATTTTTCTTTAATATCTTTTGATTTTTGATTTTTAATTTCCTCGCTTTCACATTCTTCATATACTTTTTCTTCTCTTTCCTGTCTTAACGAAAATATTCAGCGGCGTGCAACTCGAGAAACAACGCGCCGCCGCGCCGCTCCGTTCTCCTATTATCCTTATTATCGGTTTCAAGTGAAACAAAGTTCGTGAACTTGGAAATCCAGGTTGTCGACTTCGTTCCGCTTTATCTGCACCAACCAAACGACCGCCTAACCCAACTTACCAATTCTCGACATCCTAATCTTACCGGGATACCAGTGGCTAACGTACTTTCCGACCCGATAAAGACCGCATCCTCCACGAGATAAAGAGCCTCCGCCATCCGTCAGCCTGTGTTCGTACGCGATGTTGCCTTAAAAAACGTTTCACGTTTCGATGAATATCCCTTCGAGCAGATCTCGTCACGAATCTCTCTTTTCCTCCACGTCTAATACTTTCTCCTTCCATCTCTTGCGCTCTGGTTTCTTCTCGTTTCGTCTCGACGCTGGAACGAATGCGGGATCCGCAACGAATGTTCATCGATCTTCAACGGTCTTTATGAGATTCCGCGCTCGAGAAATAAATGAGAGAGGTCTGAGAGCGAGAGAGCGCTTTTAAGCGTCGCGAGCGACTGTCTGGAGCAATCGGTGGTCGCGAGCTACGTTTTCTAGCTTCCAGACGAAGAACTTTCGCCGCTTATCTGCTATTCACAGCCACTTCGTTCGAATTATCTCGCGTCGAGGACTGAGGCGATTCTCGAGGATGTCCGTTTTGCCTACTGCCCTCGCGTAAATCGTCGTTATTACATTAAATATCCTAGACGCGGTGTCCACCAGAGATTTACGCCTTCAATAAAATTTTCAATAATACTATTTACAGTATCCATTTTCGATCGTTGTTCCTTCCGAACGATGAACGCACAATGATTGACGTTCAGATGAAATATATGGTTTGGAACGTTCAAGGGATTAATTTTACGCAGAAGAGGCTTATTATTTTTCACGACCATGATTCGGAGTTTTGCAAGGCGAAGGGTTTAGACCCTCAGAAGCAGGGAGCCTGCATGTCTGTGACACGCTTGTCGCGTGTTGTATTGATTGAATTAATTAAGTGGTCTGAGTGGGAAGAGGAACCCTACATAGATTTCCCATCGAGTACTATGTAAGCTTGTACGTGGATAAGAGAGCTGGATGAACGGACGGATGGAAACGGATTGACACGAAGTAGCCGAACATTTTTTAAGAGATCATAAGAACGAACGAATCTGAAAGATGGAGGCGAAGAAGGGCAGAGAAAAGGAGATCGGCCGCAGGATATGACAGGCTCGCGAAAGTAGGCTTCCTCGTTCCGTGTAGCGACAAATGTGTGCTAGCAGGATCAATTGAACGTCTTGCGGGATGTGGCTTAGGACATAATGGGAAATCGATATCATCTTGAAAATGTGTCCATTCGGACGGATACAAGTTCGCTACATTTTGAAAGGAAAAATGGAACGAAACGCTATTCAAGGGAATTCCGAATTATATTTACTAATTTTATATTTGTTGATGATTTGAATAGCTCGAAAAGATATTTCGTTTTCTCTTTTCTCTTGTGTTAAATGCTAGAGTGAACAATTTATTGGCATCATACACCGTTTCAAACTATTAAACGATCAGGGACACAGAAAGCGACGAGCGTTGAGTACAGCACTACTGCGAGTTACACTTATATTCCTGAAACTTTACGAGGAATGAAAGAGACATTTCTTGGCAAACCACCAAGAAAAATATCCACCGAAGAAGCGCGTGTGGAGCTTTTATGACGGCGTGGAATATGGATGAATACTCTCTTACTGAAAGGGGCCGCTCTTCAAACAGAAAAATTATCGGCATTACGATTCTCCTGGGTTACTAATAGACTCACGATTCAACTTGACATCGCGACCTCGCTTTCAAATAGTATCTTGCAGAGAAATTTAACGAAACTTGATATACTATTCGTTCATACTTCTCTCCTCTTTGCTATAATTTAATACCATAATTATTACAATATATATTCAAAATTGTTTGAAAACTAAAAAGAAATATTTTTCGCGTACATATTATAAAATGATTTATTCCGAATGGAAGAACCCGATGCGGAAAATACACGAATGGATAAAGATACGAACGTAGCAATAAGAATATTTTCAAAATTGCTCGGCTCGCCACCAACTCACAATACGAGCCAGTGAGGCTAAAGCCTGGCGAAACATTCGATGTAGAAAATATCGGGATTGCGATCTTCGTGCCTTGTTACGTATAGCACCAGGTCCGAACGGGGATGAATTTAATGCTCGCCCCATCACCGCCTTGCCCGGAGTCAAATCCCGAGCACCAGAGGTCCAACAGGATTATCGTAATGGTTCGCTAAGGTTCGGCGTCGGCTTTCGACCTTTGCTGCCGTTCAAAATCCTGAAACGGCTTGGCCCACGAGTTTCACGTAGTGAACTCTCCACGTGAACTATCAGGTACAAAAGCGGAGACAGTCCTTCGGTTATCAAAGTTATGCACATATATATAAGTTATATGTATATACATATATAGAATGTGAAGAAGCAGCTATGCGCCAGTTACGAAATTATTCTACGGCACGACGGAGCTATTTCCTACGTTTTCCATGTGTTACGATTTCGTTTTAGAGAGCTCTACTCGTAACGGAAGGAAATTAGTTCGAGGCGACTTTCGCCTGACAAGGATAATTATAAATACCATTAGTGTACTATGTAACAGTAATTTTACGACGTCACTTTGCATTTGAGTTAGAGCGGTAATAGCGGATAATGAGGAAATAATGGCACCGCGATTAGGATTTTATTTCGCTTAGTAGAGTTCCATTATCGATGCGATTGAAGTGAAACGATCGGTCGCTGTTTATGGAAATTTTTCGAAGTCTTGTATGATGACTTGTTGAAAAATTCACCGCGACGCTATTCAAATTATACACAATTAACAGAGAACAAGCTTCCATATAACGTATCGCGGAGTTTCCGCAACGAGGATAACAATTCTCATGTTTAACGTCCTCTGGTAGCTGGTGGAAACATTTATCCGTTCGCTTTCACGCTGGGCCAGGTATAGTTTTTCTCTCGTCAGCTTCATTATCTCCGCGAGACACGTTTTCCGCCCGATGCAATGAGATTGCCGGATATAGAAGACAAGAGGAAGCTAAGGAAGATGCAGGGAAGAAAAGGACTCAGCTCGTCGGCTTCTGTTTCTACCATGGAACGGGACAAACTGGAGGAACGGCAGGTCAGGTCGTAGCAAACTCGTTCTTCTGACTCCCTTTCTCCGGTTGCTTCCCTTTCAGTTGCACCACCACCGTCATTTCTTCCTCCTTTCTTTCTCGCTTTGAATTTTCTTTCTCTACTTTCGTTTCTTTATTTCTTCTCCCGCTGCAGTCTCCTGTCTCCAGTTAACGTCGCGAGTCACGTCGCGTCGTGTCGAGAAGGGTTTTGCGAGCCACCGGATGACTGCCGGCGGGTGATACGTCGCTTTCTCGCGTGACGTCACCCCCCATCGCGAAAGAAAAGAAGCTGATAGTGTTGGTGGCGTTGTAGAGTAGCAGAGACAGGAAGAACAAGCGGCGGTCGGATGAAGGGTGGTAGGGTCACCGCCGCGAAAAGCTCCCTTAGATACGCCAGAGGGGTTGAGCGTTACAAATGACCGCGGTGCTATGCATATCCAACAAGACTCGAAGTACGACGACCGGCAGAGTAGACCCACCCCCACAGTTGAGAAACATCTCTCGTTCTCTAATATGTCACTGACGAACTTCCTGTTCCTTCTTACGGCTCTGTTCCTTTTCCCGCATCTCTACCTCTCCTTCTATTCTCCAGTGTACTTAATGGTCGCGACAAGCACCATTATTGGAAAATTTGTTTTCGTCGTCTCATGAAATTACAAGAAACTTCAACCAGGTCGCGTTTCGCTCGTCGGAAATTCTCGTTTAAGCACGTGCTACCTTAATTTCGGACGGTAGTTCTTTCTGTGCAGAAACTTTGATCGTCGTATCGACGAGAAGCGATTAAAATCACGGGCGCGTTCGTCGAGTTATTAAAATCCTAGCCGCTTTGTGAAACGTTCGTATCTGGTGCGTTGCTCTCCGCCAACCTTTTATGCGCTTGTACACTCTTTTTGGATACTTGCGCGAAAATCGGACCTGAAAGGAATTTTTACATAAATTTGTAAACGACAGGGAAAAGCAGAAAGAAACGAAACTGTATGAAATTCGAGGCCTTATACGATGCATCTCGCAAATCCTCGTTTCAGTCTGGCAACATCCCTTATTGTTCTTTATAGGACGCTTCTTTTGCGCCATAGACGCGACGAAATGGATTACGGCGACGGATAAAAGCTACACGCCGATAATTCCTGATCAACGCGTTCCGCTTTAAGATTTATCAGTCGACCGCCTATTTCGCGTAACGTGAAAATAAATGGAGACGATTTCCCTGGTATACCGTGGACGGATCTCGTCGCACCCCAAAACCTGTTGATACGTCGCTGAATGGCATGTATAGGAGAACAAATATACGGAAAGTGGCATTGCAATTGTGACCGTGCTTTATACACGGACGGCTGTGATCGTTCGCGGCTGTTTTTTTCCATCTTCACGCGTTCCGTGCCTCTCGTATCCAGTGGCGGCTACAAAAAGCACAAAAGAGCAAAATATAGAAGGGGTGACGTGCCAGCGAGGAGAAAAGAATCGCAGAATCCGGCACGGAGGCAGAGAGAACGCTTATATACGATGGAGAGAGACGAATAAGTGGCAGGCAAAGGAAGAGGGCTAATTCCTACAGAGAGATGGAAACGGGGTTGAAGAGGATGCGGAGGGATGAAGGAAACATGGAACGGAAAACGTAATGCGTTGACCTTCGTAAGAAGGAAAGTCAGGGAGGAAAACATGGAAGGCGATCACGTTTGCATGTAAATGCCCCGCGCAGCGCGGTAAATGTTTCTGCACGATAAAAGTCCTGTAGCAACGCGGCAGCCATAGCGCGAATTTACGTATTCCTCCGCTACCCCCGCCAACCCTCCTGCCTCCAGGATGTTCTGCTTATACGGTCGCTAAGTGTCTGCAGATATATGTATATGAAGGGGGCCAGGCGAGTAGGTACGAGGCACTTCGGTGCATCCGAATTATTAAGAGCCCCTAAGCCACTCTTACCACCCTCCTATACTCTCTGCCCTCGGCCCACATTCTGCATCCCGTCGGTTACATTATCAAAGACGAAACTTGTATATACTTACCCATATCTGTACAGGTATCTATTACGAGTCTTTAAAACTACCTTTCTCGCTATGTACCTATATTACGTTGCATTTATTTTATTTTCCGTATCTATCGATACGGATTATTGTTCAACTTCGTGAAGATTAACGAAAACCGTGTACGGTACAACTTTTGGTATATACACCACTTCGTAAATTATACCAGAGCATTATACGGGATCACTTTGTTCGAAAGGACAATTTACAAGGATGATGTATGGGAAATAGATGTTTCGTAAAGGAGGTTACCGAGACAAATCGCTATCCTAGTTCCGTGTGGTTTTAGCCGGTTCGCGTTAATTTCTCTGGCTAGGAAAATCCTAATTAATGGGGGTGCATTACAAGGTAGGGGGTTGTTCTCATACGCTGGAACGGAGTTCAGGAGGGTTGAGAATTGGGCCAGATTGGTCGAGATTCGCTGAAGGAGAAAGGAACGAGCTGCTGGATGCTGTATAGTGGTACAAGAGGAGAATGCGGAGGTGAGGGGAGAGTACCAACTAATCGGGTAATTTTTCCGGCATCAGTCGGTGAATATCAACGCTGCCGTTGAGCCCCTGTGGCGTTAAGAACGACAAACGATCGCCGATCCATCTGGCTCAACGCGACTCCGTAGCATCAGCCACTCACTCCCCGCCCTGTCTCTCCTTCTGAACCTGTCCTTTCCCCCCGGGGGCTTCCAGCCTTCGAATCCCTTCTTCAACTTAGCGGAACGATCGCGTTCAACCCACCCCTCGAGGCGCGTTCTTCGAGTACGGAACTTGCACACGCACACACGCGTCACAGGAAGCCGATCGGGACAGAAACGACACGTGGGATAACCGTTTCGCACCCCTCGAAGAGATCCTTCCTGAAGCGTGTCGAGATAATTGCTAGTCAGAGGGTGCACGAGCACGCGTGCTTGAACCTGCTGAAGGGAGCATTGTTGTAATCGAAAAGCAAGTAGATAGCATTGGTGGAGTTCAATTGGCCGGAAAATGTAGGTCTAGAAAATTGTCGCGGCATTTTCGTTCTGCGATTCTTTTTTTGTTTGCGACCCCCTCCCGATGAACCGGCGACGCCTGTGCCGTTTCCCTTCTTTCGTTTGCGCGCTGTTAGCGTCAGCGTCCGCGAGTTTAATCTCCGGCGAAACGGATTCCACTATCGGAAGAACCACTGTCGCCCGAGTAGATCCCGAGGCGATGGGACGTGGACGTTATCAAGTGAATTGCAACATGGGAAAAGTTCGAGCACCTGCGAACAAGAGAAAATCGTGTCACCAAAGAAAAGAGTAACCGCATCTACCGTGCGGTTAACCGGAAACGGAAAAGGTCAAATCGCTTCTGCGGGCAAGCTCGGTTGGTCGACGAAGAACCGCGATAATTGGAACAAAGAGACTTAGTTCCAAGGGCCAGAACGGAACCCCATTCCCGCTCTGTGCTCTCTATTCGACCTCTTTGCTATCCTCCATTCATTTCTCTTTTTCTTTCCACCGTTTCCTCTCTCACTGCCAGCGATAAAGTTTAACTCTTTCGAACTCTGTTAGAGCGGTACACTACTTCCGGTGCGCCAGGAAAAATTCCCTTTATCTCGTACCTCATTTTTTCTCTTTGCTTCGCACTCATTTCGACTTCCTCGTTTCTATGCCTTTTTGCCACGATCGTAAACCTACCTTGACAGTATACGTCACGGTTTTCTTCATGACAGATACATGTCCATTCAGACAAAAGTATTCCGTTAATAAAACTAAAACTAAAATTATATATGTGAATCAATTACGTATTTACGACATGAATCTTATTACGATATATTCAATCGTTCGAATCGTTCTTAACCCTAGTTGCTCCCAGAAGATGTCCAATCATCGTCCACGTGTACCAAACGACCGATGAATCATCTTCGAGTCGTCCGTGTCGATCGTTAAACATCGATCCTTCTGCATCAGAACGACTATAAATGAGAGTCACGCCGCAAAGATGTACCGTCATTCTATTGTTGCCAATGATGCTGCTCCTATACCGCGTACATCGACTTAACCCCACGACCATGGTTCGCCATTTACATAATGAACATCGAAAACAGCGTAATTTCTACCATTCGTGCGTCTTGTATTAAACGATATAAGAAAGACAAGTGCAGCCGAATGAGAACACAACTGCGGACAATGTTTTCCCAAGGAGGAAACCTCCGGTTTCCTTGCTAAACCTGTTGTTCAGAGTTTCCTTCGGCGCCCTCTAAATGTCGTTCAATCACTGTCCGTAGAATACCTATTTCGCGACTAAATGAAGTTAGGCTCTTCCTTCTTGTGTTTTTTCCCCGTCGGATGTAGCTTGTCCCAATCGCAAGGGAGAAACCGCGAAGTGGCACAAGGAGAAGCAGCATCGGGGAAGGATAGATATAGGTGGCTCGAAACACGTCAGCCAGGGGCTGTACGGCGTGATCGGTGTTATTTCAACGTGGACCGAGGAGAATTCTCGGCAAGAGGGGAGTATCGCACGAGGTAGAACAAGGAGGGAGTATAAGGCGGAAGCAATATTGCTTCATGTGGTTGGGAACTCGTTTCGTCCATTAAAGCGCGGTTTCTTGCAGGCCTGTTTTTTACCCTTGAAAGGATCAACGAAGCTCTAGCCGACTCTTGGCCCCGACAGATCGTCGAAATATACATGAGAAACACAACGTAGATATACGTCTAACGGAGCTTGTCTGTATATCGCCCTGGGATACTCACAGTGACTCAGTCGTGCAAGTCACCCTCCTCCGGACAAAAGCCTAAGTGAAATTTCGTGCCTTCGCCTTTCTCTCTCTCTCTCTCCTCCTACCCGTTTCCGTGCTTGCTGCACACACACGCTCCTCCTTGTCTGCGCGACAAATCGAAATAAAGGATTTTCCTGGCTTCGCGAAACATCTTAAGTGTAGCTGTTTCAAAATTTTCGTGCCCGTGTTCTCCGATGAGGAGAAATCTTGGCACGATGTCCTGCCGGTCGTGTCGAGGTTTCGACAAAAACGTCTAAAATACGAGCCGGAAATCTGTTTGAGAAATTAATGCTCAGGATACTTAGACGTACATATTTCTTGTGGCGTTTACGATGGAATACTCTCAAGATAATCAATGAAGTATTTCTGCGGAGTGGAGTTAAAATAAAAATCCAAGAACGATAGATTATCGGGTAAAAGTAGAACAGACTGGTTCGTAACTATGGTAGAATCTTGTGTTCGCCGAGAGGGTGAAAGAATGTTGAAAGGAAGTTAAAAGGGAATTGTAATAGTTGGGGGTTTAGGGTAGTTATTCGAAAATAACAATAGAAAAAAAGCAAGGGAAAAGCATTTCCTATTAATTAGGTGGCAAGTGACTTTTTGAGCAGCTGTTTGCTAGAGATTTAACCTTTAGCTGCGGGTATAAATGGTCCTGAAATACCATGGGTGTATTGCCGGTGAAAAACCGAGCACGTCCTGCGTGACGAAGGCTTTTGCGGTAGGCGGAGTGTGTACCTACGCGTGCCACGACTCGAATAAAGGGGATAAGGTTCGAGGCTAGGAATATCGCTGATATATTGCATGAACTCCATATCTTCGTATTAACGCACACAAAAATGGACAGCTCTCGTTTTTCACGAGTAATAACCAAATACTGTATCTGAACTAGTCATAAAGCTACGTTTATCATACTGACGTCTATGTATCTTGCGCACTCTAACCGAGTAGAAAATTTGAATTACGCACCAAAAATTTCACTGTTTAAAAGTATTACATTTAGATATACTTCTTTATCGCTTCCGTTTTTATGGATACAGCGAAAGACATTTAAAGATGATCCAAGAGTTAGGTCCTTTATCTTTCGTTCGACTTTCTTGGCGCTAATCCCTCCATAATGTCATAGTTCTCGAAGCTGTTCCGGAAAAGGATCACAGGTCGTGTATACGTGAACCAAGGCTCTGACAAATGTTATCTGATTTTAATGGAGACAAGTTTTCGGAGGCTGAACAGTGCAGGAAGGTTGTAGCCGGGGAATAAATCCCTGGTACGAGAGTGATTTTAATTCGATTCTAACGTGCACAGGTTATCAGGTGCAGGGGTTACAGAAGGGTGGTTTTTTGTTGCGTTGAAATCTCGAACCCTAAACCGAGGGGACCGATGAGATAGGGAATTTGTCAGGAGTTATGCAAAGGACAGGGTTGTTCGTTATGCATAAAAGGAGGTTTACGACGCAAACTTAACAAGTAAGACGATTAAGTTGGATTAACTTTTTTAATTATTAAAACGACTTTTGTGGTATCTACCATAATAGCTAATGTTTAATCGGTTCTTGCTTGAAAATATTATAAACCCGTCATTTGCACGATGAAGACTAACATTTCTTCGTACGTTTACATAACTGTAAATCGAATAATTCGAGGATTTCGCATTCGTTGATCAAGAAAAACGGCACTATTAAATATTTGGAGTAATTAACTTAATTGTACTTAAAATTCAAATTACACGTGTGCACGTACTTTCAGCGTTAATATTTTCCTGGAATTTACGAAACGTACGGTCACTCCGCCATCGCGACTCGTTAGTTTAAATTAATATTACAACGTATAATATTTGCTCTACATAACCCTAATTACTCATATTCGTTTGGGGAATAAATTTCTCTTGATTATTCCATTGCGTTCACTTTTGTAACTGTGAATTTCGTCAAGTTTTCTCGAGATGTGTGGAGCACAGTTGAATCCTGAAAGCATCGTCCTAGATAGCACGATTTTGCGGTTCACGACGACCAGCTTGCTTCCTCAGGCTTTAATGGACCACTGGGACGATGTCACGAGGGCAGGATGCACACCCTCGAGGAATGACATGAAATCGCGGTTAACCAGTCGATTTTGCACATACGCTAGCTGCTGAAGGCGAAAATTCGATTCTTCCTTAGGCGCCATTAGATCTTAGGCGAACGTGCAAGCACGTTAAAGTTCATCAATCGATGAAAATTGAACAAGGCGAAATAAAACGATTATATTCTTTCGGGAAGCACTCTGATGGGAACCACTAATGCGTCAAAGCGGTTGTAAATTTTAACTCTTAACGAGGATCCCCTTCACTAGGAGAAAAGAAATTTAACGTATCACGATTTTCGACCATAATGTGACTCATACATAATTCGGGGGAATGTGAATTGTAAAGTTCCTTAATTTTGTCGAAACCCTCGACGCATTTTTACGAGTGTGTGTTGAGGAGACTTCGGCCGATCACCCTGTGTCAGAGTACCACAAGGAGAAAGAAGAATCTTAAATCGGCGTTTTTGTCCCACTTACGTCGTCTAATATGAGAACATGGGGGTCATTCTCGTTATGCTGGCTCCCTTATGCCGTCTGTGTTTTATTATATATAATTTTATCTAGTTACCTTCCGTGGCGACAATAAAAATTTCTTACACTCAGTCGTGTCGTAGAACAAACGTAACTGGAAGTTACACCATTTTCGCATTGCAATTTCAGGCTCGTTTCGTTGGAATAGTTTTTACTAGTTCTCTTGCTTCAATGCAACGGGGACTCAGGTACTGACGTGTCAGTACTTTGAATCGCAATAAGTACACAAAGCAAGTATGGTTTAGGGTCAGAGCTGTAATTCCCGTGGAAAGTTCTGTCAAGTCAAATATGCTGCTAGCCGGCAACTAAATACGCGGTGACGATATCAAACAGTGGAAGCTACGTGGCTTTCGTGTGCACGCGTGCCTCCTCATTAGTAGGCGGACTTTCCCGCGTTCCACCGTATTTCGAAAGCGCTCGTGAAAATTTATTTCGATAGGAGCGGGATATTCGCGGCACGTCGTAATTTACGACGACAGACTTCTCTTCTCCGCGTGCACCAACCGAAACTGATCTATCGAGCACACAGATGGGTATAGACAAAATGAACGTTCAAGATGTTTAACGATCGGACAGGTGCGTTCTTTATTGTTCAATGAACTTTCACGAACGCTACCGAAAGAGATCATTAGCGCTAGCGATACGCATGGTCATGTGTCCTCGTCCCATAAATTCCAAGCTTCAAGGATGCGAGCGGCCAAGCTAGTCGGCGAGGGTCGTTCAAAGAATAACAGTTGACACGAATAGTTGCGATGCGGTGTGCGAGTGTTGCAGCCTTTGCCGTGGAATTATGCAACACGAACATTACGTCATACTTACGGTGTTCCTTGCGCTCTGTACACGATCGTGAAAATCGTGAGCGAGCAAAGAAAACGTACTGTCGAGAGCCGAATGTTGCCGCCACGACGGCCGTGTGGTTCACCTTGGACCGCTGGCGGGCAGAAACGCGAGAGGAAGCGTTACGAGCGAAATGTAACTCGGGATAATTGCATTCTGGACAAATGTAACTAACGTTATAATGTAAATTAATGTTTCGTTCGTGAAAGGAGAAAGGAAGGAATTAGAGGAATTTTTCGTTAATTCTTTATACATGTAATTGTACGATTACTTTAAGCGAGCAAATACAATACGGTATAATAAAGCAATAACAACAGTGAGCCAAGCTGAAACGTTTTGCGCGATAAAGCAGAGGATACAGAAGTCCGTTGCTTTCTCGGCTATTGCACCCTGGTGACAACAGCCGGAAAGAGGGTTAACGATCAGGTCATTGTATTCGTGGATGGCCTTCTTAGTGGTGTTTGATCCGTTGATCAAAAAAGCTCGTAACAAGCAAATGCTCCTATATACGTGCTTTGACAAAACGACGCTGAAGGGATTAACAGTCGTTACAATTCTATGTAAATTATCATCGGAAATAGATTACGTGTGCGCGACTTCGGATCTTTCGCGAACGATACGATTCGTGATCGAGGCGCTTCTCGTGCCAAGCGAGAAAGAAACGACTCCCATCCGAATGAGAGAACGTTAAATTCGTCGGCGTGCACTCGCTATCTCATAATCGAGGAACGAACTCGGTATGATATACATATATTTTCTGTATAGACGTAGCGAGAATAGAAGGAATAACTGCGAAGAAGAATGGAATTAGCGAGGGCGAAACAGACGATGTGGTCGTTTTGCACGCCGATGTTCACCAAACAACTGTTTTCCAGACTAACAAACGTTCTGTCGGTTTACTCCATAACTAACAGCGAAAATCGACGATCCAATGCATCTCGGTGCACAAGAAAGCTTTCGAGAGCTGGGCTTGGATCCAACAACAACCACCATATTTATGGTGCCGGGCCGTCTTAACCCACTGAGAGAACCGAATGCATCCAAGAAACCGAGTCGAAGTTGAGAGGTTACGAGAGGTCAGACTCCAGTGCTACGTAACATTCAGAATCAATCAGGAGGATATTAGCGTTATCTGAAAGTTAATGCGATCACTCTTCACAGTAGACTGATATTAATGCATTTTGTGCGCACCTTTCCTCCATTTCTTGTTGGTTTCCTTGCAAATATTTCCGGTTTGTTCTTGCTGAAAACACATCGATGATGTTCGCATACGCGCGTTCTTTGTAAGAGGAATAACAACGTTGTTGCATCGTCAAAAATATATACGACTACAAAAGGGTGACACATAGAGAAAAAAAAGAGTCCTTTGGATCCGGTGGTCGTCCTCCCTGCGCTCCGGGGCGATAGCTCGACGAAGATAGCTCGAACGGAAACGAGGTACAGACTTGATAAGTGGAGCCGGTCTTCTAATTCCATTCGCCATAAATGCCGCTTACGTATCTAATCTAACATTCCCGAGCGTTATAGTAGCGTCTACAAAACAGCTTTTAACGAATGCGCAGAATCCATGAATCACGTACAGCGACATAACGCGTTCATCTCTCTCTCCACTTTCCGCTCTGAGCGCCCGTTGACTCACGACCGATTATTCATTTTCGAATAATTCTTCGCTCATAATCGATGTCTCATGTGTAAGAGTCGATCGAATAAGCCGCGAGAAATCGTGGCAAGCAAGAGATTCTAAGTGACTGTTTTCAAATACGTTTCCTCATAAAAGAGTAATAAATTTAATATGACGACGTACGTAGATTCGAGTTCGATGTCGAAATTAAGGAAAATATAATGAAGCCAGAAGTATATACGACGTATCTGACATCGTTTCTATGATTAGATTTAGTGGAAATAGCAATATTGTTCATACGCGTAAATTCCTAGATGTTAGTTGTAGATAAGATGACAATAACAGTTCGAAAATAGCTAAATGAATACAATGACATTAGGAATGACCATCAGGCTGAACTTCAGCCAGCCTATTCGAGTTTTGGCTCAAAGAACAGAGAGTGTAACTGACGCTGTAATTTACTACCACTCAAACAGAAACTAATCGTTTCTCGTGCCAATGCTATGCTATCGGGTTCCACTAAAAAGGATCCGTAATTACAGTTCGATACAAAAAGGAATCCGAGACATAACGATCCTTTATCAAAGTTGTCTATAAATTACCATTCATATATTAGTAAACTTAACTCATTATTCTAGGTATAGAATACTTATAAGAGTATAGCAATTGGAATGCATGTATAATAGAAAGGAAAACAAAAAAAGGAATAACTTAATTTACGTTACCACGCACAAGGCAATTTCCTCTTAAAGACTTTTCTGCTGGAACCATAATACCGATCGTTTCGTTGTAGGATATTTTGTAAGAAAATGGCACGCGAGTCAAAGATAGGTGGATGCGAAAGAAAAGGCGATGTAAAAGGCAAGGGAAACGGCGTCGCGACGCCACCGAGCGGTGCTGCCACGACGCGAAGCGGTCGCCGGCCGTGATAACGCGTCGCCGGCACCGAGCGCGCGTTCGGTACAACTCGGCCGAGTTCGGCCCTCCTCGCGTACAGTTATGGCAAGGGAACGTCAGTCACTCTTCGGCGCTCGCGCGGAAGAGTCTGTACGCATTAGCCGTTGGGGATATCGTTGCTCCTTGCGGAGTGTTAAATATCTTGTAGGTGTTTCTTCGTTGTTCATCCCCAGCGACGTGTATCTAGCTCGTGATCGTTGTGACCGGCGCGATTGAATACGGTGACACGACGCCACGTCCGCAAGTGTCGCGGGAAAAAAGCCGGTAGGTGACGGCCGAGCCGCGTGTGTTCCTCGCCAAAGTGTATATGTACACGAGTTACCGGAGCAAAAAGAACGAGAGAGAAGGAAGGCCAGTGAATATAGAACGTCGACAGTGGTTAGCTCCAATTTCGCGTCGTAGCGAGAACGAAAGAAAGAGATAGAGTGGTAAAGAACAAGAAAGGAAAGAAGTAAGAGAGGAAAAGAAATCGACAGAGAGTATTGAACGATCGAAGCAAACGTATAACGAGTGAACAAGAGAGATAGATAGATAGATAGATAGAGAGAGAGAGAGAGAGAGAGAGAGATTTTGGGAGTATAAAGTGAGAAGCCGAATGATTCGAACACATACCGGGTCGTGACTCGTGCCGGCGCTTTGACGTTTCGTCGTTCGTGGTTACAAGGTTCCTCGTCGTCACGTTCCACGTATGATGGATGCTGTCGCGCGTGTCTCGTGTACGCGACGCTATCAAGAACAGACAGAACGTCGATCTGCACACGCAACGGCGTTGCAGTGAGTTATTTCCTTGGCTGCAGAGATCGTGCAGTGCGTCGCGTGCCGCTTTCTTTTCGACGACTGTACCAACGCAGCACAGCGCCGTGGTGGCAGCAACAGTAGAACGCCGGTAGTGCAATCAGATATTCCACTCGCTGAGTATACGAGCCAATAGTGTTCGTTGGTGTTTGTGCGGGCGCGGAAAAAGGAAGCGATTAGCCGGTCTTCCCCTCGTCTTGACCACAGAAGTCATTTGTCTGTAAATCTCGCTTCTCTCGCTCCGTATCGGTCTCTGTCGGTCATCCTACTACGGTGACGTCGTAACCGTCGGTGCTTCTTCGATGATAAGCACGTGTGCGTGCCACTACCTGCTGCGTGTACGTGCGTGCGTTAGAATCGCGAGCCGCGTATCGGCGTGCAGTTAGTGACCGGGCACCATTACCATCTAAGTCCTCCGTATACGAGTATAGCAAATCAGAGTTTTGTTGTTTGTTTATATCTTCTTGTTGGTTTCGTTTGGTTCGAAGGAGTCGGTTTCTTTTTTTGTGCCGAAGCCAGTTACGAACGGATCACCGGCGTAACCATGGATATCCTGCCGAGTGGGAACATATTTAGGGAGTTGCAAGATATACACGACACCGGATACTTTTCGGCCCAGCCATCGCTCGAGGATCATTGGCAACAGGTAAGAATGCTTCTACATTTGAATCCATACCACCTCGTAAATTCGTTGTCCTGCCTTATAGATGTCAGTTACTACTTTCTCATTAAAAGAGAACGGAGTAATAAGTCAAAACCTAGCGTCTAGCGTTACATCGTACGAACAAGTTCAAACAGCGGCCGTGAATTTCGAACGCGAAAAGGCGCTTGTAACCTCGACCGCCATATTTGAATTTCTAACGGTCAACGTAGTAAGTAACGCGTGTCGTTGTCCATCGAGTTCACTGACGCACGTGAAGTCAATTACACGCTAGATAACTTCGTCCGTTTCTTATCCGTTTCTTGTCCGTATCTTTTACTATATTTGAAAATTTCAATAAATTCGTTCGTGAACAGTTATGTCGCCATCTTTTTTCGTAAAATTTGAATTTACGACTAATCTCCGAGAAATTTGGTTTCTCTGGCCATTTTTTGGTCGGACTCCGTTTAAATCGATTATCGATATGCAGCGGGCTATTATGACGGGACGACCTTGAGCCGTGGTATTAGATCGGTGTGTACGTTCAGTGACGCGGCCGAGCGTACTATAGACGGCGCGTCCTGTTTGTTTACGAGTGTGCAATGACCTTCCAGTGGTCGGTGAAGGCAGGAGGGACGTACTTGTTCCCCATTCAATATCTCAGCCGGAGTACAACAGTTTCCTCGCTTCGTTAAAATAGTACGCGTGACGTCACTGGTAGCGCCGTAAGTTCGCGTTGCGTGTTGCTTTAACGGTTCGCTACCATCGCGATTCTCTGGAATTTCCAGCCTTTTTTTCTATCATATTTTAGGTCACCGTCGTCGTACAGGTTGTTTTAAAATACACGTAAGAGAATAGAGAGAGCGAAGATTCCATTAATATTGGCTATAACTGTTTTTCTTAACGAATAAAACCAAGTTTAATATATATATATATATAGCGGAAGGAGTTCAAGTATTCTAATAATTAAAGAACTATTTCATCAAACGCAAATAAACTATCGGCGATATTTCTTGATCTGTAGTCCAACCAAACGACTTTTTATTGGTGAATTAAAATTCTGAAAATTTCCATAATATACATTGACATTAGCTGAGCAATATATATGCATACTTTTTAACTTTTGCTTGATATTTCACACAAACTATACACATCTCTCTCTCTCTCTCTCTCTCTCTCTCTATCTATCTATCTATCTATCTATCTATCTATCTATGTATCTATCTGTCTATCTACCTTTTTAATCAAATATCACGCATTTTAACCACAAAAATTCGTAATATATTATTTCTTATCGAAATCGATGTGCTATTCGAGGAATTTTAAAAAAGTCAGCGAATCCTCCTTCCCTTTTAATTACCTTTCGTAATTTCGTACTTTTGATTTTATCTCTTGTCATTTAAGTAGTACATTTTAATTGTCGTTCTTTTAATTGCCGATGGCGTATTCGATGATTAGGTCGCGTGGTGAAATTTATGGCGAGGAAATCTCGGTTTGTCGCTTGGTACTCGACATTTGACCTGCGCAACATTGTTGGGTCGGGTCTAGTTTGGCGCGGTGCCTAATTGAACGTCTCGAAGGGTTTCCAACTGAAAACCGACCGGCACTTTAGTCGCTTTCTTTTCTTTCTCGTTAATTACCCGTACGATCGAGTGTTTTTATTATCGACCAAGAAATACGTCACGCTAGCTAGCTAGGAGCAAGCAATATCGTCCTATTCCCGAGATCGGCCACAGCTCCCTCATCGGGTCCCCGTTGTCCTCCTCAATTACGATCTTTCTGATTGCATTAATTTACCTCGTGTCTCGTTCCTTTTACCGCGACTTTATTCGCCTCGCTGCTGAAATCGAATTTGTCGGAAGTGGCCACTATTTTAAATGGAATTTCTCCGGCTTTCTACACTCCGCGGTATCTCTCGTGTTTGGAGAGTAAGCGAAACGTCGGTCAAAGAAAGAAATACCATCTATTTAATCATGCTCAGTCTCTTGGTCTCTGACTCTATTTTTGCATCCGACAATACTCGAATAGCTTCGGAGTTATTTCGCGTATCTACTTTATCGAACGAACAGAGAATAGGACGCATGTAGATTAGTTCGTTGTTCCAGCAACTGATCTCATTACTCCTGGACCGTGTGTTTGTTCTTTCTAAAACCGGATTCGCGAACCTCCGTCCTTGTGCTATACGTAACTACTAGCCGGTATAAAACTTGGTCTCATGGCGATATTTGCCGAAAGTAACGCTAGTTTTGTAACCAGCATCGGCACCGTTTTTACGAGGTACGCACTGATGTACATGGACAGCGTCATTCGATAGGCGAACAGATGGTTGGGTCACATCGACAACGCGACGGCGTTGGTCGCGTGACCGATAATGCGATTCGACAGGTGCTCTGTTGTATATTCTTGTATTCCCAACTTTACACGATCCAGTTTCGCCAGCAATTATTGTCGTTGGCGAGGAAGCGAGGCTCTGACGCGCGACGCCGTCAGAACTGATGTAACTTGGCCGAATTTCGGCGTGAACCAGACGACCAAGGAATTTCGCGAAATAGCGCGAGATAGACGATAATGCCCGTCTGTGCGAAAATTCGATCGCGTCGCACTCCGAGAAGCTCGTCTGCTCGTTACAAACTCAGTTATACATGGATATTTTTCTGATTCGTTGATTTCGAGTTTCCTCGTAATTAACGTAAATTGCTTGCTATTATTATAAATTGTTACAAGATATCCGCTGTGTCGAACAAACATCAGAAGACACAAAGACAAGAAATGTTTGGTAGTTTTCCATCGTGGAATTGGATTAAGAGATGAAACGCAACATCGATCAGTTGTTGGTATTTGAATACCGTTTTTAAGCGATAATTCCTAGAACGCTGCCAATTAATGTAGCTAATTACGATAATTGTCCAAGCCAACAATGATGAGCGGGGAAAAAAGGAATTGATGTTAAAAATAGCCAGTGTAAGGTGTCAAGCGACCTTGTTGAAGTTTCCTTTCATCTAACACCTGATGCAATTACTGAAATACATCCTACGTATCAAGTCACGATGAATTATTCATTCCCGATACGCTAAGCGGATCCTGAGGCCTCTAATATGCGTATGCTCGTTTATGAACCAACCAACCATTCTCCCTCCGCTTCTACTCGCGAAACGGAAAATATTTTTTCGTAAATAATTCAGCAGATTGAATAATTGATCGTTAGGCGGATCGCGTGCATTGCCGTGCGTACAAATATTTTCACTACTGCAACATTGCTCTCGCTTCCTCGATTAATACGGGATACGATATTGTCATGCGTGAATCAAAATCGCGAATTAAAATTTCCTGCCGGATAGCAGTTGTGCTTGTAATATTTTCGATTGAATTTTGCCTCGTTTCGAATTGCCTTGATTCGATCTCGTTGTAAATCGCAATTGAACGTAACTTTTTCGCTCTCTCTTTCTCTCTTTTTTCTATATATGTACCTTTTCATTTCGCTGCCATGATACGCATCGAGTTGGTCACGTCGTCCGATATGCACCAACATCTATTGGTTTTTCCTCGTCTCGTACTCACTTGTTTACCGACGTGTACACAATATCGTCGCCTTCAAAACGATGTTGTGTTGCTAGTGAGCTTCGTGTTTTACGACACACGCGTGAAAGCTCGAACGATTCGCGCGAGAACCGCGGCGGACCGCGAGCCACAGAACTTTTGCTCGCATGAATTATACGCTCGTGACAGCCGCTGCGCGGCATCGGTGATATTTTTGTTTTCTCCTTATACATAGGTTGGAGCTTCCACTTCGTGTCGCGTATTACGACACACTCGACTCAACGCGATATTTTACGGCGTGTGTATCGGTACACGTACGTTTCACAATTCTGCCATGTGTCGTGTGCATTGCCGACGACAATCTCGCTCCGTTTCTCTTTTCCATTCCCTCCGCCCCGTTGATTCTGTTCCTCCTCGTCCTTTGGTCGCATTCGCTTATCTATCGAGAATTTCGTGAGAGTTTCTTTTGCACGACTTTCACCCGGACGTGTATCGCTTCCCTCGCGAGCTTCGAATTTTATAGACAAGCGCATAAATAACCGAGCGCTGCGCTGTAGCATTGCTGCACGTGCGAGATTGAAAATTTGTTGGATCTCCTCTCGAGTTATTGTGAACGTTGAATAGACGGAGGAACGTATCGAGGAAGATATTCGTGTAACTCTATGCGTCGCGTGCTTTGCTATGTGATAAACATTCCAGTGAATCATCGCGATTGTCGTTTGCGCGATATATCTCCCTTACTTCAATAATTCTCCGTTGAAATGGAAGGAATCATTCTTGCCATTTTCTTGTTTTGCCGCATTTTATAGATGTATTTTCCAAGTTGGAAGGTATGCGAATGATTCATTATCTCTCTGAAATCACGAACGCACGATGCCGCTCGTAACGAGGAATACAGGACGCGCGTCCTCGTGTGTGATGTGTTTTTTAACAAGGCACGAGGACTCGGAACGCATGAAAATCAGTGAAATATTCGACATGCTTCGCAGGTGCACATTACAGGATCACACGGTAATACTGTAATGAGCAACGCTTCAGAAATTCATTAATTGTATATCTCATCGCGGCTTCTTCTTTTTTTACACAGCATTTAATACGGTTTCGATTTTTCCGGGCAGTCGGTAATTGCGAGAAACCTGAGGTGGTCGAGTCGCTTTCCCACTGGTTGTTCGCGATCCGTGTTTTCATCGTGAAAGCTCGAACGATAAGGTAGACGATGCGACCGTATCGAGACAACAAGGAAATAGCTCTGCATATTTATTTCCCGCTTATCGTCCGAGCGAAATTCAAAAACTGGGTACGCGCGTACACGGCTGTACATCCATATATACTTATATATATTTTTTTAAGTAGAAAGTACCGAAATCCCCGAACGAAATGGAACGATACGCGAGTCGGTTTCATCGGTAAACAGTAGATTTTCCAAACACGTTCCCGTTTGGATGAGAACCGGGAGTTTCGTAATATTTCGCACTCTTTCACCGTGATTTTCTCTTGATTCTTTCGGTGGCTCTCGTGCGCGCGATATATTCCCGAATGGATAGAGAAAAGAGCAAATCTCCGAGCGGCTTTAAACGGCACACGACTGAGTGACTTGACCGAGTGTCGGTGTATACCGATACTCCTCTTGCAGCGTCTCCTCTGTTCCGTTCCTCTTGTTGGCATTGAAATAAGAATATCCGAACGCACAAAGGCGTTTTGGGTGAATGGGCCTGACGTAACTCTTTTGTCTCGAACACGGGCCGTTGGTACGCGAGTCTGTCCCGTTCGTATTCCAACCCCACCGCCCCCGTTTCCACCCTCGATCTCTCTTTCCCCTCTCCCTCTCCCGTACCTTTAGGCCGCCGATGCGCGCAATGGGACGAGAAACAATGGTTTTCCCGGTACAATGGCTCGCAATGTGAGTGATGCGAAAGATGCCATTGTAGCCGTGGCTACGGAACGTGGCATTGTTAACCTTCGATGGCGCAACCTTCTTTCCTAACCACGCTAGCTGCTGCGTTTTCTTCGAACCCGGTGTCGCTTGCCAAACTATCGTAATTTCTACGCTCCGCGCTATCGTTGCTGTTTGATAATCGATTCGAGGAACTGCGCGAGTCACCACCAGTCGATTCAATATCTCTTCCAAGTCTACCGTATTTCCCTGGGTCGTGTAACCACACACGTTGGTTATCGAACAAACTCGATCGGCTGAAAAATTCGGTGGAAGCTTTACACCGTTTAGTCGCGAGCGAACGTTCACAGAGGGTCGGGCAAAATCTGCCTACCTACTCGCGATGCATGGGAAATATCGATGCGTCCCGTGAAAACCTCGAACGCAGGATGTTCTCGCGGTAGTTACGGTACAATCGCGCTTATCCCTCGTTCCTGTTCCGTTTCGTGGGGGACACGGTACGAGCGCGTTTCGTTTCAAACGAAGAGAGTCGGGATAAAGCGAACCACGATGGTTTATTTCTGAGTTTCTGTCGGTGTGCTCACTGCGATGGCACGCCACGCGTTTCACCGTTTCTCTCGCGTACCAGAATGGATCCTGTCGCTCGCGGTCGTGTTTGCGCCCCGCGACTTCTCGGGAGCGTCCTCGTTAAATCTCATTAACGCCGTGGCGCTAGGCGAGAACACCGAGTTAAAGCATTTATCAATTCGGTCAGCCTGTGTTCCCCTAATTTTATTGAGGGTCACCACAGAGTTAATCGAACTCCACCTATATAACTTATTACCGCGACGGTACGGCGTTGGTAGATGCGTTGCACGATATCCGGAGTAAACGACGAAGAGAAAGGGAGTAAAATGTCGTGGCGAGACGAGAGGGAACAGGAGAGATTTGTTCGCGTTTAATCTTGCCATCCGGGTCGCGGGGGTCAACTGCGAAGTGCTGGAAACCGGAAACGCGGGAAGAGAATCGCGCGTATACGGGACAAGTACGAGAGTTCGTTTGTAGAGAGTAGATAGCAATGGAGGAGAAAGAGACAAGAGAAACGCTTGGGAAAGCCGACAGAAAAAGGCGACACAGCCGATCAAACCGGTCGGTATACACATGGTACACGTAGTAGACCAGACGTTGTGGAAGGACGTTGGCCGCGTCTCGGAAATCTACGCCTTGTGTTTCTGATCGAGATGCTGCGAGGCTTTGCGTAACTCGCGGTATCCTCCGAGGCGGGGTGAACGTACGGAACTCGTATCTTCGATGACCAAACTTCTATTCGGGACGAAGGAAACAAATGAAAGTTGTGACATTCGCTTTAATATTTGAATCGAATAATTTCGATAAGGTGATTCATGTTGTGGGTGAATGACAATGAACGTACAAAATTTAATGGATGGTGGAAGTAGCGTGCATTGTCTGGCCATTCTGATTCATCGAGCTTATCGTTATTAGTATATCAGACGCAATGATACAAAACGGCTGACTAGGAGACAAGCGCAGTCTCGTCGCGTGTTAATAGTTGACCATTTTGTGTCGAAGGCACAATCGGTCGAGGAAAATTTGCGTAGATAGTCACGGTCGAATTAACGTGCTTTGCGTGAACCGGCGCTTGTATCGAACTGCTGCAAGCTAAATCAACGGGGACAAGGGTGGAAGAGCGGAAAGAGGGCGGCAGCAGAGGACTGGGGCTACAAAACCGAAGAGAGAAACAAAGGACCGATAAAAACAAATTGGTCTTCCTCTCCTCGCCCCTTTATCCGTCATTCGGTCCGTCGGTTTGATCGGTCAGACAAATTTTGTGGCCGTTTTGTTCGACGTGCGCGTACATTTGCGGCGAAAAGACATATAATCCTATTAAAATTTATCAAAGCCCTTGCTCGAAATGTTGGATATTAGCGCATCAGTGGAAATGTGAGAAAAACGAAGCGATAAAAAAAATATGTTCTCTCGATTACCGATTACTTGCTTGTCGCCGAATGGTGCGATAAATTATCGAGTCTTAATTACGTCTCATAGATAAAAAAAAGCTGCTTCCGATAAAGCCGTGATAGCTGGTAAAATGTTCTCGTCCCGTTCGTGCCTTCCTTCTGTTTGGTTAATAAATTTTCGAAGCTCGCGTAATGGAATCATTGACGCGATGAGTTAGTAAGTGCGACTTATTGTTGCGATCAATTAAGATTGGTCTTTGAAGAAGACAAAGAAGACAATTAGATAAGATAGCGTGACCACCAAGACGATTACCTTTACTTTCCATGTTTATATATCTCCCGCTTTTAGTTGTAATATCGCTCGTCTCGTTATAAACCGATGTTTTAGTCTTTTTATAGCTTCTTAACCCGACTCGTTAAGCCACTTGCATGGTTGCGTTGTTAGCTGCATGTAATCAATCGTCGCGGAGGTTTCTGTGGAAAAGCTATCCATTCCTTCCGTAGCTGGAAAGCAGTGCATCGTGCACAGTGGTCACGATCATTGCCTCGCTGTGTTCTATTGTTATATTGTTCCAGCCTCACTGTCCTCTTACGCGTCGAACGGTAGACAACAATAGCGCGTGACAATCCCGCATACAGGACTCTCATCGTTTTATAGTTATTTTTTAACGTTCGCTTCGTCGACATTTAAGCCTGTTGACAGCTGTTGATCGTTATAAACGTTGGAAACGTTGGCGCGGCTGTATCGTCGGCGATAAAACGTGCCGCGATCGATGCTCAGGAATTTTCGGGATCTTACGTCAACGTGTACTCGAGGTGATAAAATTTGTAGACGAATGCCATCGGAGACGTCCTCGGGCAATTACCGTGGACTGGCTTGTAAAACGAATCGAGGTTGAAGTAATTATTTTTGAAAACGTTGACGTTTTCATTCCTCGTTGAAGGTCTTCCTCGTTTGATTTGCAACGTGCAAATATCGTAATTCCACAGCAAGCGTTAAGACACGCGTTTTAAATAAAAATGGAAATATCGGGTAGCGCGTGTAAGTAAATAAACGTTATTAGAATCACTCTGTTACTCGATTAGCTGTTGGTTGCAAATTACCCATGAAAACAACACCAGTTAGACGCGCTGGATTTACGGACAATACATTAAAACCGATATGATCTTCAGTTTCTATTCTTTCCTTTTTTTCTTGTCTAGCCCTGAAAAGTCAACCATTTAGCTAACGTCCAAACAGAAGAACCGTAAAGAGCCGCTCAATTTCGGAGGATAGTGTACAATTTCTTGTTTACCCAAGCTACCCCAGGTTAAAATTCTCGATCTCGGGGAATGTAACAGATGGTGTTTTCTAAAGGGCACGTTGTCAGGGACAATGCTTGACTTTCCAAAGCCCCATAGGGAGCGAAACATTACAAGTTAAACATTTACCATTTTGCATGCAGCCAGGATTAGGGGATCAAAAATTTCGAATACGATAACGTTAAGCGAAATATCGAGGACTTATGATCGAAGCGCGACATCGTAGCTGAAATGAAATTTTCCACGAGCCAGAAAAGAAGTGAACGCGCACTCGTCACAGTGAAATTGCGCAATTGCTGCAACGCAATAGAATGCCCGGTGCGGAACATATGCGCTCGCAGTTGCAGCGTGATGATGTTCAGCTTCGGAACATGTCAGATGGTCTTTGTTTGTTTACAGGACGACACGGTAAAGTTATTCTTAGAGCTCGGAGAACAGCGACTCGTCTAACTTTAGAATGGCGCTTTCGGTCCGTGTTTCTAAACGCGTCGTTTGCGAGTCTAGGCGGAATAATTGAAATTTCCCACGGATAACGTCCCCTGAGTTATCGAGCGTGAAACATGTTCGAGGGTGTTTGGTTCATTAAAAAAAGAAAGGGAAATTTAAAACAGAAAAACGTGATGAACCTTTTACTCGCTGCTATACGTTGGTATTTCGTTGGTTACTCGGTTCTTGTTAATTCAAGGATACTTTTTCCCTCGTAATTTCTCAAGTATTAACTACCAAAATGTCGTCAAGACTAATTGGATATCTGCTCTCGGTGATTAATGGAAGACGTGGCCGTGTTTTAAATTTGACCTTAACAGAGAGACACCTGCATGCCGGTGAACCTTTTTTCCAATTAGACGTGAAGTTTCGACGAGGTACTCGTAGTTGTTGCTGATTTTAGTTTCGAACGTCGATTCGTTTGGATCAAATGGATCCGTTTGATAAGCTTGAAAGACACGTTTCTATATGTATTTCAGCATCATAATCATCTTTTTTTCTCTTCGTCCCGCTTGCCGCGACCGGATGTTCCCTTATAATCCGGGACGACACGATTTCACGATAAATTTGCCATCGAGAATCGATTCGAGCGGACGCATCGATAACTTGGATGGCGCGTCGAGCCGAGTGAAAATATAAATAGGAAGATGCCAGGGTACGAAACGAGCGATACCATAGCAATTTGATTGATGGACCGTGCTACGCGTAACTGGTATGATTGATAGACTCGTCTACGCAACTAGTACGTTTACCCCGAATTTTTATGATTCATTGATAAGCATTCCGGTATACGGTGTGACCGATCGATAAAGCTGTTTAATTCGCACTGGATGAATCAGCATCGAGTAATCATCTTCGCTCGAATACCGTTTATTGCAGCTGCGAGTGATCTGTATTTTACGCGAAAAAAATCGTCGTGCAAACAGTTACACGCTATTTTCACGATACATAATATGTACTCGCTCCTAATGGATGACTCAAACGCAATGACTATATCGTATTGTATCTTCTTTACTTTCGTTGCTGTTATTTTTACTTTCGTTGCGTAACCTGTCGAAACTCGATTCAATGTAATATCAAGATCATGAATATTGATGCGCCGCGACGACCGATATTTGGATTCCAGGAAATTTCGCTCGGCTGCCGGGATTAAAATCCCTCCCTCTGTTCTTTCCCTCTTCTATTCTCTTCTAGTTTTTCCCTCGATTTTCTCCGCTATCTCACCCGTGTCCCTCTATCTCAGTTTTATCCATCTCTGTCGCACCGGTTAAGCGGATCCACAGCGACATTTGCATCGATCTTACTCGCGAAATTTCGTCGTCGATCGGCCGGTAAGCGGATCGACGTGAAAATCCGGACGTCAAACGACAAACACGTCAGGAGAGAGGGTGAAAGAGAGAGGTAGGTGGTTGGCTTGATCGTTAGTCTCGTCTTAAGCTGTACAGAGGAACGTAACGGCGTTCTCACGGCCGGAAGCGAAACGATAAGTCGGCTGCTCGTTCAGCCAGCCAACCAGCCACGCCGTTAACAACTGGCAGACACGCGTTAATGGGTTTCAGCTCTGTAAATACATTAAGGTTGCTCGTCGCGCCGTGAATCGTCGTTACAACGCCGTGCACGCATTCCGTCCGTAGATTCGCCAGCCGTGTATCCTGTCGTCGCGAAAAAGATCGACGGTCGTCCTGGAAATTTCAAAAATTCTCGATCCGACCAGGACGTGTAAAAATTACACGCCGACCAGAGCAGCAATTTTTCTTCCGCGTCGCGACAGCTGTACCGGTAAACGCACGGCATACGTTTTACCCTCTCCTCCTCAAGATGTATTACTAGATATATTCGAGCTTTGAGTTGGCCGCGTATCTCCTTGCAGGAATAAATATAAAAGATGGAGTGTTTGCTTATTCCACAAACGGATTGTGTAAGTTTCCAAGTGTTAGCTAAGAGACATTGACTCAAATTATATTAAGGAACCACTTCGAAATCGTATATTGACACTGGCTTGACAGCGCTATTGATTAATTCGATGTTTGAACGGTTGTGCCGATTTCGTTGTTTTATTCACGGGTGTTTCTAGGAAAACCATATTTCGTTTATTCTGGATATACAACACGGTTTGTTTTTTACGATGACTCGCTTTTGGCTCGCCATCTGTTGGGTTTAACGAATATTTGTAGAACATTATTGCGTTAATTGTTACTCGGTAGTAAACGGCCATGAGTTGAATGAACTTAATTGTAGCAGTTCATTTTCGCTCTACATTCACCGACTGCAACGTGGTCTCGCCCACGCGTAGATTTTTACTGAACGAAAAAGAAGTTTAGAATTTTCGGTGCAGCATCTGTTAGCAATATTCCATGGCTGGGCACGAAACCTTTTTAACTGTTGGCCGTATAAAAAATATGGGTGGGAGGAGAAAGCCTGGCGGAATACATATTTCAAAGTTGTCTAAATATCTGTGCGAGTGATCTATTATTCTCTTCCTATGATCGTTGAGCATTCCCACATAGGGAGTCAAGTCAGTACGACGATCCGGCTCGAAATAATTGCCAATAAATTTGTTTTTCGATCGGATTGAATTCGAGCTACTTAATCCATTAACCTTAAATCGACTGCGAGCGATCAAACGAGCCATCGCGTCACGTAACAACATTTGTTTACATCAACATGGTGGACGCAGGAAAAACTCGATCCGGCCGATCGATTTCGTATCCAATACTTGAATTTCCGTGGCGGCCACGTAGTCGACGTTGATTGGCCGACTGATGCGGTGTATGAGCGCCACTGGCCGCTCTCGAGCCATGCCACTGCGTTGTAACGGAGCATCATTGATGTTAATGAGCTAGATTGGAAAGCTGTCCTGCGTTTGAAAGTTATTGAGCTCGGAACGATCGGCTACCTCTTCTCTTATGCGTGCACAGCGATGGCGATGGCGACGGCTATGATGCCGCCGCACCAGTGATAGTGGTGGTGGCGATGCTACGTCGAAGACTCACGATCTGTACATGTGCACGCATATTATACGAGCGTGTACACACGCCTGGAGAAGCGTAATTTCATGAATGAAATCTGAATAAATCAGCGTGCCGTGTTATTACGGGGCGTAGCGAGCTCGATAAATCTCGCTAATAAACAGTGACGGCGAGCGAGGAGCCGGACGATGGTGACGATCGCAGAAGATCCGCTCTTTTCTAGTCTTTGCGAAAGAACATGCAACTCGCTTTATCTTTCCTATTATCGCTGAAAAAACGCATTTGCCAATTACGCGATCCGAGAGTGATAAGTCAATACGTGAACGTCATACACGACACCAATGATGTAGTATGACTCTTAAATGTTCGCGCCCTGATTGTTATTTTGACGCTCGGTAGAACAAATTGATTTATTCTATTTCAATTTTAGATTTTTGATGAATTGCTTCGTATATTGTGGAAAGTGAAGAAAGAATTCGTTTCTTATAATTTGAGAGCCACTGGTTTGCGTGTACTTAGCTAACGCAAACAACACATTTGTCGAAGCATTATTGGATCGATCTTGTCGCGCCGCAATTCAGTCGAGCCTCGATGTCCTGGAACGATCCTGCGTAACCAGTTCCACTATACGATCGCGCGCACGTAGCAATGATTTCTCTTGTCACGCGAGATGATGGACAGCATTGTGGACTTACAACTACGAGACGAGTCTGGATATCGTGTTAAACCGTTCGACAACAGTCTCGTGCCCGGTTAGATATTGTGTCGGTGACTCGTCTCGGGGAATAAATTAAGTTTCACCAGAATCTATTAATATTTCATAAGCGCAGGCCAAATTGGGTGAAACTCGGATGAGTAATCGTTGGTCTTGCTCGTGATGGTGAGGAAGTATCGACGTTGCGCGTTCGCGAGAGAAGCTATTGGCGCGAGTATCTTTCTCAGGTGTGCTCCGATACCATCTTTAAATTCGTAATTGTCGTGTTTCGCAGTTGGTCAGCTCCTTTTGCGTGCATCGTTGCGTAGGCTCGTCTCGTTGATACACGATACACAGCTTCGAACAAAATCGACGGACGATTATTTACGTTCGCGTTGCTTTTGCGAAAAGAAAAAGGAAATTTATTGTTCCGTGTATGCCACTTTCGCCGTCTGCTTGTGGTACAGATGGTAGGTGTTAAGCAGACTGATGACGTTACCAATCCGAACGTCGAATCTACTCGGGATGTTATTTATAACTGGTGCGATACGCGAAACCGATCGTTAAGCGAATTCCAGTTCGCGCGTATCTCCGGGCCGATTTTCGGTCGACTTCTTTCTCCCTGGCAATTTCACTGGAGATATAGAAAATAGGATTGCCGGGAAGAAGGTTGCGCGCTTCGCGATTATCCTCGTTATTTTCAACGGTCGAGCACTTACGCGATGTTCCACCGCATGGTTCGCGTTATCGAGGTCGAACGTCATTTCTTCGAATGGCTTCGATTTTTCCCATCAGAAGTTACGTCGTTACGAGATACGAACCGAAGCACACGGTTCGGGTGTATTGGTGAGCGCAGCAATGGCTGCAGACCGATGGATAGAGTGGCTGGAATCGAAACGAGAAGTTGGAAAACAGATATTGATCGCTTCCCGTGTGTACAATTCGCGAGTACTACGAGCCGGGCCCGTACACGTGCGCGTTTTCAATGACGTAAGGATTTTCCGGCGTGCATCGCGAGCCAGCCGCCACGCTGAATCGATTCTTGCCGTGCTTGTTACACCGGCGAATGAAACTAAAGGAGGATAGGCAAGGGCGAGCACTAGAGCTTTACGCAGCAACGATTTCTCAATGCGACTTAGAGTAGTTTTGTCGGTCGGCGTAACCATTTGGCAAACGGGGCACGTAACATGTCGATACGAATTCAATTCCCTAGATTCATCAATGAAACGATACCTCGTACGAAGTTTAATTTGTACAATAAAATCATTCACGATCGAAAGGGTGAATTCTACATACGAGACTCGTTTTATCCCGGTGCGCGAGTTCTCCTAAAATGGAAACAGCCAGGGAGCAACCGCCGCGCTGTCGAGAGACAAAACAGCTGTAAGTGCCGTAATGCGAGAGGGAAAGCACTCGAGGTTTAGTTATCGTGCACACGACGCGATGTTGGGCTTGAAACACGACGAGCGTGCGTGCACCCGTTGTATCGTTATCCCTTTCGAAATTCGATACAACCGAGATATCGATATCGGCAAGCGTGGTAGAATGCTTTCGTTGTAACGCACAGCTATCAGCTCGTTACCGCGTTGCATCTTTACTACACCGAAATTATCGTGAAAAGGCCTTTACTTTACACGTTCTTATTTGGAGTATACGTGCACAAGATACGCGAATGAAAGTTAGCTTATACGTATATAACCTGGCGATAAAGAGAGAAACGCGCGAGCAGTAGGACGTCAGCCATTTTACGATCCAGTGATTTAACAAGTTGCATTCCCCGCGGATATTCCGGTATACAGGTCCACGGCATTAATTAATTCGAAAAGGTCGCTATAGGCTTGTTGGGTCAGCCCTATTATCAGGTAATTCGCTGTCGCGCCGACTGATCGCGTGATACGCCGCTCTCCATCGCTCTTCCTGGCTGTCCTTCTATTGACACCGTATCCTGGGACCGCTGAATGCTTCGCAGTGATATCGTAATCGACGCATCGATGGAAACTGTAAATTACGATCAGGTTGCGACGATTCAGAGTAATTAGAGTAATATCGATATTTCTTCGTTATGGTCTTCGAAACGACATTCAGTACACGTATTAATTATACAAATCGATAACGAACAACGGGATGATCTTTAAATTACTCGTGGCATAGATTACGCGTTAATCGACGTAAAACTTTTCACATATCTTTTTTACTTTACCTACGGACGAAGCGTTCTTTCCTCTATAAACAATCCTTTAAAAGGAAGCACATATTTTATCCATTTCATTGACCATACTTAAATCGACCGATCTTCTCGTCGAACATCCTCGCGAGCGTGTAACACGAAATGCCGGTAGTATTTATTCGGTGCCACGACCACGGTCACGGATGCCGCTACAAATCGTCGGAACGATTGTAACATCAGGAGCCGGGGGGAGGTTCGTTGGTAATTACGCGAATGGGATGAGTCAGAGGAGAGCAGCATTACTTCCGTCCGATATTTTTCCATTTTCCCCGACGGTGGTGGTCGCGGCGGCTGCGTTTTTCGACGGTCCTCTCGTTTTCTTTCGCGAGATCAATAAATCGCGGGACCGTGGAAGCTGCACGGTCGTTCCTCCGTGTCTGCACCACCCCTTCGCCTCTTCTCTCGCCGACACTGCCTCCACCGGTCCTCGTCTCTTTCTCCTCCTCCACTTCACAGTCCCGTGGATCTCCCGAGAGCATTCGAAGCCGACCGACCGGGCGATAATAAAATAATTCTCCGCCACAATAGACAATGCTCGCCGAGATGATAGTAATTCAAACCGGATGGAGGAAAAAGAGGCCAGTCGTTTTCCGTATTTCCGCCGGCTGCGCGCGGACGCGCCGCCGTCGCGTTCCCCGTGTCTTTCCCCTTCTTCCACTTTTTCTTTCTTTTTTTCTTCCCTCCATTTGTTCGTCCCTCTCTATCGCCGTCCTCTGTATCCCCTTTCCACCCTTTCGTACCCTTTCCCCCGTTTACGCTACGGCTCTTTCACCTGCCACCTTCTCTATTCCCCCGCGACCGTCGGTTGCATTCTTTCTTCTTTCCACGTGAAATTTGTCACCAAAGTGAAATAATACGGTCCCCGTTGCTCCGCTCCATGCGCTATCCTCGTCGTAACTCACCTGAAAAGGCCAGCGCGCGAGCATGCTCACACGTGCTGTAAGAGGGTGCTCAAGTGTGTTCGAGATCGTCTGAAAATTCTGTGGTAAAAGGAATCCTCGCGGAAGATCGATCGTTGTACTTCTTGCCACCTGTCACGGTGAAGGATGATCGCTAACAAGCATCGGATAAATCGCTTTCGGTGAAAGACTTATGGTATTCGTGGTAACGTTTCGCGTAACATATTAATGTATGCAATCGTTAAATATGTATGTTTCTGAAATTCGAATAAAGAAGGACGTTATATTAAACGATTCAGCGTTGTGTGTCTGCTGGCTGGTCTTCCTTGCTGGATTATGATGACCGGTGATAAAGGGCTGCTCGGTAACTGAGTGTCCCTCGTTGCCGTAATTACTTGGTCGTCGCGAAGAAGGAAGATCGTCGCTCGATTTACGGTCTTTGCTCCGAAGAAGCAGGCAACGAGTTTCTCCGCGGCAGACTTACCCTTTTCCCTTTTCTTTCCGCATCTCGTTTTCTTCCTAACTGTTCCATGCCATTTCAAGGCGTACTAGTCCGCCTTTACTCTAAAGCTCACCGAGCGAGTTTTAACGAGAAATTAATATCTCGAATAAGTTGTCGACTCCTTCATAAGGAGCTCTTCGTCTTTTTCTTCGTCTACTTGTATCATTCGCTGCAGCTGCTTCTATCTTTTCATCCTTTTTTATTCTTCGTACCTCTTTCTTTCCTATTCTTTCTATAGTTTAAAGCTTCTTCGCGTCTCTGCTACGCGTCTCTACTTTTGAGTTCCTCGTCTTTTGAATCTCGCCGAATAACTCATCACTTAACAGTGAATACGATGTCGAAACACTAGCATAGAATGGTATATTATAACATGGTGAAACCGTTCTCTTTTAATCGGATCCGTTTTTCGAGTCTTTCATACCGCGAACGCTTCCTACGCATGGTTGCGCCTTCTATTATTCTCGGAGGTGTAGTCGTTCGAGGCTTAATTAACCGCGTGTCTCGGTCAATTAGCTAATTAATGCCGGTGGAAACCGTAAGAATCACGAAAGAGAAACACACGCGCCCCTATCGTAACTGGGTTACCAGCGTGCCTCGATGTTTTTGGATCCACCGCTGAAAAACCTGCAAGCCACGCCGTTTGAATTTCCGAGAATTCAGGCTGGTTCGCATAAATCCGTTCCCTCTTTCTCTGTCGAATGTTTACATCATTTTTAAATCGATCGCTATTCAGCTTTTATCGGATTCATAACTCTGTCCCCGACATTCGTGCCAGGAATATTTCAAGCTAAGATTTTTTGGTAATGCGCGATGATGTCACAAATTCCTGACGGTTCAACGATGCGACAGGACATGATCTCTCGCGTGTATTTCCCGGAAGACGTTCCAGATACTCCACCACTGCGTTCTTTCCCAGTAGTCGCTTACCTTCCCTACCTATTTCATTCGTCGGTCAGTTAATACCAGCTGTCGCTCAGTCATCGACTTCCGAGCCGCATTGGGCCTCTGGTTAGCTCTCAGCGTACACATCCGAAACACGGCTTTGGCAGACATCTGGCAAGCATCCACGCCGGATACTCGAAAAGCCTCGTACACCTATATGCGAGACGCCACCAACCACTACGAGAAGATGGATCTAGGTATTTCTGGGCGTATCGTGAAACTGCGCAGTTTTCCGCGCTCTTTCGCGTTACGAGGACTTTACTGTGTCTATTCTGTCAGATTTACTTCGTAGCAAAAAATGTATAAAATATATTTCCGTATTTAAACGCGATTACTTTATGTAGAATTGCAAATTCGTAGTTTTAAGGGATAATCTCGAGATTTCGAGAAGTTAATATTTTCGCGTGACAGACGACACATTGAAAGCTTATGTCGGTGGATTTTGATCGAGCTCCATCCTTCCAGTCGCTACGCTTTTCATCCACGAGGACGCGATGCCAGCTGCTAATGAATTTACACCGTCGCGTCTCCTCTAACGTCATTAGTGTCTTCGTCACGGTAAACAGAGACCCGTTCTGGCCCCTTTCATCGAGCAAATACGTATAATCGCTGAAAAAGATTCCGGTCGAAAAAGACGCGACATATCACTCTTCGATCCATGGAGCTCGTAAAACTCGTCTGGCACGCTCGTCGTTCGCTGTGTTTGTCGCGAATCAAGTCGCGGCAACCTTTAAAGCATGTGTGTCCCAATACAAGGAATGATTCTACGTAATGTCGATGTCTTTGCAAATAAATCGCCTTGGTAGTGAGTTGTACAATCATTCGCACGACCTACTGCTGGATCTGCATACCAGTCGCGGTGAAAATCGACGAAATCAACGACGTATATCTCTATGTATGTACGATGGAAATCCAAGTTCTCTCGACGAGGCGTGGAAGATTTGTTATGCGTGCGTACAGCGATTATAATCGCGACAATGGCGTCACCAGGCGTTAAGGGGAGGATCGCAGCTATTGAATGATCATCGTCAATCGATTAAGTAATTTCGTGGAAATAGTGAAATCCTGGTGGCTCCATATTTAGTCTTCTGTTAAGTCGTTTGTTCTTCCGCACTTGCGAAACAGGCTTGTGGCCGCGTGGCATATATGGAAAAACATGATGGCGTATTTGCTCCATTAGAACGATATTGGAAGGTATTTAAAGCGAGTCGTGACCGCGGTTTCCGGAGATTTCTCGTTACAACTAGATAAACGGGAAAGTTACCATTGGGACATTGAGTCTCGGAATCGATCGTAATCGCGATGAATGGAATACGTTTTTGTATTTTCACGCGATGTTCCCGATAACCGCTTTCACTATAACGACGCACTGTTCCGAGTGTAGACCATTAACTATTTTCGAGACGTTAAAATCTTGCTCGTAAAGAAGTACGTTGAAGGTTTTCGGATTGGTATTTTGAACTTTTTATTTTACATACATTTCCCATAACGGTAAATTGAAAATTCAAAATATAGAACAGTGGTAGGAGAATCTTTTTATCCGTGTATCACAATCTCGCTCGAAAATCTTCCTCGATAGTTAACATTTTTGTCGGTTGATCTTTCGTCCTTTCTACACGTCCCATCGTTTTTCCTTGTTCGTCCGTAGCCTACGTTCCTTCGAAGAAAAGCACGTGGCGGCTGTGAGTGGCGAAGAACGTTTTCGCCTAGAGGCCGTGGCCGCGGAGGGGGTGAATCCGCTTTAATTTTAGCCATGCTCTTCCAGCCGTGCCGTGGGCAGGCCATGGTATGCACGGTGGTGCTCTCGGCAGCAGCCTTGGCATCGCAGACGCATTATTCATACCTTAATGAATTCTCTGCTGTTCCCCTCTTCCCGCCGCCGATCTCCGCTGCTCGCCCTTGCCGCGTCCGCGCTTCCACCCTCGCTAAGAAGCCACGAAAGTCTCTCTATTTTTGCGATAACATCCCTGTTCCCTCGTCTCGCAGCGTTCCTTCCGCTCGTCGCGCGATTTCGCGAGCCTTCGCTCTTTATTTCGTATTTTTTTCAACGGTTCATCGTTCAGCATCCCGCTTTTCCTCTCCTCTTGGCTCCATAGCGCGGCAACAAGGGACGTTTACTATCGCGAGATGAAAAGTCCCGGAATGTTTGCTAGTCGTCGTTCCCGTTCCTGCGCCCCCGCCACAACGGAAGATAATATATTTCGAAACGACTCGAATATTCTCCAGTATATTTACGTTTTACGCGGAACTGCGCGTCGCTTCGAATTTATTCCCCCCTCCGAAAAGTAATATCGGTTCATGCGTTAGAGTGTATCGGGTTATACGCGACACGATATTACATTCAGGGACGCTACATCACTGTTAATGCCGCGCTGTAGATCCCACGATGCTATACGTCACGCGTTCGCCGGCAACCAGAGGCACGATCATCTCCGCTTTCTGTCCCCTGTTTCTGCTAACTCAAGTTCAAGGTATCGATCATACCGAGACGAGACGTGTGATTATCGGTGTACCGAGTATTTCGCTCGAATATTCTTCTTTGCTCTGACCTACTATTCGCGATCGCAAATCAAACACGTCAAATGGTACACACGGTAAAAATTACTCATTTCGTCAAGGAACGGTCTAATACGATAAAAATTTCATTATCATTTGGTTAACAAGCGATCCGTCTCCCTCTTGGACTTTTTTCGCAATTCTTCCCACGCCGCACTCGACCGTTTAATTGCAGTATCCTCGAATCCCCATTCGGTTCGAGATAAGCCCGAAACTTTTAATTGCTGCTTCCGAATATTTTCCCATGCGCGAACTTTCGACGAGGGTGGTTCCGCGCAACGTCTGGCCCGTAGGGTCACGCATCCTTGCATCCGCCGCTCCATTTTCCATGTAGCCTATTCCACGCGTGCCGGGACGCCGAGCACGTGCTCGTAAATACACACCGCCCGCGTATCGTGTTGCGGTAATTTTCGTACGAAAACCAGTTCCGACCTGGCTAACTCCGAAGAGAACGAGGAAGCCGCCTCACAGCTCGTTCGTCGCGCTCGGTGTCCCGCTCCTGCACGATTTATGCGCTGTTCCTCGCGCTGAATTTCAAATTTTACCGTTTCCGCTCTGATCATCACATTGTTCCCAGCTTCGCGTTCGCTTTTGTTGTCCGCGTCTAGAGTGAATTAACTTGGTCACGAACACTTTAGTTCCCGGCTCTTGAGGACGATGCATAGAATATGCGCTTACGTATACTTCGTTACGTTACTCTCTAGGTCTTGAGATAGAAAGGAAAGATGAATTTTCGCTTCTAGTGTCACGAATGGTATAGCGACGTCGTATTAATTGTTCGGAATTTTGCTGCGTAAACTGGTCACCGTTTCCTCTACTAGTTCCTTGAATAAACCTCTGGCGTTCTATTTGTTCTATTACAAAGTAAACAAATGTATCAGATATTCGTACCTCGTTCGCTGTAAATTGGATCTATGACTCGCGAATAGTTGTTAACCAACAATATGACTTCATCCTTTCAAGCTTCAATTTTATCGTTAATAAAGCCAATACGACACGTCTTCTCTTACGTCACGCTACTTCTCTGTAAATTAATAAATTCTCTGACACATTGATACGAAGAAGAATTTGGAAAAAACGAAGTTTTAACGGCATCGTGCTTAAACCGATCCCCCCCCCCCCCAGCGTATAGGAACAGAATACACCGCGCGATAAGCATAAAAGGGTAAACGGCACGAGGGATAGGAGAACGGTGGATTTCGTGCAGAGCTAGTTAGGCAAGGCACGTAGAGATGCATATTAAAAGTGTTTAAATAGAGGCCGGCCGAAAAATTTCAGCCTCGTGAGATACCGCCAAATGATGTTTACGAAACAATGCGTCAGCCGTTTGCCGCTGTATCTTCGCCCCTTTCGCTCGGTCGCCGTCCCGCGCTATAGATACCACGTCGGACATTGTCGGAGTACGCGAAATGCATTGTATTGGTGCAGTCTACGATGCAGCCGGTTGGCGTATCCCCAGTCGGCGGGCCGGCGTTTGAACGCGCCCCGTTACGATGCATTTATGCGGCCAAGGCTGCAGATAAGGAATGACACTGCTCTTCCACCGGCAGCTCCAATCTTCTTGCCATCTCCGCGCCATTCCACAAGCTTTTACGTTCGATAAGATTTGCATGAAGACACCCCTTCGCCCAGCCCTTCGGCGATGCCCCTGCTCCACATTTCGATCGTAATGACGATTTACATCCACGTGCTCTCGTCGTCTCTGCTTCTTGCGTTAGTCTCCATTTATCTCGCAACGTTGTTTCGTTCTTTGTTAATGGCTTGGTCGAGCATTCGGGCTTGTTGCGGTAATTTTGGGTGCAGGCTGAGAACGTTGGATGAGGTTAAGATCGTTTGGCTGGTTGGACTATGAAGGGTATAGGGGTGAAGGTACGCGTCTGTTCATGAGTATTAAGATACTTGGTAGTCTCGTATAAAGCGTAATCATTGATCCGTTCGTGGAATCATTTATAGAACACATAGAGTCAAAGAATAAAAAATACAATGGTAAATTTAATAATATGATTCAAGTTTACCTTTCTGTTAGATATATCTGAATATTTATGGACAGAGATGTATGTAGAGAATAAGCGTTCTTTTATGTATTTAAAGGATGGATATCCTTAAGGAAAATTTCGATTTTTAATAGAAAGGGATGCTTCCGAGCATATGGGCTCTTTCTTCATACAAGAATAGACCGATAACGAGTGTCCGAGGGGAGAGTCGAGTTCGATTCGAGAAATGAATTACTTAACCTTCGAGTATACTTACCATTCAAATGTCAGCACACGTCTGAGCATATTTTCATTTGCCGCGGGCTGCTCGACGTTCCGCATTAAAAGGATGACATCATCGATGAGGAGAGAGCGGTACGGGCTGCTTGTCGAGACGACGGGACCGAGAAGTTATAGCAGGCTCCTTGACCGAGATGGAGAGAGAATCGAGTTAAATCGATCTCTAAAAGGCGATCCGTTATCGAACCTTTTACTCCGGATCGCCCGTGCACACACAATGCCCAGCGAAAAGCGTTTGAACTGTAAATGCAAATGTCGATATCTTCGCTCGCGGATGTGCGAGAGTCGAGAACAATGTCGACGCATTAACTCTCGCATTTTTTCGCTTCCTTCCCCACGTTTCTGTATTTTCTTCGGAACCATCGACAAATACGAGCCTTTTATCCGTACTATATACCTCGGACAAATGGAACGGTCGAAGAAACATGTAGTCGGAGTGGCTCGACACGAAAACACGAAGTAAACGATCTGTCGTATGTAACTTTATTATTTCTTACTGCATAATATGTACCGATTACGATAGCGCAATCTCTCGAACATTCGGTGACGCTAGGTTCAGTTATCGCGAAATTTACGTAATCGGTCAATTTCCTGATACGTATTTTCACTGTTGCGAATATCTCTTTCGCCGTAATCCGGATCATCGATTCGTCATTGTTTGGTAATCAGATGGTTGGGCAACGTTCGAGTAGGTTCACGAGTCACGAGCGTAAACGGTCGCTCGTCTTTGCTTGGGATTTCGATCAACACCGATCTCAGCATCATTAGCGGAGAGAGCTGGATCGAGACTCGTAGGATTTGTCTCTTGTAACTCGATTGGAACGTTGGAGAACGGTGAACTCACAGAGAGAGAGAGAAAGAGAGAGAGAGAGAGGGGGACTCACTGGAAGACCGTAGAACCGCGAAACAGGGGAAGGGAAAAGAAAATCTTTTCTTGTCACGACAGAGGACTGAAAATCGGGATATTCTCGCGGCGAGGAAGCCGAAGATTTATGATCCGACTCTTTCGAGATTCTCTTTGGCGCGGATTCGTGACTCGTACAGGGGAAAGAGAGGGCGAAACCGTTTCTCGAAGAGAAGCGGAGCTGGAACGTGGCGTGTATTTAGGTCGCGCGAGCCCTTGGGCTGGTTCGTCGCGCGGAAAGACGAATGCGTGCACACACATGCTTCGCAGGTTATTTTGCACGCGCGCAATAGCTCGAATCTGCCCCTTTCCTCTTTCGCCCTAGCTGTAAATTTCCAAGCGCCGGTGTCGTTTTGCTTTTCCGGCTGGCTCCTGCCAGCACACGTTTCTTTTGTTCCCATCGCCATCTTTTCAACCGAAGAGAGGAGGATGAACAAAATACGTCCTAAATTATTCTTACCGGGACCGCGTTGAAATTATTCAACTCGGTTGCGACGAGGTCGTCGAGAATAAACGACGTAGCGAAAGCAGAACGTATCTCGTTGTTCGTCGCGATTAATCGCCAATGATGATTCAATGGGTCGCCGACGTGACTCACTGGTCATCCAAGCATCGGCGAACTCATTTCCGGCGCTATACTACGACTCTAATTACGAGCTTTTTTAACGACACGAGTATTATTCACGTACCAGGAAATGATATGTACAGAGCAACGTACGGTTTAAACGTAAAAATATTAATGAATTATTAGATGTCGCAAGCCATTTGTCAGAGCCACTTTTGTATTCATTTCGAAACACTCTGTGTATTTAATGGTTTTAAAACGTGTTCGATGAGTCTAACTTCCAATACTTCCAATAAATTTCCACTTATGTATCTTTTTATTTTTCGTTTCAGGTAATCTCCAAGTTAGATTCCATAAATCATTGCGTGCGGAAAATCAACAACGATTCGTCCAAAACACTTGTCAAAACACTACGTTGAAAACGATCGTGACTCTGTTCCATTCTCTGATTAACCATCTAGTCATGACCGATCCGAAGAAAATCAGGTAGGTATGTATAGAATAAAATTGAAAAGGTTGTTTTATAACCGTCGCTCCGTGTTCCATCGAACAATTATCCGCGCGTCTTCGATCTCTATTCGCAGCGAATCATGCACAGAGAGAACACGATGCGTTCCCTCGCGGGCAGCTTTCAAACGGCTCGTCGCGTTCGCTTATCGCGATCTTTGGACGCAGGCTCGTTGGACCGGGACGAACTTTTCACCCAAGAATATCGACGCTGGGAAACGAGCGCGTTCTGCATGTTACTTCCCTTAAGTTATGCGGAAACGTACGCGAGTATTCGATTCGCCTTGCTCCCTCGCGCTGGCCCGAGCGTTATACTTTCTGAATAATAATCAGCCACTGCGATTCTGTGCCCGGCGAACGCCGGGCCCTCGGATAATCGTGGGCGAGTTCGTGGAATTTTGTGCATAGGAATTGGCTGGCATACAGGAATTCGTGGAAATAAATGGATATGGAAACTGGCGTGGGGTGAAAGCCGGGGACAGGGAGTCTAGAGTAAAACTTGGAAGGATAAGGGAGTTTGTGACGAAGGGACGAGTTGGTATTAACGATAATGAATAGTGACTGAGGAAGGAGAAAAAGGAGGAAAGCCAGTCGAAGGCAGTGGAGTATAGTGGAGGGTAGGAAAAAATAACAGTGACAGGGTGAATCGAGCGAAAAGAAAAAGGATAGAGGTGGAGACTAAAGCTACTGGCTGGTTGGCAAGATTGCCAGTGGTGCAGAGACTGTAGGAGGTAACGCGAGTGAAACGAGAGAAGGGAGCTGTACAGGATGGAGAATCGTGTGGCATTATCATCGCTAATGAATATTCAGTTCTGCTAGGTTTGGCTATTGGCGGGCTCAGGTCGATGTCGTGACTCTAGCTGCAGGTCCCGTGACGATTATCGCCATTACTCACGGTAATCGGTCCCGTTCGTCCTACTACTATATATCCCCCCCCCCCCGCGCACATAGCTTGAAATTCCTCTCGGCTCGCTTCTCTTCATGTTTCTCCTGCGTTCGTTTCGAATATTCACCGAACATTCTCTCTTTTTTTCCTTTTTATAAGAACAAAACTACCTCTCTCACTCCTTTCTATTCGATCGTCACCCTTACAACGTCGTCTTCATTCTGTGTGGCCCTCTCGAGTGTCCGACGTGCCGTGTTAAGCGGCGCGATGCTGTGGCAAAAGTGGTCGGTCCTCGGTGTGGCAATGGCATCTCTTCTCCCTTCGTGCCTCTTACTTGTCGAGCAAATCTCCCGGCGAAAGAAAAGATTTCGCCTAGGGGGTAATGTCAGCGTAAAAATGCGAGACAGGGGCAATTACTTTTTTGGGAGGGGCGGTGACTTACGACAGCTGAAGTTGTGTCTCGTAATTAAACTTAATTACCGGTTGGCTCGATCAGTCGTCACCAAGCGGTGTGCCAACGAACGAGGAACCAGGGAAGAGTAGCGTGAGCGAGCGTTTCGCAAAAATTAGGCCGAGCTCGTTTTGCATAATTTTCCTTTTTCGTTTTTTCTCTGCTCCTTTCTGTTGCTGTAATTACGAGCGGCGTGCTGTTGCACTCTCGAGACCCGTTGCGCAGTCTTGATCGCGACCGAGCCGCTTGTAATTCTGCCTTTATTTCCACTATAACCGTAACTTGAATTTTAATTAATTAGTTGTTAGCGGCCACGCGGGCTTCGCGTTGGATCGCGCGCACGGTTCATCGCGGCCACTTTCGTTCAGTGATTTCCATCGAATTCCGTTTCTATTAGGTTGGCAACTAAGTGATTACGGATTTTGTCAATATCACCTAATGACCAAATCCGCAATCACTTATTTGCCAACCCAATATTACCGAAAAATCATCCATTTGTTGGCAACGCGTTCGACGCGGAAACAATCGGCCGGTGGAACTCGACCGAAAAGATGTCGCTCGAATGGACGATAAAAGCACCAACGAGCGACCGTTCGGGAAAACTTTATTACCGGACTGCCGAGTCGTTATTCCTGATTTGCATTTGTTATTATAATTGGGAATAATCGATGCTCCCCACAGCCCCTATAACGAGCAAACCATGCCGCCGGAAACGGATCGGGACAATTACTGTCGGAAAACGAGCCGGCTCAATTCGACAAAGTTTTCCTCAACTTCGCAATGTCTTCCTTTTACCGTACTCTATCCTCATTTGTGGCTCGTCTCTGTTCCTCTCCCGTTTCTTCTTCCTTCGTTTCCTCAATTCAATTTCTCTCCAAACGCTGCACGATTTTGGGCGCAAACTATATTCCCGCGTAACGTTTTACCAGCTATAATAAATTGAGAAGGTAATTGAGGTAATAACGGAGACGCGAACACGTTGGATCGACCCGTCGCGACATTTATTTGTGTAACGCTGTGCAAATTGTTTGCGTTGATGCTCGTTTGTGATAGAGCAGATTGCTTCGTGCGAACACTATAGAGTTTGTCCGTATCTCGTATCTGTTTGATATATGATTAAATTTTTAACGAAAGAAGGTAGTAAAAGTTCCAAAAAATAATAGCGGATATAGTAAACTAAATTAACCAATTATAAGAATAGATGGTTCCTCACATACCATATCGAATTCACTACACCGCATTTCTTCGTTTTGATGAAAAGGAATGCGCAAGCACACGCTCGTCGCACCAATACCACACAACGCAACGCAACGCAACGACGCGACGCGACTGACAAAGTGATCTCTAAAACAGTCATTGGTCACGGGTTCCACGGTACATTCGTCCCCGTCTCTCTCGTATGTGGCGTTACTTACCGTTAGTAGGCGGCGTGTGCTCGCGACGCGGTCCATATGATTCTTCATTATCCGCGACGAACGTGCAAGAGCTCCGTTTATATTTATAAATCAGCTGGTGCACGTAGTCCGTTAATCCGTTCGATCGACCGCAAAATTGATGAATCGTTGGCCAACACGCGCCGTAGGGAGAACGATAAAGCGGTCCTGTGACAAATATCGAGGCATTGACTGTTTCGTTATTTCTCTTCGACCGACGACGGCGACGACGGCGACGCTCGACACTCGGCTAGACTAATTCGACGGATCGGAATTGATCGGGCAACAGACCCCTTTAAAACGGAATTTCACCGACAGCAATAACCCGATTGCTCGCTCGTGCACGGCTTTCATCTTCTTTAGGGCTGCCAATGTGGCTCGGTTAATCACCGCGCTGGATATAGACGCGTACACGGCGGGAGTAACGAGAAGAGGAGCACTCGTGTACGTGGTGTAGGTGTTGTTAGTACGCCGATACTGTAGATCGTGGAGAGGCAAGGAGCCCGGAGGGCGGTTGCTCCAGTTAACGCGGCCGAGCACTTATCGGAAATTATCAGCGAGACGTAACCTCCATTACGTAGCGAACTACAGCTCGTTAGGGCCTATCTTCGATGCAGGTTAACCGCGTACACCGTGTCTCCGTGTCTTCGTTGCTGCTGCCGTTGCACGCGGCATGCACCGACTTTCTCGCGCACGATCGTCTCACGATTCCATCAGTCTTTCCTTGACAATCACGCTGTCACCGATTTTCCTCTTATTTCTTCTCGAACGTGTTCTTCGTTCTTTAAAAGATCGACAAAAGCGTCGTTGATGTCGCGGTGACCAATGATGCTCAGCCAGTCACGGTGAAGGACGTTGGTCTTAACAAGAAAGTCGATCTATTTTTACCAATTGAGAGAAATCGATGACTGCAAAAAAGCTAAGAAGTTCGGGATCCTTATTCCGTGGTGGCAATTAGTAGCGAGAGCTCTTCAACGTCTCCGCCTGTCTTGCGATGTCCGTTTCGCGATGCTTGTAACTGAAATTACGAAATTTCGTGTCTCGAGCATGTTCTTTGGTTAGGTGGAAATTTTCTGGAAAGCCAGTAGATGAATAACTGTATAACTGGCAATGGGCCGGCCGAACGTTCAAACGTATTATAATTTCTGTGGACACAGCGTTAAACGAGCGAACTGGTAAATATGGAATTGTGTTTACCGTTTTCTACCAACAGGCCAGCCAGTCGGCCTAAGAATACATTCAGACCGGTTGATATTTAACCGCCAGCACTCGGTGGCTCGTGTTATTTTCATTACCATTGCTGGCGCGAGAGCTCATCGTGGCTTTTCTCAAAGGCCGAGACCTTGAAAAATAATTACACTGGCCATTTCACGGACCATCTAAGACTGAACCAAACAGGCTTTCCCGACAAATTGGGCAATAAATCGCGATGGTTGCTTTCATCTTTCTCTTCGTTCCTGCTCCATGTTTTCGTCTCTTTCCACTCTCGACAAACGCTTCCTCTCGTCGACGTTCGTTTCCGCAGAGGCGTGTGCACACGCATAAACAGAGAGAACTTCTTGCTCTAGTGATCCGCGCTCGGCTGATTCAAGCAGGTGCGTTAATTGGAGAGTTAAGTATCAGGAAGCCACCGAGTAGAGTGTGGGAAAACAAGTTCGCGCGCTAACTCGGTAATTGATGTCAGAGAGCGGCGTCGCGGATGGATGTTCTCGTTTCGTGTGACCCGTTTTTCCGCTTACTTATGACAAGTACACGGGCACAGGTGTGCACGTAGGGGAAAAAGACGACTCTCGGCCGAGCGACGAGGGTTGGATAATTTTTCTTCGTTTATGCGCGCCGGTTTTTCCTCTGGCGTCCATTGAACGCGACTCGCGGTCGGCGTTTTAACGCTTTTACGCTGTTGGTAGTAGAGTGGCATTACTTTACGACTCTACGACGAATTGGAAACAAAATTGACAGCCGCGGTGGTCCGTGAAGCGATCGAAGATTCACTGGCGGCTACCTGGCGCGTGGCCGATTACGGCCCGCGACTCATTAACATCGTTAACGTGGCGATTGAAAATGGCAGCGAGGAAGGGATCTCTTTCTATTTTCTACGCGAGCCGTCGTATTCGTGCGCGTGGACTCAACACTCCGGGATCGATAAAAATAGCGTGGTGACGCGTGAAGGAAAGATACCGATGAAAGTATGTCATCGTTCGAAAGCAACGAACCAGACGATCTGTCGGTGGTTGCGTGAGCCGAGGCACGGATGGATATTACACCGTATTATTCTGCAATCAACTTGTCCTGTCGGTTAACTTCGATAACTGGATTGCGTCGTAATAAATGCTCGGTTAGGACCGACGAGGCAAGTTTTGCCCGCCTCTCCGCTCATTGTTATTCTGTTGCATGCGTGCCCGTTCGTATTGTTCCAAGTGCCTACTCGAAAACTTGCATCCACCCGAGTCTGCGTTTCATTATTTTCTCTGTGTGACGCATATTATGTTCGAAATCAGTTGCGAGCTCAAGGACATTGCTGGTACCGTAAACGACGTTACGAGTGTTCCCAATGTTCGAAATTTCGAAACGCTTTCGAAGTTGAATCTGTAGATTCGCATTATAGAGTTGTGTTATGGTCCAGAGTAACCAGGTAACGAGTAATATCAAATTTTTTCCTGTAATTCGGTTTATCGTACATGAAAAGAATAAAAAAAAGTCGATAGTTTCACAAAGAATGGAGTATCGTGTCGCATTGTTCGCTTCTTGGATTCGTGGATCGTTAACCATGATTTTTCGTTACGAGAGAGTAACGAGCAGAAAAATATGAAGTGTGAGAGATAAAACACCCTATATCCAACGCTGTTTCCGTGTTTCTTTTCTCTTTGTTCTTCCGAGAACAACTGGAACCTCGTAAATCGTCGGTGAACCAGTTATAGGCTACGAGGGGAAACGAAATGTTAGTTACGCCAGTAAGGTTGAGTAACGTTCGGCAGGGTGGATCGGGTGTAACGGCGGTTGGTAGGACAGATATTCCTTCTACTTTTAGTACATCGATGGATCTCGGTCTCTAATGTCTGGATATACCACCGGGTCGATATGTTCCACTCGGGTCTAAATCTAGAGGGACATCGAATTATTTTCAACTCCTCGCACACATTGTACTATTAATTCTCTAATAATTGACGTGACGTTGCATCCATTATCTCTGCTCAAAAGTTCCTTCCTTATCAAAAGACTAGTAAAAAATATTTTTGTTTAACGCCGAAGTTAAAGGTTATGTAATTTACCGATAGGTTACGTTAGTGGACATTTTTTCCGATTCGATCGTTAAAGAATTGCAGCGATATTCGCAATTAAAAAGCTCGTGCTCCGAAGATGCTGCTGATATTGGCAAACGCGTCACGGCGAGATAAAACGAGTGGGGAGAACGTCGTCTCTCGAAATTGATAAAAGTTTCAACGCGACAGGGTTCTCGTCGTCGGTGGCCATAAAACCGTGGTAGCTCGCGTACAGATTTTATCCGATACGAGCGCAGCGTGCAACCGAAGACCGTTCTGGCTGGCAAGACTAAATAGAGGTCGAAGAATCTTGCAGGGAAGGTCGTGGAGAATCGCGTTGGTTTGATGGATGACCCAGGGTTTCGAACTATTTTGCCTCGTCCGAGGCTTCGGGCAAAAAGCGTTATGGATCGCGTCTAAAGGTATGGAAGTTGGCTCAGGGGTAAGTTGAGAGCCGTCGTTGGGTTAGGGGTGAGCGACGACGGTGTGGTGGTACAGTGGTGTTGGTGGTGATGGTGTGGTGGTTGGAGGTGAGAGTTCGACGAGCGATCGCAAGAAACTCTCAAAGAGAGGCTGAGGCAGACTATCGATTTTCTTCACCGTAGTCGTTGTCGTCGTCGTCTACGTCGCCGTTGTACCGCCGAGGAAGAAGGTGCACTCGTCGTGCTTCGATTCGTAAAATTCTCTTTGCCTTCCCTCCGTTGGCTTCGAGCGACGAGAGGGTAGAAAAGCAGTTGGGAGAAAGGAGGAGGAAACAGAACTGAATTTACGGTGCCACGCGTTCTGCAGGGCCCGTCCGTTTTCCCGCTTCTGACGGAATAACTCTCTCGCTTTCTCTCTTACCTTGCTTCTCTTCTTCTTTGCAGCGAGCAGTGACTAGAGAGAGATTAGAGGAATTTCGCTCTCGTCGAGCTTTGATCGAATTCCGAGAGAGACAGAGCTATGTCTCGCATAAAAGGTTGGAACAACGTTGACATACCGTTACGGAGCATGTATTTTTCATTTCGACGTCTAAACGATCCCTAAGCGATTCCCTTTTATTTAAAGCAAGATAGGAGCAGGTGTGTGCGTTTCAACGTATTTCATTCGAAGGGCTGAAACGAGCGCCTACGCGCCACGAGTGGATATGACGAAAAGAAATGTACCGAAACGTTACGATGTCTCTGGGAATTTCTAAGGACAAGTATTCCCGCCATGCGCAGCGTCTTAGAGCGGCGTAATGCATTCGGTCCGCGTTCCACCCCTCTTTACGAGTGTACGAATACGATAAAAATGTATTATCAATAAAATATCGAGACGTTTCCGGCGAGATAGCATGGTTCGCGTTAGTAAATGTTATCGTCATCATTCCAGGGTATTTATCGACGCGGCGATAAGTGCGCCTTACCGACGATTACAACTGCTACCGCGATATCAGCTCGCTCGCGATTCTTTCGTCGATGTGCTGTAAATGGTCGCGTATTGCGGCAAAATATTCTTATTACAACGAGGAAAAAATAGACGCGAGCAGATCATTCTGCGTTTTCCACGAATCGCTTTTCCTCCTTTATACGTCCGTGTTCGTTCCTTTTCTCTCTTGAATCGCCGGTTCGTCCACCAAACGATGCGCTTCTTTCCTTCCTTGAGCCGTTTCCGAGCCCTCCGGTGTCATAATACGATATTCCCCGCGAGTTCAGGGGTCTTCTAATGGAGTTTGCGTGTAAGAATGAGACAAGCTCGAACTCGGCTCGAGCGAGAGACGACGGCACCGGAGACGACGAGGGAACCGGCATAGCAGAGCAGACGAGTAGACGATGCTGCTACCAAGCAAAGGACGGAGGCAGACTCGAGCTGGCAGACAGGAACCAAGAGAGACAGTGCCAGTGGGTACCTCCGTTTCTTCCTGCTGTTGCTGCTTCTCGTCTTTTCGCGAGAGACGGGCTATATAAAACGCGGCGAAGGTTAATTTTATTTTGCTTTGCCGGGGCGAGTTTGTAACAGAAAGCTGCCGCTGTCTTCTCTTTCTTTATTCCCTTTTGTACCTTTCTCTCCCTCATATACCGTTCATCTTGCTCTTACCTGCCTTGTTCGTTTCTTATTCGTTTCTTATTCGTCGTAGGATCGATATAGAAAAAAAGTCGATAAAAACAGTCTTGTCCTCCCGTTATGGACGTCTTTCTCTAAATGCGATAGGTTTCGAAGATATCGAAGAGGAGTGGAAGAAAGGCAAAGAAAGACAAAGTGTCGATATTAACACCTCTGTGCGAACAAAACGAATTATTCAGTCGTAAGTCGAGGGCAGAAAGAAACGGTACGTCGCGTCGTCTTGAGAGCATAAAAGAGCACTACGTGGCATAAAGCGTGGCGTGGGTCGGGAGTCGGAGCGCAGAAAGCTTCGTCGAAAGAAGAACATCGCACCTTCGCCATCTTAACCTCTCCCTTTTTCCACGTCCTCCTTGATCCGATGCTGAAAAGCACGTCTGAGTAATCGTGCCGGCCGTCCCTATTGCGAATATCCAATTCCTTTCTTCTCGTCTGGCGCACGTGACGTTGCTTTTCGTGACTATCGGCTTGCCGCGCTCCAACGGCACATCCTTTGACGCAGTCTTCTGTTCTTTGTACAGGTACATTTTGGACGTGGAATCGTATGGAACGGCTCGACGTGGTTTCGAAATACGCTTCTCTACGTGTTTCACCGTTTCTCGCTGCGTCGACGAGCAATGTGAAAAATCGCGAAAATCACTTATCGATTTCTCCCTCTCCTTCCTTCGTCTTTCTCGTTGAGAGAAAAATGTCGTGGAAAAATCGCATCGAATGAGAAACGGAACAACGTGAAAGATGGTCGAAGTGGTTTATCGGTAATCCAAGAACGATAATGCGACTACGATGTTCAAAGCTCGAGCGGGTATGTGTGACGCGATAAGTGGCGAAAGAAATAGCGAAACGGTTTATCAAAGATCTGGCGCCGATATCAAGCGATACTGGACGATACCGAGCCACAGCGAAAACATAACGATGTACATTTGCGATAAATAAATGATATATTTACGATAATTCATCGAGAAACATACGGAATCGCATTATCGGAAAAATTTCTCGTGACGTTCGCTAAACGAGTCGTTCGGCCAATTCGCTGAGCAATTTTGCGATCGTAAAAGGCAACAGCCAATGGGGGTGCAGTTTCTTCTCGGTCGAGGAAGCAGAGCACGATTCACGGCAGAGATCATGCGTCAAGCCACGTGCATCGAACCCGCAGCCAGAAGCTCGGCTCGATTCGCTATCCTTGCCGTGCCAAAAGTCTTTTCCTCTCGCCGTTCAGCTCTTTGCAAATGCGCTGGATGCGCATTAGAGAGAAATTTATGTGTAATTCGGGAGAGCATCGCGAAGCGCTTTTTTTGCAGCCAGGCCAAATGGACCGTGACGACGTGCACTTGCTGCCATTATAACCGCTGTTGAATTGTCGTTGCATTGGTCAACCGGACGAAACACAATGGACACTTTGACGAACGAACGAGTTTATGTTCCGTTTGGCAGCCGCCGCATTCTTGAGAAGTTGGTTAAACGAACTTGTGATTTTCAAGAGATCGATTCACGAATATGCCTACTTATAATACCGTCGTTTCGTAATTGTTTATCTTTTCCAGCGTCTCGTTGCAAATTACCTTGGAAACTGCGTTCCTACAATGCGTCGCTCAGAAATCACAAAGACATTTCTTATTTGCGATACACACAACTATAACCAATAGAATCTGTCAAGATTCTCCGACCTCAAACGCAGTCAGAAGTGCTCCAGATGCTTCGTATGAATTTCTCATTTCTCTTTCACGGGGTAAAACTAGTCCCCTTTCCATGTACACGCTCGTGTCAGGGTAAATGCATGCACGCTCGCTTCACCGTCAGCTCCCTTTCTGTCACGCCGTGCTCCCTTTCCAACGGCGCGACCGTGTCTTCCACACCTTTTTCTTCGTCGCCTCGTCGCTCGAATTTTCCCCAACCGCGTGGCCCGTAAGTAAGACCTCTTCAAGTGTTATTTTTGCCAGTCTCGGTCGGTCTCTTTGCCAGCTGCACCGGTATTTTTACGAGCAAAGTGGATGGTGTCCCGAAGCGTGGCGTTGCCTGCGCGCGCCTACGACACCACCAATCTTCGTGTACGTGCAAGGAAACTCCTGTGGTGTTCGTTCTGAATTATGGCAACCGTGTAACGTTCGTACGTGCGCTGCTACGTTTCGGGGAAAATCGACGCGAAAGTGGCTGTTCCACCGCGTCCACGACTGCACTGAATTTGAGGTTGCCCGTTCCGGAAGATCGAATCCTTACTGCGAGATCAGCCATTTTCGTTTCTCTATGGTTACGATTTCGCGACGATCTCCGGTAAATTCTCTGATCTGTAGACATTGCTCTATAAAATTGCATTTCGATCTCGTTCCATGCAGATCCAGTTTCGTTCCCACGGACGACTTCTACAAGGTGAAGGAAAATACCAGTTGATACGTAGATTTGAAAGTTTCGGACGCGGTCAGCGCGAAATTGATTCTTCGTAATTCACTGACTACGAAAAGCGATACTATGCATCCGTATGTAGAAATCTATACCGATCGGAAAAAATAGACGCTACTTTCTCGAGTAATAGCCGCCATGAAAGTGTTAGTCAAAGTACAACTTTTACCGATGGAAAGTAACATAAGAGCAAAGCTATTTTATTGCTCTTCGCAAACCAAAACCAAGAAGATTCAGATCTTATCTGGATTTCATCTCACCTTGCCAAATTATAAACCCTACGCATCAACGCAATTATCGAACTGGTATCAGAAGGGGAGCGATTCAGGACGTACGGATTATGGCTCCGAAAGTCGTAATCTCCTCGTACGCTGTGAACTCGGCGTGCATAATCCAGCTCGTTAATCCATCTTAGCAGGCATCGGTGCCTTCTTGACACCGCACGTCCGTCCGAAGGGGGATAAATAAATAAAATATTCGTTTCTTGTCACGGGCGTACGGTAAATCCTCGTCGCCCACGTCCGTGCAGTCGCGCTCGAAATCGGATATTCGATACACGTGCACACAGCGTTATTCGTGCCAGGTAAAACCTGGGGGAAGCTGACTGGTGATTCGGCGTGGCTGGAGGGACGGTTCGGGTCGTGGTGATTCGCCCGAGGCCGCGCGAGTTTCGAAGCGGGACTGAGCGCTACTTATCGGTCACAGCGGGTCGTAACCGAGCGTTACACGTGCTCGTCCTCCTTTCTTTTCTACGTCGTCCCTCTGTTGCCTGTGTCTACGTTCCTAGTAAATACGAACGGTGTACACGAGGTTCCGATAGAAGGAACGAGCGTGACGCAACGGCTGTTTGCGTAAGAAGATACAGGTTGCTTCAAGTGGAAGCCACGGCTCTCTCGAAGGCTCGTGCTTTTCCAGGGTAAATGGAAGAAACTTCTACGGCACAGATTGCTTAGAAAGTGTTTCTCTGAAGATGGAAGCCATTTCAGAGACTTAGCGGGAAAGAATATGGTGACGTTTCTGGGAATCGCTAGGATTATACTGGATTCGTAGCAATGTACGTTTATTATAGAACGTATTTACGTTCTTAGTGCCTACGATCATCTATTTTTAATTCGATCCTTGAACAAAAAAAAAAAAAAAAAGAACGAAGAAAAAGAAAAGATCGATCTTTCGATCTACTCCAGTTATGATTCACGTCAAGTTGTCGATTCTGTAATCCTACAGATTGTAATCCTAGAACGTGATTGAGTTCTACGAAACTTGTCCCTTTCGATTACAAATTGTATTCATAATAATCAATGACGATCTTTAAACGAAGTTGAATTTCTTTTAAAGAAAATTTCATCGGTGTTCGCTCTAGCTCGTTACAAACTGGCAGCTCTATCGGATTCTGCTTTCTATAAGTTGAACTCAGCACGCGGAAAGAAAATTCTGGCGAGTTGGCGTCTTCCGTGTTTTTCTCGGAACGGGTTCGCGTAAGGGTAGAGAAGCGAAAACGAAGACTTCCATGGAAGGTAGGAGGTAAAATATCTGGCGTCGATATGGTAACCGTTTCCTGTTCTCCCGTGGTCGTTCGATTCGCTCGAACGACGACGAAGCGTTCGTTTCGCGGATACAAACACGCGAGACCCGACTTCGATAAAATCGACGATGCGAACATTTATCTGCGTGATAAGCGCGATTTCGCGCGGCGTAGGGCCTAAGTGAGAACACGAGCTTCGATTCTGCAAAACAGAAGATAGTATCTATGGAAAAGTAGAACACGACCTTATCGGATATAGAACTGGAAGAAACTTTCAACGGAATTCGCGTGTGTTTGTCAGCGCGCGATGATTGCTCAACGTCTCCCGGTTTTTTCGAGAAAACGTCTGACCACAATTCGCAGAGCAATCTTCTAAAGTTGTTTGTGTCACAGAGAAACTACTTCCGACTCTATCCTCGGGTGTATACCACGGGACACGGACATTTTCATAAAAAAATAGCTTCAGCTTAAAATCCCTTAGCTTAGTTCCTTCCATTCTGGATCTCCGGCGCAGAATTTCAGGATATGACGCAATTTCAGTATTCCTCACCCGTGGCTGGTTAAGAGTCTTTTGTCAGAAGAAAAATTCCCGTTACGGTAACTTTTAAACGATGGCATAGTGCAGGGAGGCGCGAGACAATGCAGCAGCTCGACGCGAGCCCCATTATCGTCAAGATTTATACGCGCCGCGATGGCAGCGGTCTGATATGTCAGAATGTTTGAGTCGCGAAACGTAATCGCGAGGGCGTAGTAGTGACTCAGGGACGCTCCTAAGGAGTCGACTTCGCGATATCGTCCACGATGAATAAGAACGAACAAGAAGTTACCTAAAGAGGAAGAAACAGACGGTGGTACGGCCATCTTCTTACGAATTTTATTTACGAGGCCGTAAAGATCGGTGAGCTTTTTGATTGCGTTACATCGCGATGGAATGCGCGTTCGCGTTCTCGGTAGTCAAATGTTTATTTCTGATAAAAGAGCGGAGCGCCGCTCGTAAAGCTGTTGTTGAATACACGTCGACATCTAGCCCCAGTCGCTTATAGAAAACGAGCATCTCGTGTTCCAGCCAGTGTATATCGGGTGTTATACGCCCGACAGAAAATCGATAACTTTACGGTTGATTTTTCAATTATCTCTTCTGGCTGCACGGATAGACTAATAACCGAAAGTCGAGCATATAGTCCGCGATTTGTTTTGTAGCTCTCTTCCTCCTCTCTTCATTCTTTTTCTCTTTCCGCTTTCCTTTTTTTTATGAGCTGGCTTCATCGCAACGATTTTACGTGTCGTACCGCTTTGCATGCAAAAATCAACGGACAAAGCACTCTTTTCGAATCTTTTTGGAAGGATAGTCGGGTCTCGGTTTCATAAACCGACATCTTGCCTCAGTTTTATGGATTCCTTCCAAACGGAAGCCTGGCCGGCTTTCGCGGAACTTGTAGTAGTTCGTGCTGCAAAATTTTAACGTTCTTGTTGCCCTTTGAAGAAAACTTTAATAAAGAAAAACTAGGCGAAGAGTTTTTCCATGTACAATTCGTTTTCAAAAACACGCTGCTTTCTCGTGTATCGCCTCTAGCGTTTGATATCTTAAGCCACTAAACTCGCTACGATTCGTTTCTTCTTGGCTTTATTACTTGCACATGTGATAGATATTTGTTTAGCCGTTTTTCTCCAAATAGAATTTCTATCTTCACCTGCTGTCCTCGTCTATCTGTGACTCACCGAACTTTTCTCGGCGATATCGCTTCAATTACACTCGGTCGAGGTGGTCGTATTATCGAATTAGTCGTAAAGATAGGATTGCTTTCGGAGCAGGACAAATACAGATATCGTAGAAACGTCGGTCGAAGAAACGTTCCGATTCTTCGGAAACCGCACGTCGAGTCATCCGTCAGCGGCGCGGTTGACTGTCGTGGGCGACAAGAATAACCGTAAAACAGTAGGGGATCGTGACGAAAGAAGCAACAATGACGGGAAGTTTTTCCTGTACTTAAATCTTTTTACATTCGCGCCGCGACAGACAGCGAAGGGAGAAGAGATGTTCAATCGTGGAGAAATGACGCGACGCGACGCCGCGCCGCGCCGTGCCGGTTAGAAGTGAGCGAAGCGCTCGTAAGGATTTCGATTCTCGCGCGTTTTACACGACTTCTTGCGCCCCTTGACGCGTATTCATTGGCTCGAGACGTCATCGAGATGAAAAGAAAGCTTATGTAAATTACGATTGTCGCAAAGTACGTCGCGATGAAAACACGCGGCTCGTTCCTGTTACCGAGTCGAATCGTTCGAGTTTCCGCGAGTGTTAGGTGAGAAATAGAAAAGAGGGAAAGGAAAAAGGGGAAAAAGAGGGGGAAGGGATGCGAAGAAAGGAGTTGGAAAAAGAAAATCGAGAGATGAAATTGCTCTTTGGCTCCGCAACGCGTATTGTTTTCTTTTCGCCGTTCATTTACCTTACGTGCCTGCTTCTCGCGTTCAAGTTTATGCGCGAGACTTCTTTACGAGCTCCGACCATTAGCGCGGCTGCTGTTTTCGTCTGGAATTCGCACGCTGCCCGCTTAATTAGTCACGCTGTAAGCGTTTGATGAAACTTTAACGAGCATATGCGTGGTACTTCCTTCGAGTTCCTTTTTGCGTTGATTCACGAGCAGGACGACAGTGTGGAAGTCGCTTCGTTCGGGCTGATTCCTCGGAACGCGTGATTTCCAACCGCTTTGAAGCGTTACACCCTCGACTGGGCCGCACCCTCGAGCTCGATCAGCAAGTTTCATCGTGGGTCGATTCTCTTCTTTTCGTTCGCCGAAGAGGCGGAATCGACAATGCGTTCGCGGCACAATGATTAACGACAAGTAGACGCTGAGAGGATAGGGTAAAAAGCGAGAGGACTGTTAAGAATAGGTAGATGGAGAAGGAGCGATTCGAGGGGTTGTTTCCCGAACGTTATCCAAGCATCCAGCGGTGGTACTGTGTAAACAAAGAGCGAAGAAGGCAGACCGGAACAGCGGAAAAGAGCGGAGGAAGTCGAGGTCGAGCTTCGCCAGTCTCTTTCTCTCTCTCTCTCTGTATACTCGGTTATATACAAAGAAACTAGCGGGCAACCCCAAGCAGTCGCATCAAAGGCGTGCTGGAAAAGCTGCAAATGCGCGAAAGAATGGGTTAAAAACCCGAGGCGGCAGCGGGCGTCGTCGTCGTCGTCGTTTTCGATGGTAGTGGTGGTGGGCGACGTGCCGGTGTGGCTGTTCGGGAGACTCTCGAGGGGGTGAGGCAGTGCATCAGAGAAAAGAAACGGGAAGGGGCTTCCAGTGGAAAGGCTCTGAAGGACGCTGGAGGACCTTAAAATGAAAACATTCCGCCCTCAAAGCGTCCCTTCTCCGACACGCGAACTTCTTTCTCTCTTACTGCATCTTCTTCTCTTTCTGTTTTTCTTTTTCCTTCTCGTTTTGTCTATCTCTCTCGATTGCCGCACCCTTCGTAACCTGTGTCGTCGTATCACTCCTTTTGAATGGAGCGGCACCATTGGCGGCAGAAACGCGCAACCACAACCGGCCTTGATGAGCACTGATTCGTCGCGTACGCGTAAGCTGTAAAGCTCGTTTCGCGTCCCTGTGTGATATGCATGTGGCGAGGTGTCGGGCGCGTACGCATCGAAAAAAATTGCTCCACTTCCTTTGTAGATTCTCCACGAGAACTCAATGATGCACGGCTCTTTTCATCGCGCGGGGAAAGCCGTTTAGAGGATTCTTGATGCCGTTTCCCAGTTCTTCAACGAGTTACAGCGATCATCGGGATTGTCTGGTCGTTAAACGCAATGGAATTTTGATTTCTTGAGTAATATCGTTCGACGAGAAATTACGTCGTACGACAGATAGCGCTATTATCTTTTAGAGAATGCCGTTTCTCGCATAACAAACCCGAACAGCTTATATGGCGGCTCAAGGGAAACATACCTCTTATCTCTCTTATCGGTACTGACGTTCCTAAGATGTGGAGATCAGATAGGAGTAAGGCCACGTACAAGCTTTACTCGCGGTATAACGGAAATTTTGGATTCGAACTTCGATAGAAAAGAGTATGTAGATCGAATATAATCGTACGTGGATCGATAAACTAATTCCACAACCTTTATTAAATAGCCTTGCCAAGCAGGCAGACTCTAATTATCAAGAAACATACTTATAAATTACGTTTGATTTTCGAGAGGCTGCTCTTAAACGAAGAATGAAAAACGAGGTTTCTTCTCCATTAAATTTCCGTCCACGGCGTTCCGCGTAACGAAATACCTCGGCGATTATTCGTCGGTCGACGAGTCAACGATCCGCTTCACGATGGCACGACGTGATCGATCGCCCTCCCTTCTTCCTGTTTCATCGTCAAAGTCCCAAAGGAATCGACAGGGCTGTCCACCGTTCGATACTTGCCGAGCATGACGCTGGACACGATACGTCGTTAATCTTTCGCGCTGCGGTCTCCAGTGAAACCGGAAGTTGATCCAGAGGCCGATGTCGCGCTGCCAGTCGTCATCGTTCGTTTCTCGATGTAATCTTTGAAATTGCACCGGGACCGATCTCCGTCGGAGTTCGGAATCGACTCGATTTTCTGTCGGACGGAATCACGCTCGATTCGTAGACCTTCTTTGACGCTTAATTTCATGGCTTTCATGCGACTTCAAAATAGTATCACGCTTGAAAGCATATCGTAAAGTTAGTTAGGAGAGGAAGTTGTTCAAGTGGTATTTCTTAGAGCCAGCACGTTTAACGTTTCAGGAAAAAACACGCGAACAACGGGACGCACCGAGGTGGAATATTTAAATTGCGGTATGTAAACCGCGTTATGCAATCAAGCCGAGAAAACGTGTCGCGAGCCGCGCGAGAGATAAGTTGCGCGATACAGCAGGTACGATTGTGTAATGCGCCGCTGGGAGCACGGGGAGACAATATCGATTGCGAAAAAAAGGGGAGAAACCTGGACGTTGCTCTTCCAATAGATATTATTTATCCACGATGGTCTTTGAACCATTTTCGAATCGTCGTTTTCTTCTTGTACGTGAGTTAACGCGTAAGATCCTTTTAATTCAGGATATAAGTATTCATTTGGTATTTTTTGGAGATCATGATTGATTCGGATTAAATCATCATTAGATACGCTGGAACCAGACGTCGAGTCAGCTTGAACGAAGAATCGCAACGAGGTTAATCGATCAGTTGAAGAAACGCTCGGAACGACGGGGATAGACGAGCGACAATATTTCCGGCGTATTCCAAAGGGATAGCTGGAAAATCGTAGCGACTATACGACGTACATATGTACGTATCCTCGTTGGTAATGTCGCGTATCTATCGCTGGTGTTTACCTATCGCATCGATAGCAGACGCGGCAGAAGTTTAAGCGAGGCAGGAAGGGAGCTGGGAGTTTCGGCGTGCGGCAGAACGACGCTGGTGGCCGATCTCTCCTCGTTTTTCATCGGTTCCAGTCAATAAAGCTCGTGGCTGTTGTTTTGCCTTCGGCTGACCACGCCAGCGCGGTTCCGTTCTTGCGCTCCGCAACTACCTCCGTCCGTTTTTCTCGTTCCATCCGATTTCCTTCTTCCTTTTCATCCTTCCGCGTCTCTTCCTACCCCCCTACACGCCCGTAATCCTGCACGATCTTTCTCCCGTATACTTTTCGGAAAAAATTCCCCGCGTTATTTACCGTTCTCCAGCGAAGAAATTGGATTTCCACGCAAAAAGGAACGCGCCATCGACTCGCGTCGCTCGATCGATCTTTCGTTGTAATTTTTGTAGGCGCTTATGCGAATATGTAGCCTGGACTTATCGCGTATCGACAGTTAAAGTGTGTTATAATGGCGTTAAATTGTATACGGGGTGACGCAGAACTTTTTAGGCGTATTTAATATTTCGTTTGTTAAACCTTTGGATTAAATTAAAAACGATAGTATTAGAGGAATTCACGGTACTTTAACGCACGATTGACCATTAGTTGGTCCAAGTACCACGGGAGAAGGTTAACGAACTCGGCGCAATTTCCACGTAGAATTTAAATTTGGCCTATCCCGAGGATCGTCAGGAAAGCGTTCACGGGACAAAGTCGCGGACCGTGTTTTCGCGTTACGAGCAGGAAGAGCGGTGTGTACACCGACTGCTACCGGATTCACAGTCGCTGCCCTCGATACAAAGGTTGCTCGTCGGCCAAACGACGACCGCACTGTGTCCATGCTTCTCCTCTCCCCTACCTCTTTTGTCGCCGGGCTTTCGCTGCTCTAAAATTGTGCTCGAAAACGACCGAAAGACCGCGCGCTGAAGCATTCTGCGCAGAGGATATCGGGCGCCGGTTCGCTGCTAGCGTTTATAACCAATCCCTCAGGAAACGAGTGCGGAAGGAAGAAAAATAGGGGATTGGATTGAGGAGAAGGAGTTGGCCTTTTGGTCATGGGAAACGGATACGAACAAGAGGAATTGGATAGCCGTTATATGGTCGTTGAATCCACGTAAAACAACGTTCGTTGCAAATTGATAAAATGACAAAGAATAATTCAAAAGAAAATAAAACAATAGAATTGTTGCTGAAAAATCTACAGAGGTTGATTCGATCGTCGTATTTACTTTTTAAGCTGAAGAATTTTTTATGTAGGCCAAACGTTTATATTTGGATAGAATAGCTTCTCCATTCATCGTTTGCAATGCGCACAACTAGGTAAAGCACAGAAAATTGGAGGCAAAACACGAATTTACTGGGAACTTCGTGGCTGACGCGAGTAATGGGTCGTTCCACGAAGAAAAGGAAGCGACCAAGACTTTCACCCGTCTCGCTCTCTACCGATTTGTCTGGAGTCGTTGCAGGAGGGCTGTCGCAATGACTGATCGACCGACTTCTATCTCGCCGGGAACAGATGAGAGGAACACGACGGTGTGTCTTGTCACCCTCACCGGGCGTTAGATTTATTTGCGCGAGCCCGGAGTAGCTCCGGCAAGACTGGTAGGCTGCACGGGTGATCGAATGACTCCGGATCCGAGAGCAGTGATAATGAAATTGCCGTGAAAAACGAGCAAGACACCGGTAGCCGGCGTCACGGTACAAATGTACTTCCGGCTGTGACAGCTTATAATTCAATACGCACCACGTGGAACCGTGTAGACTCGGTAAAAATCAAATTACGATCTCTTCGACGTTTAATTTCCACCGTACTGACTTCGATATTTACATGCACGGAGATTAAATTGCACGTTGGAAAAAAAAAGAAATACTCTGTAATTTTTAAACGCAACGCGGAAAAGCATCCTTTTTAATTGCGCGCTACCCGTGATAAAGGAAAATACACCATGCTCGAAGGAACACGAATCACGTTTGTGTTCTCTCAGCCGAGAGAGCCCTTCATCAATATTAAATCCACGGACTCGGAGAGAGAGGCGGCAGGAAGAGGCATCGTCCTAAACGTCGCACGGACACGAGAACCACCGGGAAAAGATCCCCCGTGTTCCATCTGCGATAGAAGGACGAAAAAAGGATCGGGGTGAGATCTCGTGCGATCGTACGGGTACCTGCCAGGACGTAGGATAAGGGAAGATTAAACGAAACCTTAAGCGACCAGGTCGTTTTTAGCTTATACGGGGTGGCAAGGTTTTGGGGGAAAGACGCCGAGGGATGGCGGCGCGTTCGAGCGTCCTGTGGCACTGGGGAGGAAGGGCCTCAAGCGTTCGGGGAGACACTTCCAGCAGGGGGTGTTCTCCTCCTTCTGTCTGTGTATTGGTGCCTCCGGGCACGTGTACGTGCGCACTACGACTCTGTGAGTGTCCTGTAAAATACGAGCGTGCCGGAGTTAAGCCGGCCATAGATCGTGGAAAGCGGAGAGTGAAAGAGAAAGAGTGTGAAAGCGACGCGACGAGTAGGAAGGGACGGGGCTTTCAACCTCACCTTTCGCGCCAGCTACAGGAGTCTGCTCTTTCGACTCTGCAATCTTCTTACGTTTTCCTGCCTCCGATTGTCTCCCTCTTCGATTTCCCCTCTTCGATCCTTTCCACTCTTCACGACGAACGCTAGACTATCGGCTGGAAAATTTGTGCGAATTAAAAAATGATCCATGATCGATATGCATGTATGTTTAGCTTGGCTGGTAAACCGATTTTCTAGCACTCTCGTCGTTTAACGATTCCAAATAACGACCGAGCGACCTCGCTTCTCGAAAGTTTCCTAATTAGCCCATCAAATTTGCATACGAGTAACATAGAACGAACGAACGAACAGAATGGTCAATTAAACGGGTACACTCTCAGGAGGGAATATCGAAGAAATTAAGCGTCACGCCTTTATCGTCTCTCTATACGATAAAAGACGCCATAATACGACGCGATTGTAAGGAGTTCCATCGACGTGGTGGAGAATGAAAGAGCCTGAAGCTTCGATTTTATTCGGAAAGTGACGTGTCACTCACCCTTCGGCCCTCGATCGCCACCCTACGTGTGCACCTTGACGACGCAGTTAAATACATGCACAGGCAAGGGAGGGGACTGTGACAGTCCCTAGTGCATTCGTCTCTGCTAAAAGTGGATATTAATGCACTTAGCGTCGGGCTACGACCTAACCTTAAATCCCGGCTTATGAATGCGTAATGCGTAATGACCAGCGGTGCAGACCTCGCAAACGCATCCGCCCCCGGCGTCCAGCAGGGTTGTAAAGCGCGGATGAAGCGGGAAAATGGAGTCAATGTTGCTATCGTGATTTAGGTAGCGCTTTGGTTGCATTGTCCAAGCAGGGGTTGCGTTTTGAAAGGTCGGCCGTCATTGAAATTTAATTAAATCCATGGTGAATTAATGAGTATTGATGGTGGGCTCGGAAAGTTGCTGTCATGATTTTTTTCATCAATATGTATTTAATTTTCAAACGAATTCGTTACGAACGTTATTATATAGGCGGGTGCGCAGTTACAAATGTGATCGTTTATTGAATTTTACGAATCAAACCGACCATTAACGGTACATCGCGGAATTAGTTTCCCGACACCTCACGCAATTAACGAATTGTTACATGACGAGGATCGAAATTTGGAAAACTTGCGAGTCTTCCTTGCTACCGCAAATCGATGGACGCGATATTTACGCGACGCTGTGCCGCGAAACGATTATACTGGACGCAATTTTCAGAGCCGCTGGAAAAATCGAGAGATATTGAATTTCAAGCGGGTAACGGCCTGCAAAAATAATGAAATATTTTTAATTGACTTCGTCCGCTGCGAGGAACTCGATTATTGCGCGCGTTTATGCCGAACGCGCGTTGAAGCCACCCCTTCCTCGTCGATTATCGTTTTCGACGTTCTTTATACAGTGAAATGGAGAAAATACACTACTGTCACCGAGTTTACGATTTTATTCCAAGAGTTTTAAAAACATCCGCAGCTCGTTCAAATCCAGACAGCGTTTTGCAAGTGAGAAATCGCACATTACCGTTCCGAGCATACGTTATCGCAAACAGAAGGGGCGATCCAACATTCGAGGTAAAAAACACAGAACTATAAATTCGACGCTTCGTCAGGAAGACGAGACGCGACACAACGCGCAAATACCTTTGAACCATGGAAAATTTACACGAACCTTTGTTTCTACCGAAGACGATCCCGGAGTCGATTCGAGCGTAACTTTTCAAGCCTTGACACTACGCTGCTGAAAGGAGAACCGAAGGTGGAATGGAAAGAGTAGAAGGGCGAGGAATTGCGTTCCGAGCAGCGAACAAACCCGTGGAATATCATTATCATGCTGCCACACGCGAGCATGCATACTTCGGCATTGAATTTCAGCGCGCGTGCACCGTTGCATCGGCGATACTACCGGCCAAACTCTTTGCCCGCGTGTGCATTCCGAGAACGTACCATGCACGCACGTGATAGGTACGTCCTGCACATGCACGCGGGCAGGAAAATACGCGTGAAAACTATACGCGGACCACCGACGAGTAAAAAATTCGATGACCAGATGTACTTCTTCCGCTCGTGCCTTAACGAACGTGCCTTCTTCGTCGACTACGCTTCTTGAAAATAAAACGAGTGAAATTGGAGAAGAATTTCCAAAATGGCGGAATTTCGTCGGCGCCTCGAATAGCACGACCTTTATGGTGTTTCGAGACAGAAGCGGCTCTGTTATTAGGAGAATGACGCTATGGAACGCGTGTCTGGAATGACCTTAATGGAGCTGTCCTTGTGGATTTTAATCGCGGCATTAGTCGATATTACGCAGAGATGTCTGTAGCTGATGTTTAATCCACCACGTTTCGAGGATTCTCCCTCTTTTATTGGAATCTTTGTACGGCATCGTCGATGGCGGATGTGAGTTATTGGTCTGTTATGGGTGCGGCGAGCAACCACATTTTTTTCCTGGCTCGTTTGGGTCGTTTAGAAATACATTAAGTGAATTAGTATCTAGATGGTGAGATATTTAAGAAACGAGTTTCCCTTATCCTACATTAGAAGGGCGTAGTATACGGTACTTCTCGTCGAATAATTAATTCAACATTTCCTTGGAATTGTATCGGCGTTAAAACATCGATTTTATCAAGATACGTTCAAACACGGAATAATCAAATATTTTGTATATGTGCATAGATTTGGAATCGCGATATCAAGCAAAATTACTTAACATTCTGTGAATCATCTGACAAGTCGATAGCGACGGATTTTAACACTTGCGAGTTTCGATAAACACGTTGAAGATTTACGAATTCCTATTTGAAGTCTTCGATAATTTATCATGAAATTCATTTCATGTACGTGAAAATTATTAACCGAATTTTTTTATTCGAAAAACTTCTAACATTTTTAAACAGCTCTGTGTTCCATGATTAAGATCGCACGCTATAGTCCGCCAATTTTATGATTATTGTATTATTATAACTATTATGATTGTTATAATATTATAATAGATGATTATTATGATAGAAAATACAACGGTGAACGTTTATCGTAACATCGAGTTATTGTTCTTATCGTATTAACGCGATGATACCTGCAGTACCAATCCACCATTAGCATGATTTATCGGCAAGATTGGCTGGATGTACCACAGCCTCTGACGCGTAGGATACATACGAAAAATCGGTTTCACCGTTATGACGGAGCCTCAACGCGTCGGAGCGTTCACCGTACGAGTGGTCGATCGAACTGAGAAGAAACTTCTCCCTTGAACTTTTTCCCCTATAACTGGTTGCTTCTTCGGTTCATCGATTAGGTCGGGTCGCTCCGCATTACGCGAATTCCACCAAAATAACTAGCATGTTATCGATCGGCGTCCAACTGATAGCTTTAAACGAAAGTCTGCTGTTTCGAATCGAGAACGATATTTTCACCAGACACGGTTAGCCGATCCATCAGTGGTTCTCCGCGAAAGGATTCGATGTACAGGATTTGGCTGTGCGAAGAAAGAAAACGAATGAAACGACATCCGACGCCGATGAACCGTGGTTCTGGCCAATTCTCGATTAAACGGAGATACACAATTAATTACGGTCTGGGTAAAGTTTGAATAGCGTTGCTTTCGAAGGATCGTTGTTTTCACTCCGGCTCGTTTCCTTCCTTTTTTCTCTCCCTTTTCTTCCTCTCCTTTTTTCCCTCTCGCGAAGCGCGGTTATGTGTCTTTAACAGAGCTGAAAGCGGGGGTAACTGCCTCAAACGGATAACAGGAGTGGAGTAACCAGATCTACCATCCCCCCTCGCGTAGCAATTCACTCGCTCGCCAGCCCGCTCATCCGACCGTCCGTCTTTTTGGTCTTATCGACCGCAGCCTCCTATTACGCCGTCGCTTGCGTCGAGTCGCGCTCGAGTCTCCCCCCCGCGTTTTTACGTCTCCCTTTCATTTTTCCTTTCTTTTTATTTTCCCTTCTCTTTTTCTTTTTTCCTCGATTGGGAGTGTGATCCATCGCGAACGCGGCCGACGAAGTTGTCGAATTTGCCAGCCGATCGAAACGGCCGTCGTTGTTTCCCTCGCTTTATTGCTTTTTCATGGTCGTTCTCCGTATGAACGTGTTCCCTGTGTTAAAACACGCGCTAGTTTTTGTTTTATTTCTCTACGATATATTTATTGGCGAGCGCTTAACCTTGTTTTCTCAAAAGTCTGTCTCGAATATAAAGTTGATTTATGATTGGCATAACTCGGGTTATTTTCTGAAGTAATCAGTTCTCAACTTCATAGTTTCTATGTGGACGATAATTTAGGAAGATGGAATCGAGTTTAGTAATCAGAGAAGTACAGTTTCCTCTATTCTTAAGATTGAACGCGATCAGTATGGTTGAATTGGGGGTAATCGTTTTGTTATGATCTACAACGTAATTGTGGACTCGCGAAGCTGTTGGATTTTACATAGATAATGCGAAGTCAAGGTTGTGTCTTGCTCTCGAAGTTCCCTCGTATGTGTTTTCATAAAAGAAATCTCTATATGAAACATAAATTGACCTATGTCCTTTTTTGGTATTTCTCAATAGAACATAAAATGATAGTAGAGAGAAAGAGAATGATTTTGTATATAATACAATCTTCAAAAAAAAAAAAAAAAAAAAAAAAAAGGAGAACGGTAAATTTTTAAGAAAACAGTTTGGCTCTGAAGTGCAGAAATATCGAAGAAAACCGATGCGTAGGAGCTCGCGAGCCGGTCAATAATTGAACGAGCACGCGATTGCCTGCCGATTACAGCGCTGACAAACTAGGAAACCTCGCGAGTAAGGCTCGTGAGTCATCGATAACGAAACCGTTGATCATTGGCAGCTATGTTTGGTTCGGATCGATATCGAATCGAGTCTTCTTTTGCGCTGTTCTCGGGCAAAAGTATCCGGCAAAGTGTATTACGATCCCCAGGCGAAAGGGTTGGTTTTCATTTCAGGGATGGTCGTAGCCTCTTTTCTTTCAGTTTACCGTGCGACGAAAATAATATTATCCCGGTCGAACGGGTAGAAGATTTCAAGGGGCGCCCGGCCTCGATTCGCAGGTCAATCTATTTAGCCGGAGAGGATCGAGTATCGAAGGATCAACCATAGGCGAGGACATACTATGGTAGATACGGCTGGCCTCTCGCGGGTCTCGCTGTCTTTTGGAAATCCCTTTTATGGCGTGTCCTTCGACCCCTGGTTGCCTGTAAACCTCACAAATTACGTCCCAGAGGGCGAGGCTAGAAACTCGGTGGGGAGCAGGTGCGTGAATTCCGTCGTGTGTTGGCCGCACACGTCGCGAGCGTATATTCGCGTACACGCATATTATTACCTTAGCTAGCTCTCTTCCGCCCTTCCTCTATGCCTCTGTTCTATCCCTTTCGACCTACAACTTCGTTGCTTCAGCCAGCGTTTCCCTTTCCGCCCCCCCCCCCATGTTACTCCCACCTATCTCCATCGTGGAGGCTGTTGCTGTAGAAAAGCGGTGTGCAGGGTGAGAAGACTATTATATTAACATAAATAATATCTGCAGCCGATGCTTTTGAATACATTGCCGTGGACTCGTGGCGAATTTTATGCGACCGCTCACAACCGCTATTTACGGTAGCCAAGCGCGAGCCAAGTTTTCACCACCGTGAACTACACTACCGATCTACCGACCAACCGCGCGTACACCCTCGTTACGTGTACGCCGGATGTCTCGCCGGCGTGCGTGCACTCGCACGCCATGGCCGGGTAGAACGAGGGTAGACGTTCGCGTGTTCAACAGCGATTCATCCAAACCCTCCCCTGAAACAAGATTCTACGATCTACGCTCGTTGTACAAATTTTGGGGCTGGTAGATTCGAAACATCACCCCTTTCGAGCTCGACGTTCGCTTCGAGTATTCCTGGTTTGCGTCTGATTTATTTAATCGAAATCTACAACTCGCGTTCTACTCGATCGTTAAACTTATCACGGCGAGATGTCTGATTCGTAAACGGAGAAAAACGAAGCCTCCCACTGTTCAATGATTGGCAATTTAATGGTAATTTAACGAAAACGTTTTTCGTTGACCAGGCTCGTTAGCCCAAGTAACTCCGTATAAAGGCGATTACTCGGCAAACGAAACGACGAGAAAGAAAGCAGTTGGAACGCGCAATTCCTATGTCTCTGTCTCAGTCATTCTACGACGTTTCTTCCCTGTCCGCGAGCAATTCTCCTTTTCCGCAGTTTTCCTTTGACCGCTCGTAAACCACGAGCTCGCGCTTTTTGCCATGGCAACTACGACCACAACGATGACCAGGCATCTTGTGTCTCAGTGGGCACCGCCGCAGAAACCGACGATATTTTTCGCGAATCAATCGACGTTAATTCGTCGTTGCATAAATCTAGCGGACCTGTCGTTTCCTGGTTTTCGCTAAATGGCCATTTGGTACCGCAGGGACGATCGTTTGCGCACGGGATAGGAAGTCGTTCGGTCCTGAATCGCTAGCGGAGGAAATTGTACGGTTCCCCGGATCCGGCGCGATGGTATTTATATATTTATTATTCAACGCTGGTCGAGGAGCGAAGCAGCGTGGCCGTGGTATGCGCGGAATGTTGCAAGATTACCGGGAACGCGGAGGTTTTGCTGATCGAACCGTTATTGTAGCTGCACCAGCGATTGTCGGCGTGTCATTCACCTTGCGCCGGCTGTTTTCTGCTTCGCGCGACGTATCGACATTTTCTCTCGTTCTTTGGTTTCGTAGCGGCACGCTCGTTTTCGACACGTATCCCCGATCGTTCTCGTCGACGATTAATTTCAATATCGTTTTATAGCCATACTCGGTCTCCTGATCGATATAAATCCTCGTTTAATTCGGCCGATACTCGCGTACACACGCCTCCACCAGCCTAGCCGACTATGCGTTCCATAACTGGGAGTAATAAACGTGTTTATTAACTGTCGCGCGGACGAAAAACGAATCGGTCGAGCCGGGCGTGAATTTTAACGCTGCCGACCGTTCCTCGATACACACGGCCGCTTTCTACGAGCCATTGTGGTCGGCACCTATGTGCCCGGGTTTACGGCTGCACTTCCGTTGCGACCCATAGCCGGAACTAGCGAGTATTTGGCCACGGCTGCGTGCACAGCTCCGTTTGTTCGCGGTATTTTCCACTATTTATAATCGCGAGCCCCGTTTTCACCGAGCCAGCCCTTCCGTTTTCGCGTTAGGCACCGACACCGCAAAGTTACGCTCTTTGCTTTACTTTTTTCAAAGTTACGTTCGCGATAGTGTACGGAATTTTTTCTTATAATTAGTCAGGAACAATGCCATGTCCAACGAATATAATTTATAGGATATAGAGCGCATTGTCGCGTGTAACGCAAAATTCTTAATTTACGTTCGCCCGATTAATCACAGGACAAATTCGACGGGGGTTGAAATGCACGCGCTGGGGCGGCATGCCACACAACGCGAAGTCCACAGTCACAGCGCGAGGCGATGCCCATTTCATCGGGCTCGAGCGAATCGACGTAATTTTCCTTTTCCGCGGGAGGGCCATATCGACGAAATAACACGCTTATCAATTACAACTTAATTACCTGGCCGTTTTGGTCTGTACATTACGAAACGACAAGGAGAGTCGAGAGGGTAGAAACGGGATAAAGGGCGGAAAAGAGACACGACAGGCGCGCTTGTGCTCGCCTAGCGACAAACAGCGTCGTTTCATTAGCCAAATTGGATTGCCTGAAATCGAGTAAATTTAAATCCAGCATCACGATCGTGCGATAAAACGTTTGCGATCCCACGATTCGAACAGTTTTTTTTTTTCTTCCCTATCCTCTTCTCCGAATCCAGCGTTCAATCGCTTTAAATGGATTTCCACGTGAAATTACAGCGCGTTCGTCCTCTGTGTTTGCCCATGGACCGTTCACGTCCTCGATTCTACGAAGGCTGTGCCATTGTAAAGACTCTTCTGCTCGTACACGCGATACAGCGATCCCCTTTAACGGCGCCGTTCGCTCGAAAAAGAAAACACGCGTTCAAGTTCTCGGAATAGGCAGTATCGAAATTACGTCGAATGCGTTGGCGGAAACGACGCGGTGGAAATGAGGGAAGGTGGATTTCAGCGAAGACGCGGAAACGCGTCGGTGCACGCGTGGAGAAAGTTCGCCAGCCAGTGGAACGGAAACGGAAAGACTCTTTAGAAAACGGGACACGAGTAACGAAAGTAGCGAAACGATGGAAAACGCGAAATAGAGGAAAGAAGAATAAAGAGAGATGGAAGCTGGTAGAAGCAAACGAGCTGCGGTGGATGATAAAATTCGGGCGTTAATCAGAATCTTGTTTCCACGGTGGGGACGATCTCTCTAACGAGGGACCGTCGGCCATTGTACCATTTACACAATTACACGTTTCCATTCCCTCCGGACGTTTCCGCGTTTATATATCGGCGCCGGTGGCTAGGTAGGTAGTATACATTTCTGTACGTGTAATTTCTGCGTGCACCGTCGCGTGTTTCGTACGTGCGCGCGCGCACGAGCCAACGCGACCACGATCACCGTAAGAGAGGATAGAAGGGCGCTCGTAATGCGCGGGATTGCTTCGTGTCTGACGACGAACGAGGAAGAGAAAGAGGAAGAGGCGGAGGAAGAGCTAGAAGAAGAGAACGAGAATGTATAGTGAACGGTGAATGGCAGAAAGAGAAAGGGGATATAGTGCGAGGAAGACAGAAGACACGCAAAGCATTGGTTGGAGAAAGATGGCTGGGGAGGGTGGCGGTGATCGCGGTAGTGGTGGCGACGGTGGTCGTGGCGCGGTGGTTGTGGATCGGTTGGGGTGCCACCGGCACACCGGTGTTGAATGTAAAAGTGCGTGCGGCGGTGTGTGTCGGTGCGTACACACGTGTTATTGATCGCGTCGAGCGCTCGCTCGCTCGCTCGTTCCTCGCCGCTGCCTCTGGCTGCCTACCTACCGGCCCCTGGCACCGACGTAGCTGAAACGGCAACCGCATTTTCCCGCTAACTCTATTCTTTTAGAACCACTTTCACGCGGACCGCGCGCGGATGAGCGGAGCGGTCGCGCGGTTCCCGCGTTTTCTTCGTCTGCGTGGAGTCTGCTTCATGGGACGAGCTTCTATGCTTTTCGTCGATTTCGAGTGGAAATCGTCGCAGTAATTTCAGTGCGATAGCCACGTTGCTTTCCTCACAGAAAATTTGTTTCAAATTTCCCGGCGTATAAAGGAATCGGTTTGATTTTCGATCGGAATTTCTGTGTATTTATGAGTTGTTATCGAAAAATTGATATTAACATTGATAAGAACCGAAGTCGAGGTAGAGGGTGGATCGTGTTTGCACGTGGAAGGGAACGCAATTAGGTAGCTTACGGGGCGCGCGGTTAAACATCATCGAACACACGTTACACACGTTACCGTGATATTATAGACGTCACCGTGCACACATTATGGAGAATGTTAAATATCAACGAGCGCACGTCACACGCAGAGCACGAACAATGTTGAAGGAACGCGACTAAATACGTGAAAATTTACACACTGAAAAATTGTAGCAATTTATCTGAAAAGGTGGCCCTTCTACCGATGTAAATTCGCGCCTAGTTCACTAATTACAATTAACGTGTTTTTCGATGTTTCATTGCTAAAATAGCGTCGAAAAACAGAAAGGAAAAAGCTGAATTTAAGGGTCGAAAGGACAGAGTTGTATTCGCGTCGCGTGGTAAATGCGTAGATTGTCTGCGAACCGGTCGAATATGGGGGAATTATACGAAATAGGCGGATTTGCGGGGACACTGTAACCGGAACAATTATTCGTATTACTGTTCGATTCGCGAATTTTCAGGCGTTGCGTCGCTGTCCCGTCTCTGTTTGTAATATTTCCATATTTGTAATGTTCGGGCTGCAGGTAAATCCGTGGAATCCGAATAATACGAATATCCGCAACCAGTCGGCAATATCCGTGTTAGTCGAATAATGCGAATATTCGTATAAGCCGGATCATGCGGATGTCCGTCGATTTATAAATTCGCATTGTCGTGCGGCCGTATGCAAATTCTATTCTGCGAAAATAAGCGCTGCCGGATTTCCACGCTTTTTAGTTAATGTTCCTGGAGTACCTTTTATCAGTTCGAATGGTTTAACCATTGTCGCGTTAAATTCGCGCCTAGACAAGAGGGTGCAACGGTCGTAAACAGAGATCACCGTTTGTCAGTCATTTGAAAAAAGGTGTTGAGATTTCCAGGTATCGTTATCCACGGTGTCAATGTATTACAATTACACCGTGTGCAGGAAAAATAGAAGTTTATTTTAACGCGTACGTTGAAAGCGCTCGTTCGTTAAAACATTCTGTTTACGACTGCGACTTCTATTTAATTCTTAACTCTACTGTTCTACTCTATACGACTCAAAATCGATGTTAAATTTCAATAGATTTTATGAAAACATAGATAGTTTGTAATCGTTGATCGTGCATATTCCATTCCTTTCATAAACGAGGTATTCCAAAGGAAAGAAGATGTCTGAAGGGATTCGAACGAGATAGAAAAAGCAAAGAGAAGAGTATGGTTAAATATTTATTTTTCCAACAAGGTAAACAGCGATTCTACAAAAGACGTTCGTGATGCAATTTCGCATACTCAGCCGAATATGTATCATTTTTCGTTCAGTAGCAGCGCGAACAAACGTTGGAAGAAACAAAACGTCGCCTTATCGAAGGCTCCATCCATCTGTAGTTAATCCGGCTTTAACTTGCATGGAATTCGATGGGAACCGGGCGTCGGGATTCCCCGTCACCACGCATCTGTCTTTCCCGCAATCGCATTTTCGCCGCCGATAAAGGGTGCAACCGCGTCGCGCGCTCGCTTTCCACCTGGAAGCCGTTGCGATTCAGTCAGAACGATACCGAGTTCAAAATCGCGCTTTTCCTTTGTCCCTTTGCATTTTTTTTCAGGGCCCGAACCGTTTCTGTAGTTCGATCGCGACACGATTAACCGGTGTATCCCTTTTAAATCCCCGACTGAATTTTATTGGCCCCTGCCGCGCGTTCTCGTTTCACAAAACGCGATTTACAAAGTACTTTGTAGCGGAACCGCAACTCCCCGCGTCCCTCCCACGTTGCATTTTCATCCCTGGAACGAGTTGGTACCGTGCAAAAGTCCGTAGGGAGTGAAGCTGACGGACGAACGAAAAGAGAGAAACGGAGACGGAAGCTGTTGCCGTCAGATGCACGATGTCGCGATACCGTGACGCACACTGTAGGACAATAAGGGCCTTTGACCCTCTGCAGTCGACCTCAGCTTCGTACCTACCTTATCGCCCTTGGGGAATGTAACGGTGGTATCCGATCGAAAGGAAATGGAGCCTTTTGCATGATACATGGGTTTCAGCGTAGCACGCGATATATAATACGTTCAAGAAGCCGGAGGAGAAGTTTTCGTGCCACTCGCTATGACCATGCGAAAAACCGCGCCACTCTTTCGCCTGAAATCTTTTCTCGCCTTCTGAACCATGGCAAATTTAACTCAGACCAACAACGATTCGATGCTATTTACAACTACGTTCGTCTACACTAGATTTGCCTTTTTATTCAAGTCGTTGTATTATCGATATGCTATTGCAATTTCAATTTCTCTTATTTAGCTTGATCGAAGATCGCTCGTACAAGTGTGGGACGAACAACCTGACCCTTGTACGATTATACGAGGGTGTTACGGGAAAGTTGCGAGCTGTCGTACCTGCGGCAAGAGGGGTGGCGCGTTTCCCTGGAAGTCGCGTGATTCGGTCTCGAGCGTCCCTGTCTCGATGCACGCACAAAACGTGGCAGTCATTAAGGGCAGTAGCGGGGTCTGTCTTTTCTGTTGGCCGGTCTATCTGTTTCCCTCGCTCTCGCGTACGCCAGGAAGTCGGACTCGGTAATTACAGGGGCTTCAAAGGGTCTGCTTTTGGCTTCGACGGACAGCTTCGTGGGAATTCAAAGCGACTCGAGCACTCGCGCGAGAGGGGATCGCCCCTCCTACGTGTCTAAATTCGCAAGAAACGTGATTTAAAAGAGCGGTTTCGCCGGGGCGAGCATGGCTCGACAATTGTGCCGAGAACGTGGTTCGCGTCGACCGTGGCCAAACCGCACGAATACCAGATTTCACGAGAGCATATCTTTTCTCGCGCAGCGCCGTTAATTACGTGAGTTTTTCTTCTACGCGGATTCCATTTCTGTTGTATTGCCCCGGCGACTAGAGATTCCTCGTTCGATTCTAATGGAACGTGAATATCGAATCGCCGTGGAACAGGCTCGAATTGCTCCATCACGAAGAAATCTGTTCCAGAGAAATTGGTTGATAACCACGGTAATTTTCCGAACCCTCCTTTCGGCATAATCCAATCGAAAATCCCGGGCACAATAGTCGCGGTTGAATAAGAAGAAACGAGAATATCGATTCGGAAAGATCGAGTCAGTGGCGTGCACTTCGTTCGACCAGATCGCCGCTTTCCTCCCCTTTTTCTACCATTCTCGCGGGGTTTTCACGCCCCAGAAACCAGTCATCGGTATAAAGGGCAGCCACCGTTGCGTCTATACAAATACGTTCTGGTCACATTTGCGATTTTGCCTTTTCTGCGCTGTGTTCCACGCAAACGAGCAGACGTTCCGTCTACATTTTGCGATGACGCGACTCGACGATATTCTTTGTTCGACTTCTTTAAATAGCTCTTAAAGAGAGGATCGCGAGAACGGCTCGTTCGTTCGTTTAATTATCTTGATTCTTTCTATGAAATTTGTCCTTTTAATGTTCTTTTATAACCTTGGAGTAGTAATTGTTTAATTTCGTTACAGAACTTAAAGCAAAAACCTTTTACTAGGATACACAGACACCACGGCGCTTATTCAACAGTGATTATTTATCTATAACTCGATTCGTTTCCTGCATTCCCTCTCACCAATCTAGAAATGGCTAGAGGATATTTCGAATAAATTTTCCTACAGGCGTCTGACTGATTAGCAAACAAGACTTTTCCACTCCCTATACGACTTTTCGTCAGAGATGAGACTGCGAATAAACACGAGGGGAAACGTAATATATAACAGGATCAAGGAAAGATATCCAAGAGCTCCATTCGATTAGGCTTTCTTTCTAGTTCCCCCTCGTGAGTTTTTTCGCATCCTACGAAACAACCGATGGCACGAAGCTGTATCACTCGTTCCCATGCAAATACGTATGCCATTTCGCTTCTCGTCCGAGCTTGTTTTCCGGGGAAACACGACGGACGTCGTTACCAGGCCCAATAACGTCGCATGCAATAAATGTACGTGCTGTTAACACCTATCGTCGGCAGAGATGCGTGCACGAACGTGGATTAGCTCGGGCCTGCGCACATTCTTTACGTATCTCCTTTATCACGAATAGGATCATAGTTCGACAGATAATGTTAAATACGCTTAATGGTACAAGGAATTGACCAACTCGTATTTAGATTTTGAAATTAGTGATGTTACGTATTTGGTGACGTCAATGACTGAACTCTGTTATTTCTACGAACTTTTAGCGACCTTTACTTCAATAAATTTCAATATTCTGCAAGCATTCTTCGTGTTCGTTCCGCTTTAAGAAAGGCTCTCCCCGCGTGGAAATAAAAATCAGCGGCCAATAGGAGACAAGCGTGGAACGCAGAGCTGGAACACGTGAACGCAATAACATCGCGATGAAATTGTCGTGGTTTACCGAGGACGAATCGTATATTCGATAAACGACCGACTGTCCCGGCGTACACACGAGCGATTTATTAATGAGATTTCGGGCTATTTGTCGTTTAGATATTACCGACGGCTTTATATTTGTTCGTGCTTGACACCCACGAATTGGTAATGAGATTTGCAGGCACGATCGACCACGGTTTTATCGCGTAGCGGGCAAAAATCACGACGCAATCACATGGAACACGGTAGCTATATGAAGGTATTTTTGACGAACCGTAACCGTGCATTTAAAAGTCCCACTCGAAGCATTATTAGGGCGATATTGACACTTACGATGCTGTGGCGTGGTTTCTCTCTCGTGGCTTTCGTCGACCAACTGATCGTAATTTTAGCCTCGTTTACATCGCGCGCGTGTATGAACGTTGACCGAGTTCCGGGTCGATCCCACCGACGATATAGAACGACTACGAAGTTACTTGGAAGTTCGCTCCTAATTTTAATAACGCGAAACAGAATCGGCGAAGTAGGTTGAACAATAAACGTTGTCAGCCGAGAGAAAACAAACCCGTAACTCTTCCGCCGAAGGTGGTGTTATCGATTATTTGCGTCAAGGTTACTGGCTGCTATTTCACCGCTCTTGGAAAACATCTCCAAATTCAAACTCTTTTATCTCACCCCTTCGAATGAAACGTTCAAATTCGAGACCCTTGGCAGACTTTTGCCCCAGAGATACGACATTTACTGGGAATATTTTTCCAGGACCGGCAGCCAGATACGAGGATCGCGTAATCCGGTTCCCGTTCTAGGGACGTAGCCATGCAGAGGCAGAGGTGCGTTCGTTCACGCACACGCGCGGACATGTTTATACGCGCGTCGCGTATAAAGCAGCCCGCTCGAGTCGCCTCGCAGTCCGTTCTCGCGCGTTAAATTAATTACGGGCGTCGCTATCATTTATTTTCATTTCCCCCGCGGCGAATCGTCCCCTACCCTCTTTCCTACGTTCACGGTCGCCGCCGCGCCGGCTCGCTCTTCACCCCTCCTCAATCCTTCCACCCTGTGTGCCCTGGCCTACCCCCCCCCGCCCCCCGTAGCACGCCGTTGTCCATAGCCAGCCTGTTAGCCGAACGCAGCCTGCAGACTGCTTATACGAGTAGCGACTATTACCGACCGAATTATCGCCATCTGACCCCTAGCCGGCTTCTACCTTAAATGAAAATAGACACCTCGCTAATGCCCCCGGATGCATTCTCGCTTTTAGCCGCAATTCGAGCCCGACTACGCCCGCTTCTCTCACTACCCTTCGCACGCCTACCATCCCGACCGTGATTTCGGGGGATGCTGCTGCCCTTTGCCTCGAAATTTCCAGGGAATCGAGCCTTCGTGCGTCGACCATGTAGGTAACTCACGGAATAGCGTCGACGTTCCTGATGAATAGACGACCCGTGTGAAACACAGGGTGGTTCTTAGAATTTAGTACTGGATTTGCCGTATAGAGATTGAGGATGGAGCTATAGGCTGTTGATATATTTGGAATTTTTACGTGGTTTAGATTAGTCGAACGATTCATTACATTCTTTTCATTTTCAAGGATGTTCGGTTATGCGCAATTGTATTTGACTCATGCCGATATCTTTCGAGGTTAAGTTGTTTAGAAATTGTCTTCATTAAGTCGAACGAAGCTTCCACGCTTATCTGCGACTATTACAGGCTGAATTCGCGTTTCCATACAGATGTCTAGAGAACCCGTTAACTCGATACACGGAAGCAATCAATTCGTCAGGAGGGTTTCTTTCTTATCCAATGAACAGAGCGGCGATGTACGAAATTAATTATGTACTTAGGATTAGTTCCGATCAAATTTCCACCATCTGATCCCAACCGGTAATTCCAAGCAGTATCAAAATCCGTAACGGCGCTCCTCGGTTCTCACCAAATTCGTCATTTGCTCATAGGAATTTTGCGTCTATACGTATTATTGACAATCACAAAAATTTATAAAATTGAGGTTTTTAATGCACTATTCGTTAATAGAGCTATTCATCTTTGAACCATATAAAATTCTTTAAATATTTTAGAATAATAACATTTTCTGTTACAATTTTCTTTGTCTATTAACTCCATCGTGATGGCTATTTTATGTTGAATTTCAAAGGCTTAAAAGAGTAATAAACTTTGCCGTTAAATTTTATAGATTCTACTCAATTACTTGCAAAAACATCCATCACTGAATCCTCTTTCAGATACGATGCAACACAATTTCCTTCAACCAGCTTCTTCACCTCTAGTTCAGGCTGCGCGACAACGTTGCACGCGTTGGCGCGCGTGTGCGTCGCTCGTAACACGACGCATTTACTTCTGCCTTGACGACGAAGCTCGAATGCTCCGAGAATCGTAAGGCGTTTCCACTGAACTCCACTGTCGGCTGACAATGGTCGTTACATAAAAGTTGACATTACTTCTAGGAGCTACTTTACTCCGCTATCTGCTCTGGCTCACGGTACGTTGGTGCGCCGTTTCAAACCGCGTTCCGTCCTTTTGTAACGCGGCCTCGATGGTGCCCGAGCTGCGTCGATTTCCTTGAATTTCAACTCTGAATATTTTCCTCCACTATCCACATCAACGCGTGAACGTGACAATGGCTGCAAATCGTTCGTTGAAATCGTTCGAAAGAATGAACGATTATGAGGGCCAAATTTAGAAAATTAAAGAAATTAAACCAGTGATTATGATTATGAGGGAAGGAATTTTTAAGCATGAAGTATGAAGAGTTCTATTGCGAGCATTCTATTGGACAATCGAGAACTGACGTTAATGCACCGAATCATTACGAAGTTATGGAAACGAAATTAAGAAAATAAAATGAACGATTAAGATACTGTTCGTGTGTTATCATAGAATGGATGGTTCTTCATCGCGATTTGTTTCAGAATTTAGAATTCTAGCATTAGTGGTGATGTTGAATGTATATGTGAACGTATATGCGTGTATCTACATGTATAGATGAAATACATGGAAGACAATGACCGTAAGGGCGGTCAGTTGTTGCGAGAGGGCAGCGAAGTTTAGAGAGCACAGCGAGCGAAACAACTGTCCAGTGAGTTTAGAGAGGGCCAGTTTTAGAATTACAATGTACCGGCAGACTGTTGCGTTTATATTTATTTTGCTGTTGGCGTTTTACCCTGAAAATATGAACGTGTCATCGCGATTACTTTCTAAACTGAATCATTCTCGTTTCTGGATTATTATTACCATCAGCTCAGAAATTATTTATAACAATCTTTAATATAAAACGACTAATTAAAGCGATCAAGGCAGTTTTTATCGATTACTAAATTTAACTCGGTAACTCCGTATCAAATTCAAACTTTTCCCGATAATCGTTTCTCAACACGTTGTCCTCCTTTAACCCCTCTGCAACCGAGATCAAAATGTAAAGAAATGATCTTGACGAATATGTATCATCGAGAAATATACATTGCATCGATGCAACGTTCCATTTGCAATATTTTTTTCAAGCAATTTATATTATCGATCTTTATCTTCTGTCATTGTACGTTATCCGTAAAAGGGCGAAAGGATTAAATATTCTTCTTCCATTCATACCCAGACATCAGATAATTAACAATTCACACGATACAGATCAGAAGTACTCTTATCCAGCAAATATCTAGCATCTTCGAGTAAGAAACTTCTGGAATTCCTCCTCATGACGATTTATTCCTGGAGTAATGGTCCAGGACGGGGTTTTTGCCTGGAGAAGATGAAGCCGTCGCGTAATTACGGGCCTCGTTAGGCGGACGCGGTGTCAGTGCGACTCGTATTTAATTAGCGTTATCGTTCCGCCGCGGCCGGCGGCAGCTATGACGATGGTGGTGGCGGTAGTGGCGGTGGGTGCACGCGTCGCGACGCGAGAAATGTCGACGCGACCGGTCGAAACTTTCGCCGTTCTCGGGATGGAAAGTTGAGCGACGGCGTGACGCGCGTTCCTGAATGCATATTTTATCGCACGCCAGGCACACTTTGCCGCGATTTCGCGAACTCGGCCAAGACAGCCGACCAATTACCAACCAGCTATAATTCCCCGTTCGCACCGTTTCCTTAATTACGTTCCGCCGCCACGTGTTCTCCAAACCGAGGGGAAATTTTGCAATGGAAGTCGTCATGGGAAAAGTATAATAAGTACATTTCTGTTGATTTCCTGACTTTTGTATCACTTGGTCATGGATAAATCTCTGATGTTTTATAAGAAACTAACAATATCAATTTATCTACTTGTTATGTTAATTTATCTTGATTAATGCTATACCGCATGACTTGCGTTTTGAGTGTTCAAGAGGTAGAGATAACAGCACATATTTAATACCAAACGTTAATGCAGAAATAATTTCGATAGGATTGGTTAACGATATATCGGATTTTAAGATTGTTATTTTATAAAAAAAAAAAAAAAAAAAAAAAAAGGAAACGTGACTCGTCATGTCCTCCTCTTGTGATTTTTAATCTGGTAAATGTAGTCTCAAGGCGGTAATTATACAGAAAAGGGCACACCTCGCTGATTTCTATGAGCTTGAAATATGTTGTCAAGGTTAACATTCTGAACAACTTTTTCCTACACATGTAATAACCACTACTCGACCTTCGTTTGCGAGATATTCGTAAAAAGTTTCAGTTAAATTTAATTTCCATTAGATACACCTCATTCTGGTATATAGGTGGTCGCGTTTTTATATAGCTCCTAAACTTAACTCATTTATATTAATCATCCTTAATATGAGTAAAAAAGAATAAATCAATGGATTATAGGTTAGGTTAGGTTGGCATCCGGCCAATTAATTAACGATTTAGATCTTATTTCATGCAATTTTCTAAGTGTATCGTAAATTTGATTACTACTATTTATTATTATTCATATATACAACAAAACATACATTTGCTTATAACTCAAAAACTAATACCGCGTCTGCTTATCATTAAGTACGGAAAACATGTGTACACATCTTCTGACTCCAATTATCGTGTATATGACGAACAGACAAATAAATTAACATAGTGCGACATTTCAAATATTTATCTATAGATTCATTGAAAATTATGTTACGCTTAACACCGCTGGCCGCCTGATAGCTACCACTACTTTATCCTAACCCATAATTTATCCATTTATCTTTTTCCTTTATACAATATGAAAATTTATAAAAATGCGTCTGTCTACTCCGGAGTGAATAAAAAGCTGCATTATAATGGCTGCACAACTGCCTTTTTTTGGGATTATGGCTGAAATGTTCCCGGTTAATGAATGATAGTATACTACTATACAGTTTCGTATAAGCGTTGCTTTTTACGTAGTATCTAGTCGAAACCTAACCTCAAAAAATACCAAACCTGAATATATCAAGTCTATTTTTACAAATTATCTCGAAATATAAATGCGAACGGCGATAACACGCATGAGGAAAAGTTACTCAGATCGTTGTCCTGTATAACGTACCTATTTGAGGGTATTGAAATCCGCGAGGTGTGCCCTTTTCGACATAATCGTCATCGAAGTTTTTCGAGACAGGTTCTCGATTGCAAGAATCTTTTGACGAATCGTGAATTTCCTTGATAGAAATTCCACTGTGTTCTTTTTCGATAAGATATCTACGATTACATGACTCGAGTGACTGGAACCGTTATCTACAATTGGCGGTTCTAGCAAACGAACACCATTTTTATAATTGTCACGGTTTCTGCGTTTCTTCCGCTTACTAGTGTCCACGATATAGTTCTAGTAGCTACTACTGCGATTAATCGTAGGAAATGTCACGATTAATGAGTAACGTGACCGGTGGTCACTTTTTTTTACGATTGAAAGATAGTGTAGTAATCGCGTATGGGAGACGTTATAATCCTTGATTCTATAACTAATCTTTGACTTATCTACGTCTGTAATTGGCGCCGCGATATATAACTTAAAGTGGATTTACGAGTACACATACCAAAACTATATACGTACTAATCCTCTATAGTGTATTCACCCTAGGATTCATTTAAGCACAAATGTTGTGCACACCATTAAATGAATTCATTTTGTAACAAACTAAAGTTGTTAGTAGATGGGCCAGAATTTATCCAGAATTTTTGTAAAACTAGAACGTTGTTGCAGTCCCTTAATGCCAGAATCACACCACTTGGACATTCTTCGTCAACTTTTCACGCTTTTCGTCCTTTTATCCTCGCTCTTAGTCTTGTTGATGCAATTATTTGGTCCACGCAATCGCGTTACGTAACGGGTGCGTTCGATCCGAAACCGCTCCGTCGGCGGACGCGTAATTAATCGCGCGACTGTGTCGCAATATCGCGAGAGAGCCGTGCGGTTACATGCCACCACTTCGCAGCCATATGCAGCGCTCGAAAGAGCTGGTCCTTTTGATGTCGACCCTCTGATGTCATTAACATTGCTTCCTGCCTCTCTTTCCCTCCACAGTTCCATCTATCCCTCTTCCTACCCTTGTTTCTTCTCCCTTCCCTCGTTTATTTATTTATGCACCTATCCCCCACCTCCATCCTCCAACTACCCATTTCATTCTCCGCCGAGTATACTTACCTTCGAAACTGATATTCCTATCGATGGTACGCGTTACGTTCAACTAATCCTCCAAATATTGGCTTGCTCAGCCTTCTAGTCTCTCATAACTATTAGGTAGACAACTAAGTGATTGCGGATTTTGTCATTACCACCTAATGACACCTAATGACACCTAATGACACCTAATGACAAAATCCACAATCACTTAGTTGTCTACCTAATAGATATACCTACACGTATTCTCTCTTTACGACCCTCGTGTCCAGTTGTACTGTTCGTACCACGAATCGAGATATCCGGAAGATCGAATCCATCGTCGTAGCCTTCGTCTTCGTCTTCGTACTCCGAATAATTTTCGAATTAAGTAAAGTGGATTCGATCAAGGAAGGAGAATAAAGGAAACTCTACGTTTCTTCTACGTTAGAGGTCCGTTCGTCTTGTTTCGACTGGAATCGGACGAGAGAATCGGCGTCGAATTGAACCTCGTATTTATCGGTTACGGCGCACTGAAACGTCGTCCACGATCGTGAAATACTGCGGCTACGGTGGGTTCGCAAGACGAAAGGACGAGTCAGATCGTGTATATCGACGGATCGGAGGGTTCTACCGTATATCGATTGTGGTGGAAAACGGCGCTGAGAAAGATCCGTAGAACACGGAAGGAACACGCAGAGGAGACGCAGGAAGCGTGGAGTCTAGTTTTTTCACAGGGACCGCTTCCGAGGAGGGAAGTTACGTTTCCTGGTCGTCGCATTGCGGCGAAAAGTTTGCGGGCTTCGAGGGCCTTTCTCGACGAGCACTCGTGCTTTGGCTCGAGTGCATTCGAGTTCTACGACCACCTCCCGTCGGGGCATCGATCTCTCGCCTCTATTGCACCGCTCCGCGCCGCAGCCGTCGAATGTTTGGAGTCGTTTGTTCGCCGCGTCGCGCCACGCGGCCCCAGCCTCTCGATCGCGAACAATATCGTGACGGAGGTGCAAAGGTGAAGCAGTTTATAGGTCAAGCATTAAGCACTACTCAAGTGTAATCAAGCAGTTAGCCCGCTAATAGGTCGTACGATTCGAGAAGAAAAGCACGGCGAAGAGCGCGTGGCTAACTGGCCCGTTGCTTCATTGGCACGCTACAAAGTTCGTATCATCGATTTCAACCGAGTTGGATCTCTTTTTTACTTCAACGATCTCTCTCCTGGATCACGCGAGGATTACGCGAAGAACGGAAAATTCGAGACTAAATCGAGGCTAAATAATCGTATATCGGTATATCGTATATCGATCCCTGGAATCGAACGCGAAGCGAGATACGCGTGTACTCGATACGTTCGTTGCGAAACATCGATCACCTCACCGGTAGTGTCGAGGTGAGCCATCGACGACGTTTCCCAAGAAACGTAATCGTCTTCCCTGTTTCAACAAGAGGTTCCACGAATATCTGGAGATATCCGGGGTTTATCGTGGCCCGATTGGTACGCGCCAGGAAACGGGCAACGCTTTCGTTCGACGTTGTGTGTACCGTTGGTCGACGAGGGAGAGAACCGATAGCGGCAGAAACCGAGGGGGAATTAAATAATTATCCGAACGGCTGCTCGTTGCCAGCGCTTGTAAAGCTGCCGGCTAAACGAACGCCTGGAATCCAGGTTCATCGCGAAACTTTGATGAGATCAAACACGAACAAGGCGATTCCGAAGGATCCTCCGTGTCTTCGAGAGACGTCTTCTTCTTGCTCCGCTCGTTCCTGCTACGCGTCGATTGCGAAACGCTAAACTCTTGGAGATAACCGTGTGTACGCCGCGAGGAAACTTTTTCCACTTTGTATCTCCGCCCGATAAGAGCACGGAATACACGACCTGGTATATGCGCACGACCGACACGTATATACGCGCGCGTGAACAATCGCGTTTTTCCACACCGCACGCTCGACGGCCACGTAACGACGTTACCGTGATCCTATCGTGACGACTTATCTGCAGGCACCTAATCGCGTAACGGGACCATTGCTATCGGTTAGCCGAGATATCGATTAAATTAGCGAAACGTACGCTCGCGGGCTGGATAAGAAAAGGGACGAGCCAAGTTACGGGCTATTTACGACGTTACGGGTCTCGTGGCGGAAAAAAGTCTCGAAATTCACGAGGGCGTCGTTTTGTTTCTGGCGTTAACAAGAAGGACTCGGAGCCGAAGTAATCCGAGAACGATTCTCCGCAAGCAAGAATCCTATCCCGTGTGCAGTTACACGGGCTACTTTTCATGTCCCCTTGACGTCGTCGTTTCACCGCACGTGTTACCCGTTCATTTTCGAGGCTTTTTATTCTCTGATGGCGTCTATAACCCATGACTATATCCATAAATTTCTCGGATACCTTCCAGCCGTGTTTTAGATCCGCTAAACCACCTAATCTCCCACGTACTCGAATTACGATTCTTTTACCAAATTACTCCATTTCCTGCTACTTATGTCCCCGCGAAATTGTCCATTTCCTCGAGCTCGCTTCCAACGAACTTTCGTCGTAGTCAGGAATCCCAGTGGACAGGTAGGAAGGTTGGAACGATCGTTAATCCGATGACTGAGTCGGTTAAAAAATAATACGTTGGAATATTCGCGCAGACGGGGATCTTGGGCCTGCTGTGGCTGTCGATGAGGATCGTTCGATGTAGAGAATCGTAAAGAATACATACTCCGAGCGATGCTCGCGATCGGCCGATGACGTTCTATTAATGTCGTCGTTACGGGGTCGACCTGTGCTCTCACAAATGCTTAATTAATCCCACGGTAAGCGAGTCTCTTTGCGATCGTTCTCGGTACTCCTATAAATTAACCTCGTTTCAATTTCGCTTCGATGTTCGTCGGAGCTTCGAACCGCGTTTCTCGCTCGATATCCTTCGCGTTATCGCGCGCTCGTCGTTTCTACGGATGATATGCGATTAATTCCATCTCTTTTGGGTTTTGTTGCAGGTGAGAAACTGATCAGTAGATAAGCGAATCGATCCTTTGCGGCCAGAACCGGTTCGTTGAGAAATGAATACAAAATGGTAACGTATAAGGAAGCAGAGATTTGTATTTGAATAATTGCTCGATACGAACGACTAGACGCTATCTTCATGGAATATCGAAGTAAGATTCTTCGAGTATAGATACCGATACAGATTGGAAATTGGAAATTTGTCTAGGAGAAAATCGCGAGTTATAACGATTGTCCAAACTTTACTATTAGGAGAACGGAGATATAATGCACAATTTCAGTTTCGTCTAACCAATTCGAAACTCATTCAAATCTGAAAGGCGATATTTCATCAGTATAGTTCCGGCAAGCGTCAATTTCTCATCGGAATTAAAATCCGAGAGTCCGCTTAGTATTACCGAGTCTCGCGTTTACCCGTCGTCGTTGTCATTGTCGTCACTGATCGCTGACAGCCTTTTCGTTCGTGTTTTCGAAAGTGCGCGCGCCGGAAGAGATATATCGGCTGTTAGTCGATAGAAACTCGTTTTCCTCTCGGCGATGTATCGTGACGCGTTCCGCGAGCTCGTGTCGGCCGAACTGACGGGCCAAAAATGACGAGTCGAGCGGAAAGGAAAGGCGAACGGCGAAAAGCGCGCAACCGGGAGGCCGATGATCGATGCTCGGCCGATAGCTCGGCGTAGAACGCTCGTTTAATCGGGAGAAACCGTGCGGCTGGCTCCGCGGAGGCTGAACTTCACTATCCGCTTCTAAATCAACGCGTCGTCCTGTCCAGATCGCGTATCTCCTGAGTTTCGCGTAGATTGCTGGAATCGTATCGATGTTAGCCCGAACGGGTGGCTGTTTTCCGCGTAATTACCCGCTTGAGTATCATTGAGTTGGAAATTTCAGTGACCGCGAGTTTCACGTGCTACGAGGCGAGTATCCAGTCTACGAAGTCGTGGCACGTTTCGACATTTTTATCATGCCGGTATGCAAATCGCACGGAGCAGAAGTTAATACGGAGGCTACATGAAGCAGCAGCGGGGTCGGATAATTTGAATTTTTCCCGAGACCCGTATCTCTTTCGGTTCCGTTGAAACGCAGGCAGCCAAAGAGAGCCGTGGAAGGGTGTAAGTCGTGCGGGGGGTTATTAATCACCGTTCCTCAATAAAACTGCGCGCTCTCGCGAAAAATTAATAGTCCCGACAAAGGGTTAAACGTTACTTTGTTGGAACGTCTCCTTAATGCCTTCCGCATCTTTTTAATACCCCTCTCTCTGTAGCGTATAATAATAAATTACCCCGGTCGGTCGTAACGAAAGGTATTTATTTTACGAGATTCGCCGCTTTCAAAGCGGCAAACTGCTTTCATCGAGCTACTTTATCTGCCAATATTCTCGGTCACGCTAAATCCTCCAAGAAATTTGCTCGCTCTTCCTCTTGGATGTATTCTTTCTCTCTCTCTCTCTCTCTCTCTCTCTTTCTCTTTATTTCTGTATGTTACCACAAAGAAGAGAATGACGAACAAGGAGAAATATATCCGTAATTTTCATGCAACGCGAGTGCAAACAATAGAATTGAAACGGGGCATTGTGCTTACTGATCGCGCGACAGCGGGCGACGGAGATATGATTTTCACTCTTCGTTCTTCGGGCATAAACATACCCTGTGACCCGCTGCTTTCCTGATTTATTACACATATCGCGCCTTTGGAGGCGTGGCATAGAGGCGGAACGAACCCCGCGGCTAATTTATCGTTAAATGTATGCGGATTTTCCTTTCGAGGCTCTTAACGTTGATGAACGATATCAACTTACCTATTACCGAACAAACGTCTTTGTCTATTCAAAGAACATCTAGTCCTGTACGTAATATAACGAGACATTCAAGTTGTTAGATTAAAAGTTAATAAATCCCCCTAAATTCAAGAACTTTGAACTCTCGCCTCATGTTGGGAGACGATGCAAACTCATTAACCGTGACAATTAGACTGTGGATTTTTACCTTTAAATTTCCCATAAATGTTAAAAACGCGCGCGCGCGAAGCATCGTTGTTTAGGATGAATCGTTCGGCGCATACGAAGCAGAAATCTTCGGTGATTAGAAATCAATAAAGATCCCATGGACGTTAAAACAAAAGCTACGGGAGATTTCGCGGGACATAGCCATCCGATTCACGAAGCCAGGGGACTTATCGCGTATTATCCGACGGATTACCGTGTCGTTCTCCAACTTTTAGTTGGCCTCCCATTCCTAACCGCGGTAAAACTCGGTAAATGATGTCTGGAGAAAATTTAAGTGACTTCTCAGACCGCAGAAGAACGTGCCCGAATAACGAGGGTCACTTGAAATCGATATGCTTGTACACGGTCCGGACTATACGGTTTTATCGCTTGGATTTAAGGAAATCCTGCTTTTAAGTATTTCGTTCAGTATTTATTTGATGAAGTTGTGCGGCTTTGTCGATGTTGTGGTAGACCGCAAGAGTTCACGGGTCGTGATCATAAAATCGATCAAGTGACAAAGTTTACGTGATCGTGGTATTGGGATGATCTGATTGACGGAAGCTTAAGGATCCGATACCTCCGTCAGATCCGCATGAAGCGATCTTACGGGTGGTTCAGGCAGTAGATCTTTTTAGTATCTTTTCTGGTTTGCTTGTATCGTTATTTAGCATCTTACAGAAAGCAGAACTTTAACTTTGTAAAAATGTTTTATGTTATCCATTTTAATGTTTGTGCGCTGTCTTTGGAATTATTTTCGTTATACATAAGATACTAATTCTAGCTTTTTTCTTTGATAGAATTCCTTTTCTAATACCTTTCTGCTACTTTCTGCCGCTGAAATCCTTTTTTGATGCCTCGCAATACTTTTATCTTTTGCTTTATTGTCTTGGCGGAATTCTTTTCCTGATGCCTTCGTATCGTTTCTTATTGCTAAAATACCTTGGAATCTACCTTCTTTCCCAGAATCGCCCTATCTTATCAGAATTGCTTCTCCGAATATAAAAACTTTTCTAAGTCGCAATTTCGCCACAGTAACATATACCTGAGGAAAATATCGTCGAAAAAGAGTTCTTGAAGTGACAGATTATTTCCTATCGCTGATCTATGTTTCACGCTACCCATGAGAACAGTTGAAACTTCAAGGTAACCTTAGGATATACAAACCGTAGGAATGATTCTGAAGAAAATAAATCGTCATTGATGTGCACGTAATACCAGATTCCTCTTACATTTACCGATATCAAACGGCGATCAGGTACGAGTCGCCAAGTATTAAGACGATTTATAGGCGGATTATGAAGCAACGTTTCGTATCACGAACACGACTATATTCGAGTCGGTCAAGTGAGCTTGGACCGAGTACTTACTTCTACCGCGAAGTAAATGTACCGATAAATTCTCTGAGAAAAATGGACATTTAAAGGTTTACGCGGTGGCGTTGCCTTATGAAAAATGGCGTAGCAGTCAGTTTCAATGGAACGACTCGATTGCTCGATCCGTGTAGACGAACGCAGCAGATTCGTTTTTAGTCGATTGCTCTTCGAATTCGTAATTCGCTCGATTTGTCATACTGCACTCCTTTTCACGATAATTAATTGTTACCCTTTCATTCGTGGAACGCGTGATAGCGATAAGATAATCGTGAGCTCAACGGCAATTACCGAACGATCCAAAAGCGATTAAAGGAAAGTGCAGAAAACAAAATATCGAACGCTTCTTCTCCCATCGACTAACAACAACTTTAAAACACCCACTGACTTCGGACTTCTGTTTAAGCTCTAACTCGGGTAAAACCCTATGAAAATGTCTGTAAAACTTTAGTCTCAAAGATATCCAACATTAGAGCAACGTTTCGAGGGAATCGATACTTGAATGAAATTTTGCTGTAATAAACTTTGATAGAAAATTCCTCGGTAAGAAACGTGAAAGGTGCCAGCATATCCATCACTCGACCAAACTCTGCTGTAAATCGAATGGATGTTTACCTGATTAAAAGTGGTTGGCGAAAAGATAATTCTTCGTTGCATCGGTGTATTTTCGCATCTGGAGGATCTTCAACGAGGCAGAACCGAAGGCGAATTAATTAATCGCTTCTTCGTTCGGATCGTTGTGATATATTGGCGAAAAACGATTCGCCTATAGATCGAGCCAAACCACTGCATATTCAACGGGGGGTTTGTTCTCGATGCGAGTCGGAGCTAGAGGCGATATTTTTTTAAGCCAAACCGGTGACCTTGATACATGTAATTGCCCCGGAAGTCACCGTGACGACGCCGGGGCTGATTAACGCGACCATTATCGGACTCCGTTACCGGCGAAATCGATTTAGATGCGAATCTCTCTGGACACGGGCGCCGTTTCGAGTTCTCGACCTGATATCGGGAAGTGAACGAGTTCCACGGCCTCGTTAATTACCCAAGTTACCGCGAAACTTTTCTACGATTCCGATGGAAAGAGCTTCGGGGCTCTCTAATGGGTCTCGTAATGGTTTTACAGCGCGGCTAAAAGTGGAACGGGGCATCCGTGAGCGAGGTCGAGACAGCTTCGATTTTTGCACCTCGATAAATAACCTGCGGTCCTGCACGCGCTACACACGAACAGTCTGGAGACGTTAATCGAAAACTTCCAGCTGATACTACATACCGATTCGATCCGTGATCCCTTCCGATCGCGCCGTTATTTGCAATTAACTGCTAGGAAAATCGCTTCTGGTCCGTAGTCCGAAACTGCGATATCGATCGGAGGAAACTCGTAACACGGGGATTGCCTGCTCCATATATGAATTTCTACGATCTTCTAAATCTTCTCGTAACAGGTCTGAGAATTCTTATTCTTGTTTCTATCCCATTACGAACCTTTATCGAATAACGAGAGTCACGAATAAAGAGTTGATACGAGAGTGGTGAGAATTTCGTCTCGATATATTGCTTTTCTTTGTTATGCGATTTTATGATCGTGCGTGTAAAAGAAGGTTTTGTTTGAAGAGAAGAAGCGAGCCTATCAAAATATTACTTCCACTACTACGACGTTACAAAAGCTTCTAGCAAAAGCTTCTCAGAAAATTCTATATTCCACGATATGTCTAAGCGAGTCGCGTGATAAGGTGGTCGAACAGTTAGATACGAGTAATTCCGCGTAAAGGCTACGGCGGTAAAGCGGACGGAATATCAGATAGCTTTCGGTTGAAACACGCACGCGTTCCCGCTCGTAAAGGTGGTCATAAAGCTCGCGCGATGGTATCGGTCTCAAGCTCCATAAAACGGCGTAATCGAATAAGACGGAATAAATTGAATCTTCCAGCCGGTGAAATTTTACAATTCTCTGATCGCCGCTGCGACGCGATATTTCCCTCGCAAGTTCAAGGTAAACTCTCCTGACGCTCTCCATGGCTTCTGGCACCAAGGTCACGGTCCGTTTGACCCATTTGCGAGCGACGACGCGACCGATCGTAATTCCTCTCGACCGCACGGTGCACGTTGGTCAGATTTACGGAAGGGTGGAAGCCACCCCCGTAGGAGGCTGCCTCCGTGGAAGCCAAACTGCCGTCCGTCTTCCTCTTAAGATACCACGGGATCGTAAAGTCGCTTAATCGGATGAGTCCCCGTAGGGGTGGAACGTAAGCCGAGAAATTGAAACGCTCGTAAAGTCGTAATTCCGGAGGCGAGCTCGGCCCGCTAAAGCAAGCCTTGTTTGCGCGCCTCCTCCTACCTCATGCCTTCGTGGTTTGTTTCGACGCCGAAGTGTATTAGAATTCGCACGGAAACCGCATAATCTCTTCAAAGAAGCATTTGCTGGATTTTACATGTCGATGGTATCTTGCATTTAACCATTACCGATACTTTTTTCAGCGTATATTATTTGGGATAAATACAGTAGTGCAGCGTATTTTCTTCTGTAATCTTTTAAATACGGGTACATTTTCATAATTTGTTCTGTCCAAACGCGATCAATTAATTCTGATCGTGTTAAAATTGATCGTTTCTGTTCTCATCAATTTTTCCAACCGACCTCACAAAATCATCTTTTTCAATTGCTTTGTACATACGTAAGATAAACAAACGTGATAAGCAATAAATAAAGGTGTTCCTCGATAACGAATTTGCAGGTAAAGTCTCGACTCACGACCGGATAACGCAACGTTATCGTACATCCTTTGTCCGATTCTTAAACTTGTTCGCAAACGCTCGAGAAACGAAGTGCTAAACCGCGCGGGATAGTTTGCATCAAAGTTTAATAAAGTTTATGGAACACGTCGTATGCAGGTCGTGTATACGGAAAGCATCGTCATTACCGCGAAAGAAGGCGCATAATCGATCGTGTTGATCGACAGAGTCGAGAAGAGCTTTCAACCGAGCTATCTTCGCTACTCCGTGGAAGAGGTTCGCTCGTACGGCAACGCGCTCTCGCTATCTTCCGATAAACAATGTCAAGCATCTTATTCCACGTTGAGATGCCGCTTTTACATCGCACTCGTTAAGAGGGACTTTTTAACAAGGTAGCTCGGAACCGTGGCTCGTTGCTTTTTTGTCGCGCCACACCGTTGTAAGTTTCTTCAGCCTTTGCCTCCACCCCTACGCCTTCTCTCTGTCTGTGGACGTCGCGTATTTTACCCGGGTTTCGTTTTGATAACCTTATCCGCTCGACGGATGCCCTTTGTAATAAACCGATTAAAAACTCCGCGAGCGCGGTACAAGCTAGAGGATTACGATACGCTCGAGGTTCGTTATAGTGTTTAAATTTTATGCAAAAGAGTTGCGCTGCACTAGTCGATGTCGGGTCGTGTGTCTATATTTCGCGCCAACTTTAAAAGTTTCGGAAGCATGATCTCGTCGGGCATGAGCACGCGAAGCCAGCTCGGCGCGTTTATCTCGTAATTAATTCGTAAGTATTACGAGCGTTATCGTTACAGCAGTTTAATTACGCGCTTCCGCCTCACCGATGCGGCAGCTCCTAATTATGACGAACGACGCAATAAACAATATCAGATTTGCCGTCAACGCGTGACGTTTTATTGCAGTCTGTCCCGTGTTACGATGCAATTAATGGTCCGTCCTCGTTGCAATGTAAACGCTACGAATCGTTACGCCTCGCCTTTGCCCGGGATTAAATAGCATCCGCGACGACGCTTCTCGAGCTTCGGTGCTCCGATCGACCAGGTGTGCTGCGTACCTATAGCATCAGGTGTGTTTGACAGGTGCGTCATTAAGATATAGGGTAGGGTACAGGGAAGCGGCTGAAATGGGTGCCGGTTCGAACAAAAGAACGCATCGGTCGAACCAGGGTGAGTTAAAACGGGACTCAATTGCGTCGTCAATCTTTGACTTGATTGACGGCGTCTTTCGTTATATTGTGACGGTATACTTGTTTAAGAACGTAAAAGCAGGCGTACGAAAGATTAACAGAGAGAATTTTAACAGAAAGGATCGTAAAAGCATAACGTGTATTTAGAGCTAGTAGGTATATCTCGATAGATTTAAGAGCAATTCGAACAGAAGACGCATTTAATTTTACGTCGCGAGTAATGCCACTCACCGAGCACCCTTTAATATCTGATGCAGGACGAAAATGCATGTCCATCGTTGATGATGCACTACAGCCTCGTAGATATCGCGTCGGATAGACGAGAGGAGTGTAGAATGAAACCAGAGCTCAGAGGATACAGGGCGAGAAAAGCGTAGAGATAGTAGGGGAACGGTCCAGTCAGTCACTCGGACATTCACAATATGGATTTCCCTTTGGTGTAATCGCAACGTGGAAGCCCCTTGTTTCTGTGCCCCCAGCGAGAGTTCCGTCGTGCTCCCCTCCTCCTTTGACAGCCACCCCCGCACGATCCGACAGACTCTCGCCCCATATTCTCTGTCTAATTTGCCAACCTAAGCCGTCGGGACTGGTCGGACGGTAGCTCAACTTCATTATTCTCCCATTGTATCAGCACCCCCGCGGACATAAATCATGGAGGGTCCGGCGTCCCTCGACCCGTCGCCAACCAGGGATTTAGTTTGATTCTCGTCCCTGAAATTCCGTTGTAACCACCCCCTCCGCGACGATACCGCCACCAACGACCGATTTCTACTCCAATTTCCGCTTTTTCGGCCACTTATGGCCACTGACGGATAACTTGTCCTCGGGCGGTTTAACTTGCATCCGTTCGCCCGTTAACCTTCAATGTGTAACTCCTCTGCCTCTCTCTCTCTCTCTCTCTCTCTCTCTCTCACTATGTCAATCTTTCATACAAATCGGTATAGGTTTGTGATATTTTCTGGGTCGAAATGTTTTCTAGATTGTACATCCTGTCTTTGATGTTTCTAAACTGTGCATCGCGTTTACATCATGCAGTTGAAACGAGAGTCTATAGTAGAACATTGACTTCGATGACCCATTCTCCTTTCGAAGAAAAACTATATTTTGTCCCACTTCCTACATTCGCTTCCTACGCATTAATCCACACCAACACATGAACCATAACTTACAAGATAGTTCTATGCTGTAATTGTGTAAAAAAATCTATGCTTTTTCTCTGTCTGTCTTCTATCGTACGAAGAATCAAGATAACGTTGGCAAGAATAGAAACAAGCATCATTGTTTGCAAGAATTTTCGAACATAATCGAGCATTACTATTAAAAGCAGACAGCGTGCGATCAACTAGCCGATACCAGACGCATCAGATTATTTATTTATCAAACAACCGCGTCTACATCGTTGGAAACGCGGAGCTCTAACCGGAGGCCGTTTAACCGCAGATTGAACGGGGTTATAAGCGTATAGGCTAGTCGGTAAGAGGGTGAAAATCGATATTGATTCCATGCAAAGACGTAGAACTATCGGAAGAGAGAAGGGGGTGTTGTGTGGCGAGCATTGTTAAGACACGACTCGAGGCGCGCGAAACTTATAGCCGGCGATCAAATTTAACACGTGTAATAACATTGTACCGTTAATGCCGGCGGATTATATTACACACTTAAGCGTAACTTGCGCCGCTACGCGTAATTATGTCCAGGCCCCTGGCATCGCGGGGGAACGCGCACCGCGTGTACTAAGATTCACTGTTATTGACCGTTCGTGCGTTATAATCATGACCCTTGTAGGAGAAGCTTGGTAACGTAGCTTGATGGAGGTATTATACAGCTGCATGGAAAAAACTGTACGAAAGACGCGTGCGATAGATGGAAAGCGATAAAATGTTAGCGAGCCTCTCATCTCGATTGAATTTTAATGTCTTATCGGTCATTATTCATTGCTTCTCTAGATACTCGAAACGACGGTACTAAAACAGCCATTTAATAAGAAATATGATTGGAACTATTTTGTTTGTTGCGGATCTAGCGAAAGAGGATTCTCTTCTATCCGAGAAACTCGATGATATCTTGTAAAAATGGAAATTTCGCTGGGGAGGCGATACACGAAATCAAATGACTCGTAAACGTCCACGATCATCGTAGCACTCTCGAGTTTTTGCGAAACGTAATGGTCAGCGTAGAGAAAATCCTATTGCGACAAATGGTGGACGAATCGCAGGATCTCAGATTTGATAGTGACAGCGAAATAAAATATAGAGGGTGGTTGGAGAATTGATAGGGGATGGACGAAGCTGCATTAGGGCGTAGACCAAGCGGAGAGCTGTCTTGGAGGGATAAAAATGGGCGATTCGTTCAAGTATGCTGCCTCGAAATGTACGCAATCTCCTATGGAGATTTCGAGTCTCGAATAAGATTTATACTCGAGAAAATACAACTCGTCGAGAAGAAACAGTTTTGGTATTTGATGCATGAAAAATTGCGTTCCTCTGTATTTAATTCGTGTGCGCTTGAAAGCGACAGCGAGGGGCCATTTAATCGGCACAGTCGGTTGTCCACTTAATAAACTCTTCGTTTTCATCGCGGACGCATAATTTAGTCGGTGCGAATCTGCGTTGATGACACATTAATATCGAAAATTACGCGTCGACGCAACAGGCGCGCGAGCGAGGGGTGAATTCCAACCGAGAACGGGATGAAAAGATTCATTTACGCAGCTTATTACACCGGTTGCACCTGGTGTTGTTTGTCCATGGCATTTTTTCCTCATTCAGCCAGCGAACACGCGGCTGTTTAATGAACTTAAGTTGGATTATCCACGTGCGAACGGTAAACTCGTGACGCGACGAACGAACGACCCCCGCGTTTTTCGCGTTTGCGGTTTTCCTCGGCGTTTTAACTTTTCGTCGAGAACACTTTTTGTTCTGTTCGTTCATTCCCGACCATTTACACAAAACTCGATCCTTCCAGAAGATTCTACTTCGTTTAATCTCGCGTTTCGCGACTTCTCTTCTTTTTCCTTCCTTCCTTTCTTTTTTTTCTCTCTCGTCGATACGGTAAATAACAGCGTTAAGACCGGCCATTTAGCGGGATCCCGATGATGTAGAGGTCGTCGGGAGACGTACGAATTTGTCGCTGTGGAAAATGGACGATGCGGTGGAAACAATTTATTATAGAGAATCGATAGATCCCGGTCCGATAGCGAAGTTTGCTTCTATAAAGTTGGCCGTGCCACGAGTATCGATGGTAAGTTGAGAGAAAGCTATTGCACGGACCGAACTCTCGATCATCTTCCCGTTAAAATACTGAAACAGATCCGAACTTGGTGCGGTGCTACCGCCACGTTCTCGATAAACTACCCTCTCTCGTGTACGTCACCGCTTTGACTCTTTCTCTCAATCTACCTGTTCGATCGCTGCATGCATTTATTCACAATGCATTGCTCCAAGCATTACACGAACCGTAATCGCATTACGTCGCGCGATTTAGAATTTCTACAGCTGATACAAATTTTCGAACAATACGACATTACTGAACGATGAAAAGCGAAAAGCTATAGCGAGATACAGAAAATGAAACTCGAGAAAACAAGCATTGCTGAAACAATCGCAGAAAGTGGATTGGAATTAGATCTGAATCTAATGAAAGTTTCATTGGATTATTTTATTCGATTCATTCATCTAAATTATTCCTCTTTCGAAATTACAAATTAGATATTTATCGAAGATAGAAATAACATATACGGAAAATAAATCTCAGCTCGACGTCTTTCAAAAATATACGAACGATCCTCTAATTCGAACATTGAATTCAGATGCAGAATCGAAATCTCACGATCGAGAATTAACGATCCCGGAGCTCTAATTCCAGCAAGCGTTTCCATCGTATCGTTGGAAATAATCTCGGAGCCTGGAACGATCGGTCTCGAGCCCTTTATTGGAGTCAATAGTGACCGACCGTACCATATATCAGGCAACGTCAGTAATAGGTTGGCTATTGGTATCGGCACCCGGCTACGAATATGTACCTTAAATCGCATCTCCCCGTACGACAGTTTATTATCGGTAAATCCGTCCGAATCTAATGCTCTTCTGACACGGTTACACGCGCGGCACGAGCAAATATCGTTTTCACATACGTGAACACCGAATACAAGGATACACACAAGGATGACCAATCTCCGCAGTTCGTTGTCAGATCACGCGTGATACCGTGGAGCTCGACTATATGCAACACGCTTGGACACTCGTCGTATGAACGAGAAGCTGCATACAGAAGGACGAGGCCACGCGTCGCGTGGATATTCAGTCGGTTTTACGACCGAGCTCCTAGATCCAAGCGGAACCCGTGTCGTGGATTTACACGATGTTTACATGATTTAGCAGTCTCCCCGGCGCACGCTGGGTTACCGTCTCTGGGCACTTGGTCGAAGGTTTCGCTCGCGCTTATGCTGAGGCCAGTGGTTCACTCGCACCGCGAGGTTACGTCGTCCTCGTCGACAGGAAACGTCGTGTCTACAAAGTTTCCCTGCCTCCGTGTTAGCCGTCTCTGTCTTGTCTCTATTCTCTGTCTGCGTCGTCGTTGACGTCAACGACATCGGTGTCCTTCGTGCAGCGTCTCCTTTCCAGGCTGCCTAACCCTTACTCCTCATCGGCTGTTTCTTCTTCTCTGTTCTTCGTGTACTTACGCCGTATGTTGGGTTCCGTCTCGATCAGTTCGCCGGTGTAGCTCTCCGGGACGGAGCTTTTGGTCCTCGTTTCCATGGAGACGCCGTGACGAGCGAGCAACACGGACAGAGGAAGAAAAGGTGGCTAGTGGAGAAGAGGAAGGGCGGTAAGGAAGATGGCGTGAAAGGGAAAAAGACGGGAACAACGGTTACACCGGCGTGTTCCAAGTTCGTCCTTACCGGGAGAGAAAGGAGAGCTTCTCTGGCTCGAATTCTATTGCGCGAACAATACGCTCACGGTAATGTTCGTTCGGCTTTGATTCATTGCGCCCCGCGAGAACGGGGATGAGCACGAAGCTCCGGGTAGAACAGTGATGCGCTCCGTAGACCGGGTAAGTTTGCCAGGATTCTATGAATGACCGTACGTCTCGCGTCTTCGAACGTCGTTTTTCTCCTTTCCATTTTTATTTCACCTAACGGAAATGAAAGCTTCCTGAAAACCTGCTCTTTGATTGACCTGGCAGCTTCTGTTCTTATTTTTTCCTGGTTGGTTCCAGCAAGATAGATGGAAGACAAATTTTGTTGCTCGAGGTATTCGAACTCACCTTTAATCTTCTTTTATCACCTATGTTCAGCTGAATTTGTTAATCACATCATTGATATGATTTTGGAATGTTTCGAATTATCTCTTTTTGAAATATCAATTAAACGTTCTGGAAGTTGTTGCTGGATATTCACCCTCGTAAATAAATTGTTGCTGCAACTTGTTATAGTATTCCTTCATCAAATGCAGCCGAGACAAGTTTCTCTATATATATTAAAGGTCGGAGGTTATAAATCCGAAAGGTCAACACTATACACTATTCAACATAATTTCTTAGAAAGTTATTTCATTGCATCTATAGACTATTTACCGATCTAAATGAAACTTCACAAGTCGTATTTTTATTGCAATATGTTCTCGCTGACATGGAAAAAGGCATCTGCGCGACATTAAAATTTCTAATCGACTAATTTACGCTACGCATCTGGGATTTTGATCTACTTTCGATATGCGGAGTAAAATTTCCTTAAATTTTTATACTTTCGTTCAATTAGACTCGCCATGCTTCTTTTATGCACTCGAAACGTTTATTCGGAGAAGCTTGCGTCTTACGCTCCCTCCAGAGCCCCTTCTTTCGTGGATTACGCTTGCCAAAGTGGAATGGCATTAAAGCCGCGACGCGGCGGGTTCCCGCGGGAATTTGAAAGTATGGATTACGCTTGCACGCGTGCGCGCGCATATTTTAGCGGACCGCGCGCGCACTGGAATGAACGAACGACGAAAGAACTAGTGATCAGCCGAAGGCCGAAATAACCGAGGCCGAAACAATTGATAATATCCATGATTGGATCGTAGCTGTTGAGTTTCATAGAACTTAATTCAAAGGAGATACTTTCCGTTCTCTGATCATATTCGTAGGAATCGATGAAATTCGCCCCTCGCTTAGTGCTTCGATCGATTGTTCGAATGTTGGTTTAATTTTTAAAAGCGGTGCTTTTACAAGAGGAATAATCACTTAGAAAAACGAAACGTACTCTGCCAGAGAAATAGCTTTGTAATACGTACTGGAATATGAGTGGCAGATTCCAACTCATACGAGATATACCGTTATGTCCATGGCACAATTCGTATCGCTGGTCCGCGTATCTTTTCATCTGAGAACGCGGATCTCGACAAGAACCTTGATTGCGAAGGTCTATTCCTAAGCATGACGGTATCACCGGTCCTCGTAAAGCATATAACTACGATTTTCATCTTTACTTCGCTTCCCTACAATTTCCATCCATAATCGGATGAATACCTAACGAGTCTATTACCGACATGTGGCTCCGTAACCGAGCTCGAGCTTGGGAAATCTCACTGATGCAAGGCATCTTACCAATTTTTCCTGCTCGAGGTAAGCCATCAACCAAACGAGAAGCTTAATCCGAGATAACTCACGCTCTGCACGTTCGAAGCTTTGAAAACTCTAGAACGACTAACGCCACTCCAGGACTGATAAATCTTCCACTAGATACCCATTCTCGACGGGAACAAAAGGATTCTCCAGGACTCGCGACTAAATCGTTTCCTTTTCACGACGATTGCTCTATCAACCGACCTACTTAGAGGCATCGACGGATTCTGATTCCCCGTTCGTAATATTCAAAGAACGCCACCCTTCTCCGCCGCTAATCCGAAGATTCCGAAACGATCGAGGGCGCAGAATGTTCGATCGGAGCATTCGGAGAAACTGCTATTCGTCGAAGATTTCTCCACGGCGGCCGGCACGCGAGCAAGGTCGAAAAGAGGCCAGACTGGTGAATGGATGGACTGTGGAAGTATTTCCTAATGACTGACCGGGGGTTGGTGCGGCGGTCGGTCTCTCTCGACTGATGGTAGAAGGGGCCGTCAGAAACGGCGGTCGATATGCCGACGTACTAATGACCCGTACGGAGTCGGGCCAACAGACTGTTGGCTAGACGCGATGGCACCACTAGCGGCGGTTTTCGCTCAATTATAAATTGAATTACTTGCCTGCTCCGTGAAAATAGTCACGGTTATGTGCCATAAAAGGGGAAACCGACTGGGCGAACTGGATGATGGCACGGGAGAAACGGGGCTCATTCGGAACCAAAAGCATTCTCTCTCTCTCTTTCTCTCTCACTCTCAGTCTCTTTATCTCGGACCCTGACGTCCCCTTCTCTGTATCGTCTTTCCTCCTTTTCTTTCTGTATTATTCGACTAACGACCGTGAAAATGTATCTGATCGCTTGACCGCGTCGACTTCCGGAATTTTCCAAGGATCACGTTGACGTCGAAACGAGAACACGGAAAGAGGACGACGAATGGGACGCTGGGCTTGAAGGAACTCTGATTGGCCAGCAATGATTAAGGGTCATCGTCTGTCCGCGTTGTCATTAAGGTAATTGGAGGCTAATCGCCGCAGGAATTAACAACGACAACAGTGCGTGTCGTGTTATGTCGTATTTTCGCTGAAACTGTGGTGAACGTATATCGCAGGTTTCACAGTATATGTCGCGTTCTTTCATGGAGGATCACGTCGGAGACACGTCAACGTTCGTTTAACCACGTTTCACGCAAGCCTCCGGAGACACGAACTTTTCCACCGACAATCGTTATTTTTATCACCGAAACTGTACCGCGAACCGACGACACGCGACGTTAAATAATAGCAGTTAGCCGACTAACGCGGTCACAGCGAACAAAGTTGTCACTGGAAACAGTATCCCGCATCGGGAAGCGACTATGCTTGCTTTATTAACTTAGCAGACCTCGTTACGTGGCGACGCTATTAGCCAGGCTAATCCGCAGGGTGTGATTTATTTGCCGGAAGTCTAACCTCTTGCTCTCTATTGCTTCCTTCGTCCTTATCTACCTTGTGCACTGTCATAGCGCGTGCATATAACGAACGATGAATCGACGATCGATCGTAGACGATCTTCGTTAGCTACTTTAACGACTGGTACTTATCCAGTCACGTCGAACACTCGGTCGATATTTCTCTTGGCTATTTACCAACCACTACAGACCATTCCAACGATTAGCTCGAGGCAAATTCCATTCGTATGCACGACTGACAAAGAAAGTGTACAACGCAGAGACTTGGTCGATCGTAGTCGATGCTTACGTAGGTCGACGTAACACGATTGAAAATTCGATTCCTCGTCGAGCGTGTAGATTTGCATTCGACCAATCAATCTCTGTAAAGAAAAACATTGCAGGACAAACGCGCTAACACGGCCTGTGTTTACGAGTTCGTTGGACTGGCGTGGAAAGCACGCGCCGCACGGAAAGTTCGACGATCTGGGATATCAAAAAGCAACACCGGTCCCGATACAAACAACCAGGGTGCAGGATCGTTCATTACGCGACCATGCAAATAGCCCGGAATTCCGTGACGAGTTTCCACGCTCACGAGAGTTCCCTACGCTCCTCCTTCCACTAACTTTTCTTAATTTGTATCGTCAAATATTTTCACGAGAAATTCCTGGGTGCATCTGTTGGAGGAGCGTAGCGAAAGACGCGAGAACTTGGGAAACCTCGCGGCGTTTCCGGCACCGTTCGAACGAAATAAAGTGTTTTGAGTATGCACCAGAACGCGGAGAGCAATTTCCCCGAGTTGTCTTCCTCTTTTCCCCCTAACCGTTCCAACGTGAATCTCGAGGCAGTAATTCCTGCGCGAATCGTACTCTGATCGCCGCTTTAATCCCAGCAGCGTGAGCTTCGATCCGTTCCAACGACGTATGAAGTGGTATTTGGCTCGGCCGTACCGAGAGAGAGCATCATCATCCCCCTTTTCTCGATCCGCCAGCCCCTCCGTCGATACCGTACGTACGGCCCCTCGTCTCCACGTAATCCACGGAAATGGGCACGGTGTCGATGGGATTCGTATTTGCGTTACGCCGACGGAAACGCGGAAAGTAACGCCATTTCGTAATTTCCGGTAAGCGAGAAAAGCCAGCCGTCTGCGAGTCGGTGGTGCGCTGTTACCGATCGGATACCACCACACTCGATGCCCGCGCTCGGGTGTACGGGGTGTCAAAATTCTCTACACCTTGGGACCTCTGACATTTCGATACCAGCTTCTCATAAAATGTCGCGGAGAACTGAATTTGCGATTTTCGCTGGAACTTTTCGTGATAGGTAAAACTTGAATTTTGAAAAATTTGTAACTTCTGAATGCGACGTGTTCGCATCTCTTTCAGAGAACAAATTACTCAGTTTCTTAAATACTAGCGTTTGTGCGTTTTTACTATCAATGGCTGTGTTTGTAAAAGTTCATTGAGAAGGTATTATGTATATGTGTAATTTTTATTTCGAACGTCTTATCCATACATTTGTCAGCGATTGAAATCTTGAAGACAGGCGATCACTCTAAAACTCCCACAGCCCAGACCTTTCCTAACGCCTGCAGTCGACAAATCCTTTCTCAACATCTTCGTATCTACACGCATCCCATCTTCTTCGCGCAAACAGGAGATACAAGACCGATAAGATTCACGCAAAATTCGCCGAGCACTCGGTATATACGCGGGCACGCAGGCTAATCCATGTGTTTGATCCATCTGGCTACCTACCAACCTACCGACCTAGCTTCCTCCTCACAGTCGGTGCTGGATATTCCGGAAATGACGTCACGCTCATTGTAACATCCCGTATAACGTGAGCACAGCCGTAGCGAGACGCTCTCTTTCGTGTCCCACGGATCGAGACCGCGTTTGTAACCACGTCGAGTGAAAGAGAGAGAGAGAGAAGGTGGGACGAGCTGTTGCGTGCTCCGTGCGTGGGTGTGCGAACGCGTCAAGTCGGTACGCGGCGTACCGTGTAAATACCTAGCTGGCAGCGGCTGAGTCTGAGTCTGAGTCTGTCTGCGTGCATGGATGCACCGAGAAAAGTGGTTGCAACGGCGTATGTGCATGTATATGATCAAGACGATTTCCATCGCGCCGTTTCAACGATCCGCCTGCGCTTCCTGGCGGACGCCAACACGAAGCTACGTAATCTAATCGTAACGGTGGAGTGTCTTTAATTTCGACCTCGTGCCGTGCATCCTGTGTCCCCTTTCACGCGGAATCGATATGTTTGCTCTTTCAACGAGAAGCTTCGATACGATAGGAGCGAATAAAGTTCTCAGTTGACGTTTTCTACGTCGATATTCGTAAGCGTGTGAAATGTTCGTTTTAAGGTACCTACCTACATAACAGCGATAGAACTGAGTACCGTAATATTGATGTTAGAGAGGAATTTCAAAGATACCTTGTGTTCTATCATTAAAAAAATACACATTTCCGATTAAGGAGTAGGAAGACAAGCACTGAAACACGCTTGTGTATACGCCTTTAAAGCGGTTCAGCAGGATTATTTGTGCCCATCTGCTGCGCAGACCGTTTCAAGCATCTCTTCGACAAAGCAATGGCTTTTCATTAAGCCCGCCCGTATTTCCGACGATTCGCGAACTCGTTGAAAAATCCGCGCGACACTGAACGCTCGTAGATTTTACTGTCGATTCGTAAAAACAACGTGTAACGCGCCTAGCGTCGTTTATTACAGTGACGAAAAAGAGTGCGACGAAACGTCGAACAGGGTGTCGTTATCGGTTTGAACGGGCCACAGTCGGCTAGAAAACAAAGCCGTAACGAGCGAGTGAATTTAGCGAGCGAAAGTCGAGTCGCAACACGGCCTCGACTGTTCGCATCCCGCAATTAGAGACACGTGGGCGTGAGGACGCATCACGTTCACGCATCGCGCGGCTTGCACGCTTAAGCTGTATCGAGGTTGCACGCACGTTTCACGGGGGTTACGTAAACGATCGTAAAGGCTGTCGACGATGATCGCTTTCAACGTTCGCCACGTTTGCAAACCTGACATCGAACAGATGTTCTCGATTCGTGAACGCTGTGTGTCGTGATTGAGCTAAGGAGATACTGGGAAGGGAAGTTTGCTCGCTTGTCGAAGGCGACGTAACACGTATCCTCGCTTGATACGCTAATTATAATTAACAAAGGAATAGCTGTGAATAGTCGTGAGTAATCGTGACCCCGTAACTAAGTCAGAATCTTTCGTTAATTCAACTCTTTGCACTGTACTTTCCTCTTTGACTTCGGTCTATGATTGTTAGTAAGCGTTTATTAATAAGCGTTTCGATAACCAGGTTCATTGTTGTTCTTAGATAATTTCGTCTATCATACGAATGATTGAATTGTACCATCTGTGTTTATGCTAAGACTCACATATACGTTATACGTATTTAGATCAGCCAGAAATGTACTTTAACAAAGTTTCAAATTGATGATTCATTTTTCTTTCTGTCATTCTCTCTTTATCATTCTCCTTACATCAACAAATTACAGCTGAAGGACATTCGTCGATTCAAATATTCCAAAGCTTCAATGTCACGACTGTAACCTTGAAGCAAGAACAACAAGGAGATGTCGTTGCTGTGAAATACGTCACGGCACGTCGCGAAGTCGCGCACAAGTTAGTGAAATATACGTGAGATTTTGTTGGCGGAGCGCGTGATTCATCGCGCAAGCACGCGTCGGCATTAGCATTCATCACAGTCAGAAACAAAAATATAGATTATTGGCTATCGGTGGCTCGCGAGGACTTTGTAACCACGGTCATAAATATTTCCCGGTTGCCACGCCATTGATTGGCCATGCTCGCGCCGCGCATCCGTTGACCGATAACTCACATTATGTCACGTCGTAGCCAGTAATCGACGAACAAACAGCGATCGTTACCTTTCGACAGCGTCGCGGCTGTTATGAATGGTGCGTTCTCGTCGAAAGGAGCCGCCATCATTCGCGATCACGATCTCGAGAAAATTCCTGTGTGGATGAGGAGCGTGAAGGCATGATGGTCGTCGTTTCTTTTACAGAGTGATTCCAAAGTAAGAAACCATTGTGAAATATCTGAACATAGGTTAAGATCGTAACTAAGGATCAGAGAAAGACACAAGAAATTCATTTTTGTTAGTTTCCCAATTTCCATTCCGTTATTTAATAGTTAAAAGAAAATACTTTTAATATAAAATAATAGAAGAAGAAAATAGCCTGGTAGATTCGAAGATATAAGCCTGCAAACATGCGTTGCAATTTTCAGTAAAAATTGAAAAATATGACGTTAGTTTTTATATATTGTTATTATATGTAATAATACAATAGCTAATGACGGAAAGAAAATACATAAGGAAGTTTGAAAATTTGTTATCCGACTTTAGAAACGACCAGTACGCTATGCGATCTAGTCGCAGCAGCTCTCGGTCGACGTGCTGAGATATTCCGTCGACGTACGGGTGATTGATTAATAAATATTAAACGGTGGTATTGAGGTAGCTCATATTCTGGCTCGTCCATCAGCCGGTTTATGGCTCAGAAGCCGTTAGAGCGACGATCAAGTTTCGAGTCGTAAAAGTCGCTGACGTGATGTCTAAAGCTTTCCTAATCGGAGAACGGATTTTCACGTGACTCTCCTATAGTGAATTGAGTCTCTCAGACTATCGATCCATTTTGCTTCCTAATAAATTTCATAAAAGGAGCTGTATACATCGACGTGAAACCATAAAACACATATATACTATGAAATAAAGAAATTGTAAGATCTCCAAGCCTGAAACGCCTCAGTTCAGGTCTATGAAATGCCGAATAATAAATATACCTCTTTCCTCCCCTAATTGGAACCCTAACTATCAGATCCATACTTATTCTGTAGAAAAATTTTTACCTTTTCTTCTCCACAAAATTAGCAAGTCGATTCGAAGAACGTAGCATAATTAGAATCCATTTTTAATTACACTCTGACTACCCACACTAGAACAGAACTGTAAATTTATATCCGACCTAATGTTTATCTTCAAAATTATAAACGATTACATTGACCATCCTGACATTCCCTTATGAAGCCTTATACTCCATTCTACTCTTTTCTCGTGTACATATCCTGGTTTGTGCTTGCATTTCACTATAGCAAAGAGTATGGCATCTATAATAAATAGTATTATCACTATTAGAATTTCTTGAACGACGAAGGAACGACGCGCATTCAGCGAGAACACACGAGTTAGCCATTTACAAGCATCTCGAACTGCAATCTCCGGCATATTCAGTCTCCTCGAATCGGCAGTAGATAGATTTCGAAGCGAATGCCACGAGTATTCGATGCTTTCCTCCTTCGCTAGACGACATAGTGGAGACACTCGAGAAAAAGTCGAAAGAACGCGTATCGATTTCGTTGCGGTAAGGAACTGCGTGCACGACGACGACGATGACGGCGACGTGCACCGCGTACACGTCTGTATGTGACCTGATCGGGCACTCGCGCGTAAGTACGCGAAGCGTGCATATGGAAAAGCGCCGGGAGGTCGGCACAGCTACTTAGGTGCACGCGAGAGCCGACTTCGCCTGGATTAAGATCGTCAAGTGCCGGAAAGAAAACGGGCTGAGAAACCGCGTCACGGAACTGGGTTACGGAATACACGGCGCCGATGATCAGGAGCAAAAAACCGCGCGACGCGTTGCGGAACCATCCAATTCTGCCGGTAATTGGACCTCTTTCTTTGCTCCCTTTTTTCTTTCTTAATTCGATCCTAAAGAAATCCTTCGCGCATCGTTGGAATTAAATCGACGCTCGCGAGATTGTCGAGGGCGAAATAATTTTTAGCGATCGAATTGGGACGTTGGTAGATTGATTGGGATTACGTTTTGCTCGATTCTTGGCTCTTTTAAATGTCAGGAGTGTCAATTGCTGTTCTTATATTTAGTAGAAAGTGGAAAATCGTAGAAAAATTGTGATTTTACCCTTGTAACATAAATCTAATTTTATGTAGCAAACTGGTAGCTAATAGCACGTGTATGTAGTTGATATAAAGTCAGAATTATTAAAATTAAGCAGTTAATATTTAGTTTAATAATTAAATAAAATTGAAAAAGAAAGTTAGAAGTTAAAATAAGAAAAATCGCTAGATTTCAAAGAACAACTTCAAACGTTGAGACATTAGTTCCAACACAACAAGATCGCATGTTTGATCGAGAGAGGCGAAAATATAGACCGTCAGGTTGCACGAGATCTCCGGTGTTCTTGTCTTCTTTCTTTGCAATTTCCTCGGGTCATTGGTATTCTTGGACAAGCCCTGACGGTCGGACGGCGTAAACGATCGACGTTCTTTCCTTGTTCCAGGATCGAAACAAGGGTACAGAACGACGGGTCTGCCGAAAAAATTCACTGTACCGTCGAGTAGGTTCCGAATTCTCTTTTCTCTCTTCGACCCTTCTCATTCGTCTCTTCCTTAAGGGCGGAATTAAATCGAGTTTCTGAACGAGTTCAGATAGCGGCCGGATGAAATATGTAGAACGTAAAGGGCACTTCCTGTATAAGGAGGCAAGAAACCGCGAAAGCCAGACAGCTAAATGGCGCTCGGAACTTGTGGAAAATTTCAGAATCGAAGAACGATATTTCAGCAACTACTCTCGAACTACGTCGATAGAACTCCAACTACTATTGCGTCGAGAAAATCCTTTTTTCTCTCGTTTCGCCCAAACAAACGATTTTCCTACGACTATTTCGTCGTCACAAGAGTACGCCAGAGACGATCAGTGTGTTCGTCCGCCTGTAAGAATTGATTGCGACTTCACGTTGGCAGTATACGTAATGAATCTGGTGTTTTCATCGGCGCGCATAACCTACGCGAACAGATTCCGTTAGCAAGCGCACGCTGCATGCGACGATATAAATAACGACGGCGTGCGTTTACGAGACGAGTAAATCACTTTGTAGGCCAATTATAGGATTAATATTTATAGCGTCGACGCAACCAGCCCGTCATTGGCCGGAGGTACGCGTAACTGATGAAAAAACATCATGCATCGTGCCTTGCGTACGTTCTTCGGATTCGCGCGATACTCCGTAACAAGGTGTTCTTTCATTAGAATTTGCTAATTGAATTCAGTATTGATGACCAACATTAAGTTGATTAATTTGTTCGTGCGTTCATGCGAATATGTATTTATAAGAGTGAGAAAGATCGTGAAAGTACGGATGATTTTACAGAGTACAATAGAAGACGTAAATTGAGTTGGAAATATCTAGGTCATGTTAAATCCAAAGAAATTCTTTTTCCATTTTAAACTTAAATCCTTTAAACGACTGCTTGCCCGATGCCTAGAAAAATAGCTGGCTCCGCTGTACAGGGGAATCACGTTTCGGCCGAATTACCATCGTAATCAAAGCGAACGGTAAAAGCTGAGTATCATCAACGAGGTTTTCGTTCCTTCATTTGGGATCAAACGCGATCCTTCGCCTCTCGCGATGTCTCGCAATATGAAAAACGGCAAAAATATATACATGTCACTCACACGTATTCGGCTGAGTGTGTTACATCTGGCCCCTAAATAAATTCCAACCCTGAAAGCGTTTAATGAAGCTCTGGGTCGGTAATAAAACGGAGACGCGAGTCGCGAGGCGAACGAAAGACGAAACGACAGAAGAAAAAGGGCTTTGTGCAGTCGCGAATCCTATTATTCCGCGGGGCTTTCCCCAGAAATTACGGCGTTCTCTCCTCTTCCTTTTTCCCGTGACGATGGAACGCGAAGCAGCACGTCGATTCACTCGAAGAGCCGTGTGCCTTTCACTGACCTACGCGAGCCTTTACGGCCGACGTGTTCCCAAGAAACGACGTCTGCGTCCATTGCGTAATGTCTTAAATCGTTAGGACGCCGACTAATTGGAGCGTTGGAATTGGAATTGGACTTGAATACAACATGCCTGCTTTTTGTATCCGAGTATCGAGGAATTTGACACGTTCTTGTATTCCTTCTAGGAATTCCTCAACCATGGAATTGCTCGATAATTGATTTATTCGTCAGAAATCGCCAGAAATATCGGCTTCTTCTTTTCTTACCGTATCTTACCATATTGGTATTTCATATAACGAGTTTGTGTAATAACGCATTGACTAAAGGTATTGAGAAATTTGTTGGAATTGTTTATTAACAGGTACTGCGTTATTATTTTTTGCTGATCGATGGAAACGAACTAGTGGTTCAGGTTATTTAACAAAGCTATCGAGAAAATATTCCACATTCAGGTGATATTGCGAATCTGTAATTTTACTCCTTCTTTTTTCAATCCTTTTAACGAAATTTCGATAATAAACGAACGTGTCTCGAGACTAATCAAGAAATGTCAAAGTATTTCCGTTAAAAGGTGCGCGTTTATTACCTCCTCGGTCGTCGTTACTGTTTACCATTTTCCTTGTTCCCTTTAACACGATTAATCGTGCCTGTTTGAATGCGATCCGAACAATAAGCCTTTATTAAGCAGACTGGGAGTTAATTAAATCACGTATGCATCGATATCCAGTTTGCTGCAGGGCTGTTCGTTCTATATATAGCGGAAACGATTGGTTTTTACTCTCTGTCGAGTATCAACGTGCTGCATTATGCGTCGTCACGAAAAAATCGTCGAACGCGTAAAGAGTTAACGCGTGCGCGTTACACGAAACATTACTTTGCATAATTAACGAATCGCGCAGTGGAATTTGTGGAAGTGATTTTGTAACTCGCGACGCGATGACATAACAATGTCGATGTTTTCCGTCAATGTTTTGGCCGCTCGTAAATTAAAGAGGCAGGAAAGACAGTAAAGCGTCTCGACAAATTGCAAATCATGTTTTCAGGTTGCGCCGTGACTCATTGCACGGCTTCGCGCGCGCAAGAAAACCTCAATAACACGTTTGAAATTTACAAAAGAAACAAATTTACGTTTTCTGGAACAACGTTGTCAGACCTGTCATAACTTCCTTTGGTTTATCGTTGTGTTTTCCATGCGCTGGATACAGCATAACAGTATTTATTGTCGTAATTTTTCAACTGTCTAATTTATTTCTTTCCTTTCATCAGACACTGTCAGGAATCTGACACTAATTATTAGATCGCAAATTCTTACTGCATTCGACTAACCTTGTTCTTTTTTTGATTTCAGGTAAGAACGCGCCTCTATATCCATTCGAGATTTCTTTGCACGCGTCGTAGAACCAACGGAAGTCACCTTAAGAAGCCTGTTTTCCACAAAAAAGCCTAACACTAAAGAGGTGGAAGATGAACAAGCCAAGGTAAAATTTCCTCGGTGCAATTTTGCATCCGCACAGCTGCAAGTGAAGTCTTAAATCAATTGCTAGCCGAGCTCGCAGGATGAGACGGGGGTGAGATGGGCCTGCAACGGGCGGGAAATGGGCAGGGGTGGGTGTAAGGTTGTAGCAGCGAACTCCATAATTAGTTGGGAACCCGAAGCCGGCGAAGCTCTCGGATTTAATATCTTAACACCCTCCTTAACGCAGCCCGAAATTTCGTGCCACGTCGCTATTGGCAAGCCATGCCAACTAGGCTCGAGTTCTTCGTGGAAACTTCGTCCACCCTCGACGCACCCTGTCCTCCTCACCGCGTCGCGTCTGTCTGTCTGTCTGTCTGTCTGTCTGTCTGTTTTCAGTCCGTGTCTCCGTTCGTGTATCCACGTTCGTTTCGCGTTGCGGCAGACGGTTTTCGATTTCGTTGCGGATACCGATGACGAATGAAGAGGGTGGGAAGTCGTCTCAACGAAGTTCGTTGCTTTTCGCGCGAGGCGTTTTCGTCGTGACTCTACGCTGGCTGCACGCTAGCGGTGAATAGCTTTTCGGTGAAGCGTCGACCGGTGAAAATGATTAGTCGTGTAAGAGTGGAATTGCAAATGGAGACATGGATTATTGTTGGTTCGGAGAAGAGGAACTTGAAGAAAGTTTGCGTTGGCGTGTCGTGATACGGATTGGATATCAGCCAGTGAAATGCAAACGCGTGAATTGGTTCGTTTCTAATAACGTTGAGAAACGAAAGCGAATAGCGCGATTCGGTGAACTTTGATCTGCTAGGTAATGTGTTGAGCTTTAAAATGCTTGCTTCCCGTTTCTATAATAAATATAAAAGGATGCTAATAAGTATTTTTGATTGTTGATAAAGTAATATTTTCGCGTTGCACGAGATCTGTTATACTTCTGTACGTTCCTTCTTTACTTAAACAGTTCTTTTTTTGTCTCGAGTCTGTTGGGTAGCTTGTTAATTTTGAAGGTTTTTTTCCTTTCCTCATAATTGGAATAATTCCGCTATTATCGAGTTTTTGTTCGATTCACTTTTTAGCTTAATTACGGAGAGATTTATTGCTTCAGTGATAATTAGTGGTATGTGTACCTATTCCATCAAATAGAGTTTTGTTCCTATTTGAGTAATTAACGAGTAGAAGTAAGTTTCGAACTGTCGACTCTCGTTGCGAATTTAAAATAGCAGCAACCAGGCGACCAAGCTGCGAATATCACAGGACAACTAGAAATATGACCAATAGCCTTAGTTGTAGAAACAATAATCAAAGCAAGGTAACACGTGCGCGTGGTAGATGCCACCTCTGAAATTGCAATTATAAACGCGAAGTATTGCTTAGCGGGTGCAATTGTTGTGGTGGCTGAAACACTAGACTACACGACTTTGTTCTGATAAAACGTTTACCGGTTCACCGGCGCAAGTGATATCTCTTTCTGGAAAATCCCTGTGTGAGCTTTATACTCAGTCGCGGTGATATTACTGCAGCTAATTGAATATTATAATGCTATCGAATCGCTTCTACCTCTGTAATAAAATCTTTAGCGTTTTCATTTCAGTGAGATAAAAGCATTATGGGTCATATTATTAACTCTGAAAGCTAAGGTCGAGTCATTGACGCTTATGGTCATTCTTTGAAAGTCACACTAAGGTTTAAAAGTTGTGTTAGCGGTAAACAGAGTCATTTTAGGAAGCTGTAGATATCGTGTCGTCAATGACCGCGTTAATAGTAGTCGCGTCATTGGTTTTAAATGTTAATCGAAAGTCATATGACGGGGAAGGTTATGAAAGTTTTCCCCTGGAATTTTCAGAATAATCTGACGGATCGAGTATTCGGTCATAACACGACAAATGGCCGGACGTATAAAATAAGCCGAATCCAGCTACAGATCAATACGGTAATTTCCGTGTAAAATTATTACCATGCCGAATATCGCGTTCTTATGGGATGATGACGTGAGTTATTAGATAACGTCATCCTTTATTTCTGTAATAGCGCCGTACAGTGTTCGAAATGTAGTACGAAATATTTTTTTGTTGAAAGTATGACGAAGAAATTGTGAAAGCCTGAAATGTCTAGCGTTATGATATGGTAATTTTCTGTATATTCTCTCTAAATTGGACAATTAGGTTTGGGTGGCCAATTTCGTTGAACAAGACCACGAAGACTAAAAAGGTAGGATCTATTTCCATAAATTTCTAGGTACATATATAAGAAGGATCGTTTCCTCGACACTTGCCAAGAGAAAGGTTGAACTTTTTGGGTCGCAATGGAGTCCGCGAATGAGATTTATTTAGGTAGTACTATTTATTGTTTTACCCAGAGCCGGAGTTCCCCAAAAATAGACCGACGGAGAGATCCTTCGTAGGATAAGGTCACAAAACCAAACATTTTTCTCGGTGGTTAGGGGGCGTCAAGTAGATGAAACATCTGCAAAAGCAGATGGAGGCCACGTTTTCGTTTGCTCGAGAGATAGAAGATCGAAAAAGAGAAGGAACTTGGTAGCAGATGGCACGTGCTCCCTTCTGTTATCTTATTTTTCCATGCAATTCCAAATCTTCCTTAAATTGCTCAAATCGACCCAACTCCTAACTTATCTGATGTTTAGCCACCGGATGCTATGTACTTTCAAAGATGTCTATCGGTCGATACTTTATTTCACGGCTGCCATTTCCATTTTGCGTTCCTTGTTTTTAGAATCAACCATTCTCCACCGAAACTTCTACCAGAGTCATTTCTAAAATTACAAAGGAGTTTATATATGCAGTCGATCGAATTCGCAAGGGATGGCATGACGAATTTTATTTAAAAATATCGTCGGACACGAGCTACATACCGCGGCATACCATACCCTTCTAATCACCGAGCAACGAGGTCGAATCCGAGGTCGATATCGCACGGAATTATTTGATGATCGTCGGGATAGATTGGCGAAATTTTTCAATTACGCTCTCTTTTAATTGGCACGGCAAGAATTCGATCTCGTCGAGTTGATACAAGAGAACTGGCGCGCGAGCTCCATGGCACGTAGGAATATCGAATATCACGAAATTTTCGAAGAAAAAAAAGAAACCTTGCTTCCCCTGTAGCTACACGAATTTCACCCGGTACGTACTATGTCTCGCACAATCGATTATTCCCGTAGACTTCGACATTTACTTTTTCGCCGTGCAATCACTTCATCTTTGCCCTGTTTCTAGCTACGTACATGCGAAAATCTTTCCACATTCCGCTTCGACGTTCCTCGATAAATTTGTATATTTCCCATGCACGAACAGCCAGAAACATTCTCGTTCTTTTAGTTCAAAATTTTCTCAATCCTCTCCATGTATGAAACTTGCACGAACGTAAAGCAATGCTCGAGTACGTTCTGTTCGATTTTTAACTTGCGGCATACTCACCCCGGGATAGAAAACTGTTGTCAGGGAGGATGGATCTCGCTCGACCCTTGGTAGACCGCGGACAGCCACTCTTCCCATCGCGATTGATACTCGGATGGTCCGATGGTCGGCCGACAGTTGTATTTATAGGATTTAATCGATGACACGGTTATCCAGTGGCATCGGCGCGTGACCTGCATATTCCTGTTACAATCCGATTCGACGTTACGATGTTGCCACTTACCGTGGATGACGTGTATTGCAGTCGTCATCCTCGATTACAAAGATAGCCCCTCTGCAAGTAATCCGAGGGAGGATGATGTGCAGACGGAGATGCACGAGAGGACGGACGCTTGTTAATTCACTCTTGAACGGCTGATTCTATTTCCGCGATTCGACGAATCAATTATATAAACAAGCTCGTGTGAAAGATCCCGGGAGAAAGCAGATCAATCGTGCTGAGGACAAGAGAAGCAAATAACTTTGAGTTTTATGTTATGTCTCGTAGCCAGTTAAAGTCATACGTCAAAGTAAATTACGAGTATGAAATTATCATAGGAATAATGCATCAAAGAATAATCTAGTTTTCTGAAAAGTATCTATGTTCCTTTTTTAACAAATTCACTCTCGAAGCCCTAACTATCGATCTGTGTCAATCACAGTTTGGAAATTATTATCACGTTTCGCGAAACAGCTTACATTGCTCATCAAGCTTTAGACACGTACAAGGCCAAACACATACGATTTGCATTAGAAGGCGATCGAACGCGACGGTGTAGAAGATTTCAAAAGAACCAGTGCAAAAACAAAGCGTCCATAGAATCATCATCCATGATCATCGTCTATTATTACCCTTATTATCACGATAATGAGCAAAATAGCCTCTTAAACGGTTCGCGTGTTTTAATTACCATAAATCTTGTTACGCTCTCCGTAGTCGCGAGTGCCGCAGCACCTAACACGTACGCGTGTCTCGCTGTTTAGAGTGGCGCTCACTTATTATGCTACGTTCCGCTATAAACATCGTAATCAACGTTAAACCCGACAAAGCGCCGCGATGCAGCACCCCCGTGGCTCGAGTTTCACAGTGGAAAAATTTCTCCGCGCGGCGGAAACGATACGTTAACTAAACGCTGTAAAATAGTAAAAATAGTCGAAAGATCGAGCCAACTGCTGTCGACAGCCGACTTGCTCGTATTTACCGAACGTTGCACAATGTTGCACAAGACTGTGTCAAACTTTCACTCTGTCGAATTCAAACGATTACTAACATTAATTAAATAACGATTAATAATAATAGCTTCTTTCAATAAGTGTTCAATTGTCCACAAACGCTTTCGAAACTCATATTTATTTCCAGATATATTACGTGCATAATCCGTCAATTTTTCAGAGGAATTATTCCAGTTTGTTGAATTTTACGTAAATTTATCTTGCAGCTTTTTCTCTTTCGCGAGAAATTCAAAACATTTCTATGATAGCAACGTATTTTAAGCTGGGCGACTAGTCTGTGTCGTTAGTACTGTACGTTATAGGCATACCACACCGATATTACCCGACGACGGAGACAAGACAGCCGAGATATCGTTGCCTATCGATTTTCCGTCTGGCGTCGTTTGACTCAACGTCTTCCTCCGCTTAATTGTGTATAATGCTCGCAACGCGGATGAAACAGGAAAGTAACAGCAGAGGTGGAAGTCGAAAGGAACAAAGATAGCGTGACTGTTCAGAGAAGAATCGAACAGCGAATACTCTACGGTCGCCTCAATCGGTGAATTATTATCGGGGAGAAAGCTGCGTACTGTTGGCAAAACTGGGACACGGAGATTTTTAATCCCGAGTTCTTAATCCTAAGATTACAGGTCGGAAAAGAAGATAAGTATTGAATCTTTGTAAGACACGTGGTTTCGACGTGTTTCCCTGATAAGGTTAGGGGTTGATCCAAAAGAGCAGGCCAAGAGACAAAAGAATTCGAACCTTGATCTTTTATTCGCGGTGACTTCTATCGATTAACCTTTTCCAATGTATTTAGAAGTGAAATGCGTTTATAGCACGTAAGTCAGCCTGCACCAAATTTATTTACAGCAGACGCCGATGAATTTACCACGACACGATCGATTAATCACGTCGATGAATTCTTTTTCATTTGTCGTCGTTGTTTCTATTATAAAAAAAAAAGAAACTTGATTAGAAGATTGTCATTTTTTTCTGCTCCTCGTTAGAAAAACGAAGGAAGTGTGGTAGAGTCAGGTTGCTTGTGTCGTGTCACGCAAAGGTTCAGCCGTGCAGAACTCTTCCAAAGAAGGTTCTTGAAAAAGCTCAAAGGTTTGTTTGCAGCGGTGGCCGCGATACGAAAGTTGCAAGGGCGCCATTGGCGAAAACGTGACCCCGCGTTTCCACGAAATTTTTTCACGCTGTAGACGGGGATAGCGTAGCTCGCATTCCAGATACGTGGATGGGTAGCTCAAGAGAGGAGAGATGCGTAGAACCTGCTACGTGCTTCTCGGGAAGAATATTTTAAACGCTGCATGGAAAGTCGAATCTTGCGCCACGTTGCTTAGTGAAAATAATAGCTGATACTCGACGAATATTTCTATTAAGTTTCCTATATCGTTACGCTGCATCGTTGTCTCATAATTGTAGCTTCAAATGAAATTCGACTGAAGTTGTCCTAAGCAAATGCCGACTGTCGAAATGTATGTAGGTTGTGATCCTTTCTTTTTCAGGAAGATAAACTCTGTGAACAATCTACCAACGAGACTACTTGCTAAACATAACATACGGCGATAAATCTCAATGAGGTGGAACTCCGTTTGGCCATACTTTGTTTATACGAATAAGTGAACGTTCAAATACTGTTCGGATATACGAATTCATACGTGTGTTTCTATCATCCAAACTATGATTGAGGGAAGTTGTAAGAACTTATTTTCTTATCGTTCTATATACTTATTTACATAATGATTCATTTGTATTCTGAATAAATTACATAATGTATCAGGAAAGGGTCGACTATACGTAATACAAAACGTAATACAATAAAATAAAATAGCAGAACGTAGACAAAACGCGCAACCGTACAACGTTCAAACTCGTTTTTCCAGTGATTAGATCCTATCGTCCAGAAACTAATAAGAATAGATGAAGGATATAACTAGCGAGCTTCTATTATCAGAACCATTCGATTATCGAAATTATCATCTCCTTCTATAAGTTCAGATGAACGAAGTTCTACGGCGTACCATTAAAATTTCCATTCAAACAACAACCCCATCTAATAATCACCCTTCACCATCAACATCAAACAATCTTTCTCACTAACCACACATACACACACATTGCGCCATCGCCTGTATCCCTCTTCACCCTCTACCCTCCAACTGACCCTCGCTCTTCCACTTCCGTCAAAGTCAACGAAGCGCATTGAACTCCCAACAATGTGGGTATCGCGCGCATTTGTTGACGTCCGCGTCGGCGGTTCTCCCGTGCAGCAGTGGGCTTTACGAATGCAACAGCGCGCACGCCGGCGTAGTTGCACGCAGCGTATGCTTTTCGCATGAGAACGCAATCTACTCGCTTATATTTGTCGAAGCGCGCGCGCAAATACGCACACATATATGGATCGTCGTCTAGTTCGCGATCGAGCAGATCGATCATTCGATCGTCGGCAAACACAGCGGCACAGCGCGACGCGGCCGCCGGTTTGCCAGCGAAACTATGCTCCTTTGTCGCGCTTATACGAGGATCTGGCGATGTTGAAACGACCCGTCGCGTAGGTTCTCCGTGTTTTGTATGAACGCGCGTTGGATCGAGGGTGCCGTGTAAGCCACCGTTGAACGACACGCAGGAACGTTTACGAGCAAGAGGAGAATAGAAAAGAGGGCTTATAAGGAATTTTTCATAGGAAAAGATCTAAACATGACTAGAAAAAGATATTATTGAACACAGAAGCCAGAAGTAAGTTTTCTGAAATTAAGGAGTTGAATACTGAAATACTCCTTTTTGTCTCACATAATAGACACGACGTCGATTCCATTGTTCCATTATTTCGATCGACAATCTGTCCATAGGACTAATTCAATTTCAATACGATATTATATCCAGGTTAATGACAATAGGTATCGAATTTTCAGACTGAATTTTTAGATCGGATGACGTTGAACGGAGCTGCTTCTTGTCTGAACAATTTTTTCGGTAAAAACGCCGATTTTCGTTTCCGCCATGGGAACATATGTTTTATTTTTTATATTTACGCGCATGGGCTGGCGTTATCAATCGTACGTATTATTTCCATTTGCATCAGCGCGCTTGAATTCTTTAAACGTTTTACTGCACCTCCGTGCTCGTTACCTCACCCTTTTTGATTTTACCGAAAATTATATGGACGGAGATTCTCTGAAAAACGTGCAACCGCCCTATTTTAAGAAATCATTTGCCGTAGCATGGTTTGTAGCAGCTGTCGAGGGTCAGGCAGGGTCCGAGGAAAAAAAAACCGCTTAAAAATTCAAGCTGCCTGCGAACACGAAGCGCAAACTAATCGCGCCCTCGCGAAAAAGTTGCAACCGTCCGCCCTTCGACTCGCTAAATCGAAAACTAAGCGTGCCGACAGCTGTCCCGGAAGGCAAGCTCTCCAACCTGGTTTCCAGGTATCCACTGTCGGTTATAACGACGTTGGCGAGAGGAAACTCGATAGCGATCGCGAGACTCGTAAAACAGAGGGTTTCAGAGCCGACGAGCAGAGACGCGTGGCGCGTGTACGCAGCCACGATCATCCCGCAGACTCTCGTACAGAGTGTAACCGGCCGATTACCTCGATAAATTTCATGAATGGGCCCGCGGCAGTCATTGACTCCACTTGTGTTGCTGGCATGAAAGAAGCGAAAAAAAGAGCCTCAATAGAAGTGGCCCCCCTGGCTTACCCCTCCGAGCCCTGCTGCAACCCTACCTCCCTTAACGACCGCCTCATTCTTCTCACTGATGTGTACCGCTCCAGTGTCTCTCAAACTCCTTCCATAGTTGTTCCAACCCTCGCTAGTTAGATTTAAGTTACCTTTTGTTTTGGGGTATTTTTCCTCAATTTAAATTTTTCACTTCTTGCGATAATTTTTCAAATGGTCTCTCAGAAATTTTATAGTGTTTTCATTACATTATACGCTCGTTGGTTAGATTAAATATTGAAACATTTTTTTAATTTAGAACAAAAATTGGAGAGAAAAATTTTGTGAACGATCTATGGAAATTTACTTATAAGGAATAAAAATGAGGTACTCCAGATTTATGTAACTTTACTATTGTTAATCACCTGAACTATTGTTAATCACCTACGATCCAGTGATAGCATTCGGAGCTCTAGACTCTCTAGTGTCTAGATTCTTCAAAATCCCCAGCATAGTCTAGAATCTTCAATATTTTTTTGTATTCTTCCTGAACGAAAATAGGAGCAAAAGTCGCACTGAGAAACTCTGTTGTTCGGTGCGCGTTCATCAAAGAACGACGACGCACTTAGCTGCCATCGCGTACCGTTTCGTGTTACGCTATTGTGAAGGGCCCTTGTCCAACGGCACACTTGCCATTGTCACAAAGAAAAGTCGTGCCGCTCGCTTCGCGTTCGTAAACTGTGTTGTGCAACCTGTACGAGTCGTTCATTTATTTTACCGTCATATGGTCCATTTCGTTTCTTTCAAGGATTTACAAAATTTCGACTTTTGACGAGCGACCTGTTTGGAGGACGAGCGTCAACCAGTTGGATGGGTTACGTCGCTACCGCCTCCGGAGAAACGAAGCAGGAGCCAGCGAGTCGGCGTTGAAATACGGCCGCGCGCGTTCTAGGTTTACGGAAGACCGGTTTCTCTGGTGCTTGAACGTAATCGAGTCGCTCGTCTCGCTTTGCTCACCTTTTATTGCGTCGCACGGTACGCTGTCGCCGTGACGCAGAATTCTAATTCCAGGCAGTGTTTGTTGTCTAGCAAGAATGTTCGCGGCTGAAATAGAGTGCCATGAGACGCGTGTTCGAGAGTCGGGGAATTTAATATTCGTTCGCGGACACCGGTAATTGGGCATTCCAATTAATGGCTTGCCACCAGCGTAATCTTCTTTTTTCCATTCCGTGTCTTTCTCGTTACGCCTCTTTAGACGCGTGACGCCGATGGGTGCGCGACTCGGATTCCTTACCTCGTTCATGGCGGTACTTATTAAATTACGCGAATTTCTTTTTTGTGGAAATTAGATGTGAATCTGACAAACCAGTTTATCTGGAAGCACGATCGATAGTTATATAAAATTGGACACATTTCACCGAATTTAATAATTTTGCAATATATATATATATATATTTGCATATGTATATCTCTGAAACTATATAATTACCGCACGGTTGAACAATCAAATCTTTTTCAAACTTAGAAGGACGAGAAATATATCCACGGATCAAAAAAGCGGACCGCAGAAACGTTTGTTCTCTCTATTGTTGCCACGTGGAGACGCTTTCTCTCGCTCTCTATTCTTCTTGTAACGAATATTTTTGGCCGCGATTTCATCGCGCTGCGTTTCACCCGGGCATTGAGACCCACCCACTGGCTTTGGCCGCGCAGAGCGTGCCAAGTAGCCACTCGCTTGAATTTTTAATAAATGTCATATTCACGTGTTTTTCTTTCGGTGCCGGAGAAACTGGGTCAGCCGCTGTGCGCTTCGCTTAGAAGTAAATTCGGTGAAATAATAGCGGAAAAGCGCGAGCATGTTTCTGCTCTACGCCTGTTCATTAGCGACTTGACAGAAACTACAGTATACAAGAAACAACGGCCATTCTTGTCCGAAACGATCATCGCGCAAGTATTGTTCGCTTGTATATAAATTGCGATGAAAGGAAACCGATGTATTACAATGAAAATTCTTAATCAGAGTTTCTCAAAACGACTATATTAATGTCCGTGATGAATGTTGAATTTTCCTGTATCCGGTTATCGTTATTGACTTTTCTGTAGAAATCTTCTCAGAATTCTCTACAGACTTTCTTTCACGTAATCATATCTATGGTCAAGGATATCTGTATCGTTACGCAAACGCTTTTAATGAACAAAAAAGGAACCTGTTTTTTGGAGAGGAACGAACTTGACCCTTTTCATCTACGACTTAAGTTTTTATCTATAGCCTCGAAAAAAGCCTGGTTTGCGTGGCTACTCTGCTATTTAAACTTAACTCTCACGAGTCTCGCCGATGCAAAATTCAATTAACCAACCACACGCGGCCTACGCTACAATAACGTTCCATAAATTTCGCAATTCGCGAACGGATCCGGTCACATCCACGTGGGATGGTTTTTCAACGCTCGCCACCGGTCCGCCGGCAGTTAATTGAAACCTTTCGACGTGGAATCGCGCGATGTTTCACGCTGGTTCGCGACGCCAGGATAAGCGAACCCGGGCATCAGTAATTCATGCCGTAGAAGTTGCGTTATAAGATTAATGAACAAATAGCCCTCCCTGTGGCGAGAAAGCCTCGGATGAGACGCAGCCAAATACGGCGCCCTCGCCCTCCGCTCGCATGAATGATGCAACGCACGCCAACCCGACGATTTACAATCGAGTCACTATGCAACGCGCGCAACGGGACATCGCTCTGTTTAACATCCTCCTTTTTCTCCTTTCGTTTTGGAGTACCGTGATTTTTTGCGGAGGACCATGCCGATGAAATTCAAAGCGTGATTGCGTGCGAATAACTTTAATATGCTGGATAATTGGTTTGCTAACTGTTAAGTTTCATCTTCTTCTCCTCCTTCGTTGTTATGTATCCTAGATATTTGCCAAATACTCCGCCGGTAAAACATAAAATAAAATTGTGCGTAGATAATTTCAATTCATTGAGTAACTGAAGAAGAATTTTTCATTTTAGAGCATTGTTAGCTTCTGTGAAGAATCTTAGCGATAAAATTTAGAACATAATTGCACATGGATAACTTCGATACTTTGCATAATTAGAAATTGGTAGATTTCATGGAGTAAGTAAGCAGTTAACTGCTTGATTAAGATATCGTGCGTTCTGAATAATTATATCGCTCTACGTTTCAATTTTATTTTATACGCTAGCGGAGTCAAAGTTTCGATCCTCCCTTGCTCTCATGACTATCGTTCATTTCCGTTAGTCAGTCGTTAAACGTAAGCCTAAGAACGTTTCTCATTGCATACGACCGTGAACAGGCATAACAACTTCGAAAGCACGCTAGTAATGCGACGCTAATAACACTTGTTTGCGACAAATTGCTTCGCTGTACACACCCGATAGTGTGTGTCCCATTCCTTGCCAACGACACTCGCGAGATAGCTTTTATCAGGCGTTACATTACAAGCCGTGTTTACTTATTCCTTTGCATAGAAACACAAACAATATAACATATACGAGTATCATATTTTTAATACGTTTATCTGATATGTACATATCGCGTTATACGTATATATACGGACGTGAAGTCATTAACTGTAAAACCGGAAAAAGCAAATTTCATTTATTTTCTCTCTACTCATTGTCGCCACCTTTCGATCGTTCGATCATTCTTATCAATTAATGGTTTGTGGTTATCGTGGTCATTGTTATGGACTCTTATCCTTTCATCGTCTTTGTTACGAGGTTTCGTTGCGGAGACGCGCATCGATTCGTCGTTAATTATCTCGACAATCGCCACTAGAACACACGTATGTGCTTATATACGAAATCGGCGCTAACAGCGAGAAAATGGATAGCAAGAATCGTCGCGGAATCTGTTCGCGATTGTGTATGTATAATCGTTCGCAAACTGTTATCGTTCGTTTTAACTCATTCATTAAAAGTGTGGATTTCGATCTCACGAATATCCCTCCGTCAGATAAATACTCTATGTTCTGTGGTTATACAGGAATGCTTCTTTGTATCGCGGAATTTACAGTTGAAAGCAATATTGTTTGGGGAAAAAATTCGAGGAAACGCGAAATTTATCGAATACGTTAGATATAAATATCACGAATAAATACCAAAGATTATATCAATAATATAAGATCCATTATTATGTCTCTGTTAATACAAATAATTATTAAATTGCGCTTTAATCTAGGAGAACGAGAGATCGGGACGGTAGCGTTTGTAAATTTTATTCACGGGTCGGAGCTGTCGAGTTCCGGGGATTTGCTCGTCAACCACAGCGTTACAATGAATTCGGGTAATTTGCCGCGTTACAAATTTCCTCGCGCGTGTCAGAGATACGCGCGTACGAGTATACGACCGAGAGAGAAGTGGCAGCAGTCCAATTCTCATTGATATTTTCATACGACGGGGAATACGTGCCATAAATAATCGTCCGCTTTCTCGCGAAGCGCCATCGGATTACAAAGCGATAATCAGTTTTATCATAATCGTGTAATGCAATTTTTTTAAACTGCTCCGTAAACGTATTTATTTGTGACTCTTCGTTATTTTCGTTTCGCTCGCGTAAATTACGTACGTGCAAGCGATTACGTTACGAAATTCTTATCTATATCGAGATTTAATTTTTATTGCTATCAGTTAGATTTTTGTTGCTGGTCTTCTACGACATATCCCTACATAGTTTCACGATTCTCGATCGTCGCCATGGCGCTTCTTGCACGACAAATTTCGCAAACTCCCCTTCCCTCACCTTGAGGAGACATCGAAGCTTTCCTTTTGCTCGGCGTTCGCCTCCATGCGAGAATGACTTCATTCATTTCCCATACAGGCGCACGCATTCATTACACATCCGTCCAGCTCACATGCGTTTACCATACAAATAAGGTTAGTTCCAGGAGTTTCTGGTCTTCGTTAGCAGAGTCGCTTGAGTGAAAGAGGGTTCAGTGAAGGGTCGAACGGGGAAGGAGAAGTGGGAATCGTGAAACTTTCGCATTGAACACTACTGGTATTGTTTGCCTGCTGCACTCGAGAACTGAGAACAAGGCGACGTTGTAGGCTTTTGCTCCCGGATCTTTTCTCGGTCGCGAGATAACCCGCGAGGAGTTATACTTCTGGAAAATATCGAAGCACTCCATCACCGCTCTTTTCTATGACACATCTTTGGGAAACCTTTTGTATCGACTCATTTCGTTTCTCGCTCGTTAATTTTTTCCTCGCCATGGAGCCCCATTTTTTATTCACGATTAGTTGGGAATTATAATTATCGAACGAAACAGAAGATCGATGGAGGAAAAAACACGTGCTTTTTAGTTTAGAGTTTAGAGACTCGCCTCTGTAATTCCCCTCTCAAGAGCTCGTCCCAAAATGAGTTAGTGCCTTGAACTCTAGGGTGTTGTGTTTGTAGAGGTATCAAGCTACTTCTTGATATCCACTTAACCCTATTACGGTTCTTGGATTTGTACGTTGTATCATGCTCTTGTTTCAGAAAGACGAAGCTGTAACATCTAGCCAGAAACTGTTCTTACTATACGTGAACATTTAAAGGTCATTTAATTTCTTACAATCAAATTTTCCCTAAACTTAGAAAACTTTTCAGCGATAAAAAAACAAAATTGAATAAGAAATTTTACGTAAAGAACACGATAGGCCTGAACCAACTATTAATTGCGATTTTATCTCTCCAATCTATTCATTCTACAACTTTCTACATTAACGAAGCGTTTAATCGTGAACGCTGTTGTTCGCCAGTTATATAAACATCGACGTTTGGGATACGCTCGTTATACGTTCCCAGTCGCGATTTCCGTATTATGGTTCAGTCACTCCGATAATTGCCTTTAATTCGCTATGACGATCGACAGCGTGGCACGGAATTGTTTTAACGAAAACCGTTTCGCAGTACGTTATCCCGTCTATCGGTCCGGTAAACGGTCGTTCGACGGAAAGAATGAAATTTCACCATTCCCCTTTGCGTTCGTAATTCGGATTAATTTCACGTCGCTCGGAAAATGTCCGAGAGACCGAGCGCTTTTTAAAGTGAAAAGCTCCGACCTCGACGCGGTTACGTTTCTGTCATTCTGTCTTCGAATATCGGTGCTTCCTCGGTGGTACGAACATATTTTTTAACATGCCATTTGACTTTTCGACTTTTCGAGAGGGATCTTCCACTTTCGAGCATCGCACGAGTGTTTCACGGTGAAGCAGTGCAGAAGCAGTCGACTATTGACGCGGGGCAGATCTCGTGGTCCTGGTCGTCAGAACGATCCTCGAGCCTGGATAGAAGACAGATGAATTTCCAGGGAATTTGATGTGTTCGTTCCTTGAATCGCTTTCTCGATGTTGAAGGTCTACTTAGTTAAAAATTTTCTCAACCACGTTGAAACATGGATTAAAAATTAAGTCGTTCAGAAGTCACACTGATCAACTCCATGCATAGAAAAATACAAAAAGGTAATAGATATAAGCATTGTGTTTCTTTAATTCCGGAGTTCAGGATTATTCATGTTCGCAAATTGGAAATTTAGAATATTCGAAAGAAAAATTTTCCTATTCTTTTTAGTTGTGTATTCATAGCAATGCCATCGCGATGAGATTTTCTCTTCGCATTAGCATCCGCAACCGCATGGCGTTCAATTTCCTTCGTCCAATTTCCACTGGCAATCATAATTCGTCGCGCGACACTGCCATTGATCATTGAATTCCCGTCTTGCCGAGACTAACCGATAAGAACGAGGTGAACACGATGAGAAGAGAATTACGAAGGCAGTCAGGATGTCGCGTGGCCCACTTGCCGTGAAGTGTATCATCCGCAAAACACATTTTTCACGAGAACTTCATAGAGCGGCGGGAGCGGGAAACAAAGCGGAGAGCAGCAACCCTCTTGGTGCATGCACACGTGGACATGGGCGCGTGCACAAGGGGACGCTTAGACCGGTCGATTACACGCTCGAGCGAGCCAAGAGACGTTGTCTGACTGTACCAGACAATGTTGCAAATCTCTCGTCGCGTGTCTCTTGTGTTCGTGTGTGCACGTGCATCGGAAAGTGCAGCAGCAGGCACAGATGCGTCGAGATGCACGCCTACGATGCCTGTTGCGTCCTCGTCGCTTCGAGACGGCCCGTTTTACGTTCTCAGAATTTACAATGGAAATTTCGCTCTGGAAAAAGACACTCGTCACACCGGACGCATAATCTATGTATTAGGGCTTCGTTCGCTAGGATACGGACGTTGCGCGATGAAGTTTTCTACTATAAAATTTCAACGGAAACTGGTTGAACCAACGTTGGTTCGAGCGCGACCTTTTAGGAGATTTCTACCGAATAATTAAGCCTTTGATAGCCGGTTCCAGGCCTCGAAATTAGGCTGTCGCTACGGGGAAATGAAAAAAGTTGGCGGCGACAGAGCGTGACCCAGTGCGACGTTTGCTTGACATCCCGTATATTGGTCTCGTTTCGGAACGCGATTTCGAAGTCCTTTTGAGAGGGTAGTTTCGCGAGCTGAAACAAACATGGAGTGTCAGTATGTCAGGGAAAATGTAAACGGTCTTTTATTGCTTGAAATATCTATTTTCCTGTACAATGTACACCGTTCGTCCTGTAAAGTTAATAGATTTCCCTTTAAATTAAAACCACGATTTCGCGTTTAACGTTCTCGTTTCGAAGTCTGCCGCGGATTGATTTTCCTTTCTTTTCTATTTCTTTGCCACTTCACCTACGCTATCGCAAGGTCGAGCTGAAAATATCGATCGGTATCGGATCAATTAAAGCACTCCATTCTCTCTGATAGTCGTATCGGTGAGATGCCCCTTGGTTGGAAAGCGACAGACGTTCCTGGTACGTTTTCAAGGATAATGTCCGCCCGCGACAGGATAAAAACGGAGTGAACGGACTCCTCGAAAGAGACTCTAACGACGCTCGATCCACTTAGACGAGAATCGACCGGCAACACCACTTTGTCATGTAAATTCCGCGTTATACTCGACCCGTCTCGTATAAATCTGAAACCGCGAATTTTTGGTACATTGACGAGAAATGTATTCCGATCGATCGAAGAAGAGAAAGGAACGAGTCGAAAGGGAAAGGGAGCGATAAAAATTTCAATCACTAGCCGGCTATTACCGTCGTCCTGGAGAAGCATCGCCCTTTTATCGCCGTTACGTTTAAGGCGGGTTTCCATCAAATCAAACGAGATACTCGGCTCGGCTGTTGGAAGGGCGAGGCCCCGCTACTTACTGCGGCGAACGTGGATCTTTTAGAACGACGCCGCGTAACCTATTTAAGTGCGGTTTCCGTTCTAGCAGTTCTTTAAAGAACACCACTTTTCACAAGATTCTCGAGTCACAATCGAGGAAGGAGAAAGAAAATATTTCGGGCCCTTTTTCGAATTTCTTCCTTAACTTTTCTCTCCTACACTTCGCACGAAAGTTCCATCGGCCAGCTAAATAGTTGGCGTAACTTTCGTGATTTCATATTTTCTTCGGAATTTCTTGCCGCTTTTCATACTTTAAATTGGATCGATGCGGTTCCGCTGTTGCTCCCAGCGAAAGTATGCGACGAGCTTTTTAATTTCTCCTAACTTCTTCCTTTCAATTTCCAATAAACTCGCGCAGCTACGATTGCTGATGAAACGCTATGGATTCTTCTCGTTTCCACGAAGAAACACAGTTTACGCTAGTTGATATTAAACAGATTCGACCGCCGACGGGCATTTCTCAAATATTATACATATCTCTGATTTAAGTATGTAGCGACTCGACATACGTGAAACATACATAGGCTGATTCATTCAACGTACGGCTCTCGTCGAAAGGAAGACTATAGACGCGATCGTGTCGATCCCCAGACGTGATTAACATTCTTGGAAGATGACGAGTACATACGAGCTTGCCGAGGCTACGCTGAAGCACGGCCAATTGAAGCTGGCCGGGTTTCCACGCTTTGTTGCGTACGTTTCAGCTAATTATCAGTCGGGAACGGGCGTTAATGAGCTTAATTGTAGATGAAAGGTCGCGAACGCTAGTAGACGCTGCGTCGCGCCTATAATAATCGATTCTCCGACGATCTAGATCAGTGCTGTTTATGAATAGATGCTCCCACGCGATTTGCTGTCTAACGCGGCGCTATGTTTCATTCATTTCTCCGACACTTCGTCAATTAACGTCCACGCTGGAATAATTAAAACAGTGACCCCAACCTACATTCTTAAGCTCGGTGTTCGTAATAATGGACTAAATTGTCCGGGAATCGTGAACAATGACGAAGGGGGCAACGATCAACGACCGCGGGACCGGCTGCAGGGAAACATTCCGATTCTACCACCGAGTATCTCTTGAAACGTCGGAAAAATAGAGAGGACAGAGGGGTGAAAGAATATCAGACGGGGAATCTGACGATTTTTCATTTCAAAGGTACACTCGTGGCCTCGGTCAAACGTAAACTGGCCTCTTTGTAAATGCCGCAGAATTCTTATTTCCGAACAAACTGGCAAGAAGAGAGGTCCTCTTAATTCTCTTTTACAAGCGTTCAGGCAAAGAAGCTGCAGTTTATGAGTGTTCTTATGCCGTCGGGGTTGGCCAACACCGTTAGTCTGTAAGGATAAAGAACATTGCCGAGCAATTTAGAGTTTCGGTGGGGTTGAGTCCGACCACCGTGCGCAGGGTGGAATCGTTGCCGCGAATTCTCAACTTTGATTCGTTCGTAATCGCTGCTGATGCTCCTCGAAATTGCAACCAGCTCTCCAGTTGTTTGTTTGAACGCGGACGAGGACACCTTTGTTACGGGGAAATGACGTAACGAGCCGTGTTTCCCGGTGATTGGATCTTTTTTTCAAACGAGCACGACTTCTCATTATGCAGCGTGTACAGGTATGAAACGAGCTCGTGAAAGAATGAATGGAAGAGGTAAAAATCCTTTAATTTCATTCGTTATACAAATATGTACACTTTCTCGAAATTACGGTTGGAATTTCCGCCTGTGTCCTAGTTTAGGCGCTGATTATTTTCATCGCGTTATACAACAGAAAGACTCAGTGGAAAAGTGCTACAAGTATATTTTCCATGTTTATCTGCGTAATTTTATTACGAATTTACACGTAATAACGTGCTTTAAAGTTTCAAAGCATACAGACTTTTCTATTAAAATTTCACTTTATGTTACGCAACATTTTCCAATTATCGTCGATTAAAGAGACGTTTGATCAAAAACTGCACGGTCCACGCGCATGATCGATGCCGAAAACTGAAGAATTCGCACGAGAGATATTTCAGAAATAGTTTAGGGAGAGGCGATTTAAAGTCGACGTGGATCGATCATTCATGAGCACTGGCGTAAAGTCTGCTTGGCACGCGGACAAAGAACGGCAAAAGATCTTTCAAAATGAAGCGCCCGCGGTCCTCAGGGCCGCGTTGATCTCCTTTCAACGCCACCGCGCTTAATTGAATTTCGCTGGTCCAATCAGACATTCAAATTTGAAACTGGCTCCGGCCGAAGTTCCGGCGCGCGCTGCTGCCATCGACTCTTTCCATTTCCCGCCGGTTTGATTTTAATTGAATGCCGGCAGTCGCACGAAATATCGGTCCGTGCGTCCACCGCGAAACCGGTCATCGATTTTTTCGATTCATTTCAAAAAGTGGCGTAGTCGGAACATGTGGCCGCGCGCGATCCAAACGTCGAAAGAGCCTCTCGCCCACAGAGACAGACGACTGGGACGTGTCGGTATGTCCAGCGAACGTGTCCAGCGCATAATGGACGAGAAAATAGTTGTCCCATTATCGCTAATTCACTTTTCAGTTAAAAGACTCGAGTTAAATGAGTATGAGACGCGGCTACGGCGAAGTCCGCCGAGTTGGCTGGACGTTTAATTAAAATCCTGTTCATTAGAAATTACCATATCCCACAGCGTGATTATTGGAAAAGTAACTTTTGCTCTGGAACTTTCCGGCCTGCCGGTAGCCTCGTATCCATCGCGATAAATGCGACCTGGGGACCATGCTGTGTTTCGTCTCGCGTGATTTATCGTCGAATTCGCAACTACTTTCAAGAAAAGAAAAAAGGAAAGAAAAATGGAAATGTTCAGAGAGAAACGCGCTCGATTCGCAAAGGCGAAATAAAGAAGAAGACAAGAAGCAAAGTGTGCCGTGGCTCGTGGTGAATTCGAGGGAAGTGAAACTTCGCAAAGCTTCCCCTGGCTGTCCCTTCCCCCATAATCCAGCGATCTCGCTTGACGTGAACCATGGGAATCTTCCGATGAGGCTAATTTCCCTAAGGAAATTCCCGAGGATTGGGAAAATCAGTGGCCCAATCGATTTGGTGCGCCTCGCCCGAGGAGAAATTATTCATTCTCGATAAAGAGCGTAGTCGTTTGAGTGCAACCGGCACCTGTGGAATCGTTCAAACTGTTGGGTGTTCGGTTTTACCTTCGCGTTTTCATAAATTGAACATTCTCCATTTTTTAATGAAATTTGTAACCCGCTCATTCAATGCATGCGATAACTTTATAAAAAAGAAAATCAACCCAATTTTATTCAGGAATGATGAATTACATTCGATAAGAGAGAATATTTCAAAATTCATCTCCGATAACTAATCACAGTTTTTAATGATCAAATATTACTCCGATCTTCGTTAAAATATTTAAATATTCCACATACTGAATGAAGGCTATGATCTCGCCTCCGGCAATTTCAGTTTAACTCAAGCATTTTGTAATCGATCGACCAATCGAGATATAATCATTAATGAAATCGACGCGGCGGATGTGCGTGAGCGTGTGAGTCACGATCGCGAGTAATCTCGAGAACTTTGGCGGACTTGGTCGTTTAACAAATGGAACTGTGACGTGTCCGCGCACAGCTCCGGGCGGAAATTCGCGTGGTTGTAAATCAGTCGAGTCCTGGCGGGTCACGACCAGCGGAAAATCGATGCACGTCGCGTGGGCATTAATTGGTGATTTTTGTTGGGAAGAAACGCGCCAAAAAGGGACATTCTGCGGTTTAATTGTACGTAAATAACGACGTGGATTTATGAAATATAAAGAATATTATATTCTCGTTAAATTGTTGTTAAAACGTATAAAAAGAAAGTAATATTACGTCATCTGTATAAACAGTAATATTCAAAAATTTTTATACACTTCCATTCTCCGAAAGATACCGATGAGTTAAATAGATACAGATTGAGTAAAATCCAATAAAATGACATCAGAGATAACCAAAATTATGGAAGATGGCCATGCTCCGTCAACTTATTTGAATTTAACACCGTGACAAAGGTTCGACGCAACACTCGAGAAAATAAATGGAATGCGTCTCCTCTTAGCTGCGGTAGATCCGCGCAGCAATAAGGCTATTTTGGAGAAACGGCGACACGCGATACCGGACGGCCTCAAAAATAGAATACCAGCAGAGGATTGCGGGAGGCTAGAACTTGTTTGGGGTCCTTGGGTGTCCTCAACGGTTCTTAGCTGTTCTCAACGGTGCTCGGCGTTCTTCGTTGGCCCAAGGCCGTGCCACAAACGGCTGCATTCACCGGACTGCATTCAGCTTCGTACGTGTCGTCTTTTATGAACAGGCCTTGAAGAAGATCTGATAGCAACTGACTACCTTCGAGCCGTCGTTACCGCTTGCTCGGCTCGTTAACGGGAAATTTATGTTAATTTCGTTACGTACGATTGCCACGTACTCGCGCATGTGCCTCTCCCACCTCTTCCTCTATCTGGTTTCTACGTTTGGGATTCGAGACTGACAAATCGAACGGTTCCCCAACGAAGATTTTCTGATTCTACGATTTCCACGGAGGACTGCCAATAATTCCACTCGCCCCAGCCTTGTCGATTCTCGTTCGAACGGGTTACAGAGTGAAAAAAAGAGCGAACCGAGAATTCGATGGGCGAGATCACGAGTGTGCACACAGATACCCGTACGTCTTTCCGTGGGACGTAAGGTTCCAATAAAAATGCAAATTCCATGCCATCGTGCGGACCAGCTGGCACGACAGCACAGCTGAACCGTCCTGTTTACTCGTCAAGAGAGAAAGTTGAAAAGAGGTGGGCATACGCGCTCTCGGGACGAGGTAGACGCAGATTTACGTGGCTGTGCACGACACAGAGAGACTGGTCGGAGTTACATCATCAACACCGGTAGCCTGTACTCGTTTGACCATGGACGCGCTCGCCTCTGGAAACCGCCGGGCTTCTTTTTTGACACCACTTAATTCATTTATTACTCTTTTTTTCCTTAATCACGAGGATTCTCGTGATATCTTCAAAGATGATTAAAAAATTCGACCAAATAGAAACTTCAATTTGCACGACCGACTTGTACGATCTTCGAATTCGCACTTTCGCACCTAGAAATCAACCAGATTACCATTTTAGCACCTGCAAGTCGACTCCGACGTGTTAAAAACCACAACAGCTTGATCTGGACGCTCAAATTATGTAAGTAACCGCTTTCAACACAAGTATATAAAATCGCGATACCAGTATCGCTCTGAGAAGTGACGCGAGCTGACAGCACGTTTCGTGATTGTCCGAACTTTCTATCGTAACATTCCGTTCTCCCCTCGATCGTATTGATACTTCGCCAATCTAAAGTCGATCTTTCGAGGTGATTCGTTTCTGCGAAGTTTTATGAAGTCGCTATGCAGAGGAAACGTATTTTATATTTTAGGACCTTCTTCCAAACAGACACCAACGTCGTATCATATTACGAGTATTTCCATCTATATGCAAAGAGAGTACGAGATAAAATCCACCGATGCTTCGATATCTTATCTGCGGCTTAATCAGTTTGCAGACTCGCAACGGTGCAACTCTCATTTTGTAACACACTTCCAGCCACGTGATTTTTCTCCAGAGATTTTGGTACCTGCCTCTGCTATTTATTTTTCTCGGTTTGATAACCAAAAGTAAAATTTGTTGCTGACAATCCAAAATAAGGTGAATTGCAATTCAGAAAATTGCCAGTTTTTGTCTCTTCTGACCAACGAAGTACAATATTAAGGTAACATTCCGCTGCCAGTTAATCTATTCCAATTTAATCTTTGCAAATATTCCGCACTAATTACAGCTCTCAGACACGTCATTTTCCTTATTTCGAGCAACTCTATTTTACATGACTTCCTCATTCCAGTACCCCCGAGCGCATTTGATATTTTCGGACATCTAGTCATTGCACGCGAGCAGCGAATTTTATTGCGGTTTTACGATCGCCTATGATGTCAGCGGCGAAAAACTGCACGTTCGAGCGAAAGATATCTCGAAACTGCATGAACGCAATGACTTCTAGGACATGCCAGGTCTAATGGAAGGAACCTCGGAGACGTTGCGTAATTTTACGACCATTTTTGCTGAGGGACCTTGTCGCAGCAGCTTCTTTACCTATTTTAGGAGCAACGGAGCGCGAACGAGCTCGGCTGTTGCGCGTCGTTACTCGCAGATAATGAGACCGTCCATAAAAAGCGAGCGTATCAACGCGATAAACGTTAACCGGAGCAATTAGATACGGGAGACTTTTAAAGCCTCCTTCAACTGATAACTTCGCCTTTGAAGCCCTCATCGTCGAGAAACTTAGGAAAATCTTGGCCGGTAAGCGCGCTCTTGAAATTTCCGAAAGTTTCCGTGGCTCTTAACGTTGGCTACAAAGAGTTCTCGTCTTCAAAGGGCTACTTTTCCACATCGGCTGGATCCTGTTACCGATTGTCATTGCACTGTTGCTCTTTCTGTCGAGTTTTGCAATCGATCTCCCTTTTCGTTGCCTTCGTGTGTAGGGTCAACCTAGTTGAAAAATAAGTCACCTAGGAACTTGCGTTTAATCTTGGAATACCATGCGTTCGTCGCTATATCAGAAATTCGAATCACAAAAGGATAAAATTCAATAAAATTTAAATGGCTGAAAAATATATTTTAATGGCATAGAGTTTACTTACACGTCAAAATATTACCAGGACCCTCTTACAGGATAATTAGAAAACTAATAGTACTTGTAGTTTGTGACTTGTAAAGTTTCACTAATGATATTGGTTCAATTACGCAAGAGGACTCAAAAAGTATAAATAACAAAGAGCTACCATGCTTTAGATGTAGTCAAAATGAAAATGAATAGAGAATGCAGTGCTCCACTGCAGTATACTTGAGTTAGGAGAGAAACTCGCGTTTACCTCGATGTACGCGTGTTTCTCTTTCTGTGGGACAATTCGATTTCCTTTTTAGTCGTTCGCGAGAATGGGAACGTGCTTTCCCGATGGTGCGTACGCGTTACGCCGTTTAAAGGGCAGAAACTGCATTAATTTAACAGTGGCGCGCGGCGCAACTCGGCGTTTCGCCGAACATTCCTCCACTGGGCGGCCTCTTTGCATAGAGTAACAGCCGTTCATAAATTTTCCGGCCGAGATGTCGGGGTTCCGCGTCCCATTAGACGGTTTAGTCCGTGGTGGAACGATTGGATTATGATCAAACGGCAGAAAGCAATTTCGCGGTGGGCCTGTTCTCTTATTAGCTCCGCTAGTATTCTGCCACGAGAATGCAGCATAATAATAATAATACATCTCTTGCATGCACACACACACACACACACACACACACACACACACACTGATACATTTCTATAAACGCTCACTCGCGTGGCAGATCATCTCTGTCCATTAAAATCAAAGTGTTAGAAATGGGAAGGAATAGAGGAATTTCAATTAATGAGATTAAACGAAGGCGTTGATAAAAATTACACGAAATGAAGGAAGATTATCGGTCCATTAGTATCAAAAATATCGCGGTTGAATATCAAATAGCGTGGTACTCTGATAAAGCAGGATACAGATTTCCGCATCGAGTTACAAATCTAAATTCGTTAATGCGATCGTGGTTAATTTCGGACTAATTCGCCTATTTTAATTTAATTTTGATATCCTCAATCGAAAAAACTTCGATGGTTTCGATTATCTATCAGTTAGCTTGTAGGTACTCTTGTAACTATAAGTCTATTTCTTTCATTCGTCTTGGTATTAGAACGAACCACGAAATTAAAAGTAGAAAGTCAGCACGCAGCTCACGTATTTTCATTCGTTTAACTCATCCGGATTAAGCAACACGAATTGAAATATGCAATCGGCAGCTAGTATTTATTCGCTAGAAATGGAGATACTTTCGGAGCTACCAATCTTCCGTCTCTCTTGTTTCCTCGCGAATAATCCAATTGAAATTCACGTCTCGTATTATGTACCGACTCTAAAAAGATAGGGTACACAGACAACTACCTCTGCCCAAGACGCTCCAGCCGAGTACTTATGTCGTTATCCATCGAGGCAAACATTTGCCAACGAAAACGAGCGCCGCAAACGAGGTTCGCTCGGTTCCATCAATCCTCCTCGCAACAATGTTTCGTTTTTTCTCCACCCACGTCCCCTTTCGAGCTGGCAGAGGTCTCTTTTTAGGGACAAAGTTTACGACTAAAGGCCAGCCTTTCATTAGCGCGTAGGTGGCCAGTCGACGAGTGTCCGGTATAATCGCGCAAACACCGCCCGGAACCGGGTCGATATTCCTCAGGTCGTTCTTCCGCTAATTTATAGCCTCGTGTTACGACTATAGAGCGCCACGAACAGAGTGCGCGGTCGAATTAGCTCGAACAAGGAAGTTCGAAAATTATGTCGACCCGATCTATGTTCCTCCGCGCAACCACCGGTTACAAGGGCTAATTGCTCGCGGAGAATTTTATTATCCCGGAAAGGAAAACAGAGAAAGGGGAAACGAGGAGGAGAAGAACGAGAATGTCGGACTTTTATTACGCAACGTTGCGCGACCGGGAAAATTCCTTGGGATCGTTTGACAGATTTTTGTCATCGGAGGTATTGTAACCGTTCCTCATAGAACTTTCTTGCTTAAGCGATCGAATTTCAATACTGGTATGAGGATTACTTCACTTTTATAGTGGCGTTGCGTAATTCTCGTTGTTTTATGAAGCGATTTAATTGCAAGATGGATGACGAAAGACACGTGAACGAGGCTCTTTCCTGTGCGTGAAATTAGGCTGGTTAAATATTTTCTGTCCAATTTCCGAGATAATATCAGCGTGTTTTTCAACTTATCTTTACAGCCTTGTTACGTTCTCGCAAGTCATTTCGTTTGTGCTCGTTCTTCCTGTTCCCGCTTATCTATCTCTTCCACAGATTTTCTTAAAATCCATCTACCATTACGGTCTCCTCTTTCTTCGATTTCTTTTTTACTCGACGTTTACTTCTCCCCTTTGATAATAGATTCCTGAGGTAATAACCGTATCTGTAAATCATACGAGAAAAAGCAACAGTATGAAAAAGATGCCATTAAATGGCGCGACGAAAAATAATAGTCGGTGGCAGCTATCGTATTCGCATCTCTCGAGGTCGGCAAACACTTTCGTGCACCGCCATATTGCTTGTGGCAACTCCTCACGGTGGAACGAGACCGATGGTCGACCTTAATGAAAGAGATTAACTCAGTCCCGACGACGTTTACCCGGGATCAAAATTGACCGTACATCGTCGACGCAGTCGGTTTAATTCCAGCGCGAATCGGTCGCGAGCACCAGCCGGAAACTCGTTAGCGAATCGTCCTTCCGTGGTAGGTGTAATTAGTCCTTCTACTGGCTGCACGATTTGTCGAAGCTCGTTCCGCCGCCGGACGGGGAAGAGGAAACCGGGTCTGGAGCACTGGAAAACGACTAGCCAGATAACAGATTTCTAGATCGACGAGGCTCCGTTTCCCAGAGGAAACGGTGCATTAATCAAACGTACTTGACTCCACGGAAAAACTTGCGTTTCTTATTCGGTCGCGGCACCGGCTCCGCGTGGACCTCCGCGTTATCCCTTCTGATGTAACGTTCTATGGTGTTCGACTAATGATGTTGCAGAATGGTTTATTGAAAAACGAATAGCGTGCAGGTGAACGCGTTATCAGATGGTGATTGATTTGTAGAAAGAGCAATTTATAGAAATGTTTTACTAGTTCAGTGTCGACGTAATATTTCATTCTCACGCTCATTATTCTTTGGAAACACGAAGCATCAATTTCACAGAAGTACAGAGTGCAAGATCAGAACAGCACAACTGCTTGTCTCCTGATAATCATTAGGAATCTCATGTTTCGCTCTTATCATGATCGTAGCACGAGCAACACAGCTGACTCGTTCGAAAAACAGCAAAGAGACGCAGTATTTTAGTCGTTATACAACGTTGTATAGAGTTTCGGTTGCCGTGCGCATTTCTTTGGACGAGACTGGTTGCTCGAAAATGCGCATTCACGTGATCGTGGAACAAACTTAACCGTGAATCAAGAGACCAGAGCGAAACCACTAATTACCGAATCCCAAAGGTTCCTTCAGCACCGAGTCACTCGAACAAAACTGGCCCGCTGCTTGAAACACTCCGGTATCCCACTCCATCTTGATCGAGAGACAACAAGTTCGAAATTCGCAAGAAGCACGGATCGGTCGAGCGATTCCGAGTTCGACAGGATCTCGATCGGTGGCCAATCTAAATATTTGGAGCGGTACTTGCCCGTAATTGGACCAATTTCCCTGGGAATTATTTCGAATACACGTTTATATCGTGGTATTCGATGCTTCGTACGTGACTTAATACGACACGTCCAATAAAATAATATCGTGGAACCATGGAGACGGTGGGGGCGGTAGGCGGAGAACGGTCGACGACTGGTATTTCTAGCATCTGCAGCGGAGCTTCTCGGCTCCCTGGAGATCCTTGGCGAGCGAGACAGTGTTTCCATAGTTGCGGCGCGAGCTCGTGAATCCAGGCTTTCGAGGGGACGAACGACGACGATGATGACAACGAGAAGAGCATAAGAGAGAAGCGGAAATACAGCGCGGCGACGAACAGCCGGCCGGCTGGAAGCCCGGCCGAGTTTCGTTCCAGTGGAACTTTCATGAACTCCGGGGCTGTATGTAACGAGGACTTAAGCCAGTGGCGTAATACGCTCTTTCGAGCCGAATCTTCCTCGTTCTCGTCATCTCGTGACTCATCGAACCGGATGAATGACGCGTTGATTTCCTCTTTCACATTGACTACGTGCTGCCAGCAGGAAGTATACTTTTTCTTTGCCGTGCTTTTTCCGAAGTAGATTTATGAACGATGGGAAACTTTATCGACTCAGACTTTAAAGACAGGTCCGTCTATTTTCTGAGCGTAAGTATGTGAGGTATAAAGTATGAAGTTACCAACGAGGTCGTACAAGTGCTTCGTAGTTGAGTTATTGATTCAATGTCGCTAAAGTTACACACCGTGTTAGTTTGGCGAAGAATTAATTTTGAAATATACTTCAACCAATAGACGATAATAGTTTTTCACGCGACGAGAGTCTTCGTTAAGATACGTATCAAATACGGTATTCTTAAAGTAGCAATACCGATAGTATACGCTCACAATTGATCTCTTTGTATTCTAATTATATTCACACAACGTTACTTCCTTTTGAAATCTATCGAAACATTTATTCTAAAGAAAGACGGTAAACAACATTGGAATCGAGAGGAAATCTGGCTCGTATCGCGAAGTGCCATTATTATTTCCACAGCAGGAGTTTGTTTCGTATCGCGGAAAGGGAATCGATTCCAATATGAAGGAAGCCGGCTGAAATTGAATCGAAATGAAAAATACAGAAACGATACAGTCGCTGTGTTTCCAATCCGGCGTCCCTCGATGTTCACGCCTTTGTGCGACGCGGCTGGCTCGCCTAGCCTTTATGCAGAACGCGTTCTCGTCAGTTTTCTAGGTTCCTCCTCAGGCTTCTCTATGGAACTTTAAAACTTTAATCTCGACGTGGTCAGTGCCCGAAGATAATGCAACAATAGAGCTGTCGGCCAGGGGAGAAGGCGGATGTGGGCAGAAAAGCAGCGAAATCATGATTTCTCGACGCTGACGCTGGCCATACGTTGATGCACCGTAACGAGATTCATCAACCGTAGCCGCTGCAGCTCTTCGCTTCTACGAATGATAATTGTTCCTTCTCTGCACCGAAGAATCGCATCAGCCTGGCGTCGTGTTTCCTACGGAACATTAAATTTCCTTTCATCGACTTTCCTCTCTTTCTTCCGTTTTCTTTGTTCTCGATTACTTCGAATTATAAAAGAAACGAGACAATGCTTTTATTGTAGTATATATGGTACAGTTATTTGATTCAAGTTAAATGATTTGCTTTGTAATTCGCCACGTTCAATTATGAACTTTCTCGTTTTGTCTCTCACAATATACAAGAAATTTGATTATTTAGTGCGTAAAGTTCAAGATTAGATTTTCAAATACCGAACCTTAGACAATTCAAATAACCCTGTCTTTGTATGAGTCTTCCTTTGTTTCTTCCTGTGGAATTTTCGAAATTCCGATACTAACGAACAAGGTAGGATGCATATTATGGCACACATGGTATCTCAATTATAAATCGATCTCGTAATGACGATTCCCAAATGAAACACGATCGCTCATCTCCATGGCAAATTTCGTAACGACCAAATGCATTTACATCGGAAACGTTTCCGGTTGCAGCGCAATCATACGGCCAAGTTACGCGTATCGAATTTATAAAATACACGCGAGTGCAGGCTGGTCGCGCGATCGTCTGCATTTTCATGTGCTCGTTAAAACCCTGAATTCCATGGCTCGTCCATATGTCAGTGGCCTCTGGCCAAACGCCGGGGAAACCTCGTCAAACTTTCCAAAACTTTCACGAATAGTTCGACTCGCGACAGAAGACGATACGCGACATAAGTTCGAAAAATTCGTGTGCAAATAAAAGTGTGACGAACTCGTTTCCTGTTGCTTTCCTTCCCTCGGAACGCAGTTAATCGTAAAATCATCGACATAAATTGAGCTTCCCGATTTCCAAATGTCAGAGAAGAAGAAAGCGAACACGAATTTCGTGAAACTTCGACTCAAAACGAATACCAAACGCATTAATGACGCGTGAATTATTACTACCGCATCTACCTGAGGGGAGAAAACAGCGAACAATAGATTTCTTTCTTTTCCTTCGTATTCAGATCGCCAGATATGTGTCATAAATATAAAAATGTTCATGTAGAAGTCTTAGGTCGAACAGGTGAAAGTTCAGAAAAGAACAACGACGAACTTCTAACACACTTAACACAAGAATGAACATACATAAAAGAAAGTCACAGAAATATTTCGAAACTCTAATAATTCTACTCTGATAGTACTATCTGAGAGTGCTATCTTTATACAATCTCAAAAAGTAAATCACAGATGGAGATGTGGGGAAAATATAATAAATTCATTTCCCTTCATTTTCTACGTTGAATATCATTAGCAAAAGATGGGAACATCTATATAGATATATGTGATTTTCAAATACAAACCCGAAGATCACAAAGAAATAAAGCGCGAAATTAAACATCTTCGCTTAAACAACGTGAGTTGATTCTTTTATTTAAAATCAACCATGAGCAATAGTCCTCAACGAGACCAATAATCGACCTCGAGATTTCAATTATCCGCCGATCAATCTTTCATCGGTTGACAGAAGTGGTCTCTTTCGATCAACGTCTAACTGATGTTACGTAACGAATTATCCGAATTGTTGGACGACGCGACGCGTCGCGCGTTTTGTCTCGTGGACACGAGTCGCATAGCTAGTTCGATATAACGCGCGATCGTGCCAAGTGTTACGCAACCGACCGCTTATTCGAAAGGGGTCAAAAGCCTCGAACCTGCGCTTTTCTCTGGCAACGATCTTAGGCACGAGGTTCGCGTGCGCTTAATGGACCAGCCGAACAGAGAACGACCGTCGCGAAGACTATTCGACGGTGCGATCTATTCATAGAACAACACTGGTTCACGCAGTCAATGAGACGTCACTATCGGCGACATGGACTTTGCATATATCCGTTTCTTCTCGCTGTTCAACGTCGGCGACATCGCTTTAGTCGGCGTCGGTGATATCAGTAAAAAAGTAACGCACGCTTTGTTTTCTTTCGTTGGACGAGGTTATTCGGACAAGGTTGTACCATGTCAACAATGAGGAAATTTTTAAATTTTGATTTAACTAAAATAAGGATGATGGTATAAGATAATAATTCGAATTGAATTTTAAATCCAAATTAGTAATATTAATCACATTGGCTTTTCGCGAATGTAGATGTGATTTTTCTTGTTTCGGGATGTAGAAAATAAAATATTTCAAAGAAATACTCAGGTTCTTGATATGGTACACTTTGCTTTATTTCGCTACTCTCACTAGAAGGAAAAGGGGGAGCTTTTTTCTCTCAATAAATTGTAAAAGACAGTAACGGGTGGTCGGATTCGTGAGCGCGTTTCGACTTCCAAAATAATAGCATCGATGCAACGCGACGTTCACGTTGCCGATTACGAGCGACCTTGCGTGAGAGGCATTTCGTATGTTTCACCTATCGATTAATTTCTAGAAAAGGGCTCTAAGTACTGCGCAACGGAAGGCTCGAACGCTGCGCGTATCGATCCCGTCTTGCCAGCAGCTCCTCTCCTTTCTCGGAACGACGCGTTTTTTCTCTTTCTCCTTCTCTCTCCCCCCTCACTTTCTCCCCTGTTCGTTTATCTCTCTCTCTCTCTCTCTCTCCGCCCCTCTCGTCTCCACGATCTTTCTCTTCCTTCTCCGCTTCCTTCCTCTCTCCCTTTTACTCCTCCTGCCATCCCCGTGGCTCTCTCACTCTCCGCTTTTTTTCGTTACGCATGGCGGGCACGAAATCGTGTCGAGACCTACCGTGAAAGTGGACCAATGGGGTAGGGTGGGTCGAAAGCCCCGGGTCACGTGAGCTTTGACTAGCGAGCGTTACGAGGGTGGATTCGTGTACTCATAATTATTTTCTCTCTTTTGATTTTTTTAACGAGCCGCCCGCTGGAGTACGCGAGAATATGGGATGAATGGTAGGGGAGAGAACGGAACGACAGGGGTGGGTGGGTGGTGGTGAGCGAACTAGACGAAAGAACCCGCGGCCACACCGAGAAGGGAAGTATCGCGAAGTTCCGAGGGACGTTTGAAGGAAAGAAAAACGACGCCGGTTTTGCGAGACAGAGGAGGCAAACGAGACGAGGAGCGCCGCGAAACGAAGAAAGCCTTTAACGTTCTCCTTCCTTTCTCTTTTTCGTTTTCCGCGAACCGAGGACCCTTTCTTCAGATCGTACTCGTCGTAGAAATCATGCCATGAAAAACCATGGAATGTAATTTAACAGTTAGAACAATTTGTTTCCCGTTTGTCAGAATATTTCCCTTTGTTGGCGTTTGTTTTTGATAATCGTAAGTGTTCAGGCACTGCTGCGGAATAATATTCAAAATGGATTAGTTTGCGTTTAATTAGCGCACTATATATTCCGTTTTGCTATTTTAGCAACGAAAATAATCATTTCGTTAATTAACTTCGGTGGAACGATACACGAACCAATCAGAAAGAATTGTTAATTCTCATTATGATAAATCTATCATGACACTAACAGTTCATTACCCCTATCGACCCAGCTGCCATACATTATCGAAGATACAATCTTCTCACTTGGACATCTGTTATGACCAATCAAACGCGGCTGCATTTTAAACCCACCCCACCGGTTAAGGGTTGAGCTGTCACTGGTAACGCATGTAACGCAAGTAACGAGCAGGCGAAGAGTGACAACGGGGCTGTTAAAGAGAGCTGAGAGATTGCAAGCGTGAAGGGTGCGTGCAACAGCTGCTTGGGTAGGTCAGTATCGTGAATCGTGCATTGCCGGCAGCAATTACCGCGGATTTTACGAGAAAATGGTCGTGAAAGGATTGTAACTATATTTGGTGTTAATTGAAACCGTGAACTCGTAAAAGACATTATTTACAAATTAATCAGAAAGTCGATTTGTTGTGATACAAAAACTTGTCATATGACGAAAGAGAGTATTAAGATTAAATTGCGAATACTATTCTTTTTAGGTATTTTAAAACGTAAATAACTCTAAGCATACATCAAACACTTTTCACTCTTTCTTTTTTAATATCTAACCTTAGTAAATCGTTAACGAACAAAAACAACGCGCAAAGCTATAGTAGTCGTCGGATTGTACTTTAAACGTGTTCTAAACGTGGTCGCCCCTCGTAGTGAACACGAATTTCAAGTCAGCAATAGCTGCGGTGGCATCGTAAATCCTGACGGCTGTATAGCATCGTTACTTCGTTTCCGGTGGATCGTTTCTCTCTTGATACCTTTGCGCCACGATCTGTGGAAACGAACGAGGACATGAAAAACAAGGAAGACAGAGGGAGAAAAAAAAAGCGCAGTGTTATAAAAATGTCGATTTCGTGGACGCGCATCGTCGATGCGGTTTTTAGACATCGCGTATCGACATTAATGGCTCGTTCGTTCCAAGAGTTGTTGCTTTATTTTTAAAAGCACACACCCACCGAGGGGGGAAAAGTACACAACGAAATACGTACGATTTTATCATTTCACACTCATGCATATTCATCGGTCAACGACGTGGCTCTTTTGTACACAGCCACGTGTCGTGGTGTTTCTCCGCGTAACCAGCGGATGTACGGACATCGTAGGTCTGCAACGTTGCAACTGGTGGTGGCATTAACGTCCCCTCTTCTTTTTTTCTCTTATTTTTTGTACCCTTCCACCATGCCTTTCTCGCTTTCTCGTTTTTCTGTTTGCATCGTCCCGAGTCATCCAATCTCGCCAGTCGCGGCTTGGACCACGCGATATTTTTTGAAAAATATTCGGCTTCGCTTGACTTCATTACGTTTTTACATCTTTCTTTTATCTTGCTCCATTTCGCCGCGTCGAACGAGCATCGCGAAAGAGAGTTGCATCATGTGCTCGTTATTTCACGTGGACGCTAATTTTCTTCCCGACCTAACCCTCCTCTACCGCTCTCCGTCCTTTTCATTTGTTTTTGTCAATGAAAGCGTCATGTTCGTCGCACGTATCCTTTGATATAACTTATTCGCGAGCCTAGTCCAAGGGGAAAAATACGTGCGGCTAAGGTAATTTTGTTTTTTTAGCTGTAATTAAAAATTTTCGAGACGAAATCCTTATTATTGGAACGAAATTCGGTGAAAGCATTGTGCAAAATTTGGTACAAAATTTAAGTGAAATTTTCTGTGAAATTTTATATGAAACTTTATACGAAAATTTGCACGAAATTTCGTGCGAAATTAATCGTCAGCGGATAGTTGCACGTACGCTTCGGAAAAACCGTAAACGCGCGACGAGGTCTGTACTCGTCGGAATACTTAGGTTCAGCAACATTCATTTTACGAGGCCGTGTTTACAGCGGGATCCGTAGTATCCAGTGAAATCGTCTCTGGGCCAATTACGAATTCGCATCTCGCCGGCTGGCCGTTTCAGGAAGCGACAGATTCTCAGCACGTTGTCCGTCGGACTGTTATTTCAGGACTGCCGAAAGTGACTTCCAGCCAGAGTGGTGCTCGTGCATTTCAATTGGCGTTTCTCGGTCTGGCGAAAGTTCATGGGCCGCTGCTCTGCGAAACGTGTCCAACGTTATAGGGTATCCTTCTCGTCCAGGGTGGAAAGAACGGACGCGTATTTTAGATCTTTACTGGTGTTAAGTCTTTGATGGATGTCTTCCCGTGGCTTTAGAATTCTGAGCAGACATAGAAATTTAACGAGAATGTGTTTAGAAGCGGTTTATTAACAGGAAGTTAGAAAAAAAAAAGGTATTCATTTTGAAATTAAAATGAAATTTATTTATGAACAACTTTACTGAGAATTCAAAAGCTCTTAGCAAGTTTTCGAAATATTCAAACTTTTAGTCACTTCAATAATATTATTTCAAAGCGATCAAACTTTAAAGCATCGTTGAAGGAAACGATAATTGAAGGTTGGTCGATTAAGTTTTATCTAGTAACGAATAATAATGCGAAATAACGCGCAGAAAATCCATTAGAGGGAATACTAAACGTCGGCAACGTGACGGATTGTTGGTTCGTCGCGTCGTTCTTCTCAATATTATCTCGTTAACGTTGGCTCGCAACGGGAACAATAGAATTTTCGATGGCGCAACCGCGCAGCTGACGTTAGTCCGCGTGTTCTTCTTGCAGTCTCTTCTTCGAAGGCGCAAAAGTGCATTCAACTACCACGGTGCAACGTTCTCCAAGAATAGAATACAGAGCCTAATTACTCCAATTTCTAATCTTGAAATTCCTTTCCCTACTTACAGCAGTTTCACGGCACTTGATCGTAGCAAGTGTGCCTTAATCAGTATTGATGAATTTAATTCATTTTCGAAATAGATACTCGCTAAATAGCTCGAACTTGAAATAATTGAATTATATACCTGAACCTTGATTAATCAAGCTTTCGAATGAAAACTGTGCCACTGTTTCACAAAATTATTTTCTTGACCGTACAAATGAAATTTTCCAATTTTCGACAATTATCTCTTTATATAGTAGAAGAGAGTCTACTTCCAGCTCGACGAGATTTATTCTCCTTACTCTCGCTATTCTCTTCTCGCTCTCCTGAGTCAAACTTTCGACACTCGTAATTTCCGTGAGTGCAAAGTTCCTCGAATCCCACGTTACAGCAGAGAGTAAGGAGCTGGAAACATCGGCAATACGAAGAACAGCGGACAGCGCTAGGTATACTTGCATACAGATGCTCGGTCGTTTCATGGCGTAAAGGTGGAATGTATCGAGCGCGGCCCGTTCCCAGGTCTCATTCACTCGAAGCACCGACGGGCACGCGTGTACACACGTACTCTCGTCGACATCTAACCTTGGACGGGAAGCTTTCCATCGCGCAGTAGGACACGCATTCCTTCGTATGCTCGGCTGGTATGCCGAGGTGAGCAGCGGCATGCAACGGCATCCAATATTCGCCGATAGGTCGCGGTTACGACCCCGTGAATTCCGGTTGCCGCATACCGCGTCTCGAGCCGCGCCAGCTGGTTTTAAGAGTGCCACGCAAGCTCCAAATCGGCTACGTAATCCACGTCGATGGCATTCCATCCCTGAAAAAATGTTTGCTCGATCGTACCTGGTCCGCCATCCTGCGAATCCAATTACGACAGATGCAACTTTTTTATTTCAAGATTATACTTGAAAGAACATACACAATGACGTTGTATATTAACAACTCTCTAGAGGAGTGTAAGCATTATGTCTAGCATTCTGTAATTATCTCGTTTTGAGAATAACGGTTGCAGTTTTTTTTTATTACAATTGCACAGTATTAAAATCACATTGCTTCTTCTTCGATAACACTCGCAATATTAACAAAAGTTAATCTAGCGATTCAAACAGAATTAAAAGAAGTTGGGAAAAGACAAAAAGAGGTTGACGGGATGCACTTGTAAACGAAGCTCGATTTTCCTATATTCGTAAAAATATCGCAAATCATATGTTTGTATCTTTAACTGTGTAAACTTTAGTTCCCGACAGATCGTACGATCTACTGGTCCATTTCGCCGTGATCGTCTCCATCTAGAACGAATCGAATGATCTTTGGTGGATAAACGGATCGGATAGATTCGATTCGATTCGCGTTTCTAATTTAATTTAAAAGCCCTCCTCGTTTTTGTGACGGAGGAATATCACGGAAGGATCTTGTGCAAATGATCCGGAGAGGAGGGCGATTACGTTGCTTTGGAAACGCCCTTTCGGTGTTCTAAGACCCCCGCATGCATACACATTTATGCGCATATTCATATCTAAGGCTTTTACCGGCGCTGCAGCCTTAAGACCCGGTTTCGATGCACGTGCGGCTGCCCGGTTATTGCGACGCTAAAAACGCCGCGCACGCGAACTTAACGTCACGACGATATGGCTCCATTAGGCTGCCAAGGATAAAGTCGCTCTCTCGACAAGCCCTGCAACGCGCTCGTAAATATTAGCCCTTTTCTTTCAACGCCTAGAAGAATCTTCGGATCGGGTTCTTTTGGTTTCATCGTTTTCCTCCTATTGTTACTTAAATTTATAAAATCATTTTTTGTTCCGTATCCTGTTAGCCAATTACAGAGTATTAAAAATAACAATATTGCTCCTAAAACAATTTTATCTCGAAGAAAAATAGCCGTTGCGGGAAAACGATCGACGAAACGAGTCCGTAACGTTTCGTAGATGCGATGATCGTCAGTTAGGTCAGGCTGGTACAAGACAGGAGGCTGCGGGAGGGGGCGGTGATTCGAGGCAAAATCGAGCAGCCGAGTACGAGAGCGTCGGTGCTTGGCCGGTAACAAAGTGGTTGCTGCTCGTAATTCGTTGGCCGCCACTTACGGCGGTATTGGCCGAACCGGTAGCACGCTTGTACAGGCCGAGAGCAAAACGAGAGAACGAGAGAGCGAGGTAGGAAAGGGCAAATCCCGCACTCGTTGTAGCTATCAATTACGAAACGATAACTGTTTGCCCCGACTACGAGATAGAGAGGCGCGTTATCAGCCATCCTGCCGCATAATGGATTCATCCCGACCATCTGGATTCGTTTCTCTGTCCCTTGTTCCCTCCGACTCTCTGTGTTTTGTCCTCCCTTCGCCACCTCCGCCTGCCGCCCGCAACTCGTACCTCTTCTTTCCTCTCTGCCGTCACTGCATTCCCTCTCTGACTCTCTGGTCTCTCTGTAGTCTACAGTATACGCCACAAAAGCGAGCCCGACCGTGCTTGATAATGAAACGGTTTCGCGTTTCGTGCCGTTGTTCCCTGGGAACGGGGGTGGGAGAGCGAGGAAGGGAGAGAAAAAGGTGAGAAAGAGAGAGTGATACCGAGTGAGAGAACGTTGCACCGGGTGGGAGGGAGGAATACAGGCACAGAGAGAGAGAAAGTACGAATTGAGCCTTGGCACACACAGAATACTCCGAGTACTCGACGTAGAATGGCCGCCGACCACGAAGCACGGACAATTAAACCGTTCTGTCGTAAAACTCCCGTTATAACGCCCCCTACCCTGCACCAACCCCTCCTCCTTCCGCCAACCGCTTACTACTCCGTCGTTTCTCTTTTCGCGCGCGATTCTTCTCGTCGCTTGTCTTCCATTCACGGCTTTCCCGTTGCCCTCCTTCCGCCCTTTCCACCCCTTCGTTGATTTCCACTCGCTTTCCCCCCGCCACTCTCGTGCTCGATCTCTTTCTTCTTTTTCCTTTCTTCATTCTCTTTCTTTCCCTCGCTCGTTCTTTCTCTCATCTCTCTTGTCTCCCCGTTCGAGATCTTTGTATCGCGGTTTATGGTAGTCGTTGAACGACACTCTCGGTCGAGAGGCAATGCGACGTTACGCAAGCGTCGATAGTATAGAACAGGACGCAACGAGGATCGTTCGCGTGTGTGCACACGCAAGACCGATTCGAATCGGCGTTTAAAGCAATCGAGCAGGCACTGTGAGAACGAAATCGCAACAGAGACTTCATTATCTCTGGGAAAACACGGACGAGTCACAATATCGCTTGACGCAACCCACGCGAACGGACGCCTTACGTAACAACTAATTATTTATCTGCGCATCGCGTAACGACCATTTGACTGCTGATTATTTTTGCTAATTGCCCGATCTCAACCAAAGTTCGCAATCTTCAACACCTACGGCGCGTAGCATTCATTGAAGGCGATGGAAGTTTTAAAGTGATTTCGTTCTACTTTATTATCCTTTCAAGTAAGAATTACTTTTGCCGTGCTTTTTTCGTTGAAAAGAAAACAGTTGATGATCCAAAATAGCGTTGTTTTTCTTTTATCGAACCTTCGCACTAATAAAGTGTTTTTAAGAAGCGCCACGAGATTGGATTAAACATCTTTACGCAATCACCTAACGATCCTCGTTTTTTAAACGAATCACATCCGAACGATGTCTCGGCGTCGTTACCGCTTTAACGTTACAAAACGAAAAAGAAGAAAAGGAAACAAACTACCAACTCCGTAACGAAATCGGCGTTTTTCGTGGAACTTTTAACGATACGACGTCCCGTTCTGTAAACCTTCCCGATTTTTCATTTTCGCCGGCGCAGACACAACTTTCTCGTCCCGTATCTTTCTACCCTCGAGATTGCGTTACACTGTACAACATCATACCGTGGCGTTGTTACGTTAGTCGGCCCATGTTAACGTAATGGGCGGATATCCTACAGAGATTTAGCATCAACGTTTAATTACGTGGGCTACGCTTTCGTTTAACCGTTTAACATATTTTGACGTGCTCGTCGTTCGATTAAATTACAAAAGAGTGAAACGAAAGAAGACAAATAAAACGAGTGGGGTCCCGTATAGTAGGAACAATTTATGACACTGTCTGTTGCCTCTATAATCTTCATCTATACATCAACCACAAACACAACCGCGCAGACGGTATCTACACCGGAAAGCAGTGCCCTTTAAAAGAAAGAGAAGGAAATGTACCGCCATAGGGCAAGAGTTAGTACAGTCCATTAACGAGCAGCGTAAACATTTTTCTCCCCGGGATCCTTTGATCCAGCCCGTTCATAAAAGGCCGGAAAAAGAACTCGCGACTCCCGCGTGGATTCTCCGGCCGATCATGTTTAATCGAGCCCTATAAATAGCCGCTAGTCCAGTCTAGATGCTTCGTGATGGTAACGCGAGCCCGTGGGACGTGCTCGTCTCTTCGTTCCACCCACGAGCCGCTTGAAACGTTCATCTTCTTCCTATCTTAGTGCACGATCCGTTGTCGTCGTAAAGGATCGTTCACACTGGGAACTTTGAGTGAGTAACGCGTGGGCGGATGGCGGGCTGCTCGTTTCCGCGGGCCACTTGAACGGTCGTTAAGTTAATTAACGGACGACGTAATGTTCAACTGGCTCGTTACAGCTCGTCACTAAGCTGGAGGAGCGGGCCTCGTTCTTATGTGTTGCTGCCTCGACCTTGGGCGGTTTTTAATTCGCGACAATAAGCCGGCGCTTTTGTATCGGCGTGTCTGATCAATCATTCCGTTAATTAATCTTCGGAAATTGTCGAGCAGTTTAACGCTCTTGTCTATCGTTCTTCTTTTCTTCTTTTTTTTTTTTTTTCTTGTTTTTAGCTGTAAACAAAGGTTCTTTGATTTTTATGAGATTCAAGGATTAGACTGTTTCTACTTACGAAAGTTTGGTTTGTTTCTTTTTCTTTCGGCGATTGGTGGCATGTTTAGACAGAGGTTCGTGGTAGCGTGTATTTTCTCGGTTGATCGATTCGATGGAGCTAAGCAGGAATAAAGAATGAGAATTATATAGTAGATTTTCCATTAGACATCACTTGCTAATATTTCAGATCATTGTTCAAGAATCTATGTCTTACGGTGGATACGTTTTTGATCTCTACGAAATATTCTGAGCACATTCTCATTTTTTTCGAGCTTAGCCAACGTAATCGTGACAGTCGAGTCTCGCTATAACGCTAATCGAATTTCAAAATATCTCGTACACACAATACACTCGTAAAAGGATTTTTCCAAGGAAAAGTCCTGGATATTTTCGTTCTCTGGACCGTCTCCGACACATACCTTTTCCAGGCACGAAACGTCAATAGACACAGCAGCAGACTAGCGATCGGTTCGCGTCTTAAAATTCGTCGCGCGTTCCTTCGACGGGATCCGCGTGGATCAGCGTCAGCCCACGCCGCGAACAGCCTCGGCATTCGAAGTAACGTGCTGCAATATTTCACGAACACGTGCTTCCGCCACCGGGGGTGGTCGGTATTTCGCTGGAAGATCGAGCCGACCGAGTGCGGCAGACAAATCGACCTCGAAATGAAACGGCTGTCGTCGATTTGATTTACGTGGCCGACGGAACAGCGTTCATTATTTATGCGTCGACGGATCGAGAATTATTGAACCGCAGGTTAAAAAAAATGGCAACGACCTTTGCCGATTCGAACCAGCCGTGATATCGATCCTTCATGCTGGATTTTTCGCGCTGAATTTAGCAAATGGAGTAGGTTTCCTGAACATCTGAGATTTGAAAATTGATTTGATTAACCTATCGAATTTACCGAGAACATGACATGTTGAATATAGTGGGTCGACGGTTAACTTTATGGAGGGAAAAGTTATTTTAATGTATCGAGTCAGTTGGCTTATGGAGCATAATTATACCTATATATTACTTTCTACATATGGTGACGCAACACATCGTGATGGATGACATAGATGTATTCCAAATACGACTGCTACCTAAATAAACCTATATTGGACAAGTCTCTTGGACAATCTCGAGAGAATCTTTATATATCTATTTACATATTTAACTGTTTATATCAATTGTTTAATTCTTGATAGAAAATAATACAATTTTTCTCTTTAACTTGCTAATCGATATGTATTTAAATACAATATCAAGTAGTCTTGGCCGATTTGGTCGATACACGCGAATCCATCGGAACTAGCACTAGTTTGGGTCTCGAAAATATGCGGAGAAGTAGAAGAACAAGTCGCGAGATCGCCGCGATGTTTCGCTATTCGCGGTCACGATTTCGTCGAGTCGGTTGTTCAGGAAATAACCGGGGCTTTAGAATAGAGGGGGGGGGGCATAAAGGAAAGCACGGAAACGTCGATGATAAACCGTGGCTGGTGCACGCGAAAAGGCTCGCTCCTTTGAGAGAAGAAAGGGAGCAGAAAGCCAGAGAGAAAAAGTGATTCCAATGTCTGGAGTCATACTCGAATGGAAGATGCGGCTCCCCATCGATAATCGATACTCGTTATCAAAGGCAAAACCGGAACCGGAATGTCCGTCGAGAGGTAGCGTGATACGCGCGCGTGCGGCTCTTGTATATACGTATATTCAAAGGCGCAGGAAACTCTCCTTGTTCCCCATAGGCGCACAGAGGGGCTTACGATGTTCCATCTACGGCTCTGTGTATCGTGCACGCTCGCTATTTTCCTTCTTTGTTGCACCACCACGTGATATACGTCTTTTTCTTTTGCTTCTTCTTCTCCTTCTTCTGGTTCTACTCCTCCTCCGGCATCGGTCGAGACACGAAGAGCCACTTTCTAAGAGTTACGCAACCCGCGCCGTTCGTCCGTTGATTATTTTTCAAAGAGTCGTGGTTTCAGAATTTTTAAATGGCGGTTGAATGAAACCGGTTTCTCTTTGCCTCTTTATTTCTCTTTGTACTCTGTCCGTGTCCCTCGTGGGAGGCTCTCTACCATCGTAGCGGATCTCGACGCGGTACTCCAATCGTAGGTTGCATGTTTCTCTCTTTCTATATACCTATCCTTCTTCTTGGCTACCATTCTTCCTATTTCTCTCGCTCTCCTTCTGTTCTTGCGTTCTGTAGTCCCCTTCCATGTTTTCCATATTCATCTTTATCGCTCGCCGTCTTCGTGCTGTGGGGAGCATTTGCGAGAGCAGAAATCAACCCCTGCCGCCTTCTCGAGGCGACATCATCCGGTATGTGTCATAATATCCATTCGTACTTGATTCTTCGAACAATAAATACCGATACTTTTATTGGAACTATGTAATTTCGAAATCTTAGGCACCAAGAATATTCTTTTCTTGTTGTCTAGAATACTATTAAGGAACCAAAAAGGAACTATTTCTTAGCCGCACGATCTGCATTTATTGTCTGCCTTTTCCATCTTTCTTGTACTCGTCAAGAAGAGCTTACAACGTGGAAAATCGATAGAAAGCGGCAGAAATTTAGAAACGTACCACCTAGAAATATCTGAAAATGCTGCCGCTGTATAGTCGGAAGGGTGGCACTGCGATTCTCACGGAGCCCTAATAACACGTGGAACAGAAGCACGGCGTACAAACGCGCTGACACAGGGGGAAACTTGATGGAAGGGAAGAAATAACAGTCACGAGGTGCGAATTTCCTTACTGCATTGCGGAGCATTGTCGACCGTGCTGAATCTACCTGTTGGAGCCTAAACACGCCGTACCACGCCAGAATCGTTGCGATTCTGGCACTTCTCCTGCTTTAGATTTTCTTCTGCTAGCTCCCGTTTAATTCTCTTTAGAATCGTGATTCGAATTTCTTCCGCTTTCGTGTTCCTTCTCATGCAACGGGATTTTAGTCAATTGTAGGTCTGCCTTAAAGGAATTTTGCAAAGAGAAATTAGCGATAAGATTTTGACTTTGAGTTCGAATGTAACGAATTGAAAGAGTCGAGAAGGAGACTTCGGACGTCGATATTAATCAATCCGCACGAGCAGAAACTTGGAATAACACTGGCTGTCTCTTGACTGCCGCTTCCGTCGAAGCTTACTTAATTTGGAAAATGACCAGAGGGCGGATAATTAGCGCAGCAATTGCTAAAGTTTAATTGGAACTCCGGACGAGGCTTTCCGTGAATTTGCCCATCGGTTGTTTAGGTTCGCGATTGTGCTCCGCGATCCCGACTCCGATCGGTATAATAGTTGGTAAAAAGTATATAGCTATAGCTGTAAAAAGCAACGGAGGTTGACAGAACTCGAACTTTCGCCGTTTAGTGAATTACATTTTGCAGAATTGATTCAGTAATTCGCTCAACCGGAACCAACAGAGTTAGTTATGCAGAAACTAATTTAAGTTAACAAAGTTACGGGTTAAAGAATTAAAGTATTTTACAATTTTCTAATTTAAATATCCAGTAGTTCAATGCTGTAACGATCAATTATTCAGGATTAGAAAATCCAATAGTCAAATGTTCTGCAACGTACTCCCAGAAAATTTGGAAATTAAATCAGGTTAATAATATTACGAATTCAAAAATTCGAAAAATACAAATATTTGAAATTAAAACATTTCAACAGTCAAATATTTGAAATCCAATAATTACCACAGTCAAATATCGCGTAACGAAGCCCCAAAAATTTTCACTGGCCACCCCTCAAAAAACCACGATCGTTTTACTCATCGAAGAAAAATGAGAAAAGAGATCGGCTCTTCAACTCGGTTCTCGTATTCAAACGGAGAGACCACTGTCGATCTCGCGGTTGTGTAAGCACAATCGAGGAGGAGGAAGTGCCGTTTGTTATTCTCCCCAACGAGTCGATGAAAAGAGAGAAAAAGGAAATTGCAAGCGAACGGCTGTCCATGGAAGGGGTTAAAAGTGCAAGGAAGAAAGCGGTAGAGGATGAAGAAAGAGAAAAAGAGGGGAACGTGAAGCACTTTTGTCGGTGAAAGTGCACGGGATCCATCGCGGAAGAATTAAGATCGATCCACTTAACTGCTCGTCGAGAATTCGGGGTGCGTTCGTGGGATTTCGTGTGGTCGAAGGGAGGTTGTATTTAGGGTGGCAGCCGCATCGGAATAAAGTTATTACAGACCGGGAGAGGATTGGAGCGGGGCTGATGGTCCCCATCGACGTTACGCGTACGAATGAGTTATTCCTTCACCTTAATTCCGCGCCATTAAGCCCGGTGCTTAAGTGGCCAAGCACGAGCCACGAGGGAGGGTGTGTCATTAAAGGCGGTATAAACATGGTGGTGGTTCGCGATAATTTCATGGGATGAAACGATCGCAATCTATTCGACTAAAGCTAGATGAACGGGAAAATAACGTCCCGCAAACTGTCGCGTATTTTTCTTTTTTCGCCACATACGAAATGAAAGCGGATGAATCGCGTACGAACGGGGTTTTGCACAAAGTATTGTAAGCGTGAACTTAAAAGCCGTTCAAGTTTCCGCGAGACCGGTAGTTTCGCGAAAGCAATTAAAAGTTGCGTTAACCACGCGCGACGACTTTGGCCATTAATTAATACGTCGTTGACACGCCACGCCGAACAGAGGGGGCAACGAAGAGGTGACTTTTTAATTTCGAAAATGCATCGTTCGAGTCTCTGTACCATCTTTTCCTAATAAACCTTGCGATACTTAAGCTGCTTAAATATATCATGAAGTAGGAGGGGGTTACGAGCTACAGCTTGTCGTGCTTTTACTAGGAGATTTAACGACGTGGAAATATCGTACAACATCCTGTTCTTTGAACAGCTTCGCGCAACAGCTCTCGATATTATGAAAATCGTCACGCCAGTTTAATTAAATCTAGTTATGCAATTGATATCGATTTTTCAAATCTGTGAACATTCTTCTCGATATTTTGGTCTGATAGACTGTGATCTGAGAAAACCGACTGACGACCATAATCGGTGCAAAACAGTAATCTTTAGCGAAATATCAATTCGCAAATTCGATTGTCGATTTTTAGCGGTAACGTAACAATTTCCGCGAGTTTGAAGAGTGGTTAGAATCGGAGTGTAGCTTCAGCAGAGGTGGCTGAGAGGGCCGCGTACCAGGCTGAAGGGAATTAATTCGTGGAATTACCGCAACCATAATTGCTTTAACGCCCAGACCGTGCAAAAAGGTCGAAGGTACGGGTGGCTGCAAATTAGCGATGCTTTTTAACGCGGCTCTGCCGTTTAATCGCATTGGTTGGAGCTATTCCTTCTTTTCCTGGCTACTTTTAAAAGCGGCAGACACGTGCCGACATCGATCCGTGCCATCGATCTTCCCGCTCTCTCTCTCTCTCTCTCTGTCTCTCTTTGATACCGACGACGTTTGCTACGAAATATGTCGCAAATGTGAGAGAAACGTGGTCGATCTTTACGAAACGATCGATGCGTAGCTCGAGTAGACTGTATATAGCTGCAATATATGTAGCTGGGCTTAACGTCAGATCTACATAGAAGAAACTTGGTATTAACATATTGGTATTGCGTGCTCTTCGCACGTGCATGGCAAAGCAGCAGTTGAAACGAATCCAGCCACACGCTCTCTTAAACATTTCACAATCGAGCGAACCAAATGTTGCTCGAGAGCGTGCTGCAAACCGAGGAACGACGAGTTCTGAAATTCGTTGGACGTCGTGCATGGTAATCTGTTCAACACGGCTGGGCAAACGGTGATATTAGGGGAGCACGGTATGTAGCGGTGTTAAACGATCGCGATATTAGGTTATCGAGCGAAACACGGGCTCACCCCTGGTCGAAGTTAAAGAGGGCATCGGCCAAGAAATAAGGGGACGCGCGAAACCACGCGAGAACCGGAGAAACATCGTGCAGCGTTTCGAAACACAGCTATGTGTCTCGTTCGTGTGAACTTTCGAGGGGAAACGAAAGAATTGGAGCGCGAACGAAGGTCACCCTCGACCAGCGAGTAGTATGCACCAACATGGGAATGAATAAATCAATGGAGAAATAAATATAGAAGGAGACGAGACACGTCGAACGATGGAAACGTATAACCGGATTTCGAGAATCCGGGGATTTTTGTCAGGAAGAACCCGACGCAGTTTCTGTAAAATTTCATTCTTTCTCGCCAGTTCCTTTAATCTCTGTAATGGATGAACGTCTGAAACGTAGAGGAACCGGGGCAGAGTAGGTCTAAAAAACTCCTATTAACTTTCTGACATCGTCGAGGGTATACGCGACATTTAATTTACAGCCAATCACCCGACCTTCACCCGTGTTCGAATCCGTATCAAAATTCCGAGGCAGAAACGGTGGAAAATCGCTGAGAGAATTTGAGTATGAACTCTCGAAAGAACGATCCGCGAGTCTGGAATTCCCAGGCTTGATAAATCCTCGAATCACTGGATCGTGAGCACACACAGGCGACGTCGACTGATTTTTCGAAAACAGCCGGAAAATCAGGGATTCGCGCGATACCGCCGGGAGAAGCCCGACCGGATGAAGGCGGAAGGATTTGCTCGCAGCCCGAGAGGAATAGGATTCCCGCTCTCTCCACGCACCACCTCCTCCCTTTCTCAGTTCCTGTGTGTGCTTCAGACTCGAGACAGCGAGCCGGTAATCGATATACGCGTCTAGCGTACCTCACCGCGCCGCCTCTCGCTCGCATTCGCCCGTTCTTCTTTGCTTTCAACTTCGCGGCGTCCCGTCACATTTCCTTCTTTGTTTCCGCAGTCCTGTTCCACGATGGAATCCCCTTTACGAGGAAATAGCCATGACCCTTTCGAACCTGTCGACCGGTTTGCTCTCTCTTTCCTTTTCTTAGTCTCTTAGTCGGTTCTACCCTTCTGGCGAGGCCGACCACACGATTGCGATCTCTCGACGTCTGCGACTGAAAGGACAGTTTTTCCGCGGCAATCCGTTATCGTGCGTATGTCGGCTCTTTCTTCGAGGCCTGGTCTTCGTCCGCCTCTTTGTTCGGCCAACTTGGACTTCGATTCGATGTCCCTGATTGCGTTCACGTGCGGAGGAATCCAGACGATTCTTTGATTAGAAGAAAGCACTATGAAAGATTGTGCACAAAAGTTGTATAAATAGAGGATGTGCATGGAATAGAAGATTCGCAATAGGAGATGAAATATGGAAAAAAATAAGCGATTGGGAGTAAAAGAACGTATTGATGTGAATCCTGTGCTTAGTCATCGCTCAGGAATGCTAATCGTAACGATATTCAATTAAGCAATTCTTAATAAATACACTGATCCCCCATTTCATGCCAGAAAAGTTTCCCTAAATCCGATGGATCCCTTGGAAATGCTTTTCTTGTGCGCAAATCAATCGGAAAACACGTTGTCGACTGGACAATGCTTATTACCATAATTCGTGACAGATGTGACCGTATGAATTACGCAGGGAAACAGCTTCTGGTCGTTGTCGTTCGATCGGTCATACGACTCGCAACTCGGGCGAATGCCAGACAAGTTGACGAATCGACGGTTCGACCCGAGCGTGGTCGAGGCGTCTGTTACGATTGCCACCCCTGGTCGCCGTATAAATAGCCGCGGGGATGCCTCGTGTTTGCTCGATACACGCTCTCGTAAAAACGATCGCTTTATAGCGACATATGCTGGGACCACGATAGAAATTTAATAAGAAGCCTGTGGCTTGCCTTCATCTCCTCCAGCCAGGCCTTCGTAACGTCGATGAATGTTTCAGAGCAAACCGAACAACAGCAGAAACCGAAACGCGACCGACCAAATAGAATTTGAAGAATTAAGCATATCGAATGAATGAGCGAAGCTGGAGTTTTCCTGTTTTCTATTCCCACGATATTTTGTTCACCTAGAAACGAACAAAGCGAAACTAGAAAACTAGAACGCTGCAGCTGAAATACCAAAGTTTTGGAATTTATTGAGCCATTAATTCGACTATCTCTTTGCAACAAAATTGTGAATATTACTGAATTATACGTGAAAAATTTCAATATCGAAAGTTCACAACGAATGTTCTTAGGAAAAAAAAAAAAAAAAAAAATGCTAGAGATGGTCTAAAACGTGACTCGTAGTAAAATATCACTTTAAGAAATTCGAAACAGCAATTCACAATGTAAAATTGGTATCTTTGTTGTCAGTTTTGAGTTCTATGCATCGTATGTGTTAAATTTCCAAGAATAAAGCTCTCGAGGGATCGGTTGATTCGATGTATAGCATGCAGTTTCAATCGTTCAAAAGACGCTGCGAATTGCGGAGTCGCCGTTACTTTGAAAAAGAAGAGCGGTCTTGCAGGAAGTTGTAACACGGTTCGCTTGTAGAAGACATCGCAAGCCACGGTTCCGCGACGACGTGGCTCGCGGCAAAGACTGCAACTGCAGCTTCGTGGGAAACTCGCGCCAAAGTTTCAGCTATAGGCGAGCGTACAAGCGTCCCTCGAGGAGAGCTTCGAGGGACAAAGCATATGTCCTTGCCCGTTTCTGGGTAAGAAAACGAGGAAAACTTTAAATATCTTCTCACGATGCCCTCTATGTTGCTATGTATATCTCCGCTGCGGAAACCATCTTGGGTTAAAACTTGTTTCTTTCTTTTAACAAATAACACGCGGTCCTCTGCGTCGCTTTTTCATAAATGCCAGAATGTACATATTTAATTCTAAACTACTTTTCTTTTTATTTAAAACGTATGTTGCGACAGTTATTTGTAAGAGGTATAGAAAGTTAATTAATTAATAATTATATTATTGATACGAAATCGTTTCACTTAAACTTCATTTAGAATGTCTTGAATAAATTAGGTAGAAAATTCAGGAAAGTCAGTGTCGCTCGTGGAATGCATGTAATCGAAATACAAACGAAAATATGGATAGAGTTGTAGATATAAAGTTGGCATCGCGTGGGCGTTATTTGTGCAATGTCAAACGTGATGGAAATAGGTAAAAACTATCGGTACGGAGAACTTATTGGAAAATGATGTGATTGACATATCAGTCTTTTCATGACGTAATCCTTGTCAAAAAATGGTTATAACTTTTTCGACTGTGTATAACCATCGTACGAATTTTTCAATTTTTACTCAACGAAATATATATCTCGAATTAGAAGTTAATTCGTTTTCTCTTTTTCTTCCAGGTATGTACATAATCTTTTACTAGAGAGAGCGGTATCGACGTTGAAGCAAGCCAAGAGAAAGAAACGTCTCGACGGTAACGTATCCAGGAGCGCTTTGATGAAAGTTTTACTAGAGCGGCGGTAGCTCTCCCTCGGCTCGTCCAACTCGTATCTCAGCCCATTTAATCTTTCACGCCCGTCCTCTTGACTCAGTTTCCCGGAGGTCGAGTGCACGAGGAAATCGAATCCACCTGCGAGAGCTCACCGTATGTCCACCGCTACTATTCACGTTCTAATCTGGGCCAATGAAGCGCTCGTTGCCGGCATGAATGAAGAGAGCTACCTCGTCGCTCTCGTTTCCTCTCTCTCTTTAGCCGCTGCTCTCTCGGCTCTCTTGCTCCGTTCGTCGAGAGCCGCTCGTGAACGACACGACACGTCCCCGCTACGCCGCTCGGAAACGATGACGATGACACGCTTACTCGAAATAGAAGCTCGCGTAAGGCCCATAACGGTGCACACAGTATGCGTTTGTTCCCGACGATTCGCATAATCACGCCCTCGTTCAGAAATAGACCTCGGAAATAGCGAACGATCAGCGTGTCTCATCCGTGACGTTTTCACCCGATTTGTCACCGGTCTTGATTCGGTTAAATCACTCGAGAAGCAAACGTTGACTCATGGGTATTGTGCGGTCGCGTAACTTTCTTGAATCTTGGTCGCTCGCGTTGACGGAGCACGACAACCGACTCCCCGAGATACTGGTTGTAAGTGCAAGTAGGTTAAATAAGAGCGGAGTTTCTGAATACGAGTTAGGCTGGTTTCGGAGCGAAGTTTCCCCCGAATTTGAATGAGACTTCACGGGGGCTTGAAATAACACCTCTCGAGTTCTCGGATGAAATTAATTCTACTTTCAAAAAGATCTCGAGTGTCTTTTATGCTAAATTCTATGCAACGATCGGTATGAGATCTAATAAACCTTTCTCTATGCCATACTCTAAAAGCGGAGGGATAGAGAGAAAAAGAGATAGAAGGGAGAAGGAAGAAAAAAATATCTATTCGCAGCTCCCGTGAAAAAGAATAATTCCACGGTTTCACAGGGGTCGGGAGAAAGCGAGGGAAAGGGAATAACCGAATACGGTCGTCCCCTCTTCTCTCTTCCTTTTTTTCTTCTTTCATTCGAAGCGCGAATTAGTATGCTCGAGGAAAGCAGCGCGCGTGATGATGCGATATATTCGCCGTGGAAAATGAGAGCGCATTAAAGCCCTTGGCTCCGCTATGCTGCGCGGCGGTGCGCGTATATATCTGTCCGTGTTTATTGCGTGGATGAAATACCCCAAGGCGAGCAGGAGCCGGTGTATGCGCACCACAGCCAGACAATGTCCGTGTAGAGGCCGTAATCTTGCCAAAGTTCGGGCTAGCAACGGGAAACTCCGCCGGATTGCTTTGCAACGCGTCCTCTCAGCTATTCACCGTACACGGGGACTCGCGCGCACTAGTGCACACCCGCTTGATTAAGAAATTACAATTCGTCTCGTCGTCGTGCCACTGGCAATCAGTAACTGTGCGTGCCACGAGTCATAGCTAAGCTCGTAACGATCGACCACGGAAGGGGCCAAAGCTCGTTACAATTTACTCCAGAAACCATGAATTTTTCTCCTACGGAATATTCGATGGATTTTTCAAAGTTTAGAAGCACGAGAATTGCTTACTCCCGATTGTACTTTCGGCCTTACTCCGGTTTCGCAATGCGGAGGTCTGCTGGTATAAACTGATTTTCGAAGCATTCCCCTTCTAAACGGAATAACTTAAGCAGTCCGTGCAAAGCGTCGGTTATATACGACTACGAAATCATGCAAATGCTGTACTCGCGACCATATATCCGGCTGAAAGCGCGTCGCAATCCAGCAACGGACTCTTGTATCGCGGTGGATTCGTATCAAGGGAACGGAAACGCATTTCGTCGAGGAGGGCCGAAAATGCGGTGGGTTGGTCGATCTTTGCGATTACCCCGGGAACTGGGTCGATTTTAAATACAACTCCGCCGCATTGCGACGTCGTGAATAGCGGCGCGTTTGTCGCGACGACTTCTGTCATCTTCCGGTGTCGTCGACCTTTCTTGTTTCCCAATCTTCTACCGCAATACGCACAGTAGTTCGTAGAAGTATTCGAATGCTTATAGCATATAACACTTTTACGTACATTTTACGTGTGTTCCATAAAACATTTTGAAATTTCATTAGCGCTGGGACGAGACACGGTTACCATCTACAAGTCTGAAATCGATCTAACAATGTACCATATTGAAGCTACAACGTATTGAAGTTACAAACTACAAATACTTTCGTGAGCTACCTTATATTCTGAGCGTCTTCTCTTAATTTAAGTTAAAAATTCTATTTGTATATTATTTATATGGTTTAATGGAGTGTTATATCGTAAACCGAAAAATCGATTCGTAGTCGGCGGGAAAGGAGGTTGTTCACTGGTGCGGTATGAATCTTCAAACGACTGTAGTAAACGATTCCCTGACCGTCTCCCTGGCGACTGCATTTGCGACGCGTCAGACGAACATATATTGGAGCCGTATGGTGGAAGGCAATCGACAGGGAGGGAGCTCGCGAGATCCGTTTATCGTCCGTTTCTGTTTCCGTGTCGCTCGTTCCGTAATCCCGTGGTCCGTGTCGCGACCGAGTGTCACCGATTCGTACGATGCATCGCTTCCACCCTTATTCGAGCGATGAAGTATGCGCGGAATGCTATTGGCCCGACCATTTGATCGTTCCACGGAATGTGTTTGCAAACTTGTACGAATGCAGCAACTCGGATTTCTCGATAAAAGAAAAAAAGAAACGGGGGGGGGGGGAGAGGAAGTAAGAAATAAAAAGAAAGACGAATCACAGAATTTTTATGATCGTGTCTTCACAGAGTTAGGTGATGTTACTCTTCAATAACTGGATCGGAGATATAAATATCTGTAAATAGGGTTTATAAGGATTTTATAGAATGTAATATATTTTATGCTACATGCGACATGATAGGATTTCAAGGATTGCGAAGCGATTACTTCCAGTACGTGGTTAAAACTGACCTCGCTTTCCCACAGAAAAACGCCGATAATACAAATATAACAAGATATTTGACCCTAATCCCTGTACAGCGAGCTTTCATCGATGGTTTTCAGTCACCAAAGCTAACACATTCGTCCATACGAGACTTTTACTCCTTGTTTTTTAATGTTTAATCGAATTCACGCTTGTACCCGACATTACAATTATACAGAAAATACATTCTTTTCTTTGAATTTTTTGTCACTTTCGATTAATTCTAAATCGAAACGGTTCATACCCTAAATCGAACTATCGCGGACGACGTCAAAAAATCCGTTGACGACCAAGTCACCCCCTAATTAGCGTAGCTTGGAGCGAATCCAAGAACACCGTAGGTGAACTAGACTCAGGGCAGACGGTCGAACCGCAAACGTTTCGCATTCCAGGCAGCCGCACAAATCTCGGGGACGCGCGTGTGACGTTCTGATCGAGGAGAACATTCGGCGCGGACAACGATGGTCGCATCACTGACGAGGGATGTTCGAAGCCAGGATGGCGGTTTCGGACCTCGATTCCCTCCGCTGGCCCTTCACGGATCGACAAACGCGTCTCCGACACTCACATTGCACGATCTTGCTTCTTGCATGCTTGTCTGCGTATAATATCCCTGGACCGGCCAAATTTTCATGGAAATGAATGGTCGACGATAGGGTTGCTCGAGGTTTTTTTGCAGTTGAAACGTTGTTGCTACGGTCGATAAAAAATATCGTACGAGTATTTGTAAAATTGGTGAACTCCTATTTCATTTTTTAAGTAACTGTTATTTAAAATTTTATTTATTGGTGGATATAAAACTGAAAACAAAAATAAAACACGCGTCGAACGTGGTAGTAAAGTTCTGTTCAATTTTTTAATGTACACAGTGGGATTGTACACAGACCAATATGATTTAGGTATATGCACAATAATAGTTATACCCTCCATCAAATAGAAACGTAACTCGTTTATTGTAAATAACAGGAGTGAACCTGAATTTCCAGTCAGCAGAACGGCTGACGCGTATAGTTGATGGTTTTATGTATCGAAATTGAACGCGCTCTATTGGCAAAAATTTACGAAACTGTTATCAACAGCTATTTCCGTCTCGAAAGAGAAAATAGAAATTGCGCCTACCAATAAATCCGATCCCATTGCGCGAAACAATTTTTCGTTACAAATCGCTATAAAACTCTTTAGTGAAAGAAGAAAAAAGATAATACAGCCTCTCGCTTCTCCTTCCTCCATCGCTCTGACATCTGTTCGTTCTTTCTTTCATTCGTTCGTTCGTTCGTTTGAGAGAAAGAGAGAGAGAGAGAGAGAGAGAGAGAGAACCCGTACATGCGTAACAGGAATAATTTAGTTTTCCGGGAAGTTAGAAGCAAACTGGCACCCTTTCTTCTTCCATTTTGCTCTCGAGGCGAGCCCTCTTGAGAGAGAAGTGGGAGGACGGTTACCAAAGGGCCGCCTACGGGGTTTACGACCCTCGAAAGGCCCTTGGCTAACGACGTTACGCGTCCACCGACGCGCCCGGTATACTTTAGGAGCTCTCCAATTAATTATTCCGCGGGATTTTGCTCCGATTTAATTACGGTTCTTACCATTTCGGTCCCCTTTTCTCTCTCGCTGTCTACTCTTCTCGTTCGTTCATTCTAGACCTGTCTCACTTTCTTCGTTCCTCTCATTTCGCTTCTCTCTTGTCGCAGCCAAGTCTTATCTTCGTCGTTTTCAGTTGCGGCGCTGCTGCTTCGATCTTGAAAGGCGAAGATGTGGATGGATTTCTTAATTAGGCAAGGCGACTCCTCAGCTCACACTTTAATTTTCTCAAGAACCGCCGAGTCGAGACCGTTCTTCTCGCGTTCTCGTAATTACTTCCCTCAAAATTATAACGTGTCCCACTCTCTGAATAACCGCGCGCTGTCCACCAAACGCGTTTCCTCCCCTTCTCTAATTTCATCCCTGATAGTAGTCAGCGCTATCCTGACAGGAACGTCGATAAAAGTTGGAAGAACGGCATTAAATCGGACGTGCCTCTCGATGGCAGAATGGAAATTAGGGTGACTCGACGCACGAGTTATTGGCGTGTAATAGAATCGGGACAAGAGGGCGTACAGTTCTCCTTTTTATCGATCGTCCACCGTCGATTTTTGCCCTCTGATGTTCGGCCATCGTATCGTCTGAATTCGAGCGGAAATCGTATAAATAATTCGCGAGGGAAAACGTTTCCTACCCCTCGGTTCGTCCCGCTGGACGCGACACCGAGACGTCTCTCGATTATTACCGTCGTGCCTGGAACCAGCGGCCACGGTTAATTCACCGTGAATTCTGCAGCTGCTGACGATCGAGCAAGAAGTATCGCGTCGCGTACCCTTTTGTCCTGGATCGTTGATTCGTCGCGAAACATGAGGAAGAGAAATGGAGATAGAAATGTGACCGTCGAACGTCGATTTCTCGGTCTTTGACAAGGTCGTCGTTTTATTAATAGTTACTCGTGATACGTGAAATATTTATAGAGGTAAGGACTGGATGGAAAGCCGATACGTGCACGTCGATTCGTGACACCCGAGCTCGTTATCTGACCAGTATCGAACGGTTGTGGGTGTCGCAGGAAATCGAAGGCTCGTGGAACTCTTAGAAGGACGTTGAATTCTGCTGTGTCGATTCTATCCTGTCTTCGAGGAACGGGCTTTCGCGTCAAGGTTACCATAACTGTCGAGAACGTGAAAAATTAGAAAATCGAATAGGACTTTGAAAGTTTGGATCTTTTTATCGAGTCAATTTTCGTCTAGATGATAGAAGTTATCTTGTCCCTGGGGATAGAACCGCAGGCGAGCGTGTGTTACGAAGAAAAACGGGAAACTAAATAGCCGAGCGCGTCGGCGGTCGCTCGTACGGAAACGCTGGTAGAAAATCACGCGTCAGCTCCAACAATTTTGCGGTCGCGGCCGACTACGCGGTAGGCAGGCAGAGAGGCAGACAGGGCCGTATTATTTGGCGATAGAGGGTCCGTTTGCGGGGGGACGGGCTTTCCCACTGACGCGGCATAAAATTCCAGCGATCTCTGCCCTCCCCGGGGTAATTTCTCCCTCCCTCTCTCTCTTTCTCTCTCTCTCTCTTCCTCTCTCTGCCTACCTCTCTCTGTCCTTCTCCAAATGTCTTCTTCCGCGGCCTCTATAAGCGCGTGCCCCTAAAATGAATTCAGAGACTTGGCGGCGCGGTAGTTCGTCCCTTTTTGAAATTTTTCGCCCGTAACATCCCATTCCGGCGCGCGAAATTTAATCTGCCGCTTGCAGTTCGTTGAATTAAAATATATGTGTAGAATGTACATGTGGGTATACAAACCATAGAGAGAGTGAGATAGTGCAAGAGGGGTGAGAGTAGGGCAGGTTGGTTGCGTAATGAGAACGGAGGATTGTTCCGTCCTGTACACACCTCAAACGGTGTTTCAATTTAATAATGGCGTTTCATTACGCGGCCAGAGCAACGCTGGCCACCGTCGAGGGCGATGTATCGCTTTTGACCGAACAACCGTAACGAGACGCCGTGCAAGAACGCGTTTTTATGTATATTTCCTCTTTGCGCTTCCTTCTGAAAGTTCGCAATTACGTCGCCGGACAACGTTTCCGTCTGGCGAATCTGCACCGCCTGCAAACTTTCGCGGCATCGTTATTGCGTTCTACAACCCCTACCTCTTTCTCCTCCCGCGAACCGGGAAATTATTTACAGCGGCGAACGAACGGAAAGAGGAAGAGACTTCGGAATGATCGAGACGAAGCAGTCGTTGCTCTCTGTTCGATGGAACGAATGGAGTCTGTCGAAGCTCGTTACCACGAGAATTAGTCAAGCAACCGGTTTACATTGATAGCCGCAGGCCATCCGGATAACGTGCACAGGAAGATTCAGATATCTCTGTGTGCACCAAATTAATGTTCTCGGAAAGTAAAAATAAACCTTCTGATATAACACAAACATATTCGCAGAAAAGTTTCTTTTAATTTTTTAAAATAAAAGACCGGTGTATATTTAAATCGAAAACTCAATTATGTTGTTATTAACAAATGATACGTTCATCTCTCTCTGTACAATGAAGTTGTTCTGAAATAACTCGAGCGAGTCAGAGTATTTGCAACTACAACGAGCCACCTAAGCGTCCTTCCGTCGAATCCCCGGGGTAGAAAATGTATCTACCTGAATTTGCGGCCTCGCGAGATGTTTAGTATGCCGAGACACGCGGCGTGTTCGAGGCACATTAGCGACCTCCCCCAGGAACCGATGACATCGGTGGCGAGAGGTTGGTGGTTGCAGAGGGATAGACAAATCTGAGGAAACTCTCTCTCCCTCTGTTGACAGGATGGGAAGACGTCCCTCCGTTCGATAATCGACGCAAAAAAAGGACGAAGAGCTAATGGTGGGCGCGATGCTGGTGATTCGGAAAATTGTGGATCGAACGTCGTATAATCGAGCTAATATCATCGACCCTATTCTCGCTTATCCACGACACCACCTACCTACTTGGCTTTCCCTCATTCTATCCTGTCTCCGTCCTCATCACATCCCTAACGTTCCTCTCGCGTCCCCTTCCAACCTTCGACGACTCGTTCCACTTTCTCAGATACAGAGAGCGAAGATCTGAAGGAAATTTCACTAGGAAGCTTCATTTTCCAGGATGATGCCTCCGCTTAAAGCCCGCATTCCTACTGTCACGCTTGTCCTCCAGGAAACCGCAAAAAAACTTCTTTCTCGGCCTGATCGTCGAATTCGCACGTGCAATTTTGACGTTTCGGAGTCCAGAAGAAAACTGGCCGCTTTGAAGCGTATTCCGTTTCGAGATTGTTTATACGTCGTTGATTTTATCCGATATCTTCCACAAGCTTTATGGTATTAAAGACAAACGTTAACTTTACCATGAAATATGAATAAAGGACCATGAAATAAAAATTAACATATTAAATACCAGATCTTAGTAAATATAGAGGTATATTAACGACAATGACGACACGGTTTAATTCGATTTACGCGTGTGTTAGTAGCGGCACGATCGAAAAGCTTGGACACGACACACCGGTTGAGTCATCGCTCTTCCCGTTCTCGGAACGTCTACGTTTCAGGAAGCACTCGAACGTAGAGCGTAGGCGTTATCTACGAGCCTCGTAGGGCCTGTACTAGTCGTGGTGTAGTCGGTCGATCTTCCGCCATGGCTCAGCTCTTTCCAGATCGAAAGTCGAGTCATGGAAATTAATCCTAGCCGAAGCTGTCCCGCTATTCGTCCTCGTTCCCCTTACGTCCACTTTCTCAAAATTTTTCCTGCCGTTTGACACCATCTAATGGGAAAGCGCTACGAATATGATACCGTATTCTCTTTCTCTCGTTCCCTATCCGCCCCTCCCTTCATCCGTCCGGTTCTCCTCCGTTCGAGCCATTTCGAATTCGCCGGACGACGCTCGGCGTCAGCGTTTCTTGCACCCCGGTGATTTCTCGCAACCATCGTCTTCCCTCGTTTCCGAACGACAACGTTTGCAACGACGTGAAGGAAGACGACTACAACGACGACGACGGAAGCAACGACAATGAGAACGAGGACGTTTGACATTCTCGAGGCACGGAGGGTACACTTGTTCGTTCGACTGTTTTCACGAGCAGAGCGAAGGATAGTGTACGTATCTACTCTTACCTGGCAAGCGATCTCGATTCTGTCAACGATCGAGCAATCTTCCACTCTCAAACTCTTCTTCGTATCTCTTCGTTATCTGTGAACTTTTGCTCGATCAATATCCGTGTGCGGTCGGTCAGCTCTTTCAGGTTCGATGACGAGAACGAAACGATTCGTCGGATCGAGAGTACGGCAAGAATCGTTTGAAAAGAAGATAGATGCTGGAGATAGAACGGAGATGCAGCCTCTTACTCCTTGCGCTTGCGGAAGGCGTCCGCGTTCGTAAGGAGTTATATGTCGGGATACACGATGCATCTGGACGATGTTCGTACCATTTGGTAGCCGAGTCTTACCACCCTCTTGGGCGCCATCTATCTACTCTCGCTCTTCTGCCGCCCATCCCACAGGAGTAATTTTCTTGACTCCCTCCCTCGTTTCTTTCCCGCTGGGTACTTTCCTCTTTTCATTTTTCCTACCCACCACCGCCTCTTCTCGTCGTCCGTTTCACTCGCTCGTGAGTACTTACGTCTTCTTCCGCTTGGCTCGCTCGTAGCTCGCTCTCGGTGTTCTCATCCGCGCCCACCCCGGGTATCCCTGGTGCATATACGATCGCCACAGCCGCGAGAATTGCGAGGAACGTTCGTTGCGCTGCGGGCGAACCACCACCGCATCGAATGTCCCGCGGGAACCTCAATCTACTCCATCCTCTTACTCGCGAAGTTTATCTTTCATCCTCGTGGTTCTCGTCACCGGTTCTCTGGCTGCTCTCCACGCTGCTCTACCGCTGCGTCGAGTTAATTGTCTCTTTATGTACCTTTCGACGATGCCTCTAATGCTTTCGAGGATCCCTCGCGTGCGTTTACTCGACTCAGCAGGGTTATCGTCGTCCCATGGTTACACGCTCGCGCATCGTTGTCATCGTCATCGACTCTCGTAGCCTTAACTAAGGATACACCTCTATTTACAAACTCTTGGCCCCTTTCAACCGAATAATCGTGTTAATGAATCGAATCGTCGTCGAGTTCGTGTTTTCCAAAAACTCACCAATTACCGTGTTGTTTGCCAAAAGCCTCCAATGAATCATAACGTGTGATTCATGGGCGTACGTGTTACGGCGATGTACATGAAATACGTCGGGAAGGCGGACGCTCACGTGCGAGCCACGGTCATTCACGGGGGTTCGAACGTAAGTAAAAGGGACCCCCACGACTTCGACGACCCCCCAAGATCAAGATAACGAGCTTACGCCCCTAAAGCCGGCTTAATTAAAGGCCATTCGACTGAAATCGTGAGCACCGGAATGGTAACTCCGAAAGCACCGATCCTATCGTATGGACCCGTGTGCACACCTGTTCCACAAAGCGGTGCTCCCACGCTTCGGACTTGTTTCTAGCGTTCATTCTTCGGTCCTGTTATTTCTCCATAGCTTAGCCTAATAACCGTATCCACGAAAAATTGCGTAACTTCCTGATATAGTTAGATGCGAACAAGAAGATTCTTTTATAAATGAAGTAAAGGTTACTGTTAGAGTTTGTTTGGAATCAATCGACCATTCAAGTTCAACGAGTAGCGCTTTCCCACCACTGAACGATCTTCTTTCTTCAAAGACTATTCGATATCCCATCTTTTCTAAATCACAAGGTTCGTCTTGAATTTTTCTCGCTAAATATCGCGTGCTAGCTAATCGGGAGCGATAATGACGAATTAATGTGTGATTAATAGTTATTCCCCCGGACAAGGCAGCTGCTTATATACGCGCACGAAGCGTAAATGGACATGAGCTACGGTAGCGTGCACGCTCGTGTAGGAACGTGTTTGTAGGCCATTGTGGAAGGGCTCGATGGCTCTCGGTTTAATTGAGGAAACACGTGACCGACTCGTTAAAAAAGGAGACGGAAAATAGAGGCAGTCGGTGTCTTTCTCGTGGCTCTTCTAATACTTCATCGTGCAGTGTCCATCGAGCACGCCAGCCCTTTCCCTCTTGGCATTCGGACGGGTCCGAGTACTCGAGCCTGTTTCACCCCCTGAACGCTTGTCTGTTCACTCGTTCCGCGTGCGCGCAGCACGCATTCGTGTAAACAACGCGATCCAGGGGAAGATGAAAGAGAAAGATGGGAGTGGAACAGAGATAGATAGAGGAAGGGGAACAAGAGAAGTGATAAATGGAGTTAAGGTATGTTGACCGTGGACCGTGGAGGGGAGAGAATAAAAGAACGAACGAGATAGGTGTGCAGCTAAGAGTGGAAGGAGATGGACGAAGCAAATGGAGAAAGACGAGAGCAAAAATGGTCGGGATCGACGAGCAGAAAAATTTCATTATCCTCGCATTGAATCGGGATCGAGCGGTAGGTCGGGGCGCGTCCCTGAAAAATCTGTCGTCCCCGTCGATTCAGCCCGGTCGCCTGCTGGAGTGGCGCCGCCGATGCTCGTTGAACTTCCGTGAGGGACTCATTTAACTTCTTTCGTTTCAGGAGCAATTATTTCGTTCGGAGATCGTTGAACGCTGAAATCATTTCTCTTAGATCGAACGTTTCGAACAAGTCGTTCACTCGGGACTAGAAATTTCTATAAATTACCGTCAAAAAGCCAGAGAACTTTAATTTCAAAATTGTACACATGCCATCGTCGACAAAATTGTCGCAGCTATGAAAGTGCAAGAATTTGCAGTAAACGAAAGGGAACGAAACCTGAACATAGAGTTATCTATTAGAAATAATAAAATAAGAGGAGTGGAAGACGAAGTAAAACTCACTATTATGGGTAACAATTATTCTTGGTAGACAAACTGTAAGAAGATTCACGTGCACATAAACAGAATTACTTGGAGTTAATTAAACTTAAGCTTCTTAAACGCCATTCTTACATCATCTTAATCAGGGAACCATATTTTTTCACATGGCTGGCATTAACGTCGCTTACTTGCGTCTCTTACGCGCCGTTGGAAAACGCTTATTAGTATTCCTGGCACGCGCGTGGATAACGAAAGGGTGCTCGCGCGTTAATAAAACTTTCAAAACGGAGCCAGTCAGACATCGAATCGGTTACGGGATTAACCCCTTTAACGAATGCTCACTTGACTTTTAATAACGGTTTGCGTCGTCACCGCGTTACGTTCCGACGGTTGCGGGGGCGCAAAATGAAATTTATGACGCGTCCTCTTCGCGTCGCTTCTCCGCAACACCAGCTTCCGCTTCACGAAGCGACGACCATTCTTTTTCATATTACGAACTAATATTGTCACGCCGGAGAGATGAGTAAAACGCTCGCGTATAAACACGCGACTTAACCGTGGGAGGAGCGAAGGAACGAGCAACACGGAACATGCGGTTCTTTATTAAAAGTGCAACTTTCCCCTTCGCTCGTCCCATGTACTTCTTTATGGCTGGTAACCACGACCCTCGCGCGTCTCGTCGCGTCGCCATGTAAGGATTCACCGATCCCTGGTCCGATTGCTCGATACCAACTTAATCGTGGCCCTTCTACGCTCGTGCTGAGTCATGCCTTTTACCGTTGTTGGAAGTGATTCATCTTTGAGATTGATGCTCTGTGGAGACTCATGGAAAGTGTAATTATAATCCTTTTACTGAAGTCTCATTATGAATTTCGTAATATTAATAAGATTATATCGTAGGTGTAACTAATGTCTGGATCGTGAATATTCACGAATTTGTCTATCTGAATATTTAATTTGAATTTTATATTTAATTTATTGACAGTCGATAGTCGATAATATCAGATTTTTCAGAACACCTTGAACGGAAATATAATGCCATGAACTCAATTAGTATCGTCGAGTCGATATAGAACAAATCGAGGACCAGATACTGCTTACTTAATCATGTGTCTTAGCTTTAAAATTGTCTCCTCCGTTCTCTTTCATAATTTCTTACATGTGAGAATCAGAATGAGAAAAGATTTTAAATAACGGAAATAGGGTAAAAGTAGTTCAGAGGTTTAAGAAATCAACGATCCTATATCGAATGTACTTAAATAGTATCACCATTTTCGAACTAAGCAGAAAAGTTAGAAGCATCAGAATTTCTTCGACTGAACATAGATCACCATGTCACCAGAATGTACAATGAATTGCCAACCGCAGCAACTCAAGTTTTCGAGGAACTTCCGCAGAGCATGGCGAAACATTTCGGACTCACGAGGCGCGTGTTGCGTTTAATTGTCGCTGTTGTCTGCAAGATTTCCCTTTACCATCGAATCACGAGAATAAACGTTCAAATTATAGTTAATTCGATGCATCAATTTGCAGGAAAATTTAATCTTGAACTTCCAAAACATATATTTAATATCTTTTCGTATTATACGAGTATGCTTATTATTTATATGGAATAGTAAATGAATTTCTTTACGAAACTTTAATAATCACCGCTCATTCTCATCGATTCTGCGAGATTCGCCTTAAAACGCGTCAAAGTTTCCATCACCGAGCTCCAACAATTTTTCGGGTGGCGCGTTCTCGCAGACACGCTCAAGAGGGTGGCAATCCCATGACAACGAGAGGGTGGGGGACAGGCGAGTTTACGAAGGAGAAGGAAGGTTGTCTCTGAAAGAGACTAATTCGCGAATTTCGAGCGGGAATGACGGCGAGAAACGAAGGTGAAAGACCGAAGAAAACGGGCGGCGAAGGCGAAGACGGAAGCGGTGCGCGGAGCCGGAAGGGGCTGGGGAAGGGAGGCGGGCTTTCAAGTCGAGGGTGCAAGAGTCGGGGAGATAGCGTCGCCTTTGAGAGGGTTGCGAGTTTCCGGGCGGCAAGGACCATGGAGAGAAGGATCCTTATATTTCAAATTAAAGGGAAATTCGAAATACCGACCACTTTCACAAAGCCCCTGTGCTTCTCGCTCTTTCTCGCAATTCCCTGTCCTCCATTCTCTGTCGGCCGCTTTCGTTCCGTTCTATCTCTTTTCAGCCTCACAAGCGTACACGCTGTCCTCCTCCACCACTAACCCCCTCCGCCACCTCCTGGTCGGGGTATTTAAACTTTTCAAATTGAAATTGTTTTCGATATCCAAGCGAGTGCTCTCGAAAGAGAGAAAGGGAGAGAACTAGAAAAGGAGGAGGAAGAAGAGCAGAGTTCGGAGGACAGCAAGCGCGCACGCCTCCGTTCGATGAATTTTCCGGTGGCTTTAGACGGCGGGACGATTCTTCAGCATGCTCTTTACGTTTTTCAACCCCGTTGCAAACCTCTTCTATCCTACGGTCCTTCACTTCAACGGTAGTCGGTCCTTCACTTGAACGTTTTGAACACTTTACTCAATCCATGACCCACGGCATATTATATCGCGCACTAATTACGACGTAATTCGGAAAGCTACCGCGAACGGGATTTTTCCCACTCGGGCCGCGCGTATCTATGTGTTGTTAGCCACTTCGAAATTCCAGCAATTTGCGGCATCCACGGGCCAGTTATCTCCCAACGAGAAACACGACGCATCGCGGCTGGCTTTCGTCGCCGAACAAGACGAGTGCCGCTCGTTTCGCGGTCGAGTGTCTCCGTTTGAATTAAAATCCCTGTAAAACTGCCTATCTTCCTCTCCCTCTCCCTCTCTCACTGATTCCCCATGGCCGCCCTCTTCCTAATTGACGTCATAAAGACCGACTTCTGTCCGTTCGTCGAGTACCCTCGCGATTTTATTGTTGCCGTTAACGCGATTACTTTACGCAACTGTTTGACGCCCTATTCTACCACTAATTTCTCTATTTGGACTGTCTGTAACCATCACCATGAATTTTTGAAATTGCACAAATTTACAAGATATTACCCTGGTTCTCTCTTTTACTCGGGTCTTAATCATTGCAATTCGCATTTATCGTAAGATAAGAAACGAAAGGACTCCATTTCGATTTGACTATCGAAAGAAAAACAACGAAAAATGAAAGAAAGGAAAAGATTGGGTAGCAAACTCAGTTAGCCTGACAGCCACGTAGCACGCGCTCTTTTCACCCGGCGATAAATTCCAAGTCTGTTGAATCCTAATTAGAATCTGGCGCTTATCTCCGGCGCCAGCGTAAAATGCATAGGAATGCCTGATCCTAAAAACAACGAACCGGTCACGTTCGCGCGATAAACTCGATCCACGTGGTTGTCCTTTTGTAGCCGTGTGTTCCCGTGCCGCTCGTCCATCTTGCCACCGCGAAACGTTTTTGCCACGCGACGACTTATTTTCCAATTGCACGGATATACCGAGCGCGGACGGCGTCATTGTGCCCGATGTAGGTTGTCAGGTTGGCGACGTTCCCTCGGTGCACGGTCGACCGGCAGTCGCATAACAAAGTAGCGTAAAACAATAGTGCGTGTTTTCTCTCCCCTCCAATGTCTCTGTTCCGCAGGCATTCCTGTGTTCTCGCTTTTCTCCGCGACGTTTCTCCTAGATATTCCCGTCCCTATTTTTTTCCCTTCTTTATCCTATCAACGTGTTTTCATCTTTCTCTTTCAGTTGTTTCTTTTACCTTTGCCCCGATGCGAGACAACACACAGTCGACACAATGGTATCACACGATAATGGCGTGCACCGCTTCTCTCGCAATAATACCCGCGCTGTCTGACCGCGTTAGGCTGAAACTACTGAAATTCCAAGCTCTGTAGCAAGCTGACTAATAGGAATTATATGGGTACTTTCCTGCAACGGAGATCTGACTATATTGTATCTATTATAATGTTTAACGTACTAATCGAAAGCAGAACGCACTGACAGCTGCGCGGTTTCTGTATCTGAAAATCGGTATTCATCGTGTTTCGGATTTTCAAAGAAAAAGTTACGGTTGGGAATATTGTGGGGTACGTCAGAATGATGAGCGTAGTTGCTTCTGCAATATTGATTCATTATAGTATAGTGAAATATGTATACATACAAACATGCGAAATACATTTCTAACCTACAGACTGAAACAAAATTTCAATATGAATAATATATAATTGAATGTGAAATTGAATAAAAATTGTATCAAATTAATTTGTATTATTCCAATTTCCTTTTATTTGTATTATTTGTTTCTATTAATTTCCAATCTTTCGCTCAGAATTACGACAGTAGCCATTGACACATCACAAAGCAAAAATGAGTATTCCATCCTCATTCAACCACCCAATTCCAGTCATCATCCTATAGACCAAAGCATCGTCGTCATTTTCTTTCTTTCGATGCGGCGTATAAATAACTAATTTGAAATCCTGTCGTATCGAGAAAACTTTGATCAGTTTCTGGTTGCGCACAGCATCTGTATGATGGAAAGTCGAATGCGGCTCAGACGCGGTGCCCAGCCGCGTTCGATCGCGCAAACCATGCATACTTCATGACTCGTGTTTACAAAGTTTCCTTAAACGTAAGCCGCGAGATCACGTTTGAAATTGGTACTTTGTGCCTTCCCGTTTCACGCCGTTCCCTAACGTAGAGTGTGTTCCAGCCCGTGCGTTGAATATTTCCACCGACTGAATATTCCGCGTGAAAAATCGTGCGCTCGCCTTCTTCCTCGAGCGCAAACCCTAAGTTTTCCCACTGATCGTCGAACAAAGTTGCAGCGATACGGAACTCTATCGCGATGGCGGCTGTAAACGACGATTAAGAAACGGAGCGGAAAAGCAGAGTCGTGGCCAGGACGCATTTAAATTCCGTGGACGTCCAAAGTTGGCGCGGAAACGATCCGACTGGACTTCAGCCCCATATCTTTGCGCGTTAACGCGACCCAGCTCGCCGCTTACGTACGAACGTGCACGCCAAGAAGTTACTCAACTTTTGATACGCGACGTTTCGGGGACTTCCTTAATTTCCGGCTACGCGGACTCTTCCGGATGGCGTTTTACTCGACAGCAGACAAGAGTTCATTAAGGTTTTAAGGGCCGACGTATATTCTGCGAAGAGACGGGACACGGCGGGTCGTCTCTCAGCATTGCTGAAACCGACGTTGGATTTTCTGGATAACGTCGCCCAGGCGCGGAAAATATTCCAGTTGCGACAAGAGGGATAGTCTAAGTTTAATCTTCCCGAGTTAAAAATCTGTGCTTTATCTTCGTCTCAACAGAGGTTCAAAAATAGCTTGCAATTTTCCTTTGTCTGGTGGATGCTTTTGATATATTGCTAATTGTCTAAAGACAGTAAGTTCTCTATGCATCACTTAATTCTCTTACTTTCTTGAAATAAAGAACGTGGAAACCGTTCGATCAAATTAGTTCGAAAGCGACGTTCCAGCGACGATATCGCAAGACAGTGAATACCGTGACACTTCAAAGACGAAAATTAGCTCTTTGATCGGGCTTGGAAACGCTGGACCGAGGTTACTCGTTGGTTTGTTCGTTCGCTCGCGACACGATTTTCGAGCGTCTCGCCGTCGACTGGTAAAAGAGGTCGAGGCGAGAGAGTATCGAAGAGAGGCAGCGTGTGGCTCGAAAAACCGCAGCCTGTGAAATTCGACGCTGAGGTAATTTGAGAGCCGTGAGAGGGTTGTCGGGCCAAGGGATAAGCAGGGGACCAGGTTTGACGGTGGTTGGTGGCAACGGCAGCGGCAGCGACGGCGGTTGGGGGTGGAATTTCGGATAGACTGGTGGGTTTGCCGCTCGGGTTTCTAAGTTTATTAAGTCCTACCGCGACTCGCCTTATCTAGCTCTCGGAGACTTCGTCGTCATCCACGCTGCTTCCTCTCCCTAACCTTCCACCGGTGTTCGTAACCCTGTCCCCTTTTCCCCTCTTTCTGGTTCGTGCTTCTTTCGTTCTATAGCCCAGCGCCGACCGTAAATTCATATCTCGAATAATTTTCACCCGGACGCAGAGCGGGCAACCTGGCTAACGGCCAGGATTTCTCGTAAACTCTACTGGCTACCCCGTGGCTCTCTCGCTTCTCCCGCTTTTTTCACGACGCTTCACCTCTACAAACCCTCGAGTTTTCCACGTTTCTCTCCTTTGTTCTTCTCCACTGTTCTTACCTCACGCGAAGAAAAAGCGCTCTTATTCTTTACCTCGCCTCCCACCGATTCCAACCGAATATCGGTTCGCTCGGTTCAATCGTATTTCACCCGCAGACACCACTGGAACAGCCGGCCGAGAGAGCCAAACGTAATGCCTCCCTTTGAGACTTTTCTTTCGGCTAACTCTCGCGCGTCCTTCGCGATAATTTTCCCCCATCGTTCGTCGTGCGAGTTATCGTTCCTAGCCACCTGGTTTTCTCCTAGAAAAAACCAAATCGTTTCCCTTCGTTTCTCTCTCTTTTCGTAGTTCCGGGCAATATACCGATATGTACGATAATTCCCAAAACTAAAGTGTATCATCATGAAACGGTTGCGAATTAAAGAGGCGTGCTGCACTCGAGAGAGCCGTGGTCGGATAACAGCGGCAGTTAGGCGAATTAAAACCGTGCGACCGGCTAAGCTCCTTATCGACCGGTATTAATTCCGTGTACACGCGCATATTTCAAGTTGATCGTGGTAACGAGCTTCGCAGGTAGATCGAACGAACGAATCGAACCGCGCGCGTGGCTCTGGAAACGCGTTGGTTCTGCGCCGGAATAATCGCGATACTTCCGCTTGTCGCACGGCCGAAGGGGGAAGCTGCGTTCTGCCTCTCCTCTCCGCTGCAATCTCTGCTAACGATGTTAGTCGAAGGACGCGCTCGTTAGCGTGACACGATTGTACATGCCGCCTCGATTGTCCTCGCCCTGTTCGGGGAAAGCATTACGTCAACCTGGACATCTTCGAAGACGGAGGCGGAAACGCCTCACAGCCCACCCCGTAATGCGTCCCTCGAGCAGTTTCCTTACGCTCGACCGAGAGGAAACGGACGATAAGGCGACGATTCGCGTCGATCTGAAGCCCTATTCGTGTTCCCTTTGGTTTACAAGGATACCATTCTTTGAAAGTTCTTTGCAACCTTGACTTTTTGGTGCCTGAAGTTATTTGCTCCAATTTATATTTTACTTAGTTTTGTCTTGTAAGAAGAGGATGTTTCGAATACTAAAGTTTTTTTTTGTTTTTACCAGGGTAGGTTTAAAGGAATACAAGAACGACAGGCTGTTGCCTAGGATACTATACCCTAGAATTTTATGCCTTCGCAGAATTCCCTGTACGGTGTTACACTGCGGAAGACTATTTCCTAAAACGTTACCCTCTGGAATACCGTTCCTTGGAATACTTAAACCCTCAGGGTATCATCCCTCGAGTACTGTTCTCTGGGATACTGCTTCCTAACGTTGCTCTTCCTAGATGAGTATCCTCTGGAATACTATCCTCTAGAATGTCCCTAGAATATTATGTAAATCCTGCTTTTCCTTACAAATCGACGTATCGTTTAACTTCCAAGGTGCATTGTATCTTTCGACGTTTCCTCAGCTTGGCATCGTCATGCAACATGCGCCATGGAAAAGGATCACGCATACGTCATCATTAGCGATTCCAGAGCTGAAAGAGCGCCCTTCGAAAGAAGTAGTAGCTTCCGTGGGTCTCATCCGATCGGCAATATGCCATAGGAATAGCACCCTCGGGATTGATAAGCATTAGTATTCCGTGAACACCACGGTCTACCGTACCCCCTGCTGTTTTCCGGTTCGAATTTGCGCGTGCGTGTTCCGTTCATGTAATGGCAAAGACCCGATCTCTGGTGCGGTGGTAAAATATAAAACATTTTACCTCTGGCCTTTGCGATCTGGCTTGGCCTCCCGAAAGCAAATACAGGTACAAAGGGAGATTGTATAACAACCGGGCTTGAAAAAGAAAAAATCGGGAAATATTTATGGCCGCCGGCCGTTCGTCGCAACGCGAGAAATCTTTCTCTGCCGCCGCTGTCTTATCGATGCCTCTTTAATGGCAACGAGACGTTGATAGATGGAATTTTAAATACTCTTAGTGGAAACAATAAAGTTCACTCGCGTGTACTATGTTCCTCTTTATATCGTGCTGAAGGTTCGATAATAGTTGTTGAAGTATACATTGTATTTAGTAGTTGCTTAAAAGTAGGTTAAGGGGCCTCGATCTCTAAGTTCTAACAGGGTTGAATTTCGAATTAATTTATCTTTATTACGATCCCTATTATATTGCGATAATCTGTTGTACTGGGAAGTTCTTAAATATACTCTGTTTGGATTTAACCTAAACTTTAACTAAAACGAAATGAATGGAACAATCAAACTATAAAACGATGAAGATATTATGGCCAAAATATCCTAACTATGTTTCCAACGGCAACAATAAAATTTCAATGACTCCAAGAAGACAACTTCCAAGAATTCAAACAGCTCGACCAGAAAGTATAGTCGTCTTTCAATTTCGAAGTCGCCATAGGTCGAAGAGGATCGTGGCAGAGGGTGTATCAAGCATACGCATCTCCTAATCCTACTCTGCATATTAAGCGATTCTCGGTGCTACCCCGTAGTCCCGATATCAAGTATTCCGTCCCGGATAGACAGCGTCGGCACGTCACTCATGAACTCCATGCCGTGGCATATGCCGATGATTGGCCGCCGACCGTCAAACTCATCCCTCGCGTTTCGATCCCCGACCATGTGTGCGCACCCTTCCGTGTTCCAGACGTGTGTAGGTGGCACGCGAGCGCGCACACGTCACCAAGTCGAACGAGCGTCGTCAAACATTTTGATTTCTCGCAGCTCGATGATTTCTCGCCCCGTTGAGCATAACGATCCGCCGACGTATAACAAGTTTGCATCAAGAGCGTCCAGCAAAAACCGGTAATGTCTCCCCGGAAGTCACGGTACGGCTGGTACGACGTGGTCAAGTTTCTTCTAACCGTTTTTCCGCTAGCTTGTTTCCAAGTCCAAATTTGTCGGTTCTTGTCGGGTGTTTTAGAGGCAAGTAGAGCAGATGCATTTTGGAAGTTTACTATAGCAACGGCGAATTGTGTAACTTGCGGAACGTTGGAGTATTTTAGAGCGAAGCCTCGTTCTGATTAGTCAAGAATTTACTTCGAGCAAGTTGAATCAGAGTAACTGGACTATTGATTAATCAGGAGAAAATTCTAAAAAAATGTTGCGTTAATACGTTGCTGAGTTTTAAGATCACATAGATATATTCTTATAACCAGCCGAATCGGAATCTTAAAGGATTTTGAATGCAAATCGATAGTACGTTAATCCGAGTTATTAAATCGTTCGAAATTGCGTCGTTCCTGGAATCTCACGCAAAGACAGATTCTCGACTTTATCGGGAAATCTCCGCACGATCGTTACACGGCTTCGTCAATCGCGCGTGACTCTCGCAAAATATTACCAGTTACTTGGCCGACTTCAAAGGACCGCGCTTTAATGAAAATCCCGAAGCTCGCCGGTGCGGCAATTGCGCGTTCGCCTTTTTATCCGTGTACCAGCGCCAACATTGACATCCCTTCCACCGGTTTTCGATATCAGAATTCTCACCGTTAAGTAGCTCGCCTCATTACGCAACGTCTTTACCTTTACTTAATAAGCTCGCCGGGGGTAGTCTGGCGCGCAATTACGTTCTTCCGCGTAGTTTGCTCGCGTCCTGCTCGTAATTCACGTTACAGCCTCGGCTTGCCGGGCGTCCCGCGGAAATTTCGCGTTTTCACGTTTCGCTCGTCCCCGATCGATTATAGCCCCGTCGAGTCCCCAGCCTCGCGTTCTCTTCCCCCTCCCCGTCTCAGCTACGAGGGGTGAGCGGAGAGCCGGGTCCCGTGTGCCAACCAACGACGACGATTATTTATTTATTTTGTCCTCCGTCGACCCTCTGTTTTCCCTTTTCCCCCCATTCGGGCCACTCTTGAAGCGCACTTCGTGCAGCAGAATGGGACACGGTCCGTGTTCGCAATTTGATGGCACACGGTCACCCACGCGGTCGTGACACGTCCAGCCTAATGAACCTCGCATGATAGAGTGCGACCACGAAGCAGCTAGCTAACCAACCTGACTGAATAAAAAAAAAAGTAGAGGAAGGCAAAAAGAGAAGAAAAATGTACGCGAAGAGGGGTGGGATAGAAAGGTGGAAGAAGGGAGGACGGCGGTGAAAAAGAGAGAAAGATAGTCGATCCGGGCGAATCAAAGAGAACGAGGGCGATAAGGAGGGAATGACACGATGAAGAGAGAATAGAGGGACAGATGGGGACAAGAAAAATGAAAAGCCGTCGACAGTGATTAATTGCATCGCGCCGCGCGACGTAACGAGCAATTAATTATTATCGGGTAATCAAATTGGCTGCTCTACTCTCTTCGCGTACCCCACCTCTGATTTACCGTCTCCTTCTCTTCTCCTCTCTTTCTCTCTCTCTCTCTCTCTCTCTCTCTCTCTCTCTCTTTCCTACTATCTCTGTGAAAGCGGCACGCTTTTTCACGCTGATCTCGTACGCGTCTCGTATTCGTGATTTTTAATTAGTCGCGTGCATCGAGCCGATATCTCGCTTCGAGCGCGAGGATACCGAGCGCATTTTCACACGCGAGCTGATCCTTTCATCTACCCCAGCGGGGTAGATAAAGTTGGTCACGCTGAACTTTTCCACCCTGCTCTGTCGCTTATCGCCGATCTCTCGATTCGAGCCTTCTCGAAACTTCCATCTCCATCTACTCCCTCGTTACGCCGACGAACCGTGATCTTCTTATCGGTGAAGAAATCGCCGATAAATATTATGCAAACGAACGATCGACTCTTCCCTCTTCTCGATTCTAACTACTCGGTCCTCTCTTATATCGGTTCGCGAGCAATCTACCGTGGCTCCTTTGATTCCGATCTTTCTTCGCTTTCTCGCGATTAGATCTTTTAAAACTATATTGACTAATTTTTGTACTTCCTCTCCTTTCTCCCTCACGTCGATGCGATCGACGAGGCACGTTGTTTCAACGTGTGTACGTGCACGGGCGCACGGTACTCCCAGTTTTCTGCATGACGCGTACCCCTTAGGGTGGACTTGCGACACGCAAGCATGCAAACGAACCTTATGAGTCAGCAGATCGCAGGGGTGCAGCGCGCGCGCGCGCGCTCGCATAAATTATCCACGAAAATTGCAAAGACCCGGTGAAGAAACGACTGTTTGCCGAATCGGATCGATCGCGTGTATGAAGCGACTCGACGAAACCAGGTTCGACCAGTGTCGAAATTATGCTTGTAATTCCGCGCGGATTTTCGTGCCGCACGAATGCCTCGTAATTCTGCCGCGTTAAGTGTAATTGCGCCGGTATGCGGGGAACAGTAGTGGTTGTGCAGGTGCAGCTCTTTGTGCGAGATCGTCGAACGCTGTGTGCACGAACAAGCTTCGGATCGTTTGACGAGATTTTCCTGTTCCTCTGCCGCGTTTACACAGTGGAACTCTGCGCATTATAAAATGATGGCCTGTTAATCGAGATCTACTCGTTCTATATTCGTTAAAAATTCCACCCTTAAAATTGGAATTTCATTTGTCTAACCAAATCGCTGAAAAAAAAAGAAAAAATGTGAAATGGCTTTTTGGCAAAATTTTATACCAGTGAGCTTTTCTAGGAAAATTCTCTAAGAAGATTCTTTCGTGTGGAATTATCGCATGAGAATGTATAATATAACCGTTAAAGGAAACCCTCGTTTCCGAAGCTTTGACTTCGCGATAGCACCATTTCAAATTTTACGCTCCCCGTCCTTTCTCCGCTTCCTTGTTTGGTCCGAGGTAGAAGCCGCGGTCGAATGCGCTCGGTGGTTGCCCGGCCGGCCTGAAATCGGGGAGGAGAAGGAGGCGACGAATTCAAAACGAGCTTGCCGGAAATGGAGAACGAGCTTGCCGGAGAATGAATCACGTTTGCACACAGTCACAGGAACGCGTGGTCGCGCGCGCGAATTGTCGGCGTCTCTCGGTCCCGTTCCAGACAAATCCAATTATTCGAAACGAGACCGCAAGCTTTTACGGTCTCGTTCAAGCCTATCTATTTATACGGTACGCTCGGACCCATGGGTTGGGGTGGAAATGTACGGAGGGCTAGCGGTTCCCTTCCTCTTCTTATCCTTCCCGTCGGCGTTCAGGGGGTGGCGGAACACACGCTCGAAACACACGTCCGTTTCCCTTTCTTCTCGTCCCTCGCCGATTCCTCGTTTTCAGCTGTTCCACCAACGCGTGCTGTCTCTTCTTCTCTCTTTCCCTTTCGTGAAATTTGGACGGCGTTCGCGTGTACGAGAGAATGATTCGTTTTGTGGATCGGAAGACACGCGGATGAAACGTGAAATATTGCCTTTAGGAACGTTGATGGATGAGCTGTTTTCTTTTTTCTAATCTAATAAATAAAATAATATAAAGTACGTCAAAATTATTTTAACATTTAAATGGAAGAGACATTTACGATTTCAATCGTTTCCTATTGTTTTCTATAATGTCAATATAAGTTTGACATATCCTATATTTTTTGAAACACGTTTGAGGTGTATGTATAAAAGCTTTCTTGTTTTATCTTCCCCGATTGCCCTTATCGAACGTGGCGCTTTCACCTCGAAGAGCAAACGAACGAGTCGTAGTTCCATGGCCAGTCTATCTAGTATTCGCTGGCTGATGCAGCGTGTTCTTGGTGCACGTGCAACGGTATAACACTAGCCGGTGTAGTGGTCGACGGAGAAGGGGCTCGTGGCAGCGGAGCGAATGCACTTAGCTGTAATCGCGACTGCGGGCGAACTGCAAGCGGCGCGTTAAGCCGACGACGGCCTCAATAGCTCGCTTCCGTGCAGGCCAGCCGGCGTTATTGCCGCCTAATGGCGGCTGCCTACCGGCTGCTAGCTCGCGGACCCCAGGACGCCTTTAAATGGCCAGGTTCTCCGGCTAAACGAGGATAAATGTCGCCAGTCGCTGGAACCTTAATCATCCAGGGAAACAGCGTTCGCGTAGTACCTGCGCTCTTCATCCTATCGGTCTTGTATCGGGTCGAAAGAAGCGGCAGGAAGTCGTTACATGTTGCGATTCTCGTTCGCGCTCACTGAGAATGAATACGATAACGTACTCGTAAATTATGAGCACTTAATAGTATGAGTTTTTGCAGTTTGGTGATTATTTCTGTATTAGTAATTCCTGTTATGTCAGCAGAGTTGTATCTTTTGCATTTTATAATATATTTGTTGGATTGGGGATATTTATACAGGGTCAGATTTGCATCGTAGAAATGATGAGTGATCGAGGACAGATAAGACCGTATAGGTTATATCATTGATTGTAAGTGAATAGAGATTTTCGAAGCATGATATCGTATGAAGATTTAACTGCGCGTGATAAAAGTACGTATTGGGATCTTCAGAAATGAACAGTTTTTAATCGTAATCAAATACTCACCATCTCGACACCCACTTTTACAGCTTCATCGATTTTTTCTTTGCGATCCTCATCCCTGGAAATTTCGTGGCACGATCCATTTAGGCTAGTACACTGCAGGTTCCAGGATCGATAACTAGTCGGTGAAAGTTTCCCGAAGGGTCGAACGTTTCCCGCTGCTATCGCGTTAATATTTCAGCCGTGTGTTTGCGATCGCCAAACAGTCGTGCGGGTTTGGCAAGCGGCGTGCCGGCGCGCGTTCGATCGAGCAAGCTCCGACGCCCGTTTGTCGTGCCTCGCGTCATTTAATGAGCCAGGAATTCCGAGGATTTTATCGCCGCTACAGCCAACGTCCCTCCGCTCGCGACGCCCTCGTACACAAACACGTGCTCGCATTTTAATGCAAGCGTGCCTACCGCGTTTTGCATTGGCTCGATCAATTGTTCATTTCACCGAGACTTACTTTCTTTTCAACATGAATCTTGACAGTCGCGTTCCTTGGATTGTTGACCTATTTCTATTATTAGTTCTAATTCTAATTAAATTAATTTTCTGCTCCATGGCTTCTCTAAATATCCATTCCCATCCACAAATTATGTATACGCAAAATGCTTAGACGTTTGTACTATTTGCAATAAAGCACACAGAATATACTGAAGCGACAATCGTAATCGATAGAAAACAAAACGAAGATCCAATGTTCCTTTTTCTATCTATATTCGTTCGTCCTAACAGGACAACGCTACCGTAACAGTACCACCGTATCCACACAAAAGTACATTCGGCTCTCTCAATCCACCTCCTTTCACCCTACAAACCCATTCCTCTTCCCAGCTACCTCCATTTTCTCTACTCTGGAATCCCCAGTCTCCGTAAAAAAGGGAAAAGGAAACATCTCTAACCAACTCGCTCTATGAATGCAATCTTCGTGGAACAGGTAAGACGCAACCAAATAGCATAACGCGTGGCTCTGTATACACGCGTCCCGCTGTTTTAACGGAGCGGATGCAATATGGTCCCGGTGAGATTGCTCATGGGGGTTGCATCAGCTTCCACCAAGTATGTTTGCACCCTGGTGTTCGTGGGTGGAAAGAGAAGGATCAAAGGTAAGACCAGCGGCCTCTCGTAATCCTGAAGTATATACGAGGTTGTGTACACGAAGAATAAGGGACCACCAAGCGAGTTTGCCTCCATTTGGCCGGCTGGCCGATTGTCCAACCTGCCGTTATTACGGATACACCAGATAATGTATCTGGATTTCTACCTCCCACAGACCCTCTCGCGTTCGTACGCACGTGCCTCTATATCAGTAGTCGTAATAACGCGGCTCGACCCGGTACATCGATCTTGATTTGCCCTGCTCCCGGACACCGTGATATTTGCTTTTAATTCTACCGTACAGCGGGACACGCTTATTTCTCAGCATGTTTCGCGAATGATGATTGCCAAACGAGATTTGGAATGGATGATTATGTTTGAAAATGTATGTTTGATTTGATGATGTTGAAGGTGGAGGAAATGTGTGAAGAATTTTATTAGATGAGGTTAGATGGTGTGACGCGTGATTGGATTATTAGAATGGAAATGTAATTTCTAAGGCTATTAGATAATGAATTGTCTTGCATGAAGTTGCACAATTCCTAGCAATCTATATTCGGTACAGAATCGTGTCAAACGAAAAATTTGCAAGTGGAAAAGATTACGAATATTTTGTTCGTGAAACTGGCAAAAGTCGTCTCTCATCGAGGAATTAGATTTTGTATTCAGTGTAAATACATGTTTCTAATGGTCGAGCCTGATTTGATCTACCTTCTTGCAATTGTCGTGAACTCAGAACAGTTTCATTCTGGGACCTAAAGCGCAAAGTGGAACCGCAAGCGTCGGTTGTGTTGTTTAATTAAAAAAGAAACGTTTGAACTGAGCCCTTGACCGAACCAACCGCTATTGGTTTATCTCTTCCATTCCTCGGTTTCGCACCGGTGTACACAGAACGGAAGGAGAGAAGGCGCCGCGGAGTCGAAGAGTTAACTAAACATGGGAAAAGTTGGCTCTCGCCTCGATCTCGAACGTGAGCCGGTGTAAATACCAGCCACTGGTGGTATTCATTAAGAATTTCCAGGCTCGTCCTTCTTTCGAACGGAACTTGCGAATTAAAGCCTTCCTTCTGATGTAAATCCTGCAAAAGAAAACGAACAATTTATAACAACTTCTGGTCTCTTACTAGAACGGGTATTCTCTCACTACGATGAGAAATTAAAGCAACGAGAAAAAGGAAACAATATGCAGAAGCTAATTTACAAAATTGCTAGAATTAGTAAAAGATAATTTATAAAATATTCAATAAATTGAAAGAACTCTCAATTTCTGAAAGAAAAAGAGAAGATAATGTAAGTACAAAAGCGTATGACGAGAACGTGGTTGAGCGCTGATCCACGAGAATTTTCTTGTACGCGTAGAATCGCGCGTTATAAATTTTCCCTCCGCCTAAGAAGAGAGCCACGCGAGACGGTCTCTGGTCGCGTTCCATCCGGCTCAAACTTTCTTTTCGCGCTCGAGAAAGGGCATGAAACGGCAGTCTCTCATTCTCCCGGGCTACCGGCGAGCACTCGGTCAGACACCCCCGGGATTTCAGAATATGTGTACAGAAAACGCGCCACCCCCTCGTTCGCCCTGCTTCAACCCCCGAGGCCGAAGGTCTCTGGGCTTCTCTCCGTTCTGGCTGAAATGGCCGGCGTGACAAGGCGCGGCACAAAGGAAAACTTTCATCTACCACCCGCTACGGAAACAGGGTCGCCGGTCGTGGCGTCGTAACGCGCGCGCCAAGAAAGGAACGAAAGGTTTATTTTTCAGAAGGGAGCAAGAGTCTAAGATTTATGTATACTCTCACCTGCTGATGCTGCCACGGTTTTTCTTCGGATTTCATAGCTGGCCAGAACCTGGCCCGATCACGCAGACACCATTCTTAGTCCGGGATCGATGGACGACCGGTTTAGGAAATAAATTTTTCGAATAACGGACGTTGGTTTAATGTGATCCGTGTTTAGGAGAGATGGATGTATGGGATGGTTTTAGTGTTGCGTAATATTGAGTGGATTATGACGGTTGGATATGTGAGAGTAGGATACTAGATGGGAGTGATAATAAAGATGGATTGGTATGCAGGAATCTTGCGGACGAAGCATGATGGAATTTTTGTGTTGGAAGAAATAAAGGGAGATTGCAATTATATAGAAATATAGGGGACGTATTTAGGTTTTTTGGCGCTTGTTTTACTTTGCTCGTTATTTTCGTTTGTCTATCCTATTGCTTATATTTGATGGAAATTGCGGTGAAGAAATATTTTGTGCAACATCAGCGTTTTTATCGCTGATGTCTGTAATGAAAATTATCGCGAAAATATTTTCTAAAACTTCAACCATCGTCGTACATGCTTCCTTGCCATCTGCAAATAACACAGTAATGTCGAAGTTAATCCGTTCCAAAAATGCAATCCTCCACTCACTTACGAAGAAACGGGAAACAACTTGAAAGTCGAGAAACTTCGTGAGGTTTTTCGATGGTTCGCATCGGATCTCTCGGCGTGAAACGGCGATTTAAAGAGACGACGTGGACCGATTTCCGCGTGGAAAGTCCGTACACGGACACGTAAGAACGGTTTGCGGTCTTCGACTAGTCCTCAGTGCTTGTATGTTTCGTTTGATGTCCACTCACGGGTAAACTACGCCGAACAAATCGCGAAACGGCTTCTCGACGACTTTTCCTGCTATCGACAACGCTAAAAATGGAGCTAGCCGACTGAGAAGTTTCCTTTAAGGTCGCGCCGCTGTGTCGCCCTTCCGGATGCCATTCGACGTGACTGCTTAATATCTCTCCGATCGCATTTTGATCGGATACGTGTGCGTTTTACCGAACAGATGTATAAATAAAAATGGACGTTGTTCGAATTGTTGGTTAAACCGCACTGAGTTTCTTTTCGCTGAAAATTCGGATAGAGAGACTCAAAGTCTTTTAAAAATTGTTCCTTTTACGTTCGTACAAATGTATTTACACGGGTGAAAACCGGTTAGGTGAGCCATAGATTTCGTCAGAAAAATTCTGTAATTTTGCTTTGCGCCGGAATCAAAGGATGGCAAAATGTGAAACCAGACAGAAGAATCTTTTAAATTCCATTTCCAGGAAAGCTATAGTTGATGTACATTGTGATCATTATTCGCATCGAAATTATACTGTTTAAAATTTTTTAAATACTTTCGTGAGGCACAGTAATTTAAAAAGTATATAATAGAAAAAGAAGATAATAAGCAACAATAAAGCCAGGACAGTCAGTAATACTTTCCATTTCCAATATAATATTTCCTCGGTGTAATAAACTTTCAAAACGTAAGCTGAAATATTCCATAAAATGTAACCATAACATTCTCAATAATACAGTTTACGTTCTTTGAATTCACTTCCAAATCGTTCCGTTTTCGTCAGCTCTTCGTGGGAAAACTAACAATTCCAGGCGAGGATATTAAAATTCCGGCACGCCGGTGTTTATTAATGCATCTGCATATTTATAGATATCGTAAATGCGCGCTGAGAGCAGCTTGTTCAACGCCGGCGGCACGATACCCCTGGGCTCGGCGTGCTAAGCAATAGGTCGAAGCTTCTAATTAAAGGTAAATAATCGCGCGGCCAGCTAGCACATGAATACGAGGCCGTGGGGAGCTCGTTTGCACCCTGCTACGGCCTGGTTTGACACTGGCCGGAGGGTGAACACACAACCGATGACGGGTGACTGTGTTCCGTGAAAACGCGAGCAACGCCAGGAAATTTCCTATTCTCTTCCTGCACAAGTCATCCTCCCGTGTCCCTTCGTTCTACGATCTGTTTTATATCGCGATAAAAAAAGAAACGCTACGATAAATATACTATGTGTTTCAGGAAAAAATATTCGATCTTCAACTAGGTCGCATTATTCCAATTTGCAACCAGTATTTGATATTCATTCGTTCCATTCTCAACACGAAAAAGACCGATCGTTCGGTGGACAGAGATGGAGGGAGAAACGGTACGAAATTACGAGGCTCGGTGTTTTCCCCTACCGGAAACGTGCGACGTTATCGGAACGAGTGGGAACCTTGTTCCGGGACCGCGTATTGAAATATTTATTCAGAGTGGCAGTCGGTTCGTTAGACACCGTCGAGCGACACATTGACGCGCCGATCTCGTTATTAAATTTTCATGAATCTGTGGAATGAACTTACAAATGGAAGAAGCAAAAATTCGTTAATTGAGACAAATCGCTGAACAAACCCCTTTACCCCGAAACACATCGGAAACGAAAAATTCGACAAATAATCGAAGAATCGCCGGATGCGAAACGAACGAACGCTGGTATACGAGTACCAAGTATGATATTCACGTGTATGTACACATACGTATGTATAGAGATACATGAACGTAAAATCCAACTCGTTCGCAGCCTTCGGGTGGCGCTTATTTTTCCGGGACGCTTTGGGGCGGTCGTCAGCTGGCAGTCGACCGGTTATCGGTGGTCGGGCCGCTTCGAGTGGCGACGACCGGTTTCAATTTGCAGGTCAGGTTATTTCGTAGGTTCGAAATGGCGGGCGCACAGCCGCGGTCCGGACCGGCTCTCGCCGGCAATTTGCAATTTCCTGCCAATTCTGCTATCTCGCCCCGATGTACGCGTGTAGCGAGCCGCGTATGGCAACACACACCATATTTCGCCGAGCCTTAATTTAGGAGCGCCGAACTCGCGTTATCCGTGCGCATCGGCCGCTTGCATTACCGGGCCCGGTGTAACCTAATCTCGGTAACGAATTCGGTGAACGTATTTCCCATCGACGATTCCGAATTCGTAGCCGACTACGGGGCTAGAGGCTTTCAACGTGTCCACCCGGCGCCAACGAATTGTCTCTCCTGTAATCAGTCAGAGGGACGAATAAAAGGACGTTAATATATGCAAAACGCGTAATGTTCGGATACTCGAATCCAGCGAGTTTCGCGGTCGCAAAGAAACGTGATTTGCTGTTCCATGGAAAGACAAACGTTTGTAGAGATTTCGAAGCAATCAGCGATCCTCTGGTTGGAAGAAATATGTGGAAATAAATCAATAGACTTTACCCAGTTTTACTATATCGTTTTACTTTTTGGAAGAAGCAAAACGTGATTGTGGCTATGAACGGAATACGGAGTGTTACATTTGTTTTTAACATCAGAGCAATAGTTTGGATAAAAATTAAAAGATCTAGAGAATCTGCCAAACCAATGTGAAATATTTACAGCAGCGACGTTAATGTATTCACATCGGAAATCGCAAAATTTTCGTTGCGAATATTTGACAATCGTCTGACAGATCAAGTATTCATGCGTCACAAAGTAACGGCAGCGAAATGACATTTTGAAACACGAAATAAATCCATCACGGTAGAAGAGTACATAAATTCGCAATCTTAGAGGAAATTTTTCGCGTCAATGCGAATAAATTCATAGAGAATTGTATTTATTCGCTATAACGCTATTAATCTGTCATCGTGAAATTTTCAATAGCCATGGCGAATATTTCACACGGGCCTAGGGAATTGTTCGAATACATTAGGAAAGTAAGAAAATTGAAGATGCCATACTTTTAAATCGGGAATCATTTGCATAGAATTCTGTGTAAGTCGCGGAATATAGGTTCGCCAAGGAAAATCTTCCGTGAGTACGTACAAATGGTTAAAGACTAACTCGAAATGTATTTGTGCCGTCTCTCTGAGCAATATCGTGCGAGGATACGTTCCGCACGCCATGGTCCACTAAATTCAGAACAATTGGAAATAATTATAGGTCGTTAATGTCGAGAGAATAATGGCGACTGTATTACGGAATCACGGGAGAGAGAAAGAGAGAGAAAGAGGGAGAGGGAGTGGTTGGAGAAGAAAAAAGGGGTGGGAGGAAGGAACTGCAGCGCGGAATTACCTGAAAATGGTTGCCATTGTGTTGAACAACGTTGTAACATAGTTTTGTTGTGGATCCTCGGCTTAATTCTACGCCGTGTGTTAAGTTCAGATAACAATGTGTTGGTGTGGAAATTTGTATTGGAGATCGTTCATGTGGATCAAAGCACGAGTCGTGATTTATTTCAAGCTTGATGGGATATAGAATGTATTTGCACGCGTGATATTCAAAGGATGGTGTTGCAAAAAGCTAAAAAATCCATGGTACAAACGAATAATAAAAATATCCGTTTCTTCGTCGATCACATTTCATTTACATGAAATCGCATTTAATGAAATCGAATGTTGATTACATAGTAAACGATATCGTTTGAAAATAACCGTTCGGTGAATGTAACGCAAGACTCATTCATTACCGGTGCAATCAAGGGCGGAACGATATGCGAGAAACCGGAAGACACGGAGTAGAGTCAGTCCGATCAAAAGCCATGAGCCACTCCGGTCGGATATGAGATTCGATCCCCCTATTCTTCTCCCCTTCTGCGTAGTTCGTGCTCACGGCTCGACGATCAAAATAATAATTACTCGACGTGTCGTTACTTTCGATTTTGTCGCTCGGCTGGACAGCTTTGCGTCGCGTTCGGCGTTGATTATTCGACGCACGAAAGAGCACCTTTGCGCCAGAACTGACCGAGCGTACGCCTCTTTTTAGCCAGTCGATATTAATTAGAACGTTCCGTCGCGAGTGACTGTTCGTTTTCTCGCATCTACGCAAGCGACAGCATTTGATAATAATTACCGCCTCGTCGATCGATCGGTCGAATGATCGATAAAATCTTCGTTAAGCGAGACGATTGTTTCGAACTTCCATGGTCAATTTCTTTACTTTGATATGCGAGAATGGTAATTAAATATATTTCTGACGAACAGTTCGCAATTAAACTATATAAATACTCGAATTTTCTAAACGTTAAGTTAATAAAGTAAAAGTTTTTTCTCTATTTTACCTAACCATTTTTACACACTCAACTTTGCTTTTTATCAGCTGAAGTTACAACGTGCGAGAAACGAGCGTGAAGCAAAATTTAATCGTTTTTCTCTGTCTTTTGTTTTTTAGGTAAGCGCTAATTTTCACCGGTTTGGCTATTCTCTGCCAGTGTTTTCCGCAATGGCCGCCCCAGGGGGTTGGTCAGGCAACGAGGGGTAGCGAATAAGAGGACGAGGGGAATCGCAGGTATTCTAGCAAGCTCCTTTATTTCTAATTGCATTTCGAGTTAATGGAATACGCATAATCGTCCGCCAAGTTCATGGAATTCGGGCGAGATTCTACAAAATTAAGCGCGGTTTTCGCGTGCCCTCTTCCGCCTATGGATCACCAACCCGTCCCTAACGTAAAGTGCATATACGAGACGCATTCCTTAGGATACGTACGCGTTCACGATGTTTACGCTTGAGTTTGTCTTGCTTTGTGTACGTTTGTACGCTTTGATCTATTAGACGGTGCATCCTGAATAGTTGGATCGTAGGAATGAAGCACATACTCAGGGGTTGGAAAGAGTTAAAGATTTTATTATATACGTTTGAAAATAATCTCTGCTTTGTACATTCTATGTGTAAGGCTAAGATTCTTAGGAAAATGAAATAGAGTTCACAAATTTATCTATTAAGCTCGCTATATACGTAGTTGAAACAATCTTTCGTAAATTGCAAGCGACAGGGTGACTCTTTTTCGGAAACAAAAGCGCGATGCTCGAGCCTCGTTTCAATTAGCACCAGTTGCAAAATCGCTCTTTGAAGAGCGTGTAACTTGGAGACTTCGTACCGAATTGTTGCTTTCACAAGGCTCGAGAATATTCCGTGAGCTTCTGGTTTCAACACGGGTATGAATAATAACTGCGAAGATCAATGGGATGCTGCAATTTTGATATTTCAGGGAGACTGTAATCTTCACGGAACGCTGTAAGTGTTTTCGTTAATGCGATGATTAGTACGAATCGCGACTGGAGCAAGACTTCCAGGACCTGACTGAAACGCGAGTTTCTATAGAGTACGAACTTTCCAACATTACGATTCGAGTTAGTTTAATAATTAGATGGAAGGTCGGGGACATTTAAAAAATGTACGAAAGTTTTCCATGGGAGAGGTGAAATTTTTTGAAAATCAGCAAGCGCGGGAGAATTATGATTTCGCGACACACGGTTATGAAAGAGTCATGACATGGATAAAATGTGACGCTCGAATTCGATCCGCGAAGTGTGAAATTAGTCGTTGGCCGCTTGACGCTTGTCTACCGCGAAATTTACATTCCTCCATTATCACGTGTCTAAATTTTCAGACTACGTTCGAAGTTCATAGCGACGTCTCATTAGAGTCAGTCATTCTAAAATTAAACGTTCGAAAAACGAATAAACTTTTGCATTTAATTCTAGTGCCCGTCATATACAGATCACGTTTGTCCGAGCAGCAGTGTATTTGATTCTGATTTAACGTAATTATAAACGTAACGATATTTCGCGTAAATTCTATAATTCATTCGATGTTGTTTATCGAAATCCATTAACAATAACCAACGAAAAGGTCCAAACCTTCGAACGCGATTTGCATACTCCGGATGTGCGGATCCATTGTTGTTTCGAAACAAGTATATGGAAGCTATCACATGACCATGCACTTCCAAACACGTAGCTAGCCTTTTCCGGTTCGTAACGATGGCTACTTGTGCGGCCATTTTCCGAGAGATTCGTATTTCATTGGTGCGCGCCGAATTTCGATGTTCCTTTTCAGCTGCGCTATAAATACACTCCCAGGAGGGAACAAAGAAGCATGGCGTCGCTTCCGGCGCGTCGTTCGCGAACCCTATTAGAAAAGTGGCAAACGATAAATTTTCAAGGCTGCATCGAGTGCAAATTTTCTTCTTCCTTCGTCGTTCTATACATTTTATCTTTCTCTCTTGATACTTACATATTTCTGTAGAGTATTTTGTGATATTTTGCTACTTCGTATCGTTCTTGTCGTAAAGAAGAAAAAGGCAGATTTTTGTTATTCGAAGAACCACGGCGATTCGATCTCATGGTACGCAAGTATAGTGGTACGCACAATGGTATACGCAATGATACATGGTAGAGGTTCTACGATCGAGCGTGAGAGAAGATAAACCGAGTCTAAGAGCACCTTTCCTTTCAGCGGATGTGTTTAACGTACAAACGGCGAATCCACGTTATCTTTCGCCCCCTTTCCTTCCAAGTTAAACATTTACAACCGGAGAAGGAACGCAAACGACCATGGATGAACGCCTGCTCATTTCTTTGCCACTCTCGTATCGACGAGCGCACGTGGCCATGACTAAGAATCGCCTCCTTTCGGAGATTTTCATTGCTGTGTATCAGTGCGAAACTGTAATTTTCCTCTTCGTATGTTGCTACACGGGTATTAAGGGCGATAACGGGTGTTCCGCCGGATAAAAGGAACGATCGTTCGCTTTGATACTGAGCCAAGCCTGTATCTGAATCAAAGATCATTCGTGCATTGGTTTTACCAATGGGTCTTTGGACGAGGACTTACAAATGATTCTAATTTTAACTTCACCGCTCTCTACGTCATTTAAATTGAAACGGTAATTGATTTTACCACGGAATATCGAAAATCGATCGGTTAACCTTTCAGTGGCGGACGCTTAATTTTATTTCGATCGTGGCATTTCTTGCAGTAGCTAAAATGTATTGACCAACAGATAATGTACAAAAGTAATTTATAGCAGTTTAATGGCCAAGCTCGAAGCAAAATTAACCGCGTTTAAAGAAAAACTTCATCGATTTCAGCACCACTAAAACGATAGCACCATCACGGATTCACTGATCTATAAAATGTGCAGGTGCGCACCAAAAAATTACGGCACGCCTCTCTATGAATTCGCATCTCTCGCGTACCATTTATATTCATCGAATCGTTCTTACGGACTCGCTATGTCCCCGGATATCCTATATATTGTGCTACGTAACCTGCAAAAACATGGAAAGAAAGAAACGGAAAGAGGGGGGAAGAAAAAAAAAGAAAACGATCGGTCTTCGGAAAAAACGCGGAAACTGCACCGCATTTTTTGCAGCGGCGTTATGCAACGATACCGCGAACAGATTGGTGAGCATTTGCAGGCCTTGCCAAGCAGCTTCTTCCTCGCAGGAAAAACGGGCACAAATTACTCGCCACTTTTGCATAAGCGTAGACGTTTCGCCGCGCTGTTTGCTCGCTAGGACCATTTGGTTAAAAGCACACGGTGCGGCCACGTGCACACCCCTGAATTTCAACTTAATTGCGTTAAAGGTTACAGAATATACGGCGCTCTCCTTTGAATTTACCGTGCTTTCCCATATTCCGACTGCACGCACCCGATCCAGGTTTCCCCGGGACTCGGCTGCTTTACCGTATCCGGAGATTTACAGCGGTCAGTCGAGGGATTAAACAAGGACAATGTTGTTTTTCCTTCGTCCGAGAATCGTGGACTGGTTCCACGTATTTTCGCCGGTTCTCAACGAGTTATGGCTCGCGCGATGTTTCTTGTGGCCAACGCGGGAAATTTGGGATTTATGCGACGCAAGATAGTTGCTGGTTACGCATATTCCGTGGATTACGTCGAGGAAAAAGGGAATTTTTGCGATAGCGGTCGGATTTGGATAAAAATTAGACAGCCAAACCTGGCAGACACGCGCGAAATGAACCGTAAGCACTCTCGTTCGCTCTGGATCGGAGGAAATTGTTCTTGGGCACCTTCGCGTGAGTTTCTTCTAAGGATTTTCGGTGAACACGAGAGGAAACTGGAACGAGGAGGTGGGGAAACGAAATGGTCCAGAAAGCCATGACTTCGTGCCGCCCTTTCAAAAGTGGCTGCTGAAAGTGGCACTCTTTCAGTAGAAGTTTAGCGGTACTTCCTCTCGAGTCTCCGGTACTTTCTCGTTCGATTTAGGAAGAATCGTTTTTAATTAAACCCGACAAAATGTGTATGAACTGGTTCTACAGTGATTTCGTAGCGCGAAAAACCGTGGCAAAGTTGAATTTAGCGAGGCTAATCGATGCTAACGATGCTTTAATCGCACGACCGTCGGCGCGCGTTTTCCTCTCTCGCTTTTTGCCGCTTCCATCGGCTGACGGAGAATTTTGGCACGGTGAACGAGAAGCGGCGAAGCTGGATCCGGCGGATACATTGATCCGACGATGTTCCAAATAACGGGTCGGAAGCGCGCGAGATCGTCCTCTATTTTTCCACCGGGAACGATAAATTAAAATTAGCACGCGAGATCGTTTGGTAGGCCAGAATACGGTAAAAAGGAGGGTCGGAACCGACACGGTGTTATTTATGCCTCGACGTGCACACTCGATCGTTCCGCTTTTTTTCCCCCACCTCTGGAACCGAAGGGGTCAATCAGTGCTTATCGATCGATTTAATTCAGTCGACGAGCGGAAGTCGGCCGCTGGAATCGCTGTTTATTAAATTATCGTCGAATTAAACGGTCCATCCAGTGGAACAAGCTACAAATGTGTAAATTGTTGGAAATTAATCAATGTGTCAAAGAGTAGTTTTAAAATTAATTTTCATATATTAATTTTTTTTAATGTAAAATGTAGACTGTGCTTTCGAAGTCGAACTTCAACTACTCTATAAATAATTAAAATAAACCTCTATCGAAATTTTCAATTCTTAATACAAGAGAAAGTCAAAATAGTAGCTGTTGTTCTTTTTATGTACACTAGACGATAATTATCAGCAGCGATCAATTTTTTTTCTCATTTTGCACAATTTTTTATTTTTTTCTAATAAATTAGATGCGCCATTAACTCGTTTGCCATTCATAAAGTGTATAAACAATTCTAAACTCACGGCGCAGGAGTTGAGCCCCGAGGTGTCTGATTATGGGTTTCCCATTCTACTAGCGGGCTGACGCCTCGATGTAACAACAATTAGCGCGCACGTATTCCATCGTCTTTCTTGCTCGAGTTCGCAAATTTAACGTCGTCTTAGGAGGAGCCGCTCTCAAACATATTAGAAAATTAGCGTGCCCTGGCTGGCAACGGCTTTTCATTTTCCTCTCATTAAGCTCGCATAATTACGCGAGGACGGCGGCAATCTTGTCTTCCGCGTGCACACGGAAACCCGCTTAAGGATACCGCGTGCTTGCGAGTCGTAATAACACAAGGAATTAGAAGTTAATAGCCACGGACGTTCTTACGACATTTTAAATTGCACAGTACTTTTTTCGTGGTTGGTTGATTACATCGAATCTTCGTGACAAACTGAAAATTCTTGGAATCTTTATTCATCCACCGATTTAAGTTTCCATGAATGGTTAATTTGAAGCAAATGAGGGTTTCATTGAAAACAAGTGATTTTACAGGGAAATATGCTCTGAGATTAGATTATGAAAATGTAAATGGTTCTAGAATCTCAGAATCCAATGTTTTCACATTTGGAATTATAACAGTGAATTTCTGAAATTAAATCACAAGATCTTTCTTACCCGTAGAAAGCTGTCATGCGCAAATTTTATTCTCTATTATTCATCGCTTCTGTATTACATGTAACTCTCTAATTCTACAACACCATATCAGAAATACGCGCCAATCCTGCGTAAAACCAGTAAACAAGCCTGCGTATACGCGTAAAGACTCGACAAATGTACAAGATCATAGACACGGTGCAGTGTCGCAGACGGTGTAATCTCAGTGCGTTTCGTTCTCAGCCAAGCTGAACACTCGTAAACATTCTCGACAGCCAGTCCGCTCGCAGCGAGCGCGCGATATACGCGTCGACCCTTGCGGCATAAAGCACCGTTGCGTTGTCTCGGCAAGGCTGCCGGGCCAACGTAATTTTTCTCACTTTGCAACTTGCCCCGTAAATAATAGCGACGCGCGACTCGATCGCCTCCACGGCGACTCCACCTCTCTTCCTCTTTCTCGTTCTCTCCTTCCATCTTTCACCCTCTTGTTCTTCTCGGTTCACCCTCCAGCTCTCAAGCCCTCCCTCTTGGCGCACTCGTAGAAACTGCATCGTAATCCCGGCGTACTCGTAAGTTGGCAACTCGAAGCGAGAACTCCTACGCCCTACGTTACAATTTGCCCTTCGGCGACCGTTCCATTCCGTGCAGCAGTCCTGCCTTTGATATTTATGGTAATGCGACGCCGGGGCCTATCAGTCCCGATATTCCGGCGAAATCGGGTGACCGCGATGGACCGGGACGCGCTTCCGATCCGGAAAAGAGATAACTTCGGTTATCGAGCGAAATGAAATGCGAGCCGACGAATTTCGAACTCCACCGGACGCGTTTCACCCTCCACCCTCGTTCCGATCACCGTTCTTAGTTCCTCTCGTGTTCTGTTTTCTTTTGTATTCGTTTTACTGCCTGCCAACGTGACAGGGGTGAAACTCGAATTTGCATCGACCAGGGGAAACGGCAACCTGCAGGGCTCGCGGATTCACCGAACGGAACAGTGACTGGTGGGTGTACCGCGTTATTTCTGATGGATTCGCCTTGTGGAAGGAGTGACTTGGGTTGTTCGATCGAAAGGAACTTCCGATTTCTTTCATCTCTTCGATATCGCGTGATTTGCATCAGGACATAACGATGGATTTAAGATATTTGAGTTATTCCTGCTTAGTTTCTTCGTATCTAAAATGGATACAATTTTCAATAATTTTTATGTTAACAACTACGACTTTCTATCTTTCATTACGTGTCGTAAAATCTAGATGGTTCTTGATAAAATTGGTCCAAGAAACGCGTTCAGAATCCGAATTATATCTATTAAAATTGATCCATACAGTCTAATAAAAATATCAGATACACTGCTTTGGAATGTAAGGCGATCCTTATGTAACAAGTTCGACAAACGATAACACAGGTAACATTACGTTGCCCGATCGCATACACGGGTCACGGGTTATGTTTAACCGTAAGTCAATTCTCAGACGCGGGACTGGCTCGAACGTAGCCAGATGTACGTAATAGCGGCATTTCCGCTGAAATTGTGCTGTGGATAGCGTCGACGGTGCAGATCTAAGCGGCCATTAAAGCCGGTGCCGCCGGTCAAAGATTGTCGCGACGAAAGACGAATCGAAGATCGAAGAAGCAATAACTTTGTATTATGGAGTTTCGCTGTATGAAGTAGTCGCAAGAATTTTCTATATAGCGAAATCGTAACCATTGTTCGGAAACGTGGATCAAAAAGGCAGCTCCGCTATAACATTGCAGAATTAATAAATTCGATAAAATCATTCTTGAAATTTGCGAGTTTTCCCGCGAAGAAAATAACGTACCATTCGAAACATATATAAATATACGTATAAACTTTCTCGTTGCGAGGAAAATAACCGAAAAAGATGTACGGAAATGCAGCAGACGTGCAAAAAAAGAAACCGACTAGATGGCGAGAAGCCGGCCGATAGGCGTGAAAATTCGACGCGAAGGGTGGCGAGAACGAGGATAAGCCAATGTCGGATAAATCCGCGAAAACGCCGGCTTCGCGCGTCAATTACCCGTGCGTTTATAAAATATTTTTCGTTCGGGAGAACTGGCGGAACACGGAGGATGCCAATCAAGCCGGTCGGACGTTGGCATTCATCTGTCAGCGGCGGATAATCCAGAGACCGCAGAACTCCACGGTGCTCGAAGCCTCTCATCGGCACCACCCTTCGTCCACTCCCGCCTCCGTGTTTGTCAGCAGGCCTTCGTTGCCATGAAAAATGCATTTGGCGCAAGGGGTTCACCGTGTGTGTGCGCGGACCGCTCGCTGTCTCGCGTGTACTCGAACAGCTGATTGAAATTACACGCGAACGATCGCACCGCCTCTTCCGCTTGAATTCTCCGGCTAGTAAGGGTGAAACCACCAATGGATTCTAGGAATTCTGCACGAAAAGGCGGGCCAACTGTGTTATTCTACATTGTACTATACAGATCTAAAGAAAAAGCTATCGCAGTGATACTAGTTTTATTTATCAGGATACATAATTAGTAGACTGCGGATATTTATGAAAATTTCTATTTTTATTAACGCGAATAAAGAGGTGGAACTTAAACAGAGATTTGTTTCAGCTACTAAATATTATCAAGTACTGGATCTTGGACATTTTACGGACCATAAATCGTTGCAAGTTATAATCGTTCGTTTTCTTTCCAGCTGTTCTCGATACAGAAGTCAAGCCTGATTTTTTATACATGTTCGCGCAAAGTTTCTTTGTCCATAAAAGCCTCCTTCGAATGTTCTTCTCTTGGGAGACTTGCAATTGGAAGGGTGAAAATATCGAGCGGATTTCTCCTGGAACGATATTGTTGCAGATACTACGGCTCGTTCCGTATGTGCATATTTATTTATCGTTACGTCGCGCTCGTGACTGGTAAATGATTCGCACGGTATGCAATTTTTATTGCACTCACGTTGGATACTTATGGAAACCGAAGTCTACATGGTATTTCAGAAAAGTGTGCGTTCGAACTTGAATTCTAAACTGCAATTACATTATTCAAATGTTCCACGAAATCAGTTTCCTGTCTTTGAGGCAGGAGCAAGTTGAACTGGTAGAATTCAGGCCGCCACGTGCAGCTCGCTACATTGGCTGAAGTAATTCGTAGCCAAGCGGATATCCGAGGGATCTCGTGAGAGCAGCGGCGTTCGTACGATTCTCCACGAGGTGAAATGCGAGTGTTTCAGCCCGTACATACGGAAGGAACGATTCACGCGTGAAAATAGCCCAGAGTGGCTCCTTCAGAGCCGTTCCTGCGCTTTTGTTCTCAGCCGATCCCGCTTTTCCACGAGCCTTTCCGCGCCGCGGAAGACGAAGTGCTCGTTGCCAAGTGAGCTCCTTCTCTCTGGCTCCGACCCGCTTTCTCCACGATCCCGAAACGTCCCGGGTACAGGATCTCTCTCTCTTTCCCTCTCTCTATTTCTCTTTCTCTCGCTCTGTGCTTAGCGGTGGTAAAGAAGGATCTGGAAGTCCCGCGGGAACTGGCGAATTTCCGGGTCAAGGAAGCCAGAATTGCTATCGTCTTAGGGACAGAAAGGGCCCGGGATTATAGGTTCAACGGATCCGACTGAATCCCCCGGTCGTCTACTCCCGGTTGAAACTTTAAAGACAAGAGGCTCCGATGGTCTGGAGTAATTCGACGTTTGATTTACCGGCGGATGCTTCCGGTTTTTTCGCGAGTCGATTGCTCATTTTCGGTTTCTTCGATGGAATTTTACATTGGAATCCAGCAGTCAAGAGGACTTGGAATTCTTAATTGAGGAAACTTAAGAAAGGAGAAAAGAAAAGGAACGTTCGCATTATCGAAAATTAATGCAAGAACCTTTTCTTTGGGGAATGGGATTTCTTTGTTCAGCTAGAATGGCACGAAGGAGAAGAATAACATTAGATACCGTAGGGCTCCTTTATTTTAGATCCACGACCCCTAGACTCGCTAGATATAGAAGTTCCCGCGATTTATTTCACTTCCAGGTCAGAAGAGCTGAAACTATCTTAGGGGCTCTTGAGGGTTCAGGATTAGATTTAATAGATCCAGGCGAACTGGCGCTTTCTCTATACGGGGTTATGTCCAAAGATAGACACCAGTGACGCAGAGAATCGCGAGATTGCCAATATGGTCGTCCACCGCTCTGTTCCTCGTAGTCTAAGGTACAATCAGAACGACGAATCTCGTGCTGTTCTCGCGTCATTTATTCCTCGGGCAAAGCGTTCTTCTCTGATCCTTCTTGATCCCCGACAGTTCCCGTTCTTTTCTTGGAAACTTCGATATTAAACGCGGTCAAGTGTGGATAACGAGACTATCAGCAGGATGGTACAACGATCATTTTCATTAGCGTCGCTCAGGTGCTTCGCCGAAATTTTTTTAATTTAGAAATTCCCTTGAGATTGCAACGAGAGGAACGAGATCGACGTTAAAGTAATCGTTTCGTGGAAAACGTTCGAGCTTCACCGTTAACTTATAGCTTAACTTAGTCAAGCTATGAAGTTGCAAGTGACTGGCAGGGAGGATTCGCGGCTTAGGAGGGCGCAAAATCTCTTTGATCTTATTATGCCACGGAGCTTATGTAAATAGTTTTAATGAGGAATGTTTAGTATCCGAGCGAATCCGCTTTCCGACACGTCGATGCAACTGCATGCGACATCATCCACCTCGTTCACGTCACGTTCCACGATGCTGAAACCAATCTGTTGTTCTAGCGTCCTGTCCTGAAAATACTATCTAGAATACTTCACTTCAGCCATACTTTTCAATAACCATTTATCAAACTCCTCCAAAAATTATCGAATAAAAATCTGTGACTGCTGACAAACGACTATTCACATCGAAAAACAAAGGAATCACTAAATACGACACATTTTACGCGGATATTTCACAGACGAGTTTCGGATTCTTTCTCTCTGGTGAAGGATAAATTGGACGATATCGGGAACGCTCACATTTCACGGTTCCAGGGGTACAGACAGGAGCGAGTGGTATTTTCCAGCGTTATCTACGAACGGTCGAAGGCAGGATTAAAAAGTCAGAGCTGCCACGAGAAGAATCCTTCCATCGAATTCCGCGAGACAGGCCCTCCGGCATGGGTTTCGCTCCTTCTTTCTCTTTTCACCTCGCTTTTTACCTTTTTTACGACTCTTCAACGTCACTGACGCCCGATAAACATTCCCCGACGCGATTCTACAATCGCATCGAGCGTAAGAAATGGAAAGTCATAAGTCTACACGAATGCGATCGATCGTGCCGACTGTTTCCCGCGGCATTCAGCCGCTGTCGTATCCAGAAACCGACGAATCGACCAAGTCGACCCCGCGAAATTGTCGACCGTGGGCGACATTCGAAGTAGTCCTGGCTCACGTGAATATGGAACAGGAACGCGGAGGGTCGAACTTTGCTAAAGCACGCCGCCATGCATATGCATGTCGCGAGTTTTATTAATTGTCCGCGGAAGTCGAATTGGTGAAGTTCGGCCGAATTTATGCTGGCGTTCGTTTTTTCGTTCTCGATGAAACAAGTTTAATATTGGATAAGATATTTAGAAAATAAAGCTACATCGTATATAAATGAGAATGTGTCATGTTGAATTTTCATGTTATTCGGGTGAAAGAGCGTATACGTTTAGGAATATTTCTCGTAAGAATTGGTAATTAAACGTCTCGGAAGTTTGATAGTTTAGAGTTACGATTCCTTTAATAGTTTAGCTAAATATTACGTATGGATCGTAAGTTATGGAATACAACCGTTATGGCACAGGTTACAGCTCGTTGCGGTAGGTCATACGGTTCCATTTGCCGACCGTTCGAACGCTTTGCATCGTTATTGTACGTTCCACGTAACCGTATATGAACTAATCCTCGAACAGATTAACCTGAACTCAAGTACTCTGCTATTATGATAGATTTTCCCATGGAAACCCGTTTTTATCGTTCAGAACCAGGAAATTGCATTTACATTGCAGGGTTGTTGCCTCAAGTATAATGGATTGATCACAGCTCAGGAATTTTCATCGCGATTTGCTCATTATTTATATTCAAAACTTTGCATTTGAATTAAATATCGAAGTCTTAAATCTATAATTTTTTAAATTTTGAAACGTTTGAAGTTTCAAATTTTTAATTATTCAAATTGTTTAGCTTTTAATTGTTCAAAAATTCAATTTTTCAAATACATAAGGTATTAAACTACGTAATTTCAAAAGTTTGAACTTAAATAAGCAGTTAATGGTTCTTTATCGTTTCTTTCCTTGATAATATCTCTCGTGCAACTTTCTCATACATTTTCGTTAAATTTCAAAAAGACTAGTTGCCTTCCGACCGTCGATATAAAACACATTTCAAGGTTGCTCCTCGCGAAGAAGCCGATGAAACTTCCGGCGTCAGGGCATTGTTCGAACAAGTTTCTCATCCGATTAGTCACAAGTCAATTCACATCGTGAAATTTCTAGAGGAAGATAAACTTTTAATATAAGCGCTGTGCCGCCGGCTACGATGCTATATATCATTTATAAGTTGGAATACCCTAATAGGGGAGGGGCGGGGGTGAAGTCACAGAGTGCAACGTGGTGCTGTACAAGGGGCTACTTAAAACTTTTTAAAACGTTCTCCAGGTGACGTTATGGTCCAATTATTTCTGTTTCCTCTTTCCAGACCGCCGATAGAAATTGCACCGGAGAATATTTTGTGACTTTCCTATCTTTTTTAACAAATATGCTTTAAATGTACTTGAAACTTAGACATTCGACATTTTTAAATTAACTAAAGCCGAAACTCTAGTCGAACAATTTCCCTTCGAACATTCTTTTACACATTGAAATAACATGAGGGTCTGTCTTCTTTTTATCCATAGACCGCCTCGAAGTAAAAACTAAAATAAACACGACGAAATCCTACGAAGCAAATTGGTTTAGCGGCAATACCCTGCTCTTTTTCTAACTGTTCTCCAAGAAACAGGGAAACGAGAGAGAAAAAAAGAACGATTGAAACACGACGAGTCCACGTGAAACTTCTCCTCGGTTGAAAGTTTTCAAGGGAGAGCGACGCGTAACACGCGAGAAACATGGGAACGAGTCGCGTTACGCGCGAGGGGTTGCTCGAAACGTCCGCAGTTCTGCGATTCCATCGCGTGTACGCCGAGGGGTTCGCTTAAACTAACCTGGGAATTGGATTAGAGCCGGGCCTGGACGGTCGTAATTCCCGGAAAAACAACCAACGACTCGAAGCTTTCGTGGCTCGATCGTTTAGCTCGTAACCGTGGCTTGCCTGTGATTAATGCAATAAATATCTGTAACTGGACGTATCCGCGTAACGCGAGCTTCTTCCTTGCGATGGAACGTCTTCCTTCACGTAGTGCACGACCATTTCTTTGCTTTTCTTCTAACTTTTCTTCCCTTTTTTCTTTGGGACGCGGAAGTTACCATCGTCGAGATTTATCGACGCGTTAATTTTGACAAATGGATACATTATTTTGTGATAAATTCCTCGTACACTGGCGTGTACGCGCACGTATTCGCGATACATAGATACAACGTGTTTGTTTTCGAAAAATTTTTCTGTCAAACGAACAGGGCGATCCTTCATAACGGGCGACACCGGCGAAGATAAATGCGATTACTGACAGGTACAAATGTCCCTTACGTTTACACACTAGACGCTATATTTTTCTTCTTTCTCTCTCTCTCCCTCTCCGTTTCCCTGTTTCTATTTTTTGGTTTTTCATCTAGGAAGGGCACTCCTTCTCGACCCTGCCCCTCGTTATTTGTCGTTACGTCGCTGAAATTTCATTGCCGCGTAATTTATGACGTTCGTCTGGCTATTAACCGCCTTTACCGCTGCACGCGTCGCTAATTTCAAGCATGAAAAGATTTCAGCCGAAGACTAGTTTTCGCGGAACAGAAAACGACGTGAAGCATTTTGATGGTTTAATAAGAAGAGCGATATAACTAAGAATACTAAATTTCCTTTCTTTTCAAATTAGCTATTAGTCTTATAAAACAGTAATATGCTAATCTTAATAAATGACTCATTTTTATACTGAATTTTTACGGACACTTCAAAATTGAAAGTTTTAAGATACATTTCTCGTCTTCAATTTAATTTCCTCGAAAAAAGTATAAATTCTTTTTACTTAAAATGCTGAGAGACGTCAATTCTAGGCGTCTCCTCTAGGATTTATCTTCCTCTGACAACGAGCAGTCGCTAAACTCGGTTGAGGTCTAACGTACATGCCCTTCGGGCACAACGAAAGGGGTTTGACTCGAGGCTGTCGCAATCGATCGTCCGAATTACGACGGATATATCGATAAGGACGAAGAAAGGGGAGCCTGGTCGGCGCCAGATCTTCTGCAGCCGGCAGGTGGATAATGCCGCGTGTACACGCGATTCTATCGATTTCATATTCGCACAATGGCGGCGACGGTGGCGGCGGCAGCGACGCCGGTGTAAGAGGCGGCGCGCCATTCACCGGCGCTGATGAGAACAAGCGGCCTCGTAAGGGCTGGAAAGTAAAAGTCCACGACTGCGCGGTCTACTCGCGTACGCGCCAGCCGGCTGAAAGCCGAACGACTTTCGACGTGCCAGCTCGTCGTGAATGAGCCGACCTAACCTCGAAACCACGGAGACGCGATCGGGATATTCCGTTCGTCTTCGTTTCTCCCAGTTTTCCTTCCGTAATACCACCGTACCCCTTAATGCCATCTCGTTTACGCTACGATTACCAATAAATATACTTTCTATAATTTTGTTATTTTTGGGAATATTTGGAGATATTGACTAAAATAAAATTTTTCGTAATTTATTTAATTTATCAGGACAACGGTAGTGAAAAGCATTTAATTTACAATATCTACAAAAAATATCACCATTTTAGAATTACTTCGTAATGCTTCAGTAACATCTTCACAACATAGAAAATTCTATGTAAGAGTAAAAGATGAATTGATCAACCGGATATCTAACGATGAAACGGTCAACTTAGATATCTCTGTAAGAAATTGCACGTGCGGTGAAGCGCGAGAGCCGCGCTTCTAACGGGAATAATTGATGGAGCGAGCTGGGCTAAGGAGAACGACGAGAAACCTGGATACCTGTTTTTCTTCGGGGAAAGTTAAACGATTGTGCGTACTCGTTACTTGAGGTAAAGAACGAAAGGAAGGAATACGTTGGTGGATACGAATGGTACGTTGTACCCTTCCTCTCTCTGTTTCCCTTACCCCAGGTCAGCTTTGCTGGATCCATACCCGCTACCGAATGCTTCGCAAGTAATTTCTTCGATCGTTTCTTCTGTCTGTTCGTCCGTTTTCTTTTAGCCCGTTTCGACGTCGATCCTATGCAGATGCAGAGGCTGGATTGCGGTCGGTCGAAAATTTCTACGCTCCCAGTTTGAGTAAATAGGGCTCCGAACGAAAGTCCGTATTTGACCAAAAAACGCAAACGAGACGCCGCCGCGCGCTTTCCTTGAATCGCCGACAAAAACAATTCTTCGTTCAACCGGTAGGTTTTTCGAGTCAGTAGATCTACTGAAGCGTCGTGAATATTCGATTAAATGTTTAGTCTAATGCGATTTATATTTAGTTTAAACGCTGCTCGGTCTAATGTTGAGACTCAGTCCACTAAATTGTCTATAAATTACTATCACTTGTCACTAAATTACTATCATCTGTCGAAGAAATTTTTATTATTTTTCTCAATTTTTTGATCTCGTATCACCGTAAAAGACGACATCAATCCTGTTGTCGTTCACAATACACATTTTAACTTCATTGAGCCCATAAATAAGAGAAAATAGGTTAACTTATCATTCAAATCACTCGCTTGGATATCAGCCAGTTCTTCAACATCTTATGTAAGAATCTCCTACCACTACATACTGTTTCATTTGTCTTACAAATAAATTATATCATATTTACATTCGTAAAAGCCAAAATCAATCTACCTAAAATTGATTTGGACCTATTACAGAAGTTTCTGGTCAACAGTTAACCCAGTAAACAAGTCAAAAACGCAATCTCACTGCAAAGAAAGGCTACGCGGTGACCATATTCGTTCCGCAGTCCAATGTCTGACTTTCTGTTTGTCAACGAGAGAACCAATTTCTAGCGAGTCCGGTGTTACTCGCGCATTGGCGGTAATGCAATCGGCATGTCTTAACCCGTCCACGAGTTCCCTTCTCGTCGAGGCTCTGCACGTGCTCCAAAGCAATCTCGCGGCGTGTGTAGCTTCGTGAACGGGGGATGCCTGTCGCAGACGCGAGATTCGTAAATTTCAGCAGCCGTGACGTCGTTGATATAACGAGGAGCAGTGCATTCCGGATGGTGAGCTTGTTCGTGCGGAGGTGGACCGTCCATTTCTCCACTCTATTCCGCCAGAATATCCATTAGTTACAGCAGCACTGTTGACGAAGCATGTTATTTCCCTTGTGTACAACGTCTGGCTTCTCCTCCGTCTCTTTCTCCGCTCTTCCCATCTCCCATTCGATCTCGTCTGGTTTTCGCGTCCGTCTTCGTCGGTCATTCGTAGTTTCGAAGGATCCGATACCGTGTCAGATTCGTCGGTGATCCGATTTTGCGACCAGCGTTCGATTTATGATCTCTTAGGAAACGTATTCCTAGCCCTGTAAATATTTAAATCTGCTGAACAACAATTTATCAAAATATACAAACTTTTCGGTATTCTAAGAACGTAAGTACATGGATAGCGAAGATCGTGTATGTCGAAAAGAGCAAACAAATTATTTATTGGCCAAATGTGCTTTGAATTATTAGTATGGGTTTGGCGAATTAGGCGGTTGGAATTTTATTGCGTAACATTTCCAAAGTAGAAACACGTGTGGATTAAACAGAGTCGATTGATTCGGTTGAGTCATCGAATTTACCTGCAAGGCATAACTGCCAGCAAAGCACTGGAGGCAACGTGACACTGCGTCTTCAAGTAGTCGAGGCGGTATTTATGATTAATGCATACACAGCTATAGAGCAACGACACTCGCGCTTGGAAGGCAACAGTATATTACTTTGGATAGCTGTCTGATACGTTTGCGCGAAATTAGATAAGATTCTACTACACTTTACGAATGGCTCATACTTTAAATAAATATCATATATAATACCGAATAAAAAATAATTTCCAGAGGAATAGATTAAAATTTGCTATGTGTAAAGTGCTTATTTCGCACAAACTGAAATTAATTGTTAAGGAAACTCGAAGAACTCATTGTACTTAGTAAGAACAAGACCATTCATCAACGTTGAACTAGTATCAACGAGAACACGGATAGTTCACGAACTTCTTGTATAATATTTCACAACAGACTCGTAGTCCTCGTCTCTTGTAAATCCACGGAACTCGTTAATCGTTTCTTTAGCAACTCTTGCACCGCGAAGGAAAATAAAACACATCATCCTTCACTCACGAAACATATTGGAGAAGAAGGTTAAATAAACATTTTCAATTTAGATCGAATATAGATCGTTAAAAAATTGTTCTTAACCAAATTTGGCGAATTACAAAGTAAATTATTTGACTCGCGAATATCCTTCTGACTCAAATAACCTTATCGTGCCTTAGCTTTTATAACCAAAAACAGAAAAATCTAGAGAAAGAAGGAGAAATGTCTCTGGTTCCCCAGTTCAATGATCTTAATGATGATTGTGTTACATTAGTCGAACGACAATGCTCGACGAGGGTTGTTCGGGAATAGGAAGAGATCTCGCGAACGATTTCCTGTTCGCGTCTTTGTTCGCGTTCGAGCAGCGTGTAAACGCAGTGCGGATCGGTTCGAGGGACAGGGAAATCCGGAAACGAGGCAAAAGGGTTCCCGTTGTTTCCCCAGCTGCCGAAATCGTCTCTCGTATTTACGTGCTTTGTACGTGACCGACACGTGCGTACGCTTAGCCTGCGCAGCGTAATCGTTGCTCTCCATCTTTCACGATCCGTCGCTTTCCATCCGGTGCGCCTCGGCTTAGCCCGGAAGTTAAATAAATGATGGAAGTCGACGGGGTCACGGCGTTGGGGGAAGGAAGCTAAATAAAAGAGCTACACGATCATTCGAATGTCGGAAATTTGTTTTGCCACCTCACTGGATAGGGAGAACGTTACTTTAGCTCGAATTTGGATTCAATTGAAGGATATGCGAATCTTTGAGCTACTTTTTTATAGACGAGGCATGTGGTTTAAAATAATTCAGACGTAGAAATTACTTAATTCTTCCGAGGTCGGTTTCCTTTTAACAATAAATGCAATTATATTCAAGTTTGAAAAAGAATAAATTAACCATTATTTTTAAAACCGATTACGTACTTGCCTTTATAATGGAATGCTATGTCTCAATAGGACTCAGTGATGTGAGAATACTTATAACAGTTCAGCCATTTTTTTTTAAATTATGACATATTGTACCATTTTTCTCATAAGAATTAAACATCGTTCCCCGTGGTTTCTCTTAACCTTGGAGTGCTATAACAACGTATAGCATCCTCCACTTATGTTTGTTTTAGCTATTCCTACAAGATGATAGCTCTTTGTTATTTATGTTCCCAGATAATTTTCTGGTACAGAAATACCAAGACAATTTAGTAGCAGATCCGAACTTGTTTGGAGCGGTTGTTATGTCAATAAAATCATATTTTCCTTTACTTATTTTCATGATTACCGGACGTAGACAGTTCTCCACTACATTATTATAGGGGATTATGTATAGATACGATATAACAGAGTTAAGAATGATTATAACATCGTTCTATTAAAGTCAAACTCGTTGAAATCGCGTTCCCTCTTGACCATCGTCGTACAACACCGTCGTCAAAATCAACGGCACATTCTCATGGTAATACCGGCGCCCAAAATAATTTCCAGCTTACTGGGCGCGGCTGTTTCCGTTTTCAGAAGCGGCGGGGTCCGCGTACGCGTATAATGCACGTGCGCAACGTGGCATGGAGAGGAATCACTGACGGAAGAAATAAATTCGCCCGGCAATGGCAGGCAAGTACAGCGCAAGGGGAACACGTAAAGCTAGAGAGAGAAAGGAAAAGGGGAGCGCGGGGGTGGCACAACGTCGCGAATGGATCGGGGGCGACGTATCGGACGAAAATCCCGACAGTGTTAATTTTCCAGTGGACGGTTTCCCCTGGCGGAAGCTCCTGGACGCAGGTCCGCAGGGAACAGAGAGAAAACGTAACGCGGACCTCGATCGTACCCCCACCTCTATTCGCCTCCCAACTCACTCCCTCTCCCTTGAAATCCCTCGCCGGGACCCTCCATGTGCGTAGAATTATTGTTGATTAAAGGCATTGTCGAACGTCTCGTTGAAAGGCCTCGCTGTGCATCAACGATGCATCCGATGAAATTGCACTTAGCGGTTTTACACGCGGATCCGTGCTGCTCTGCCACAAGACTAGAGGGGGCCCTTTTGGTTTTCTAGTTTCCCGTACGGATTTGTCGATTCTTTATCTACGACTGAAATTTTTTTCATAGTCCGACACAGAAGCCAATTAAGGTGATGTTAAAGAATATATATTACATAAGAATATATGTCATATACATTTATGACATACAAAACATATAAGAGGTGTTTTATTTCGTTCAACCCCTGTATATAGATGGCTTAAAGAATTTTCTGAAAATACTAAGAGAGAGATTCTAAGGTTGTGTATCGCCTGTTCGATGACGACAATTACCAAGGCAAATATCCTTCGGCCATGATGCACGAAGATTCGTTACATGGACGTTGCGATCGGTCATGTAACCGGTAGTCGTAATTTCGCTAATTAACATTCATCATCGATACGTGATCAGCACATTACGGCGGCGATTCCGGCGTAGTCGGGATGGACGGATGTTCTCCCCGACGGCAGCTCCGAAAATCATACGCAATGGTGGTTCGCATTCCCGCGACCAGACTTTTGCTGTTGTCGGTTGACCTGTAACGTTCCCCTGTGGCTATGACAGAGTCAGCCGCACGCATATAGAGGAGGGCGGGCGACGGCCGGATAGATATTTTTTTTCGAAGTCTGGCTGGCCATAAATCGCGTTAATGGGGCGATTCTTTAGGGTCGGTTCACAGTGGAGAACGGGTCGTACGGGACTGCAGATCGAGTCCAGTCATCGGAGAAAAGAGGACCAACAGCGCTAGGTATGCAGGAGCTCAACTTGTAAACCGGCAACCCCCGATATATCCACGCGTCACTGTGCTATAATCGCGAGACCAGTAACGGGTGGGGGTAAAATGAACGTACTCGAGGCCAAGACGTCTGTATATCTCAGGAACGACGTCGTTACGACGTCGTTCGTTACCGGTGGTGCGCAAAAGACTATCCTCATCGGCGGTGACCTCGACCTCGGTCGTCGTCTATCCATGGCGCGCCCAAAAAGAAGGAGTTTTCAGTGGAATGCAAACTACTGACGGTACTTACTTACTCAGAGATAAACGTAGAACGTACTAGCGAAATGATTGCGTCGTTTGCGCGGGAATGGGGAAAGGTTTCTTAGCGCGATAGGGAACGTAAGGTGTTCGTTCGTCGAAAGGTGAAAGATAAGAGGATGGCATAGTTTTTATACTTACAGAAGTGAATATAGAATAAAAGGTTGGTAAATAGGAACGCGTAAAAGATCTGTAGTTCGAAAAGAGTTCTCGTTTGCGTTCGCGCTTTTAAAAGCTATTGCGATTCTTGCTGTTATTCCTAGACGGAGGTAACCTCTTGTTTCATACATACATGCGGTTATTCATAGTCTAAGTTTCACGCATTTCAGAGTCTATAATCGTGAATTCTGCCACGCGGCTTGGAAGTATATAAATAGACAGCATGTGGAGAACAGCGTAATCTTTGAATAAATTTCAAACGCAACCTTAGACATTTGCATCGAACCGACCGAACGCTTACGCAACTTATGGAAATCACGTAAATTCATAAAGTCGCCGAAGAATCTGAGTCATAAACCTAATCATGTTTTACCATTGTCTTTGTGCCTTTTTCCACAACGTTCACTAAATCTTTCGTTGAATTTGCTAACAAAAAAAAGACGGCATGTACCACAAACTTTCAAGAGTCGGCAAGAAATTGACGATCTTTCCGCAAGAAACTGTGACGATCGCGCAAAAAATCCTCGTGCGAAGATCTTTTATCCTATCCACTGTAAACGTTCCAAGCTTTTTCCTTGTCGCGCGTCTTTACAGAGACACGACCTCTATTTAAAGATACCATCTGAAGCGAATTACCGATGAATACCCTGGAGAGACGCGACGCTGATAGTCGAGGCGAAAGGCGGAAGATTTCATTAGCCATGCGGTTGGAACAACAGCGTAACCGCGAGCGAAGAACGACCACAGAAATTAAGGGCTACTTCCCTGATATCGCCCAAATTTTCTACTCCCTACGATCCAACATCGTACACAGTCTCTACGCTTCGATAAACATCGCGTCTTGCGCCTGTTATCGAGATTTGAGTTTCCCGACTTTAACACCGATTGCGTTCAACGTATTTATCGATAAGTATGAATGTAAAGGCTGGAAATAAATTTCACCAGCAATAATATTGATTTCGGTTTATTTTCGCAGCGGGCCAGTACTATTATTTGCTGTCAAAGACTCGGTCGAAAGACGCGAATTCGATTCTGCCGACTGTTCGAACGATATGTAAATACACGTTGGAATCGATGAGATTCGCTCGGAACAAGCGCGTAGCGAACGCGTCCCGCTCGAATATGATTCCGTAGGTATCCAATTTTTTCCCCCGGTTTGCATCTCGTTTTATTTTTTCTATTCCTCTTTTTTTTCTTTATTTGTTCGTTCCCATTGTTTCCACACGCGAGATGCGTGCTCGAAACGAGTATCGACGCACTTGAAAAACGCATTGCATCGATACACCATTATTCGGATTGATGTGCGATAAACTTGGTCGTGAACGCGCGCGCACACAGCCACCGTCACCGCCAGGAAAGCGGGGTGAACTGCAATTTCTCTAATTGCATGCTTTTATCCTCTGTGTGCAATACTTTCGGCGACTCGTGACGCAGCCCGTGCCGAGGGTACTTGATTTCCATCGATTGAGTTTTATCGCCGCTGGAAATATTGAAAACATTTTCGTTTACCGCGCCCGCGCGCTTCCGAAAACTCACTCCCCTCCGGCGTGGCCGCCGGTTTCAAGAGTGGTTCGCATTCCCCTGTTATATTTTAACGTTTTAACGTTTCGCTATTATTATTCCTCTTTCCTTCGTTCTTCTCTCTTCTATTTTTTTTTCTTTTTTTTTTTAATCGATGATATTATTTCAATCGCGGCACCATCATTTCCCAAAGTTTTCTGACGAGACGGGCCGATATTAAGAAAGATGTTTATACGCGAGAATAATGTTTCTGTTTCGAACAATTCTCGCGAATAATAATGTCACACGATCCAATTGTCGTGTCCTTTTAAAGTTCTATGCAAAGAATGATATGGATGATAATGTCATGTAAAATTTGACCCCTTGAAAGACACGATACTTTAGTATAATTTGGTGTAACACAGTTAAAAAGAGGAATAATCTTTTCGGTCTTAAGGTATATATAAACATTCTAACAATAGATGAAAAAGCGATAGTAAAGATGAAGTAAGATCTTTCTGTATATAAAGGAAAGATAATTTTATAATATAGAATCACCAAAGAGTGACCCTCTTTCACAAAGCCTGAACTCCGTTCTTATCTCCACGTACGATAGACTCTGTCGCAAGAAATCTCGATCTCTTTTTCATCCCTCGAATCAGAGGTCGGAGCACAGGTCTGAAATCGTCGAAGCACGTTTATCTGTTGGCGGATCGTGCGTGACACTGCTCGCTCCCTAGCACACGGCTCTCTTTCGAGGCTGCTCCGTGGAAAAAAAACAGGACCGCGAAAAATCGATCATTCCGTAATGTTTCCGTAATGCCGGCTGATACGTATCTGGTGCAGTATATATGGTTTCATCACGACCGAGCGTGCTCCATGGATTTCGAAATAAAGTTTCGTTCGGTCTGGATCGGGCGGAAGGGAACTAGAAAGAAAGGAATGGAAGAGAAGGGAAAAGAGAGAAAGAACTCGGCACTCTTAATCTCGAAGGTTTATCGAGGCAGACGTAAATCTGTCCGAACGCTAGGCGTTCTTCTTTGCCTTATCGACCGAGTCTCGATAATCGACTTACCCTCCCTCTGCGTGCCTTCGATCCTGACACTGCTGCCTCTCTTGCAGATCCTGGAGGAATCAATTACAATAATACAGCGAGAGAGCTTCTTCCGTTCGAGTAAATGTCAGGCGAGATAATGTGATTCCTTGTTGCAGCCGTTGTCGCGTACGCCCTGAAAAATGAAACTAATTCCTGCGAACGGTAGACAACGACGCCAACGGTGTCCCCGAGGGGCAGCGCTGAGAGGGTCGAGTTAATTAAACGGAAGTTTGAAATATCTTCGAGTGAAAGTTGCCGCGTGGCAGAAAGACTCAAAAAGTATCAGGAATGAGAGTAATTAAAACGCGATTCGCGTCGCTTTGTCCGCGTTGCAGCTGCCGGGGATGGCAGTTCGAGGATCGAATTGCAAGTTCTTGTTGAATTTTTTTACAGCTTTTCGTCCGGGCCATGAAGTTATTTCGGTATCGAACACGGTGAAATCGACGAGGGTGGACAGAGAGCTGGTTCGAGCGTAAAGCAACGGTGTGGAGTGGCACGGCTCGACTTTCGAACGAAAAGGGGACGGCTATTACGCGATACAGCGTCCGTTCATGGCGTTTCTTGGTAATTTTTGCCGCAGCGTGTTCGGACGAAAGTGGAAGATCAATGGCAAACAGCCTGCGAAAAATGTTGGAAACAAAAGTAGTAGAAGTGTAAAGTAAATAGTAGTATGTTGCACTCGAGTCTATCGGGGTTTAGTGTTGTTTTCTGTTTTACTGTCTGGTGAACGAAGGCTCGGGGAAATATAGGGTTTCTTTCGAGTAGGAGATGCACGAAGGCACCTGGGACATTAATTTCTAAACGCATTTGCGGACGCTTTCAGTGGCGTACGCGTGCGTCCATAAATGCGGTGGTATATACACGCATTCGGTAAACGACAGTCGACCGACAATGACCAACATAAATTAATGCTCGCAATATTAATAGGATGTTAAATTAATATTGTCAGACGGAGACAAATAGAATTCCGACAAATAATATCGGTCCACGTAACGATGAGCAACGACGTGGAAGTGTCATCGATCAGCCGCCGATATCGCTTATAAATTATCAACAACCGCATAACTCTTCATTACTTGGAAATATCTCGTATTTCTCGTTATTATTTCATCAACCATAGAAAAGTACCGGCGAGCACTCTCGTCCTGGCAATCCGTAATCTCTGTAAAAATTGATTTTAATACGTATTTTTTATCACGAACCATCCCCGGGAAACCGGGGCCGATGTTTTCCAATTAAAATCAACGTTTTTCCATCGGACGCGAGATTATTCGATTTCGCGTACCACGCGTCGAATAATTTCAATCCATTATTTCCGACTCGTAACTCGTTGATTCGCTTCTTCATCCCTTTCGAAAAAAACGGTTCAACGAGATCCCATTAGCAGTGTCTGATAAAAGCCACTCGATGCTCACGGGCGAAGTCTCGACTCGATTTCGGGTCGAATTCTAATCCCCCAAGCGTGCCACGATTCTCGATAAACTCTGGCTACTTAGGAATGCCAACGAAATAGAAAAAGGCTCCCCCTTTCTGACGAGGAACGTCGGTCCACCCTCTCACGATCCCGTTAGTAGCAATCGTAAGATAGGAAAAAGTGACTTTCGGTGTCTCTGATCGCAATCCAGGTCAACCGGGGTCTGTCCTCGAGCCGTGACACCGTCCTCGTGGAGACGGTGCCCGTAAATAATTCAGAAGGAAAGGCGCCGAGAGGCTTTGCCCGCGTCGCCATGACGACAGATTACACAGTCTGAGGATGTGCACGGCCTACTACGGCTCTCTCCACTCTTCTTCAACCGGTTCACGTTCGTCGCTCGAAGATACCTCGATGTCTTCCCTTTCTCGTGTGCGTTTCTCTATACGTTCGCCGTCGATAGCCTTCACGGAACCGGCTAACAGGAGGGTAGATCGAACTAGGGGACTGTAATTTCGTTCGGTCAGTTCTTACAATTTGTTGGACATCGTTTGCCCGCTCGTTCCTTCGTTGTATCACAGATTTCAGGGTGTTGACGAGGAATTGTGTAATATAATCAAATTTCATTCTCACTTCGAACTCTTCGACTAGAACATTTTGAAAGATTCGCGCCAAGAAATAATATTTCATCTTGCATTATTTTGACTCGTCGCGAATATACTCGAATTATTTATACACTCCTCTTCCGAGAATTCTCAAGAAATTCGCGATACACGGTAAGTCGGTTAATAAGAATAAACTACTGGGTAGAACGTCGGTGTAATTCATTTTCTTCGAGCCACGAACATGGCGAAGAAAGACGGCAAACACGGGAAGAAAAGGGACGCTGACGGGGCCAAGGATACCGTGCACGGGCGCAACAAGCCGTTCTTTCTTCGGCAGTCTCCTAATCAAAGTAGGCTGGCATGCATTCACGGCCTAATTCGAGAAAACACGCGGCCCCTTTCAAGCCTTTGATCGCGCGTTACCATCGCATTAGGTGCGTGTACACGGGCAACAGCAGCCGGGGCTAGCGGGCTTTTCACGGCCTTCCTTTTCACAGGGCACTCGTTATTTCTCTTCGTGAAAGGAACTCGAGAAAGGAGAAAGAAGTTCGCTTCGCTCTTTCGTTACCTTTACCTAGCTCCGAGCGCAAATTATTTTTGCCGCTTTCTCGAACGATCGACTCGGGCAGCCGCGCCACACGATTAATAGATAGCCAGCTAGCCGTTCAACGCGAAATGTTAATTAATAATTAGAGGAAGCTCGGCTCGGACCATGATTACGCTCTGATACTGATAAGCGGACGGGTCTTCGACCAGTTTGCACCTCGGGCGAAACGAGAGATCGCGTCTCAAAGTAGCTGCTCGCACCATGTGCTGATGAAATGTTTGAAAGCGTAGTCAAACTTTAGCTTCCCCTCCACAGTCGCCAGTTTGACCGCGTAATGAGTATGAAAGAAATTTTACTTGAATTAAGTCCCGATTAATTTCGCAAATAGTTTGTCCTCTGATGAATTCAGAGAAATAGAGTTCTATCGTACAATAGTAGTAAAACTTTTAACGAGGCTACAATTAGTTTTATAGTTATTTGATACGAGACGTATCGGTATTTTGACAGAGTTGATAAGCGAAAGTGGGAAAGGAGTGATTAGAGTGAAATATGTCAGACACTTTAATTGATCTTGGAAGGAAAATGTAGATCATGGCCTACTGACCAAGTCAACTACGTCAGTGTGAAATTCAAGCTAGCTAATGGTGTTTCTAATTCTGCGAGGAGAGTCATGTGCGATTCGCGAGAGGAGTAAAACAACATTAGTCGGTTGGTCACGTCCGAGATTCCATCAGTCGCGTTTCAATCTTCAACTGGAATCTCGATAAACATACTCGCCTTTTTCTTCCTTCTACGCAGTTCAATTTGTTTCCTTTTCTGTGCTTGGTATAACACAGTCGTTACACAAGCCAAATAAAATGGTAAGAATATACTTGTTTGCTGCGAATATTCCTAACTACGAACGAGCATCGACTAAAAGAAATATTCAGAATTTAAATAAAGAAAGATCAAAAGATACTGTAAATTTTCTATGTCATAATTTAAATTTTATTTCCGAAAGATTATATTTTTCCATATTACAAATAAAATTATTTATATCGAGAAGAAGGAAGGAAAACGAAAATCTGCTTTGGAAGAAGAATCGCAATGTGGATTCCTTTTTGCCAACTTGGCGTTTCAAGGCGAAGAGATAATTTCTAATAACGCCGGATAACAATAGAAAAGATACCATTGACCCCGCACAATCGAATAGTGTATTCTATATTGGAAATATTATATTGATATTCCTTGGTCGTGGCTCGGCTAGGAGAAACGACTGCGAGAAATGAAATTGTATTGTAAAGAAGAAGCCAACGGATCCCTTTTCACATTTGCATTAACTGTAAATGTATCACGAGACACGGAAGACTGCAGGAAAGAATTGTGGGAAAAAGGAAAGTTATTCAGTTAAAGCGACGAAATGTAAACGCGGGGGAGTGAAAAGAACAGGGTAACGCGGCGGAAAGTTTATTTTAATTCATACATCGCGCTCTGCTGGTATCTTCTGTAAGAATCGATTACGTACTTTTTTAAAGGAAAGAATACAGTGCAATTCCATGGAAGAACTATTCAACAATTCTGAACAAAATATATTCAACTCGAACATCTAAATTTTCTACGCGATTTCCCATTAAGTTACATGCTTTGTTTATTATTATGTTTTACTATTACGTCAAATATTCATATAATTTTCAAATTTTGATTAATACGAAGTAGAATACAGATTTAATTTTATTGCAATATCCGATACTGCGTTAGAAATTCGCGATTTCATCCATATCGCGCGTTTTTAGGAATTCTGTTATCTCCTCAACTGGAAAAAGGATCCTTATAGCGATGACCTGGCAAAGTGAAGTGTTAAATCGCATCATTTTCATCCGAAACGTTCATCCGTCCACGCCCGTGTTGACAGTAATGACAGTAATGTGATCGACACGCACGCCACTAAACTGCATTTGTTCGATGATCGAACGTCACCAGCTCGAAGCTTTCACGAAAACCTGTCATTATTCCATTCAGTAGTCGCGACGCGAAACGTAAAGGATTTTGGAATTTTAAAATTAAGATGTCATCGAAATTTAAATTGAAATTTTATAATTCGTAGTGAAACTTTCGATAATAGAGCATAGAATTGCTCCTCTTTAAAGTATCTTTTTTACTTTCACATACAGCTATTATTCACCTTGAGTTATTGCAATTAAAAAGATACAATCGGTAGTATTAACTAGTACTTTATACGTTATTGGATAATAACATTGTAGTCATAATGTTGCTATAATAGTAGGTTTAATAATAGCGACTATTATTACCACACTTCTCAGCACGAGTTGCGTAATTACATGTTTAACGATAAGAATTACTGCCTTCGGCTTATTCAATTTTCATTTTGTTTCACCGATTACGCTGATCATCTGCAAACATTGAACGTTATATCAGTTTACCATTCTTCGCTTAATGTTATTGACCGGTCTCGAGTGCACTCATGCTTGTATATGAATCAATTTACGCAATTATTAAAGTATAAAATTGTTTATATTACTCAGCTGCATGGAATTTTGGCATGTTAATCAGAATTTTAATATCGTTAAATTCTGCGAAATAACGTGTTGGAAATTCTTTAATGAGGAATTTTTGGAATTATCTACTTATAACATACCGAAAAAACAGAAAATGTAAGTAATTATTAGACCGTGGATTTTTATACATTTATGGGAAATTTAAGCGCCCGAAAAAACACAGAATGTATGTAATCTACAAAAATATATGAAATATCCCAAGTATAATTAATTCCATTTTTTAATTGTACTCATAAAAGTATAAATTTGCATGAATATTTGCAGTGTGCACAAGCTGCCACGCTCAAAATAAGCATTAACACTCATATTTTAGCGAATACACCAAGTTTATGGAAATAAATTATGTACAAATGAGATTATTAAAATTTATTTAGATTTAAGCATATGTTCTTGTTGGATTATGAAAATAGCCGGTGAGACGTGTTAGTTTTCGCATAAAATAGTCGGTGAACAGCGTGTTAAGGACACGGGACGGTGAATTTCGAGGCGAAACCAGGACGCGAATTTTTTCCCATGTTGAAAAAGCGGATTCTACTGCGAAGATAGAGGAGGAGAGAGCGCAAGAACAGCGCGCCACGCGAATGGAGCACATCGTCGCCGACCCCTTTTGATCCCTCTTGGCCCTCTAACAAGCGAATTAAAATAAGCACGCGTATAACATACGTTGCGCGCCACGTATTCACCGGGTCTGCAGGCTCGTGCTGCTGCCTTTCATGCCTCGCATCTTTCTCGATCCTCCTCTTTTTTTAACCTCCGTCGTTTCTTCTTGCTGAAACCGACGCAGCCGGTTCGCTGACCGCGTATCTCTCGTGCATTTCCTTGAGAAATGCACCGCGTCCTTCGTCTTTGCTCGCATTCACCTCCACTGCGACCGCGTTTGTTCTATTTCAGCAGTCTCGGCCCCAACGAATTACCTCCATGAACCCAAGATCTTGAATTTATGGCTCCCTTTCCATTTTCTTACTTTGTCGAAAATCATCGTTCCTGAAAGATGTAGGCTTTTGTGCAACATTGTGTATGGTATTTCTTGACTTGAAAGTTCTATTAGATACTCACTTGTAGTCATCTTTCCTAAATTCACACCACTTCTACTAAGTAGTTTCTTTTTTGTACGAATACAAGCTTTTCTAATCCGAACAAGACTTTACGACCTTCCGATACCGTGAATGGTTAGTGTATTACATAGGTTAAAGAATCTTAAACGCGTATAACGTATCCGATACGTAACTGTACTCTCTTGAACCTGTTCTTAACCTGAATTCTACCTTCCGACGAACGATAGAGACTCGTGGTTGAATTAAATTAATTCCATATATTAATAAATCTTGTATACCGGTTTGACTTCGAGGGAAAAATTCTGCTCGCCGAGAGAAATTTCGATTCACAAGATTGCCGACTGCCGTGCAACAAAGTAATTTTCCCTGCTTAAAGACATCCTCTTACGTGCGTAATTCAACCGTCTCGCCAATCACCTGGAACCACTTTGTTGCATCGCGTGTCTCTAATCCAGCGATTATAAAGCAACCGTTTCGAAGTTGATTATCCATCCGGTGGCAATAAATAAGCGTATACACGAACGTGGTTGCAAGGACGCTTCCGCGAGCGTAACAATCAAACGATTTCTTTCTTTCCGCGAACTGGTTATCCGTTGTGCACACGCGGTCTGGCTAAGTAAATGGTTGGAAACAGGCGGCGGTGGCGAGCCAGCCGTAATTTCGCGTATTTCCTGCCGCTGGCAACGACATGAAAATGCAAACATGCCCTCTCACCTCGGCCGCCGTTTGTTCTCGTTTATCCTCATTGTGCACGATGACAACGCGCCGCGCCGGTATCACATCCAGCTTCCGGCGTGCACAGTCACTGAATTAGATGTGTCACCTGCGAATATCATTAACGACCCTTAGGATGCAGCTGCGTTTCTACTACGGACTTCGCCCTCCTACCCCTCTCTTTAATCCCCCGGACCAGAGGGACGTGTCGCGTGATGTTTAAACAGGCGCGGAAACGCGCGATAACGCCCGGCTCCCGCCAACTACGATAATGGCCGGAAGGACAAACGATCGCGAACTCTGCTTTCCTCGCTTTTTACGGCCGCTGCACGCGAAACCGGAGATTATTTGCGGGGCTTGAACGGAAAATACGCGGCTCGGATTGTTACCAGTATAGTTCGCGTGGTTAAATTTTGCGCGAGTATTCCTCCTGACCGATCTATTGTTTTCTTTTATCATCTCGTCGATAGAGATTTATCAAGTTTACAGTTCTTGGCTATTGGATTACGATAGGTACACCCCTGTTCATAGATATTATCTAGGAAACTTATTGATCATATATGAGGTGGTATATGTTTGTCCGTGATAGTGTAGTTGCTGAGCCTCCTCCAGAGTAATTGTTGCCAGGGGCTGTAGATGGCGCTGCTGGGGTATTGCTGTTTTTTCCTCCGCTTTTTTGGTGCGTGGAAGAAAAATCGGACTCCGGTCGCCGGGATTCGAACCCTGGTTCCGAACGTTCATAACCTAAGGCGCTAACCATTGCGCTGCCGTCGTCCAACACCAGTTAGTGTCGAGTGGTGGTATTTGGCTCGTCGAGTGCCGCCACATATAGAAAACTCATACCATATTCGTGTAAGATAAGTAACAAATTGGACTTGGTTGCTAAAGAAAATGAAGAACTTTGAGATTTTTTACCCCACTTCTAAGATTACTTTTAAAATATTCATTTTCCCAATAGAATTTCGTGACCTACATCAAAATAAGATGTAAAAATTCCTGTGAACCGTCGTCGTAAAACGAAACTTAACGTAATGGTTGGAAACGGTGGTGAAATTATGGAGAGTACGTATCGAGGTGGTTGGATAGCTCGTATCGGTGGTTGACGGCGAGAAGAAAAAAGTCTGGTAGGGGTTGTCGCTCGAGAGTCGTTAAGGCGCTATCGCGTGATTAATCTCCCCGTTGCAACGCGAGAGCGTCAGTAATTCTCACGGCAGGCATCGAGTGCGTTACTTGGAAGCGTCATATACGCGAGGTTGAAACAAAGTGTGCGCACGATCGTTTCCATGCGACTGCCTTCACTGCGTCGACGACGATGTGTGACAGACTGGTGACAAACCGTGCTTGCTTTCGATAAGTGCGACCACGTATCGCGTCTATCTACCGAGGGAAATTGCGACGACAACGAGTCGTGCCGTTTCCGACCACTTCCGTTTCGTTTTCTTCCGTGAAGAAATTACAGGCGCCAGGATTATCGATTTTTAGAACTCGTTTCTAGAACTGAATATTTCTGACGTGATCCTTTCATCCAGGAAATTAATTTGTACTTGTAAAATTATTGTAAATTACTCTAAATTATTGTACATATTACACATATCAGGAAATTATTTCCTGCATTTATTCAGCACTAGTATAGGAGTACCATGAATGAATTCTTGTTCTTCATTTCATAATTATTACTCATCTAAGCGCTATATCTCAGAATAAATTTTTTATTAAGTTCAACTATCTTTCACTAGTAACAAACCTATTAATTAACATTGAAATAAAATAGTAGCAAGTGGAGTGTGAAGAATGTAGTACAGATACTATAGAACTCATGTTGGTTCCGTTCAATGGCCACCTAACGTTACATCTCACCTGCAATAAACTACATAATTTCAAACATCATTCAGTTATCACCGATATAATGGAACAGAGCTGGCAAGAACGTAACTTCAGAAATCGAGCAACAAGGAGCGGCATTCCGGGCGTGTCCACATGACAGGTGGGTCTCGATCTCACGCTAGAAAACGCGCATTCTGAGTCTATCGTTTCTATCGACCCTATGATCCCTCGGTCCCGTTAACTAGCCGTGCCACCGATAATAGTTTTATGCCGCTTCCTTGATTAAATCGTAGCCGGAGTAATAGAGGCCACGAGACGGGGAGGAGCTTGCGTGCAATTACGTTTGTTTGCTCTGACCAGAGATGAGAACTGATCCTCCCCTCGCGTGGACCCGCTTATCCTCCGGCTCCATTAAGATTCCTAGGGACAAGGTTCGACCTCCCGCTGGAATGTATTCAGAACATAACATCAACGTTACGCAGTTTAGAAGAGGAATGAAAAAGAGAAGACAACTTTGACGAGCACAGCAATCAGGTATCAGGAAATTTTGCTAGAAGGTTTTGCCGGGCGATGTGACGTTTACGAGCACGTAACGCACAAGAAATCAGAGGAAAAATAACGCGTAAGCTGAGCACAGTTCAAGAAGAAGTTCCTGCTCTAGAGTTTAAAACATTGTACATACTTCTTTGCTATTTTACAAAACGAATTGGATGAAGTTCTTATACCGTGTAGGATGTAAGCAATACGATCAACCTTGGCATGATAAATACGAATGAGACAGTTAAAAGATAGACCGCCTCTAGCACTGGTGCTTTTAACATTCTTTCACGATACTTTCTCTTCTGAACTCGGGAATATATTCTTTCGCCTTTCACATGACAATCAACCTGTCATACTCATCATCCTTCAATCTAACACTCTCTTCTTCGTACGTCTATAATTTATCCTTCTCTTCAAAGAACATTCCCGACTAGTTAAACCAACATAAAGCGTTCACAACTTATCCAAGGAAAACATTCTTCTTACCGTGCACTCGGTATTATTTCAAAGGACTCGATAATCATTCGCATCTGTGCGAATTGCATCGATTACGAAAATTCAGGAAGTAGAGCCAGCCGACGTTCTCGCGCTATTAATTGTCTGAGTCATCCGGCAGACAGGGTATTCATTGTTCTACGACCGACGCAACCGACCTACAAATGGCCATTGTTTTTCAACGCGTAATCAACAAATCGCTCGTCTTCGGTGCTGCATAATTCAACAGGACGGACGAGTGGATTTGTTCGTTCGAGGATCGCGATACACAGCCGTACAATGCGGTCAATTAAACGATCATTATAATCGCGGCTGCTCGAAATAACAACGTTGGCCGAAGGTGAAACGCGACTCGAGCCACCTATCGATTTTATCGTTTCTCATTTCGGTCAGGGGATAAGAAGTCAGGTAGCACTCGGTACAATATGCTATAAAATTTTCTAGTTAACCCACAACCGTTCTGAAATAACCGGTTCTCCATCGGGTGCACAGGGTACCATAACGAACGAAGATAAGAAGTCGATCTCTTATCGTACGGAGTCTTATTAATCTCTGAACTTCTTGTCTTCATATTCTCCGTGTCTATTCTTTTGCTTGTCACGCATAGATTTCCCTGTTATCTTCTTAAAGTTGATCTTTTGCGAAACATTGTTTAATTGAAAACAATGAAATTGCAAATATTTACTTCTATCGTGAAAGAAGTACTGGTAATCGAACACGCTATTAGTCAACGTTTTCTTTATTGCGATAAGCAGTAGCTTACGCTGAATAGTACGAATACATAAATGAAACGCAGTATCATCGACTCTTTCAACACCACCTGGTCGCAATCGATTGAACGATTAAACACGAGTATCGGTTCCTCCGCTTATTGACGCAACGTTCTCGAAATTTACACTCATCGATCGAACCCGATACTCTACATACAGCTATACATAATAGGTTCGTAGTACAAAGTTTTGTATGGCAGTTTCGTTAATTAACGGTTCTATATAACAGATTACGCTTCGACATCTTCTGGTAAATGCATCCTTGCTTCAAAGAATACAAAAGTTATAATTTTTTATAATATTTAAAATATGAAATTTACAGTACGGAAGATAAGTAACATATGAAACTTACGAAAAGGATTAAACATTTTATAAAGTATTACCATTAGTATCGATGTTTCAAGCTTTACTATCACGTGAAAAATCTATTAAACGATCAGATTTACATCTGGAGATTTCTTCTCGTAAGAGTATTTATTCATATCTAGACCTCGGCAGAGGTCGATCAGTATCGATCAGTGAAGGAACTCTCTAGGGTTTCATGTATCTAGAGAAACGGCAATTCCTTTCCTCGATCAGCGCTTAATACGTTGATAGTCTAATACCATCGGCCGGCCGTGATAGACCTTTGCACCTTCGTCTTCATTATCCATCAACCACGCCTTGGTTCCGCTAGATCGTTGATCTCTGCAAAGGCCACGGACGATTCTATCTCGGTTGGTTGGGTAACTGTATTTAATGTGGCCGTGCTCAGGTACGCGATGCGTCTTCCAAGGGATTTACTGGCCCGATGGATTTAATTTGTTGCGGTTCTACACGGGATTAATGCGTACATTGCGGTAGAACCATTCGATAATGTATCTTTCGGAAACGTTAGAAAGTCGAATGACCTGCGTGGACCTGGCCCAGACCAATTATTTTAGATTTAATTGCCCTGACCGGTGGGTGTATTGGTCGAGTACATCGTCGTTTCTAATCGAATTTCTCGATCTGTGATCGTGAAAAATGTATTCGATATAAAGAATCGTTTAGAAGCAATCATAGGTGCAATGACCACTGTTACGAAAATAATTCGTAAATTGTTATACACATATAGCAGCAAAATTTTTTGTAGAATTATACAATCTTTGTTTGGCCCGTTATCTCTGAACTGGTAACTACTTGAACATATTTAGAAGCGGTTTAAATGCCTCGCCGAAGCTTTTGCGATTAAAGCATCCATCGAATCTTTCGATATTTCAATCGGTCGAAGAAAATCGAATTTACCTCGTCGTTCCATTACAAGGGACGCGAACGCTACGTTGCTCGATGGAAGAACAAACGAATTACATGGTGGAACGAAATATCGAAAAGGGCGAGCCCGGAGAAGCAATAACGTCGAACGATGACCGATCGCCGATTACCCGCCGGGATGAAGAAAGAAAAGTAACGTGCCGTTCGTTACAGGATCGAGCAACGAGGATTCAATTACGATCGGGGAAAATTAGAACGGACGTATAGTTGTGTGTGTCTTTTATCGAGCCACGAGACGGGACCAGACTAAACCAGACATGATCGAAAGAATTTTCAGCCCTGACGGTCCGCCGTCGTCGTCGCGCGGAAACTTTTGACGGCTGTCGTCTTCGGTCCGGGAATTAATGAGATTCCTTTCTTCTCCACCGTCATCCTGATGGTTGGAAAAATATTCCCGACGCTGCTTCAACAACGGTGCATTTAACGTCTCCACTTACCGAGTCCTCGGTGTCCGGCGAAGAAAGAAACTTTTTCGCAGCTGACTCGAACGCTCGCAGTCCCGTGGATTACGCGGCAATTTTAAACTTATTTCGACGTGGGATTTATGTTTACCCAGAAAACAACGGACCTTCGTGTTCCGTATCTTCCTCCTCTTCTTCTTCTTCCTCTCGAGCCTCTGTTTTTCAACATCCCCCTTGCTTTTTTTCGCCTTCAGCTCCTCCATCGACGCTTTTACCTCTTCTTCGCTCCTCTTAGGTTCAAGGAAACTTCCTACATATTTTATATTCGATGCGCGGCCCCGTTACGCGTCGACCACGTCGCTCCAACTTTCCGGGATTAACTGAGCATTAGTGTCTCGCCGTGAAGATCAAAATTCCTTGATTTATCGTCTCGTTGCCTTAGCCTCTCTTCTTCTTCCTCCGTTCTTCATTTCCTTTGTCCTGGTCGTGTTTTACGTTCACATTTTCTTTGACCGTCTTCAGAGGTCCGGACACGATCTTTGGGATTCGAGCGAAACAACGAGCCCGTAAATTTGGTAGTAAATTCGTTACGCCTTTCGGATCCCAAAGAGACGTTTCGCAGCTATGTCGGCCATTGCGCGCCTCATCGGATTACATACTTTAGTTGGCAGACGTCTTTGTGCCTTTGTCGATGTGATGTAACGGGGCGTTTCACAGTGACGGATAACAGTCGGCGGAATAATGGGAAACCATCGTGGAGCTTCGCTAAATCAGGAATCAATTTTCGGGAAGAATCTCTTCTTTGAAGGAAACACGGACAGAAAAAAGGAACCGTGACTGCAAAATGAGATTCGTTTCTAGCGAGCCCGCAAAAACAGAGCACCAAGAAAACGAGGTTATTAAATTGAACCGGCAAAGAGAGATGAATTTTACGTTATTTTTATCGAGTTTCCAAGATTTAAGAACAGATACGCGAAATTAAACTGTGTTCTTTAACCAACAGTTTTTAGCGAAGAATTCGTCGATTATTCAGCTTTCAAAGAAAAGGATCTCTCAGAGGTCTTTTCTTCTATTCGAGGTTTTCGTGTACGCAGAGCCGTCAAACATTCGACAAAAGGATGAACTCGAGGTGTATAAACACAGGCTATATAAACTCTCTACATATCGACTATATTCTCCCTTGTGCACGTATGCGTTCTTCACGGGCCAAGGCTGCAATTAGTCGGTAGTCGATCTATGAAGAACTATTTTCGGTATTTCTAATTCTAGTCGATCGGGGAGTGGCAGAGAACTCCGGGGTCGGGCAAGGGAACTTTTAAATTGGAGTTTTGACTGGACGCATTGAGACGGACTTAATGTGATTTCGAATTGGCCGGAGGCGCGCGCGTACAAGGGAAAGAGAAATCGAACGGTTTCAGGAGGAGGAGTAGGGTGAATTCGACATCCGCCGACGCTGACGCCGGGCTTGCGAGACCTGTCCGTTCTTCCAACACCCTTCCACCCTTACTACCTCCTGCCTTCCATCTCTGATCGTCTCACCCTCCTCCATCCCCCTTCATTCTTCCTCCTCCTCGAGGCAACAACGGGGAATCCGTTGAATGAGACCGATTGACTTCACCGCTTCGACAAAAGGTCCGTCGAATCGCACCGGGAAATTCAGCCGCCACGTTTTTCCTGCCTTCGAATCAGAAGGGCGTTCGTAGGATCCGGTACTGGAACGCGAAGGGAGTTCGTAGAACGTGTATACGCAGCAAAGTCCCGTACGTTTTAATTGTATGAAAAAAGTTATATTTCGCGTAGATTCATTGTAGTTAAAGACGACTTCAGTTGATAATCCTTGTTTCCAGAGGGACATAACCTTATATCGCTAAGCTTTTTTTATAGATTTTAAGATGGAATTATATTTTTATATAGTCGAAATATATGTAGTTTCACGTAAATGTTTGTTTCATATATATATTGCTCGTATATATCGAGGTGTACGTAGTCTCATAATTCGTCGAACTCTCATCATGATACAAAGAGCAAGAGAGAAGAGAAGAGAAGAAGAGCTTGAGTAGCACTACAGATCTCGCGATAACTTAACGACAGTTCCTTAAAGGCTAGTCATATCGAGGCCGTGCATCTCGGTACCGTGCACACGATCCATAGATAGTTGATCTTTTTTACAAAAAAGTTGTTGCTCACCACGAACGAGAACCGCGCGTAATTCGTGAACCGTCGATAGCTACAAATTAATCGGCCTGATAATTAGCGGTAGAATCGTCGAGCAACGCATTACAAGGTGATAGTAATATTGATTGATACGAAAGTACACCATGCATCAGAGAAAACAAATACTTGATGAGGTACACAAACGTTATTATTACCGGGACATTTATCGTTCGAGCAAACATCGATCCGGCGTCGGTCTGCAATCGGGAAGTTTATCCATATTTTTAACGTTAATCGCACGAACACCGCTGGCGAAAATCAATTTTGGCAATGAAAATAATTTCCTGGCCAATTCGGGTTAGCTATCGAACAGCGTTGTAGCGAGAACGTTCCATCACCGTGTACACTTTTCGCGATCGCGAAACAATGGGACCGTCTAATCTACGCTGCCGAATCTCTCGCCGCGACAGCACCCATCCGTGCACTAGCTGTACCACGGAGATAACGCGCTCTTTTTCTGTCGTCGTCATTATCGAACGATTTTGGCACCCTGTTCAGCGGAAGTGCTAGGTGCATGGGGTGAATAAAGAACATGGTGCCATGTAGATTGGATATACCGTGCGATTGTAGGAAGTGTAAATTTATTTATTAATATATATATAAAATTTAATTTATCAATTAAATATAGTAAATGTTTATATTTCATACGTTAAATGAATTCTTTCCGATATTGATATTGATAAATATTCTAATTGAAGATGACATTTTTATTGGATTTGATCTTGCTTCGTCATTCAATATGACATGATTGAAAATAAAAATAGTCTGTTAATCAAAAATCACCCGTGTTAAATGTTATATGTATATACTCATGTTATCGGAAGGAAGTACTAAAAACGACTGTATTCGCAGGAAGGATTTGTACACGATAGGATAAAGAGGTGAACGAAAACAAGCAAACGAGCAACGGCAGCGTGTTACCTGTACTTTCGCACGGCGATTCCATTCATCCTGGTAACACCGACCGCCGCCACCACTATTAACCCCAACCCCCTCTGGTCTAGCAATTAACCCAAGTGCGGGATTCGCAAAAACGGATTTCCCGAAAGCGTGGCGTTAAATTAACGTTTGCCAGCTCTGATTGTCGGACCGTGGCTCGTGTCGCCCGACCGGAAATCGCAGCTTGAAAGGGTCGATTAAACGACCGCTCGTTGATGACGCTGACTATCTTGTATCCTCGCCCGATTGTTCTTACGTGTCCAAACGAGAATCGCGTTTCGAAATCGAACAATACTTCCTATGTTACTAGCATGTTCTGTAATTAAATTTTTAGAGGAATATTTGTATGTTACACGTATCGAAATTGTATCTTATTTCATCTATAAACACGTCATTTTTCTGACATATAAAAATTTGATAACATCAACGAACTTTTCTACGAATAAAAAAAGAAATACATTTGGATTAAAAAAACCTTGAATTTTGATGATCGATCAATGAACAATCTATGTTAAGGGTGAACCACAAGCGATCGCGTACGTGCCTGTGAGCGCGTAGTCAAACACACGCACATCTGTGCGCACATGCGCTCGCATAGATAGAAAGAGCAGAAGGGTGTCATGCTATAATGGTTGATTCGATAACGAGCTCTTTTTTCGAGTATGGAGTGGTTGCAACCGAATTGGTCGGATTTGTTTCGGAATGGGACTGGATCTCGAGAGTCGGCGGATAAAAAAATACGGAGGGTAGCTGGCCGAAATGAAGGGACGGAAGAAAAAGAAGGATTTAATATCACACCGCCGCATAAGGCAAAAGAAATGCTCGAATACAACGGCCGATGCAAAAATAAATCCTTTTTATTCAAGTACCCTTTTTCATCCCTCTTTATTCTTCCCTTCACTTTACATCATCGTTCTCTGTATGATCCTATGAGAAGATCCAGTCTGTGACACCCCTCGAGATCGAATCTCTGAAAGAATACGGGTTGGGTAAATTTTATACTCAATAAACGGTATGATTATATGGTTTTATCGGAAGATTTTGTTGTGCTTAGTCTAGAAACAGTTGTAAATACAATCTAAATGCGGTTTTGATCGATCTCGTCCTTTTACCTTCCTCGAAATCGTTTAAGTCGATGCATGATCGATCAACTCTCGCCGATTACTCATCCTTGGTCTACGTAACATTTTCATAAATTTTATTTAAGCATTTCTAGACCAGCGATTCCTTGGCTATCTTCTTGCGTATAGTCTCACGTCCTTGGATAACTATGCCGTATAAGTTTTGCATTCCACCAGCGAATAGAATCTTGGCACAAGTTCCACTGCTGCAGCAGTCTAGATCTCGCTAGCGATTCCTCTGTTCTTGAATTCAAAAGTACTCATTGATCGTGGCTCGTTAACATTCAGCATCGACTCTGGTCTGTCCCATTTAAGCATCCATCAGCGACGTTCGATTTCTCGTGCTATTTCTAGACACAAACGGTGTGTCTGCGCGATGTTATCTCCTTGTAGTGTCACACATGGTCGCTAGTATAAAGCAAATGGCCACTAGAAACCGCGTTGTTTCACGAGAGGAACGTGTCGTGACTGCAGACGGCGCTTCCAGTGCGTTTCGATCGATCCATTGGACACGGTGATCTTTCATTGTACGTTCTGTCGGATACTTGATCCTTCTCGCAGCCAAGTGTAGGTACTGCGCATGATCAATGTGGGTCGATCAGGATCGCCCTGACCCGGCTCGTCGCAGTTATTCTTTTTCTCGGAACGACCGTTCGATCGCGTACAAATTGCGAATCCTGCTACCCTACACGAAGTCCGCTATTTTTCTCTGGGACATTTGCATGAATTGGATCGGCGTTTCCCGGCCAAGGGACGATTGTTTAGCCTGACACGACGATAATCTATAGAAGGCCATGGGAATATACTTTGTTTCGTTCTTCAGTTTCTTCTTTGCGAAATGGGGTCGCGGTTAATAGTTTTGTTGACTTGATCGGTTACTCGATTGAGAGAAAAAAATAAAGAAAAAGAACGAACGCATGATAGGAAGAAAAATAGATAAGGAAAATCTTTCCATATACTATTCCCGTAATTTTCATACAATAATTGGAATAGATTAAAGCGATATACACAAGTAATTTCCCACGAAATGTCCCACGATCTTTGACACTTTTACACGGAACATTTTAACGAAACTGTTCACGTGGTTTCACGTGGACATCGACCGGCATTGTATTCCAATTCCATTTGAATTTCAGCAAGTAACACGAGCGGTTGGTTGCGCGCTGGTATCGTACACCTACGCGGACATCCGCTCGTAGAGAACGCGCGCGCACGATCGAGCTACTTACAGAACGCTCGCGATGCCCGCTATGCATCCATATAGAACGTACACGCACGCGGGACGCGCGAGCTGCTCCGTGATGTACCATGAAGCGCGCGCGTTGCACACATGCCTCGTGCTCACGGGATGCCCAAGATGCTATGCCGAGGGACACGACTGCCCGTTCGGCGTCGAGTCTCGATATCGAGCGTGCACGCGTGCAGTTTCTTTCCTGTTGGTGTGTAACAATGAGAATGGGGGTTGCGCGAAGGCATCCGTACATGGAATTTTATGTGGTTCAGGGGTTACAATTCCATTGTGAGGTAGGTAATAGCATTAGTGCTGTCTCATGAGGAATTTAGACAAAAGTAAAATTTGTTTGTGGATTAGTACCTTTTTTTCATTATTTATTCATTTTGTGCTAGTTATTTTTGGTATACTAGGTAAATGGCGCAGTGTAATATATAAAATTTATTGTTATGGAAATATTGGAATTCGACGTCTTTTTTTCGTATTATTAAGTTCTTTTGTACTGTCCAATTATAAAATTGCATTAAAATATACAATTAGAGATCATTGTAATATTGATTAATATTTCTACTCGCGTGTAAATATAACAAAATAAAACTACTATGTTATATACTGGTGAGGAAAAAGATTACGAACGTAGAGGATCAATAATTCCGTCTATAATTCCATGGTACGACTTTCGAACGTGTTTCGACAACCGTATGCGTATTGCCTGGATGTAGAGATCGTAGTTCAATCGTTTCCGCGATTCGTAGTTACGATAGTCGGGGAGGGGAACTATTCGTTGACAGTCTAGTCGTGGTTCGAGCGGAACGCGTCCCTGACGTCCGGATTTATCCGCGACAGAGCCGGGATTCATGGAACGTCTGTCCGTTCTCGTAAATTTGCCAGATAAAACTCGCGCGTCTCGAGTGAGAATTGCGCTCCTTCGACCGCAGTATTTCACCGGGGCTCGTTCGACCGTACCGATAGTCGTCGATTTAAAGGGAACAGAAACGTTGAATTCGGTGCCCTGATGGTCATTTGCGATATTACGCTTTGAGTGGAACTCGTAAAGAACACTTTAACGAAAAAAACCAAGCGATAAATATATAGAATTACAAACGTAAAAAAAAGAAAAACAGTCGACCATCTTCATTTGCTTCTCCGCGAAGTATTCAATTTGCAAATAATACTCTAAAATCTATAAAGAACGCTTTAACAAAAAATGTCAGCCGATAAAAATATTAGATCACTCGTTTTCTTCCCGTTTCTTTTTTCCGCTACTTGCGATACAGAAAACTCCAAACTCAAAAATATTCAATTCGGGCTTCATACATAGAAACGTGTTTCTTAGTCGCCATTTCTTCAAGTTCACCCCGCATGTACAAAGGACTACAAAGAAGACGAGTAACAGTAACGATATTGCGCAAAGAGATAAGTCACGTTTAGAGTTGCGAAGGGTGCGTGAGAGGGTTAGATTATACGATGGTTGTATACTCCCACTCGTCGACCTAGCATCCCCATCGAGAAATATTCCGTTCGGCAGAAGCGTAAGGGATGAGAAAAAGGAAAAACCTTATCGGAGTTCGTTCTTCGCGATTTTCACCTTTCGCTCTGTAAAACCAAACGCTGTAACGAATTACGACGCGATTCCACGCTCGTCTTTCTCGTTTTACTCTTGCCTGCCTCATTCTCGCTGTCTGTCTTCAAACGGAGTTAGTCCGCTTTAAAAATCCGCCGCTCCTCGACTCTCTCAAGCGTGCTCGAGTTACGGGCCAAGCTGCGACCTTTTTCACAGTGGATAGTCTGAGAAACGAGTCGTTCGAGCCACGACGAGCGCGTTGCGCGCACTGCCGCGGCTGCTACATGTTGATAAATGAGTATAAAAGAAAATATTTCGGTGAATATTTATTTACACAGTTTAATTGGAAAATCGTTTTAACATTAATTTCAATATCGATAGAGAACTATAATTAACGATAATTGGTTTACACTTTGGTCCATTTTACGAAGGAGTTAACAATTAATTCATGTAAATGTTAGCGTAGTATTATCCAACTAACTCTGAAACACATTGAAATTCCAATATCCTGAATTAACTACGTCGCCTGAAAAATTCCACAGAAGCATCGTACATTGAGAATTATAGTAACCAATAAACGCAAAGTATTCTAGAATTCGCAGCTTGAAAGGCTGTATTCTCCCCTTGGAACCGATCTGTTTGTCGTGTTACGGTAAATTATGATCCCATATTAATATCACGAAACGCTTGCTGCGCTATCGGCGAGTGGTTCCACCAACCGGTTCGTGAATTAATCTTTTATCGGACACGGCGTTTTAATTGGTGCGGATTTGTGTGTCAGATTAATCGCGCGATCGCTATCGGCGCGACTGGAAGGGATGGGGTCACGTTGCGCCGGAAATACGCCACGACCCGCGTGATACCAAATGAAGATAAATGGTCCCTGGCCACGGAAGGCGACGGGTAATTGAAACGTATAACGAGATTCTTTGTCCCGTTACGGTTGTATCTTTCTGGCGTCGTGAAAGTAGACAAGAATGGGGCGAAATGCTTCCACGTTGTAATTCGTGATTTGGCAGCTCAGGCTCGTACTCACATGTTAAAGCAGACAGCAGAGGATTTCGTGATGATACCCAAGTTTAGATTGAATACCAAGCCTTCGTATTTTCTAAACATTTATAACTCTTTTCTTTTCGAAGATATTTGAACTTACTATAGAAAACTTGAATATATGTCCATATTGTAGATATGTTTAGCATTTTGAAATTTCATCGTATTGTAAATATTAAATATTGTTACACGGAATGGTAAAGTTTATATTTGCCAGTCTGTGGAGTTTTCGTAATTATGCATAGATTTACAAAACAGAAAATTCAGGAACCTTTCCTCTGAGGTCTCCTTTTATTTGTTAAAAACTTGGAAACACGGACAGATGCATAAATTAGATACTTGAACATCTCTTACTCCAGCTTTATACTCCGTTATATCGAAGAAAACTTCTTTTCAACGAGCACTTGGATCCTTGTAGCATAGCTGCTCGACAGTTTCTACATTCCATCGGTTGTCAATGACTTCGGTTCGCCTGATTGGTCATTCAGAAGTATTCGATGTACGTTTTTAACGAACTCATTCAACCGACGCGCGTTCGTCGCTCTACGAACCTTTATTTTTCATCCGCCAACTTTCTAGAATTCCTTTCGATCTGCTGTTCCCGCGTCGATACGCCGCAATCAACCGCCATTATCTTCCTCGAGATTCTTCGATTCTTCGACTCTTCGACCGTAATGAGGACTGTTTTCGTGGAGAGGTTAATGCCTCGAAAGTCTTTCTCGCCCACGATTGAAATCGTCAAATTCGATTATCAGACCCTCGTATTGTCGAAATTCCGCATCTCCACGATAAAACGACTGGGGATCCTTCGAGGCGGCTCGTAAAAACGACCGGTCGAGCTGTAGGGTCAAGGGAAAAAAGCGTAGCGTGGAACGGGAGGGAGCAGAGGGCGTAACGTCGTTTACGAAGTTGTCGGTGGATCGTCGTCGATTGACAGCGGAGGAACGGCAAAAACCACCAGCAGCTGCCCTATGAGTTTTTCCTCTTCATCCCCCCTGCGCGCTTCTTTGCAAAGGGGAAGAAGAGAAGGAGAAAGATCGAAAAATGTGAAGGGAAGGTCCGAGAAGAAAGAGGGAAACGAATTTAAAGGGAAGGTGCTGCGATGTTCGTGGCGATGCGATGACGAGGACGTCCCTAGTCTTGAAGCGACGGGATCGTTCTTGCCCCCATCTTGAACTGTCCGTTTTCTTTTTAACTCGAAGAATAAACGAATAAATCGACGTTTCTTTATGCAAACTTGCGTTTAATTCGGGGCGAAATAGAAAGGCATTAATTTCGCATGCAAATACCGGCGGCTGTGCCATTCGCGCGTCGGAGCTTGAAGCGCGGGCGTTGCAGAAGGAATCGGTGAAGGAAGAGAAAGGGGCACGGAAATGAGCGTGGAGGGGGAAGGGGTCGTCTACGGAGGCTAGGATAAGGGGATGAGGAGGCAGAAAGCCGGTAAACGTGAGAAGGTAGGCAAAGACGGAAGATGGAGATAAATAGAGCGAAAGTGGAAGCGCGACAGAAGGGACGTAACGAATGGAAATAGAAGAAAGGTGTAAAACAGAGAAAACGAAGCGGGATAAACACGCAGATGGATAGGGAGAGATCCCGCATGACGGACAGAGATGGATAGATCTAGGAAAAGGGAATGCGAACGAGGACAGTGTTAAGAAACGTGGAAAGCATGGAGAGAGCTTTTCGAGGCCGAGGGAGAAGGGAAAAGTAAAGTCGAGCTTCCAGTCAGGATTCGGAGTAGAGGCGGCTTTCACGGTATAATCAAGATGTTTGTTGACGTCGACGGCGCAGGGGTTGGTCGAGGGAAGGGTGGCTGAAATAAACGTAAGAACCGAAGCGGGGAAATGAAGGGCTGGCGGAGGGAAACATGGAGGAGGGGGAAAGACACGGACGTAGGCAGAACCTGTAGAGAAAGTAAGTGTCGCTGGGGAGAAGGGCCGGGAATAGGGAAGCGGAAATGCGATTCGAAAGAAACGCGAACGTGCGAGAAGTTCATAAACAATGAGACGTGATGAACAAGGGTAGACAGGATATAAAAGTGAAAGGGATTGAATGAATTGTGACTGTCACCTCTGGTTAATAACCTTCTCTGATTATACACAACCTTTTATTAATTTATACGTCCTTTTTCTGTTACAGGTAAGGGAGCTAAACATTAAAATTCTTGTCACTCAGACTGTTATGTACGTAAGTAAAAATAAATCACTATAAGTGGTAATAGTATCATTCTATTTTCCAAACGGCACAAATTTATCTCGTTGTAAAATGTGTCGCGATTCAAGCGGAAGCGCGCGGCGCGTGGAGGCCGCTTAATTAAAACACGATTTCTAGTTCGTATTCCGGCCGCGTGCCGGTGGAAAACTTTCCAGCCAGCTCACGGACGCCCGGTGAATCCCCGACGGGAGTTGTGAGGGGAAAGGCATCACGAGGTCTTAAAGATGCTTCGCCAGAACAGAGAGGAGTGGTTTACGGTATTTTCAGCTAGCGTACCGAGATAGTAACTATCCCTCCGGTGGTGTGGCGGTTTGTGTTCCGGAAGACGGTTTACGGCCTCGCCAGCTGGGAAGCTCTTTACGTACCAGGTGTTAGACCACGGCCAACCGCGAATAGGGTCGAATAAAACGCGTATGATTTACGATCGAGCGCCGCGGCTTCGATTAATTCCCCAGTTCGAGGCGATGGTTCAAGGTCGTTTACAGCTAAGGCGCAACGCTTCCTCCGTGGGAAGCAGTCGTAGATGTTAGATGTGATCGCGCGTTTTCCTTTCATTGCCTCTCAATATCGAGCTGTTTATAACTGGATCGTAAAACTTGATCTGGCAATTTGTTTGTTTACAACCGGTACGCGGATTGAACGGACGTTACGGAGAAGAGGTCATCCTTCGTTTCCACCCGTGAGGAATATCGACGTTAAGACGTTCTACGACGTTGTTACTCATATCATAAAAATCTGTTACTATCGGCGATATTTTTGTCTTCCTCCTTAGCGAAGGGAAACGCATAGATACGCCAAAAATTGGCGAACGTTATATAAACAGGGATCCTTTAATTTGCAAGAAAACAACTGATTTCTACGAAAGACTATGAAGAAATTGAGTCTAACGGCTCGGGGCAATCAAAAATTTCTCTCTCGATAACGGTTTCAGCGAAAGGAATTCCACGCGAGATGACCTCCTCCAAATTTCACAGCTCATTATGTACCATAGGAATGCGGCAATATCTTCCGTCGGACCCTCGAGACCGCCAGTATTCGTCCTTTCCTCCCGTTCTCGTTCGCAGCCGTCTCGGTCGCGCGGGATGTTCTTAAAAGAATTTGATATCGAATTCTTCCCTTCGGGCGGCTGCCACCAGGCGAAAGAGCCCTGCTTTCCAGGGAAGGAAAGGGGGAGAGGGAAACAGCGGCAAAGATGGAGGTGAGTGCATTATCTGGAAGTTGAACGGACTCCAGCCGCACCCCTACCAGAGGGAAGTTGGTTTCCACGCCGATAGGAACGCCAGGCTCGACTCACGGGAGCTTACGATCGGTACCGCGGAATTACGTCGCCGGATAATAACGTTTTATACCGATTTTAATACGCGACTTCGTTTTCTACCACCTCCCTCCCCTGCTCCAACCTTACAAATCACCTTCGATTGATTCGAGTCGAGTTACGGGATTCCGAATCCGTCGACTTCTTGATATCAACGATTCTTTTCTGGGAACAGACGAGATCCTCTTGTGGTTTTCTCGATCACTGCCCTTTGGCCTTATTCTTCCATTGTTTGCCTCGGTAATTTCACTTCTTCGATTTTTATTTCGGAATGAACGACAATCTGAGTCATAATCGTGGTGGCTAGCCATTTTTTGAAGAATCTCCTTACGCAGTTGAATAACAGAACGTAGAAGTATTTCTCTCTTTCATCCTTTCGTTTAGTTACTTTCCAAGCAACAACACGCCCGTCGCATCAAGAATTCCGCGCAATTAATATCTCTACGGCGAGGCGCTTCGCCTGAAAAATTAGAAGCTCCGCGTGATTGATCATCCAATTACGTAATTACACGCTCGACGCTCGTTGTTAACCAAACTCCACCGTCCTCCATCTTTCCTTGGAGCAACCGTGGAAGGATGAAAGGAGTAAAGTAGTCGATAAATCTTAGCATGGCTTGCCTGATAATAATCGCCAACGAGAAGCACGTCGAAACTCCCGTATCGCGTAACGCGATAAACCGCACGGCGATGAGTCTGCTTGCTATGTCCAGCAAAGTTCTCCCATAAAACCGGCAGTCTGGGATAATCTCAGTCGCGAGAGACCACCAGTGCGACGCGCGTCGACGCCACCAAGCGACGCGTTTAACGGCGACGGTTAATTAAATTGAATAATTGCGCGTAAATGTCAGCCGGTATTGGGCAACTCGAGACATTTTCAAGCGTTGCACGTGTCGATTTACGAGCGGTCGCGATTCGCGTTTCTATTGCCACACATGGACATCGGTCTGCGGTCGAGCACAACGTTGAACGAGCATCGAAATTACCTGAGACACGAAACGCGTCATCATAAAGTTGTTTATGGGAAAGAGGGGATTTCACCGTCTGGCGAAATTCTGACGCGATACACGAATCGATAGTTTGCAGTGTTAATTTGTGTATCAGTGGTTGGAACTCCGGTAACCTCTTTAAAGCACTTCTGTTTTCAGGGTAGCTTAATCTTCCTGTATTGGTTTATTCCATAATTAATGCAATTCCATATTTTTTCATTTTGAATTTATTCAGATGAAATCGAAATTTACTTATTTAAATACTATTAATATAGAATATAGATCACATAGGGCTAATGTAGGGAAATTGTTATTAATAAAATGACGGATTGAATGCAAATCATTTCAGTACGGTAAACATAGATTGGATGTTCCAATAAATATCATTTTGAATTTTTGAGATGAAATCGAAATTTAAATACTATTAGTATTTAACATAGATTATACAGGATTAATATAGGAAAATTACAATTAATAAAATCATTGATTGAATGTGAATCGTTTCAATATCGGTGAACATAGATTGGATATTCCAGTAGTACCAATTTCTTTCCCCTTCCTATTTAACCTTTATCTTTGTTCTACTTTATACGGTATTGATTGAGATTTACGAGGGTACGCGATTGGTGACTGCATTGTCGCGCGGGGCACGATGCTGCTAGCATTAAAACGAACCTGCAAGGTGTATCACTAATAAATTTTATGGAAACAAGAAAAATGTTATCTTGAATAGATCGAGGTGCTCGTGAAACTCTTCGACGATCACGTGAATGAATTAATCCATCGATCGCTTGCTTCTTCATTTTACGAAATGAAATACATAAAAAGAAAACGTAAAGAAAAGAATGATAAAGAATAAAGTGAAAAGGAATCGCGTCTAATACAGTTAATCCTAAATAGAAGCGAATTAACATGAACGATTATGAATATGCAGGCAATCACACGTGAACGCGAGCACAACGAACCGCTATGGCAGTGTTACATGCGTGTAGATAATGAAGTTTCGTAATTAACCAAGTAGATTAAGCGATGGCTTTGGTAACGCGTACGCGAGGATAGAATATTACTAATATCCTACATCATTAATTGCTCATCAAATAGTACGCCTACGTTAAATTACACCGTGTTCGCCGATCGCTGCTGCCATTAGCATTTAGAATAATTATTTAATCATCCCCTTTTTCATCGACTCTTGCTCTGTATCTGATAAAATAACGTAAACCTTTCATATCACTGTAACGATTCATAAAAAAATTAGAACCGTACAAATTTAACAACCCGTAATAATAACGTGCAATAATGTTTCACGGTTATCATTGTCGATTTACAAACGGTCGTAATTAGCCGGTTACATCTCGCTCCCGTTTTCGAGCCGCTTGTCGACAGACGTTTCATTTCCTCGGCCAATGAAATCATCCGGTAATGAATTTAACTTCCCGTCGACCGACTTACGATCTCGCGGAGCATCGCTCTCCCGGGTCGCTTTGATGTCTGCCAGCCAACCCGACGGAACGCCACGATGCAACTTTACTCCGGGCTACGTTTAACGCGACACGAGCATTACGCCGATATTAAAAGTACATCAAACGCGATGTACAGCCTCGCGTGGCGAGAATCTACGCGGCGGCGCGATCTTTATTTGCTCCTCCGTGTTTCGACTCGGTCAAAGGAACGAGGTACGCTAGGTCCGTCGCGGAACTACGCTTCAAACGAAGTTAGACTAGACTAGTGATGGCGTCGTCTTTTTTGTTTCTTGACTGGTACCTAAGGAACATCGCGTATTTCGTGTTCAGTTTATTCTAATTTGAACCGGGTGGTAAAGGGCATGTTACAACACGAATAGGCGTCCAACCGTTGAAACCCGATGACAAATGGCTCTTCGCTGCACTAGTTTGAATTAGCTAGATCCTTTTGAGAGAGAAACAGATCGCACAGCTTACCATCGTTTTCTCCTATTTGCGTCGTTTCTCTTGAACGATACAGCCCCGGGACTATGTTGATCTTTATGTTAATGCAACGTACAGTAGCTCATGAAAGTATTCGAACGTATATAGGAACCTTTTATGAGTATTACGTATTATATGAAAGGTTTTGAAATTTCATTAGCATTCGAGGTGGTCATTCATATTGTATGCTAATTGTTTACTAAATAGGCATAGCTTTGCAATAAATATCTTTTTACGGTGAGTGGTAGGATACTTTCTCAAGCCATTGTACGTCTGGCAAAGTTTACGAGCGCTCGTGACCTTCCATCGTTATACGTTGTACGTTACGCGAAGTTGCGGTCAGGGACTCGCGCGCACAACGAGATACCGACGCGCGCTGTGCGCAAGATGTATCTATAAAAAACTTTATGGGCCAAAGAGATGCCTGTATACGAGTTGTGGCGAACATATACGGTGCTACGTATATGGATGTAACGCGGGACGGTAATGAAAGTAACGAGATCGCGTCTCGGAATGGCAGTCATTAGCTAGGAACTTTCGATTCGCGACGAAAGCTCCGTGAACGGGGTGGACGGGATAAATTATTGGCCGTTCGTTCGAGTTGCTTTTTCTAGTGCGTCCGGCCTAGTCGATGAAACGCTTTGAGGCCAGAGCCGACGATTCTTGTAACGCGGTCGGATGTAAAATGGTTTTAGCGATGTTCCGTGTAAGCAAACACTCGGCTGTTGAGGCGCGCCAGATTCACGGATAAAAATTTCACGGTAAAGAAGAGCAAATACCCGAGCAATTAGTGCTTCCTCCCGATTATTTGTGCTACCTACATCATTTCAATGCGTTTAGGTTTCTCGTTCGTTGCCACTAACAACTTCAACGAATGTTTCGGTTTCATCTTGTCCCGTTTCGTCCGTTCTTGTTTCCTTTTAATTACCATTGTTATTCTCGAACGAATTATCGGTTATCTCGAGTACTAATTATCTTGCGACACTGCTATAAACCGTTTCTCTTTAAAGTACCATCGTATTTGCATGATGGAGAATCAATCACGCTGAATTGACATAAATGGATCACGGTGTCAGGATTTCTTGAAAATTTTTATCGTGGCTTCCTGTTTGATCATATTCACGCATTGTTGATGTGTTTGCACATACATCAATTCATGTAATTATTGAAATATAAGATGGATAGTTTGTCAAATATTTGTTAAATTACTTATCATGGTTATCCAATTCAGTAACCTGTGTTAGTTTCTGCGTAAAGTAGACGATCAACAATGCGTTAATATGACCTATTGCAAACGCCTACTTTTAAACTCATAATTGAGCTATAGTATCGCGTATCCTCGATAATTTGACAATTAATTTCACGTCCATGATTCCGTTAAACAATTATGTATATCGTGATTCCAACCGCTAGGTGGCGTGCAAAGCGAGCAAACAGATAAAGAATTGCCGTGTTTTCCGATCATCGGAGCAAGACACGCGGACGTTATGAGTCCGGGTCACGACAACGTAATTTTCATACGCTGGAAACTATTGGACACGATCGTTGGAGAAAATAATAACGAGATGGCAATCGGATAATGCGATCGTCGCACGGGAAAATTAAAGTACCACTTTAGGGCGACGCAGGGTGGCGCGCGCGACGACTAAGAACGATACAATTTGACGCCGGCAATTAATTCGCGTTCCAGGAACGTCGTTGCCGGATGAAACGACTTCCTCGTACTCGCGTAAGACGCAACAAGTGAAGGGGAGATTCCACGGCGTTCCAGTGACACGTTACACGTATACACACGAGCGCGCTTTCCTCCCTCTTGTTTTTCGTTCTGTAACGAAGAAATTGCAACAAGCGCGAGAACCATCGGCGTTTCTCTTTATTTCAGATGACCACGCTGGAACCGGTCTGACATCGGACCACGCGTAAATTTTTCTGGTATCCCGGCGAGTCGCCGGTCCTCTCTATGTAAATTCGGTTTAATGGTGGTGCATGAATGAAGATTGGGTGACAGGGATCGTTCGGAGATTGCGAATCGTTGTTCCACGCTCGTTCCTTGGACTTCTCGTAAAATTCGCTGGTTCTTTATTAACGGACATGCCTCGGGGAGGAAGATTTCAGAATTTTGGTACACCGAAAACCGTTTCATTCAGAGCCACCTTCCTTTTTCTTCATTCAATTAAAAATATTTATATATAATTATATATTGAAAAATATTTATACATTATTTCGCAATTTTCTATATAATTTCAATATATCTTGAAAATTGAATAAATTTAATATTTTCACTAAGAAGGGCAATGAAAGCACACAACAAAATACGCACAGTGTAACACGGCACAACTTTTTGATGTTAATACGATACATTGGGTTTTGACGATATTCGTTCTTAATAATTTTAATTTTAATTTTATAAAAATAATTTTTGACAATACGCTACGTTGTTTCCCGGGGACCCAGTTACGAAAGACATGGCGGGTTATTCAGGATGGACAGATTGCGGAACGGTCCGTTTTATATCGAGATCGGCGCATACGGAGGTCGCAGGTGTTCCATACGAGGCAGGCAAGCTAAAAGCCGTCCCGAACAAATTACCTTTATATCCCGGCTGTCGCGGATCTCGTCGTCGATGCGTTGCGTCCGTAACGAAATTTGTGGACTCGGCCGGTGACCACTATTGAAAGAGTGGATCCGATTGTCTGTTAGGGATAAACGTTTTCGAATATCTGTACCGGGGACAGGTGTTTCTTATTTCAAGGAAAATACATCGTTGACCGGTCGATCGTGTAAAACTGATTGTGAGATTACATGGTGCAGCCTGGCTGGCTATTTCTTGAACGACAAATGGTGGTAGCCTCCTGCGATATTTCGTCATTGATGAATACATCGAACTAATTGGACGATGCGTACCTCGTAGTCGTTTAACTTTTCTGCCACTATTCGCCAAGCCTATAGGATTGCAAGTTTAAGTTAAGATCGTTGGCGCATTCAAAGAATGAAACTATGACACGAGTAAATATAGGTTATTCAGACTTTAGATTCTAGGTTGTCATAAATTAAACAAGACGTTTCTGCGGGCGAAGTTCAATCTATATTGGTACTTTTAATGAACATCGTCTTTATATACGTAGAACAGACTTAAATAACTGACTTTCGATCTATTTCTGGCGTGCTTACGTGCGTCTAAAAACGGAACTGTAGGCTTTTAGCCTTTAAGTAAAAAGCTATGATAGATTGGTGTAAATTTAAAACTCTTACAAGTATTCCGTTAATTTCTTTACCACATTCTAGAAACGCGACTCGAAACGTTGCTGTCGTTTCGTCTTACCGCAAAACCGTAGCCAATTGCAACGCAACGAGGGAACGTTGTTCCACTTTTTCCTTTCATCCTTGCGTGTTCCGCAGCAGCCACGAAGAATCACCTCCCACCGTCAGCCGTTCGTCAGAGAGCAGAGGTTTACACATGACTACGCGTCCACGGGCCGGAAACCAGAGGCTGTAGACTGGAGCAAACACACGCGAGCACACTTCTATCCGCGTATAAATATGCGTCTGCTTCGTGTATACCGACGCTCGTACGTACAAATACACATACGCAACAAAACTACACGTCAGCTCGTACGACAAACGTAATCTGTCGTATGTGTGCGTGTGTATGTGTGTGTGTAGCAGGTCGTAAGGGGTTGTCGTAGCTCGAAGGGTTCGCGAGGAGGCGGCAGCGAGACGGGAGGGACATCAAAGCGAGATTGGCCGTGTAAACCTTCGAGCAACAAAGTCGATTCCTCCCCTCTCACTCCTGTTCCTCCGCCTTCGCTGTCGCTCGTCCTACCCGCTGTTTGCGACCGTCAAGACTCTCTCTCTCTCTCCCTCTCTCTCTCAACATCGCTCTGCCTCTCTCTCCTTGCGCGTCTGAAACCTGCCCAGGATGAACACCAGGAAACGACGAGAAGGATCCATCTGGGACGAAGGCACGAGGACTCTCCACCTCGACTCTTCTCCGCTACATGTACGCGTTGTCAATAAAATCTCCAAGCTACGCTGGAGTTTTGAAAGAACCCGTTTCTCCCTCTCGTCTTTCACCAGGGAGACTTCAGGTTTTCTGAGCGATTGAAGAATTACGCGGAAGATTGGTCGCGATTCGGACTCTATATATAGCAATTGATAAAACGCACGAGACTTATCTTTTCAATCTTGACGCAATACACAGGACAGTAGCGATGCATTAACATGATTTTCATGGAGTATTAAAATGAAACACTGTCCGGTAATCTTTATTAACGAATCTGATATTTTGTTTCTTTCATGGTTTACTATGATTATATGGAGATGATTTAACACTGGACACAATCTGAATCTGATCACCAAACCGAAATTACCGAGCAATCGACGTCGGAGATGGAGCTATCTCGTTAACGATCAGCGACGTTCTTCTGTAAACGAAATAACGACTCTGACCACAGTCACTGTTCGATCGGATGATATTAAAACCGTCGCGGTATTAATTCTTATCGACAGAATGAATTAAAATGAAGTAAATTCGCCGCGTGCTCGGAGAAATCCGCGGTGATAGCAATTTTTTCACGTTGGGAGTAGAAGCTGATCGTGCAACCATTAGTTAACTCGTAACCGTGATCACGATTTTTACGTAGTCCGGCTTAATTGCTGCCTTTCTTGGCGTGTGCGCAACGCAACGATCGCGCGCATACTTTATGTCCGACGCAAACAGCCATTAACGGGCAACGCAAAGCGTTAGAAGTAGTTTGCCTTAGAGCAGACAGCGGCCTAAGCGGTCGAATCGATCGCGCTCTGCCTCACAGCGGCCCATATAACGCTTGAATTATGCATCGACCGGCGAGCAAGAGGGAAAACGAAGGCAGAGGGAAATGGACGAGCACGTGAGCTAATCGAGTCGTTAACGAGGCAATGTCAGCCTGCTATAGGGGTGGCGATGCAGAAACGCTGAAAGTTGAATTTATCGTCGAACTTTTTCACGGGGAATAAATTACGCTAGGGTGAGAAAAAAGGAGAAAAAGTGGAGCGAGCGTGTCCGGTCGCGAGCCCGCAGGAAGATGGAAAACCAAGCGACGCGGTCTGGAACGAGAGGTAACTCCTATAAATAAAGAGGTCGCGTGCGCGACTTCGCGGCAACATTCGTTAACTCGTTAGAGAGTTTTTAGACTCTTAGTTCCTTTTTCTTTGGAAAATTCTATGTAGGTTACTATTAATCTTCTTTGACGGGGTACCGCTTGTTATTTAATGCGAAAGTAGGTCCAAACACGAGTGGAGGAATAATGATTTTATGTACGAAAGATTTATGGACAAATCGTGCGTATATTTTACGTACAAAGTTCACGTTTTTGTCGATATATCCCAAAAGCAACGTGTATATGTATATTCGATCCACTTTCATCTCGTTCCGAGACCGTTCCTTTGCCCGTTTTTGGGTCTGCAATCGGGGGAATGATCGATTTCTTCTCGGAGGGTTTCTCAAGGTTGGCCCACGCTTCCAACCGGTTTCTTACGTAACATCGAATTATGACATACCTGGGGAAGTTTCGTTTGTACCGCGCTACGAACTACAGCGAATGCCTTTTTACGAAGATTTATAATTTTTCTTTTCCGTATCTCAACGTCCCTGTACAGATAAAACACGGAAACTTGCAGAAAAGTAGAATAAGGTCAACAGTAGTCAGCCGAGATTAAACGATAAAATACTGGCGCGTGCAGCATAAAACTCTACGTCCCATTATTTACTCTTCCATATACATGGCTGGTCTCTGGTACCAAAAATTTCCAGGCCAAAGGAGAGCAAGAAAGGTGACCGAAATATCCACCGATTTCGGCCATTATCCCCAGAAATATGACCCGGAGTCGTCGCGAGAAAACATAACTTTCCTTTTCAAGAGGTGGCAGGACTACGTCCATTGTGTTACAACGAAGGGACCAGAGCCGAGAGACCGGGGTCCCATTGTGCGCGCGCGTCGTGTAGAATTCTACCTGGCCCCATTATATCAGCGCGTTGAAAGTGGCACGAAGGCTTCGTCGTGCACGTGCGTGGTCGGTCACCGCGCGATTCAACCCAGCTCGGGACAATGAACGAGCCACTGAGAGTAGAGGATGAAAGCCCACGGTTACACGAGCGGGCCCTCGCGGAATAATCACCGGGATCGATGTAATCGGTGCCATCGTCCCTGATACACCACGACATTCCCGACTTTCACGCACGCCCTGCCGTAAATGGCCGGGCCACGAAAGTGAACGGGCCGCGTCACGATTGCGTAGCGCCATACACGTGCTGGTCACGAAATACGCCGCCACTTTATGTCGTGGAGTCTTGTGGTTTTTCAGACCACCCGAAGGGATTCTGGATCGAAGATTCGTAATTGAAAGAATTGGTTGAGTAAGGTGGTTGATTTTGCAGTTAGATTACGATAGGAGGAACAAAGAAAGAGCTGTGAAAAATAGCGAAGCGTTGGAATTGTAATTCCTAAGGTTCATACTTTCGTTGTTATCGACGTTTGTATATAGTACTCATTTCTAGTCGTATATTCCGTATATGAAATTGTATAAACGCTAAAAGCTCCTGATTCTGCAAAATATATTCTTAACAATTTCTCCAATTGACTAAAGAATTCATCAAGGCAAGAACGCTATCCTCGTCAATTAACTCATCGTCAGATCCTTCCAAGAATGGTAGAAAAGATTCCAAGGAGATAGCGAGTGATAAATCTGCCAAGTCGTGTTCATGGAACGAGTTCTCCTGGCACGAGCCACGGTAGCAGTTGTCCGTTTCACGCGCGCCTCGAGTAAATGGAACACCGGAACCGTGTGGGAAAGTCGAGCTCGCGTCTCGATTCCACCGTTCCATCCTCGTCCTCGTCCTCGTGGATGTCGTCGTCGTAGAGCAAGTCGAGCGGCTTAAAGTTATGGCCTCCGGCTTCGTCGCTGAACCGGAGTAACAGACCCGAACTTTTCCCTCGCGGTTCCGTGCGCGGTGATTTACGCGTTCGTACATTCGCGGGCGAGTTTCTGCTTCTTTGTGCGTTGGCCCGGGGCCCATCGTGGTTTCTTTCCTTCTACCTCGCTGGATTCACGAACCTCCGGGGCCAGAAATCCAGAGAAAGGTTAGCGGTTCGTATGAACGTTGTTCGATCGCACGACGAAATCGTTACAGAAACGGAAATCTTTCGCCAAAGTTTTCGACGTAATTACATTTTCCTTGTTATTTGATAGCATCTATGAAAGCTGCTCAGTACGCGGATAAAATATCAGCTATTAATCTAATTCAGCCTATCTTAATTCAAATCGGGATTGAAATTCGCACTCGAACCGACGTTGTTCTCCGTATCTCGTTTAACAGTTAGATTTCGCGTCATTCAAGCCTGTTTCTAGTCACGGTTTACTTAATTCAATAGAAAGATGATGAAACGGTTGGCACGAGCTTATGGACTGGTAACGAATGAGGAAGAGATCGATATCGTCGATGATTCACGTACCGGCGATTTATCCTCCGTTTTGGCTACGGGTGTGAGGATTCGCCAGTATTCTCCGCGCGTTCGACGAAATGGCCTTTCCGGCGGGTACTTTATGAATGATAGACTTCGGAAGAGGTGTTCCAGCGGCGTATATCCCTGTATAAAAAAAGAGGATGATTTAACAACTTTCCTTTCGATCCTGTAAAAAATTCTAACGAGAAATCCTCCCCTTTCCTTCCTATTCGATATTAAAAGAAAATACACGATAATTCTAATTTAACCTATCTAGAATTAAATAATCCTGTTTAATCCGTTAGATAATCCTGTTAGATCAACTGCCTGTGAAGAGGAAATTGCCATTTTCGCACACACGTTGATTCCAATAAGAACCAGATTCCGCACACCCGACCTCCTCTTTCGAACAGCAAATCCAGCTGCCAAGTCCAGCAATTCGATCACTCCACGCCCTTCCGTTCCGTAAAAACGCAACGGAGCGGTATCGCGTTTTTCAAGCTCCCTTTCAGCCACGTTCATCCGCAAAACACCGGCGGTTCATCCTAGTAACGATCGAATGACCGGCGCGCGCCTGGATTAAAAGCCGAAGACAGGGTGTCGCGTTTTTCGCGGCACGTTTCCGCGCAACCGCGCAATAAACGGCGGATGTAAAATGCAGGTAGCCTCGTTCGACGGTTACCGGAGAAGTTTCGGAACCGCTTGTTACATGCGGCGCGTGTTCTCGAATAGGATGTCACGTCACGATGGAACGTGCAATGCAGTTTCTCTCCTCTCTATCCGTCTCTCTCTTTCTTTCGCTCTGTGCTCCCTCGTTTCTGCATCCGCTCTTCCTATCCTGCTCTCCTCTCTATGTCGTACCCGTTCTTTCGTCGTGTTTATCCGTCCCTGTCGCGGCTCGTACAGCCATACGAGCGTGAACCATACGCGAAACGTACGTTCCCATACGTCGCGCGTCCCTCTCTCGCTTCGCGCCACTCCTGCTTCCGTATGACATCCATAATGTCTATCTATTCAGTCGACCGAGCGCTGCCTCTGACAGCGTATGAATTCCAACTTGAATATGTATTGTCGGCAGCAAATTAATATATACAGCCGCGAGCGCGCGCCGGCCCTCTTTGTCCCTACTCCGTCACTTTTCCTCCTCCGACACCCCCGCTCCACGCTTCTAAATGTAATTTAATAATGTCTACCGGTGCCGCCGCCGCCTCCGTTGTTGCTTCGGGATCCGCGCTATTCAACCGCGTGGAACCAAGATTTTTGCGGGGATCCTCTTCCTCGATACCCTTCTCCAGGACGCCGTGCTCTGGAAGCATTTTTAATGAATTAACCGACCCTTTCTTCTCACTGACGACGAATCAATTGTCCACGGTCTGAAGCGAAATGATTACGGTCGTCTGCTAGACGCGGAAACCGAAGTTCGGATTGTGCATGCTTCTAGTTGGTATCGATGTTCGATCGTTAGGGACTCGAATAATGGAAATTTTCTTTCGCCAGTTTAGATTGGCATAACAACAAACTCTTTAAAGGTGCTTTCGAGACTCAACGTTTCCCTGAAACTAACTATCCGCGAATTTTTTCGACGATGTAACTTCGGCTCCCATAGTCGTTCGACTATATTTTCCTGTATCATCGATACTATCGTTAAATTAACTCTGGTTGGTAACGTGCGCGCAATAAAATTTCCATCCAGGGGCCATCTGGCCACGGTCCCGTTGCCGCAGGCTAATGAAAATTCCTCCGCAGCTTGGATGAAAACCTCCGGGATAATTGTAGAAATAACGAGGAACGAGGCAGGAGGCGGAGGAGATAGGTTCGACGCCCGACGAGAAAGGAAGGATATTGAAAGAATCTTCGGTGAATGTGGAGAGCATGAAAGAGGCTGAACCAATCGTCAGTTGGTGGCATTATAGTTCATCTAGTAAGCTACCTTTCGACACGCCTCATTACGCAGATTTACGACGAGCGAACGACCGAGCTGGTTCGTTCGCCGGTTCGCCAGGCGAAGAAGAAGCCGATAGTCCCGTACGCGAACGTTCCAATTCTCGCGACCGAAGAATGAAGCAAGGAAGAGGATAATGAGAGAAAAAGAAGCACACCACGGAATAGAGCGAAGGAGGGAAGGAAGAAATCGCGTTTTCAATGGCGGTCTCCCTAAGGGAGTCTGTCTGGCGAACGAGAAGGCCGAATGGAGCGCGATAGAAAAAAGAAAAAGACGATCCAGAAACGACGGCTGTTCGTGCTCTGTTCCGCTTCGTCTCGACGGTTTCTGATGCTCCTGCCACGTCCAACAAGCCTTCGCAATTTACACAGTCACCTTCTACTTTCCAGCCTCCTTTCCTACAGCATATCTTCTCCGCTAACTTTAGTTAGGCGCTCGACGTCGTCTCGGGTTTCCTCGTTCTCTTCTCTGCCTCTTGGTATGGTCTATTTCCCTTCCGCTTTTCATGCGTATCGGTACCAGGTCTGTGTACGATACACGTAAACCAATTAGATGCGCGATAGACGTTCGTTCCGGCGACGTTGCGCCGCGATTTATTATGCAATTTATATCGTGCTCGTGAATACAGATAAGGCCGATATCGCTTGCGGTTCCCGGCCTACCGTAAATATCGTTACATTGAACACTCGCGAACACGAAGTTGCGCGACTCGCCAGGTCCAGGTCTATATGGATCGTCAGGAATCCCTACGAACGAGGACAGAGTTATCGTCGTAATCGGACCGAGGTGGCTTTTAAAATTTCCACAGGCCATTACTGTCCGGTTCTAGCTTGATTTTTATCGTCCTGGATCTTTATGCTTCAAACTTTTACTACCCGTTTTCTGCTACCGTGATCGAACTGCAGTTTTTCTTTTTTTTTTTTTTTTCTGAAGCTTTTATTCAGATCCCTTAAGCCTTCGTAGGCGGATAAATCCTTCGTTAAGTCTATATTGCTGTCGTTACTTTTGCGAAAAGACACAAAAACTCCAATTAACAGCAGTTTAACAGAAGAGAAATATTCTCAAAAAATTCTGTTATAAATATCGTGGTCGATCAGGAGATCGATATCTTCTTTTCATATCGAGCAACCGCGCCTCTGCTGTTCGAAGCCGCAAACCATGACGTATCGACACCTGTACGCGCTCGTTGCGGCCATTCATCGTGAATAGAGAAGTTCCTTTCGCGACGGTGAGAGCAACAGACGCACGACGGAAGCGTATTTCACAACGAATGAACCGTCCACCGCGCATTTTACCCCATTCCACCGATTCGTTTCCGGCCGGTGCTGTCGAATTCGATGAAAGCGGCATGGTCGAACGGCCCCGCACGCATGGCCGACAGATTCGCGTTGCGTTCGTGAGCGTGACTTGTGATTTGTTTATCTTCATCCCCGAGAGATTTCATTTCTTTAATTTCTCGCCGCGATCGTGCTTCGACTTTTGATTCGGTGATACTTCAATAGGGATTATTCAACGACCACGATGAAAACAGAGTATTATTCTTCGCGAATTATTGTTCATGAATTATTAAAATATTCTAGTTAGTTAATTTGCAGTGTATGAATATAACGACGAGGATATAAATTTTGCAATTTTATTACTTTCTCGGCGTAGAAACTTTTTATCTGAAGTATACATATAGTAATGGATTGCGCGAAAGATGGTAAGTCTTCATAGCCCCATTAACAATCTACAAAATAACGACCTCATTGTGTCTCTTCCAATAAATTAATGTTCATGAAGAATATTAGAGCTACTGCGATAAAGTAACCGTAGTAATAAATTGCTTGTAGTCATGTCCTAAGGCAAAAAACGCTTTCAAGATTGATATCTCGATAAACAATTTCTCAGTTCTTTTTTTTTTATCATCAAAATTACCAAAAAGTCATTATTCCAAGAGATACCTGCACGAAGCACCTATAATACCAAAGTAGAAAGAACACGCAACCAGAGTAGCGAGGAGACGAAATCCCTAGACGGTAGTTGGGGTGGAAACGTATAAAATAGGTGGACGATCACGGCGTAGCGGAAGGGGTGGGAGCCACCGTAAAAGAATCTGAAGGAATGCAAGAACGATCTCGGGGAAAGTCGGAGCTAGGATGGTTTCAAGGGCGACGACGAGTTTTTGCTCGATTTGCTCCGGAGCGGAGAAGATTGCGTGGCATGACGGTAAGAGCGCCTTCGGGAACGAGCAGCTCGCGTAGAAAAGAAGCCTCCAGTTCGGATCGAGGTTATATACCGCGTAGACGAGGCGAGCATGCGTCCCCTGTGGTGACGGCTGGAAATCTTTTTGATCTTGGTTGTACAACGAAAAGCCAGTTAGTTTGCGGTTCTTCCGAGAATTTGAACCCTATGATCCTTGGCACTGATCCCTCTCGTCGTGTCCCCGAATCTTCGTAAGGGCTGATGCCGAGGCTTTGAAACGTTCCTTCTGGAAGACGAGAAGGGAGGTCGGAAGATAGGACGAGACAATGACAAGAAGATCGACGGAGGAGAGGACGAACGCAAGAGTATTCCTCCTTGACGATAAGCTCCTCCGTTCACAAAGGGACCACGAAGCCTAATAAAAATCGGCTGTTTGCTTAGCCAACGCTATTACCTGCCCCCTCTGATACCACGATAAAACGGCCTGTCGCCGGAATTGATGCTGCTTGTACGTACCGTGCTTGATTGCGTTCGCTGTTAGAAACGTGTGTTATAGTTAATTGGTTGGACGTTGGACCTGTCGGATCGATCGTCTCGATAGAGCGTCTTCGAATCGAATCTCCGAAAACTTTCGGAAACCATTTATCTTCCCTACCACGGTGGACTCGTAACTTGTATGTGCATTTCCAGTTTTAACAAATGTGATCGTGTCAGTGGTGTTTCCTCGCAGAACTAATGAATTTCAGGAAGTTTTGTACAACGTGTATGATATATTCATAATAGTTTCCTGATAAATGTTGCTAGAGTGACGGTATTCGATTTTTGATTTAAGCGTGAACGTAATAATTGTCAAAACATATCGCTGCAAAATCTTACAGGAGCAAGATGGATCGTTTAAAGTGTTCGATGGTTTGCTGCGAGACACGAAATCCAGGATCTACGATCTACCAGCGTATTCATCCCCCTTTTTCCGTCATTCCATCCATCATCGACCGTAACGCCGTCAACGCAAAAGGGTCCCGAATCAATTTAGCTCCATCAAGCATCCACGGAGGAATTCGTCGAGCGCTCGAATCTCAGAGCGAATTCAACCGCATTCCAGCTCGGTTTCCCGCGTTTCCCAATCGCGGCCCTCGCGCGGAGGGTTACAAATGACCGTCTAACGAGAGTAGACGCGCGGCCGCTCTTAACGAGGTGACGTCACAACAATAACAAACAATTGCAGCCTTTCGCAGGACCGCACCCTAACGAGACCAAAGCTAGCACAACCCGCATCGCGTTCCATCGACGAAACGAGGCTTGTGCCTGGCATCTGTTCGTGGACGAGGGAACGGTTGAATTAGTCGTAAGTCAGTCAGTCACGGCTTGTTAACGTCGTTAACCCTGACCCTGGGTCACGCTACACGCACGACGACAACGTCCCATTGCATTTTCAATTGGAAGGAAAGCTTCGAGCTTCGGTGAAATTTCACGTTAGTCCAAGTTTATATAAACTGTGTCTTCGAGCGATTGTCTCGCTTTATCTCGAAGTCTAATCCTAACGTCGTCCACGCGGAAGCGCTTCTGAAGGCCGCTCGATCGAGTTCAAACAGGGGAGTTTCGACGTTCACTCGAATATTCATAATCGAATTAGGAGACTGAGCCTCTGAATGGAACGCTGATGCTCTCCAGAGACAGTCGGGGGCGCAGGGGCTTAGGGCGCGTCGTTGAAATGTAGTCGTGTATCGGTACGAACGTCGCGAATGCTTCAGGGGCAAGGAATGTCGTTCGATTAACGATACTACATATGTGCGATGCAATTTAGGGGATTTGGAAGTAAATTGACGCCGTTTTCATGCTAATTCGCTCTGTTGACGTTATAGCCGATTACGTTTAATTATATGGGAACTAGAGATAATTATGAAAAGTGTGAAGTAACCTTATAGTACGTTGATCATTTTTATTTCTACAAATAGACTTTCAACGTTCGAGCGCATTAAATATTTCGTGCAAATTCAACGTTGACTACGAAATGATGGAAATGCGTTAGCCTATGAATATAGCCCGAAAACGCAGCAATCATCCCTCGCAATCGTTAATCACTAAACTCTCGGATCTCCATGGTACGAGCGCGATAAATCTGGCAATGGTCGTTTCAACCGATGTACGCGCACGTATGTACACGTGTAAAGAAGGAAACTTGGCATGGCGTCTGGTGATTCGACGGTTCTCTCGATTTCGTAAAATCGAGACAGTAATTCAAACGCCTAAAGGGCCGTGATCGTAAATCCTGTCCGGCGCGCGACAAAGTGTCGCCGTGCGGTTTCGTATCTCCTGCGATTGTAGCGTACGTGTACGTGGCACGGAACCAGGACACGATATATTCCATTTAATCAGTTCCACCGACCGAAATCCTGATATCCGTGGAATGCACCTGACTCCGCCCCTTCTTCGTCCTTCTCTCTCTCTCTCTCTCTCCCTCGCTTAACCAAGAGAAACAAACGAGAGAGCACAGAGGCGAGAAGAGAAAGGGCCGTGCGATGCTTTCGTCGAAATTTTGCGAAAGGGAAGGGGATGTCCATTGGTATGAAGTCGAGAAAGTAGGAGGAAAGGACGAGATAAATTCGCAGGTTTACGGCACCCTTAAAGTTGCGGGAATCTCTTTAACGACTTGGCAGCCTGCCACCGTGTTGGCCTCCGCAGGAGGGCTGAACAGCATTGATGGTTCTACGCGCCAGACCGGCCCGGGTTATCATTCATTTTCTCTCGACTGGGCCACGAATTCTGTTAATGACAGCGCTGCGAAATTACTGCGGAACTTCGCGTCCACCATGTGCAACCGGACACAAAAGAAGCCCGTAGACTAGTCACAGGGACGCTATGTTTCCGATCGTCATTTAAGGCAGACGATCGCCTAACTGCAAGTTCGAAGAACTTTATCTCGAAGAACTTTGCTCGTGGGTGGTGTCTGAGGAATTTAAGGATACTGGAATAGTGATAATCTCGGCTGCACTCGGTTGTTGTAGATTTCCAACTGCATTTCAACCTTTGTGAATCATAATGACTAGATATGTAGGTCCATTTGAACTTTTGGAATCCATTTGAACACTTAGGAATACTTTGAATATTTTAGAGTTTTATAGCTATGAGGTCTTCTTATTCTGTTTCTCAATCTTAAAACCATTCGTACACACTTTTCGTGAATCATGGCTACGCTGTAGGTCCACTCAAACTTTTTGAATCTCTATATTGCGAATATTCTGAAACTGTAACTTTAAAATATCTTTCTCGAATTTATCAAATTATATCTATCAAATTAGAAACTCTTGGTATACAGTCCTAATATTTAATATTAGGTTAGGGGTTTATATTAGATTATCCATGTGTGGACTGTTCACATCAGTATCGCCGTGTTTAGGATCATCCCGTATTTGGTCCCCTAGAACCCAGCTCCGTCACTAACCCTCGTGCATCCGGTGAGTTTAAAGTTCGGTCCCACGAGTTTAAGGTCTCCACATCGAATCTGATCAGTCGAAAATCGTCGCCGTCAAATCCTATCGTGGTATCAAAGTCCAACGGTATTTCTTTCGTATTCTATACATCCGACAAAGTGGATCATCTTCTTTCAAGACCGGAACGTGTCCAAATATTTCAACAGCGTAAACGTTAAACTCTGTCCTGCCTTTACTCGGTTTCCAAAGCCCGAAGCCGATTTTCCTCGTCCCTTTCCTCGTCCATCACGATCTCTAATGTCTGTTCTGCCTCTTCAACCCCGCGTTTCCAATGTTTTCACCGTCTGAGACGCGTCCTTTCGAGAGTGGTTTATTTTACTGTTACTGCCAAGTCCCCCAGGTTCTCTGATCATTACCGTCAAAGCGTCACCGCAGGCTGAGTAACGCGAGATTCCAAGTTCTGGAGAACGAGAAGGATCGAAAAGAGGCTGAATTGCGTCGGAGAGAAAGTTCAGTCGGATCTACGAGTGCCTCGATAACGGGATCCTGGGAACGCGAGTCATTTTCCACGTGTTCTTCGTCTAGCTCGCGGTGACGATCATTCTTTTCCCTCCGTTACAACGCTAGTTTCCCCTCTTTTTATCTTTTCCTTGCTTGTTTGTTGCTGCCTGTGTTTCGACATGAATTGACCATTTTGTTACGTGGATTCTTCGCTGATACCGTTATCGCCAAAGTCTCTCGTAAATCGTACGTCGTTTGGGATCCTTGATCTCAGCTGATTCTTTTCCCCTCTTTCGGTCAGATGGCACCAAAGATTGAAAGCTTCGAAGTTAGAAAGGGAAATTTCGTAATCTATATGTCTTTGTTTATTGTATTCTTTGCTCTTTTCTGTCGTTTATAGAATGGGGATCTCTGACAGTTATATTTATAGCATATTTCGATAAATGTTTTTGTTATAACATAGACTCAGAGGAACGAAGTTACACGTAACTCTCAGGATAAACTGTATTGTAATTTTGGGAGATATGGTATCCACGAGGGATGTGTATCTACGTCTACAATTAGCCCTTATGAACATCTTGGTTGTATATTCGGGTAACAAACACGCTGGTGACATGTAATATGTTTTGGCCTAGCTCAACGATTTAGTTTCCCTATATGAGAGGAAGATAACAGAAAGCTCGTTATCCAAGCACGCTTTTTCCAGACTATAATTTGGAACAATAAGTATAATAACGAAAACTGAAATTCCTGACATACTACGATAATACGAACAAGGAGCATCTTTACGTCGGAAAGGTATTTTCATACGTAGAAGAGGGAACCAGAGAATACCTCAAATTCGCCGCCAGCGGGATAGCCAGAAAACAAGTAGAAGATTGCGCGTAGAAGATGGCGAAGCGAAGCATTAGCACGAAGGGAGCGGATTCCTCTTCAAGTTTTCCTCTGGTTATGAATGAGCACAGGGAAGTTGGCTTTGTGCTTCCCGGAATCGGGCTCGTTACAACGGTAACCAAGTCTATTGAGAATCGCGTCACATACAACCACTCGTTTACACAGCGCTTCAGTCATGCGTCACACATCTTTCCTAGATCCTCTATTTTCACGTGCTTTGTCCCACTACGATCAGTTCGCATCCGATTCGAGAGATTTGGAGACGTAGAACAACACGAGGATATTATCGACTCGCGCCACGTCTCGCCTGTGTGTTCCAGTTCCCTGATTTTCCTCCATAATCCATCCGATTCTCGAGCGCGCATTAGAGCGGCTCTCCTGGAAAAGCGTCGTATCGATGAAGGCCAGGGATACTAGAGAGAGGATCAAACGTAGATGTTTCTACTGATAGACGTCCAACGATCGATAGCAGTTTCGTATGGGTTGTTTGGCGAAAGGATATATTCGTGAGGGGATAGAGTAATAGGGGTTTGTCATAAATTTATGTTTCTCGTCATTCGATTGGGCACGTTTTATAGGATCTGTAGGTTATGGAAGGAAATATGGACATCTTAGGATTGTGAATACATATATTGTATCATGCGTATTTGTTGAAGTTGGTTTCAAATCAACGAACGTACAAGCGAAGCATGAATCTGGAACGTTTGAATGAAAGTATAGTCATAATTAGGGATCTCGTAGATCTCACACTAAACGCGTAATATATGCAATAACAATAATTCCATGTCAAAACCAGATGTCGGTTTTTTAATTATTACTCGTCTATTTTGCATAAGAAGTGCCGCGTAGATTCCAACAGATGTGACATTCAAGTCGAAACAATCCAGTTCTTTGATGGAAGTTCTATGAAACTTAACGTCACGTGCACGTGGAACTTATGAATTATATCAGCAGTCTTTTCAATGCGGAGGAACGAACGTCGTTTACCTTATGCATAGTAATGACCTCGGTGTTGGATTCACATCAGGAGGATCGCTGTTTAATCATCAAACGAACGCGTTTTCATCCGGCAAATATACAACGGTGTATGCCTCGTAAATCCAACGGCGACGGCTTATGGGGTTATCACTGTTATCGGTAAAAGCGTAATGGGGCATTTCGTGATTCGGTCGCTTATGTTTCTGTCCAATGGAAAATCATTATGGTAACGATTGTGTAATCCACCAATCTATAGATCTTGCAGTATATTCTGGAATTATTATACAGTATTTTGAATCAGATGGAGTTTATGATATCTTTCTTCAATTCCTTTTCGTCCTGCAATTGCTTACGACGGGCACTATTGTGAACACCGGCGTACCTTCTCGTATTTCACGGTCACGTATGCCTCAGACCATTGTCTGACTGCAAACCTCTGCATCACGTGTGAAAGTGTCACGTTGTGGATAAAGTTGAATAAAACTTTTTAAACATACCTGTTTGGCTTGGAATGCAGTAAAGTTTCGTAAGAAGATGGTCTGAATATTTGCTTAAAGTTTTATTGATTTTCATCGATATCTACTTTTGGTCGAATTCGTTCGATCAGCATGAAACAGCGTTATAATGGCCCAATGTCGATTAGTGGCGAGTCAAGTAACCGGGAGGAGGAACGATTCCGGAGTTGGTGATAAAATTCTTTTCCCAAGTTATATTAACGCCGTTACTCGCTTCCGCGAACTTCCTGGACGAACTTTAATCGTGAATAATGAAGGAGTCTGAGAATGATTATTTTTCTTGCCGAAGGGAGCAACGATATTAGACGGAGCCCTGTAACTTCGTCCTGTCGCCATTTTTCCCGCTTTCCGAAAAATCCCTACACGTCAACTTGACAAACTTCCATCTGGTTTAATTTCAACCCGAAGCAACGTGAATGCCATCCGGCCGATTAGTCTCCGAGCAAACTAGCCATCTTCTTAAATCTTCTTGAACTTTATTGAATTGTGCTATTACCCTGCTACAATTTAGGTACTGTCAACGCATTGACCATTATGGGAGTCACCAAATGCTATTAATCAGAACATACTCTGCTCTATCTCGTCTATAATTCTTAATCTTAATACAGGTATCAAATAAATGGTAAATAAACTTCATTAATACTGGATATTTCTCATCAGATTAAGAGATAATAACGAGTTGTTTTAATTGATTAACCGCGTGGACGTTTCTTGCAATTGACGTGCGCCGATTCGATGCTAATTTCGCCGAATGTCATTCGACAGCGATAATTCCATCGAACGTAACGAGATCAAGAGTCGGCTGGCCGGTAATTGTAACGGGACTACTATTTGTAATTCATCGGTTCCGCGTGTCAAATTTTACAATGCAGGCTTCTCATTATATTTACAACATGCGCGCGCAAGAGTAGCTCACCTCTTGCCCGTCAATTCGCTCCAGCAATTTATGGTCACGGCTCTCTCGGTATATACATGCAGATTCATAGAACGATTATTACCGTTGGCCATCAAAATGCAACGACGATGTTGCAACCGCGACCTGCGTGCCGTCTCTCCGCTTTAATTAGCGTTACAATGATCGGGAAATCCCCGGTATCATAGTGATCGGTCGGTACAGCGTGGATAATTACAGCGCGCCAACCTTCCCGCCCTTGTATCGTGACTGCAATTTCTGAATTTCCTCTGTGGCTCACGCTGCAAGGAAGAAAAACCGGTAATGGACGTTGTTCGCTGATTAATCGAATTTCCTGATTTTCGTGTACCACCAGGAACGAGAATTTCATTCGTCAGCGCGTGTCAAGCATTTCGAATGGTCAATCGGTGGTCGTAAATAGTCAGAGGGGCTCATAACGAAAATTATACTTTGTCAATTTTTGTCATGTCCGGTATTCTTAATACATTACAGATTCTTTTTACCTGTCAAATAACTAAATAAATAATTCATTGCTACGAGTCTTTGGTAAAATTATTCAAGATACGTAAAAGATAAAAAAGTGATAATCTGTGTATTATTAAGAAATTCGACAGTAATTGATCTAATAATAATAGTTTGACTATCGAGTTATCAAAACTCGGGGAAGAGTCAACGGTGTAAATTGCCGGAAAGAGAAGGGCCTGGTTCGATGCAGCTGGAATAAAATAGCTTCCAATCACCGTTTTCCCGCGTCTTTGTTACCATTATCGACTGGCCCTAAAGTGGGCTTATAGAAAAGAGGAATTATAGCACGGCGGCGATGCAGATAAGTGGTTTCATCCGTGAAACCGTCGGACAAAACCGTCGCCGTCGCTGCTAACCGTTAGCTGCGGTAATAAATTGGCAGAGAATGCCCGAAGGAAGACGCGGTCTGGTACACGGGGAACGGTTAGCAGTTATCGCGGTGCAGCCTGTGGCAAGTAAGGAGAGTAAAACGTCTCGCTTCGTGTCGACCGCATAATTCAACCGCTGTTGGAAGATCGCGTTGCCAATAATTAATACCCCTCGCTCGGTAATAGAGCAGCGTGAAAATCTCGCGACAGCGAAATACTCGGTGCCGTTTCCTTGCGTCTTCCTGGAATCGTCTTGAGCACGAGACTCGACTTCGAGGGCGGCTGAATAATTCTAGAGGAGAGAACACAACCACGCTGACAGCGGTTGTAATGAAAATTCACCTTGAAGATCAACGAAACTTTTATTAAAACCACCGAGCTTTAATATACAAAGGACATTCATCTTGAGCGTTGATAGAGTCCATCTATTTTGGTCTATTCTTCATTAGATCTTGAGCGTTTCTATTAAAATTTCCCGTCATCGAGGTCGCATGAATCATCTATTGCAACCTCGAGAATTCTTGGGAAATTTATTAAAATATTAAAACGGAAATGGGAGGGGGAGAGATCCATTAAAGTAACCGGACAAGCAGGACCTGAGGGGACAGAGGATTCGCGCAGAAGCAAGTCATCGGCGACGTAATCTCATTGCGGAGCATAGCTCGCGCACAATTCCTCATGCAGACCGAAGTAGCATAACTTTGCACTTCGTCTCCGAGGAATTGTAGGAAACTGGCACAGCCTACGGGGGAAGGAGAGAGAGAGAGAAAGCAGGCGGAGGGAGGGAAGTTCGGTAACTCGCGAGTAGCTGTTTCGACGACGATGAAGACGTCGATGTGTTTTCGCGTACACGACCGCTTGGCTGCTGCAGATAATTTTGCCGCTGTCTCGAGAAGTTCGCATCGCCGCAGGTGTTTGCTTCGCGATCGGATCGAAAGGTTTCGCCAGACTTCTGATACGTCCACGATGCTCAAAAGATAGTTTACATCACGTCTTCCACGATTTCGAACCGTGCGGTTTATCACGCCCTTCGTTAGAACCGCGTTCCTTTGTACACCGAATTTTAGGGAAAATTTACTGTTGTTGTCTGGCTGTTAATAATAATAACTTTATAATCCTTCTTTTTATTCAACATCGCGTAAGGTTATTTGTAATCTTCAATGTGTAATGAATTTCAGCCTTTATAATCATTATACAAGAAAAGGATTGTAGTAATAACCACAACTTTTTAATTTAGTTTGAAACATACACAGATATTAATGATCGTCATAAATAAACAAAGTAAATATATAGAAATATAGGCAGTCGAGGATTTGATTTCACAGTTATGTGCAACTATAGTAGATTAATCAAAGCTTTCGAGTATTTCAAAGTAACTAACTCCTGATGTATTATTCCAGACATGCTACGAGATGGAGAGGTACCTGAAGGACGAGCCGAAGCTGCAGTCGTACAAAAAGTTGCCCACAGAGTTAGATACGGCACCCTGGAACCTCTTCAGGGCGCCCCCTATCTCGTGGACAGCGTCCACCGGCACCACCAACGCACAATTCGAATCGCCAATCAAAATGGAGGTGAGTATCCGCGTCGAAGCCATAAAATACCTCCTCATAGGATCGTCCGCCAAGTTCCACTCGCTTCGAGTATGTCTGGAGCCACGTGTCAAAGTCGTTTCTTTCTTCTTAACCTCGGCGTTCGCGTGACACAGGTGACGACGTCGTCGGAAGACAGGGAAACGCTCTGTCTGGACGATATAAAGTTCAGTCCAGGCGATCACAACCACAACGGCCGCGATAGGGATCTCCTAGATCGGCACCTTGATTCCTTGTCGATGTCGTCATCGAGTTCGGCGTGTTCGGCACTGTCCTGGGATAGTTCACCCTCCGTTTCGTGCACGGCGTTTATTCTCAAGAAAGAACCCAGCGAGGACCTCGAAGAGGACGAGGAACACGAGGTGCGTCCCAACCGGATATGCATGCGAATCTTTCGAATTTTCTCTTCGCAATGATGTGTTCTTTTATCTTGAATTTATGACGTATGTATGTAGGCTATAGTTACAATGGATGCATTTTCTGGCGACTCAACGTTCTATTAAATTACTTAAAAAATCAATTATGCGAAGATCCCAGAAGAAAGATACGATAGGTCACTGTTTTTGTTTTTCGTATAAGAGCAAGCTTAGAATTCATTATCTTCTCTAATCAATTACATATTACTAAGGCTTTGAATCAAATAGGATCATTTTAACTATATTATTAACTATATATTAAATTCTACTTATGTATATTTCTTCGCCTGTATTCTTCGTATACACAGATTTTTGTGGCACTGGCTACCTCATTCCTCAGTTACTTCATTCATCAGAACGACAGTTCGTCAGAACATGCACCCACCGTAACCGCAGCATTATATGTCGCTTCTTTTGTTTTTCTTTTGTTCCATTTGCCAACGAGTTTCGACCATCGAGTTTTGAGCGAGGCGATTAATACGGCGCGAATGCCACGAAAGGAACGATCAAACGAAATTAATTATCGCGACTGGTGCGTATGCCGCGACAAGAACACCTGCGTTTACAGGTTCAGTTGTATCGCTCCCACCCTTTTTCGTGCAGTATCGTTCCGACGTATCGCGCGCACAATGCCCGTCAAATTTCAATTACCGTCAAACACCGGCTGTTATACAAATAACGATTCTTCCTATTTTCTACCGGCTATGTGAACCTGTGTAATTCGTGCACACGTGCATGCGGCATGCGTTTACGTACGCACAGCTATGTGTAATCCGTTTACGGGGTCATTTGGCACTGATCGATTCACGCGCGAGGCCGCGGTAACGATATCGATGTTCGATACCGTTTTAACCAGTTGCTTGCACTTTAATCAGAAGCCTCCACCCGTTGTCGTAATCCCGTTGCGTAATGAATTATGTTACCCGGCACCAGGAAATCGAGGAGGAAGAGGATAGCGGCTGCGAAAGCGAAGGTCAAATCCTGACACCACCGTCGAGCCCGGGCTCGGGTCAAGGTCATTCCAACTCCAGTCACTCGTCGAGCGGGAGTTCGATGCTCGATGTGCAGAACCTCAACCTTCATGGGACGGGCGGCAGGAGCGCCATCGTCAGGGTTACCACCAGCAACGCGCAGGGTGTCGCAAGGTAACTGATTTTTCACTAAAAATTTTTGCAATTTACCACGAACTTTGAAAGATATTTAGAATTAAGATTATGAATTAAGGATAATAATTATGGAGGAAGGTAGATAGAAGAGGATAATTAAGGATAACGAAGGTAGAACATTTTGTAGAGCAACGAAGTTGTTTAATTTCGAGTTACTTTTACATCGACGAAATTTTCTTGGAAGATTGGCCGAATGATTAACGACAGTTCTATACGAATTCGCCAACTTTTTCTATTTCGTCGAAACGTATAAGCTCGTCTTGGTTGATGATGCATCGTAAAACCGCGCGGCAAGTAAATAAAGAGGCAGCCTTTTAGCATTTACATGAATTTCGATAATATGTAAATCCTGGAAATCGATGACCTGGAAACTATACCTTCGCTACAATTTCTATTTTCACAAATTCCACTATCGGTGCTAGCCACATCAAACAAATTCTAGAAAATATCCGTTAAAATAACCGAGTCATCAAACAGGATCGGTAGCACGCAAAATCCTCGAATAAAAAGTTCGAGACAGTTTTATGGTCAATTTAAACTTGAGCTGCAAGAAGCATGGTTCTGATATGACTCTGTTTTTCTTACAGACTGATCTCCGTCACAGCGAATGGTTACCCCGCAGTTGCTGGCACGCAACATGCACACGCAGGGACAACTGCAGCTGCGAGCACCGTAGCTAACAGGCACCACGCGAGGAGCCACGAGCACAGTCCACCTGATACGAAGCGCAGGATACACAAATGCCAATTTCCGGGTTGCAAGAAGGTATACACCAAGAGCTCGCATCTGAAAGCCCATCAGAGGACGCACACAGGTGAGTGATCCTATCTAACCGCGTTTTTCACGGCACCTACCAGTTGCGATCGATCGATTAGTTTGCGATTAGAGTCGAAGAGAGAGGTTTAATGGGGCAAAAAGTTTGACCGGAACAGAGCGATCGATGGGGTCGAGTATTGCGCTGGAAACAGAGCGTTCAGACTTCGATTAACATTCCCTCGAGAGTTTCTTTGAGAGATGGTTTTAACTTTCCTTTCGTCTGTATTTACCTACCAAGCTGTTATTAGCGAATGAAGAATTATAGAAGAATTCTTGAAACGAATACCGTTAGATTATTCTCTTTCGTGTCACTTTGTAGTATTTGTACTATCGGTTGAATGATAGAGCTTGCGATAATGATCGAATGTAGTCACTGGTCATCGAATTAGAAACATATGTAAAAGTTTCATTTTTGACGCTCTATCACAAATGACAGAGTTTCTTCCATCAAAAGATATTTAATAGTCATACAAATGATTCGATTTCTATTGCCACTGAAAATGCTTAGAATCCATTCAAATCACACGTGCACTCATCCCAGATCATTTAACATTGTCATAATGAAAACATAAATTACACAGCACTCCATTGCGCGTTAGAAAGTACATAATCAAGGCAAATGGAAGAAAACACAAAGTGTTAAGACGTGTATAACACTTAATACATTTCGCTATTATAGAGTTCATTCGTTCCTTTCAGTTTGACAAAAAAGAAAATGAAAAATGTTGGAAAGTTTTTAGCGATTCTAATTCGATGACCAGGCAGCGTAAAGTATTCCTTCGGTTCTTACGAACATTCATCACGCTTTCTGTAATTAAGGTGACGCGCGTTACCAATTATCAAATGTACCGATGCTGGCCATTAATAAACGTTACAGAACGCGTCTGTCTCTGTACGATACCGTGCGGTAGCTCGATAATTTTGCGCGTTTCACGCGACACCGCGCGCCCTTTCTTCGCGATTCAGTTAATCGTTAGTCACGCGATTATCCCTGGCGTCTGACGGTGGGGAACGGACGGGAAACAATCGCGGACGTATCTCGGTGAGCAACCAGGGATAAATTCCCCGACGCGTTCCCTGTCTCCCTTATCGCGGTAAATAACAATGCATAATTAATTACGAAGCCGAATTAAGGGAGCCTGTTCGGCTTGTACGACGGCTCTGGGGTACTCGAATCGTGTACGCAAACCGGATGAATGCGAGGCCCATGTGCGCGAAGCCGGATGATACATGTTTAATACCATCGAACCAGCCTACCCGTGTATTTTCTTCGATCGATAGAGAGAATAACCGTTCTTTGCATTTCGCGGTACAACTTAAATTACGCTTATCTCCTAATGAGAATGTAACAAGGCGGCTTGCTTCGCGGCAAAGATTTTCGTTTAATCGGATTTTGATATAGCTATCGCGATTATTTATCGTACGAGATATTCGAGTGAAAAGATGGTTTTCAGAAATTGGATATGATTTTTTAGTTATGATAAAATGTAAACAAGGAAACTCGTTCTACGCTTTTGGTTTTCTACGATCCCTCTTTTAAAATTTATTCAAAATCAAATACTTAATACCCTGAACTAATAATTTACTACCCTGAACCATCTTTATTCCATCTTGTTTACCATCTTGTTTATTTAGGCATACTAAATATGCAAAGATAATTCTCGAAAAAGTACGCTTCTCCGTTTCATCTAGACATTCATCACGAGAAAACGAACGAAACATGTGAGACATGAATAATCTTCCAACATCCCCGTCACTTCGATAAGTTGCGTCACTTTGTGCGAGGAACTGACCGAACACGTTATTATCATGCAGATACCGCTTCTCTCTTCTTCGTCTCGCGGTTATTCCCCGTTGGTTGCGGCAGCAGGTGATGGCGGAGAACTGTAATTAACGAGGATTCTCCTCTTTCTCGTTCCGCTTGCAACCCCCTTCATCCCTTCTCTTTTCATGCTTTTTGTCTCTTTACGCTTCAAATCCCTTCGGCGGGAGCAGATACGCGTTCAGGTGTACACGCGCGTAATTATCTGCGTACGTTGATTCCACGTCTACAAAATCACTCTTGGTGTTCTTACATATACATATGTAGAAGCATTATTTTTTTGCGTTCCTGATGACGGGAGTGCAAGTGCAGTACTAAATTGCAACAGTATCGCATTGTTCGTTTGCACTAGACTTTAAACTCGTTGGTCTGGCCAGTTCAGTTCACATTCTACTTACGTTTCATTTCTACCTCTAATGCTCTGTAAAATGTTTCGTTTTGAAATGCCACTCAAATTACCATGTTCCGAATTTCAAAATGTAGTTTGACGTGAAACGCAAGTCGAATTGATCGAATTCGATTCGATGTAAATTCTTCAACGGTAAAATACATCGTTGACCTGGCGGGTAGCCGTCAAATATTTAATCACGCGATTCATTTCACATGCATCGTGTCTTTCATAAATTTATCTGAAAATCCGCTCCATCATTACATCGGATCCCGGCGTGTTTCGCCGCGAGCACACGCGCCCTCGTTCCCGTAATATTGTACGTACAAGTGATTAAACGTGTATACGCGTCCACATATATTTACGCACGTGAATAGTTACACGTGTGCGCACGGCCGCCTTCATATGTGTTTATTTACCTATCCGCGTGTGCACATCTGCATCCATACACGTTGCTTCGTGTCTACAGGAAAGCGCACAGATGTGTAATTTCAGCCTCTGTATTAGGGAGGATGAGCTTAGCGAGAGTATTCCTAGAGAAGCGAATAGGTATGGGACAGGTTGATGGAAGAAGAGAATTACAGAGAAACAGGAACAAAAGCAGAAGGGGAAACGCTAGAGCAGTACAAGGTGAACGCGAACCAAGGTGCAAGAATTTGGATCTGTACAGTATACTTCTATGCAACCATTTCTATTCGAATCATCCTAAATACAATTACACAGTGATAAAAAAAAAAGTATTGCCACCGAGTAGTTTTCCTCTAAAATCTCGTGTATACTTCAGTCACCTCGTTTATAAATTTCTACAAGTTTTTAACGAACATCTGTCGATAACTTCGTTCATCGCTTGTTTAGAAAGCTAAAACAAGTAAATAGGAAATGAATAAAAGCAGAGTAATGAATAGCAAGACCAAGAAAATAAGAAAACAGAAAGAACTAGCGAAAAGTAGCGAGAAGGGAATAGATAGGTGGAAAGAACGGGGCGAAAAGGGAAAGAAATAGAAATAAAAGGGAAGAGACAGGCAGAGGGTGAGGGGGTTGGCAATAAGAGAGAGGTTGGCTGGGATACCTTCATCCTGCAGCGTGGCAGGTACGTCGGGATTGCTTCTCGCGGATCGTTAAGCAGAACTGCTAACTACGGGATTATGCATACTGTGGGGCCCCGTCCCGCAATTATGACTCTGTTATGAATTCGTCCTGACGCAAGGATCTCCCTTCGTGCTTGGAACGCGCTGCACCAGACGATGTCTGCGCACGTATCGTACTACGGTCGAACGTTTATTTCGCTGAAAACGTTGGTCGGGGAGAACTGGCTGAAAAGGACGCCACGCGTGTCCTGCCCCCTAGCCGGCTATTACCTCCGTCGTAATTGGTTTCCCGGTGACGGATGTTCCCGCTGACGGATCCCCGGGATTTTCCAGTTAATCGTTCGCCCCGCGGACTCGTGTAACGCTTCGACGTTCACAGGGTTTCGCTTAATCCAATCCGATATTGTTTCCTTTTCGAGTAACCAGTTTTCGATGTCCCATTGTGTTTGCTAGTCCGTCTGCTGTACACGATTGTGCCGAGCACAGGTTCTTGATAGAATATACTTTTAGCGTTTTTGTTATGTCGTTCTATAAGTAGCTGTTTTTCTGAAAGCAGAAATTTATTTTATTCGGTTTTCGTACTTTCAAAGCTAAATAAATATCTGTTTTATCTCCGAAATATAATAACGTGTACTTTGCTCTGTATATTTTATATGTTTTTGCATAGTATATAATCCTTTAGAGTTTTGCATCTTTGAACTCTCCGTAAATATATAAACATCTATATAAGCAGTTTATCAGTTTTGTAAAAGAGGAGTAGAAAAGCTGGTATAAGAATAACAAGCAATTTGCGGAAATATCCAGATAGATGTTTATTTTCAACAAGCAATCCCTACCGAGAAGAATCTTATTACTTATGAAAATAGTTCAATATTTTAGACACTTCAACCACCGTTCTTTTATTTCTCGAATCAAATTTTATCATCGAAATCAAGTACGAACCTTCAATGCTAGGCACGTGTATGGTTATCCACCGTCGATGGTGCCTTCTCAGATTCCAACGAATTCGAAGAGACGAGGATAGAAAGAGAGAAGAAAAGGTAGTGCTGGTAAGAGACGCAAACGAAAAAGTTGGCTGAAGGCGGGCGGAGAAAAGTCCGCGAGCAACTTTCTTCCAGAGATGGAAATACCGGTATACTTTGATCTCGGTCGGCGAATCTAATTACTGCCGGCTTGGAAGGAGCGTTCGCGAGGACCGGGACGCGAAACGAGGCGAATCGTCGAATCACGGAGTACGGGCGATCGTGTGGCCGAGTCAACATGAAGGCTCGTTACGAATTCCATCGGCGAACTTTCCTTTCGAGGATCTTTCGGCATGTAGATATCCGCCGGGCCAGCAGGAGGTCGTTCATCCCTGACCCAGCTCTCCTTGGGATCTCCCTCTCACTACGTTTCAAGACTCTCGTCTTAACGACGAATCGATCCGATTAGACGATTTAACAGTCAAAGCCATCGTCCAGGGTCCTGTTAATTCCCTTCTAACGAGCCGATAAGATGTTAACTCTAAACAGCGGAGCCAAGTTGATGAGATCGACCGCGGTGTTATGGTCTCGCTGTGAAGCACAGGTTTTCTCCAACTCCGATTTCGTCGTTCACGATATATATCGCGGAATGGAAACGTTGTATTTTTGTTTTCGACGTTTTGTTTCATTCAGTTGGCGAAATGGAATAGGCACACACCGATTGCATCAACGTCGAGATGGATTTGTCGAGACGTTTAACGGGACACGATTGTTCGAACGAAAAGTATTGCCAGGAGAGCGTTAAACATTTTCGAGGAAACAGGATTTGTTCCTTGTTTATCCACTTTGCCCGTCAATATCGCGTTTCAGTGATTTCTCCGTTTTTACGCTGGCAAAGCCTTTCTATACGATTTCCTCGTGGGAATCGAGGAACTATCGATCCGATGGTCCAACCAGTCTCCCAGCAACTATACGCCCGAAGAAGAAGACGAAGATGGAAAAGAAGAAGGGAAAAAGAGAGAGATTTCCAATTACAGAGACTTTCTGTTCCGGAATTCCATTCCAAACACCATTGTTCTCGCGTCTCGAGCTGTGGACAGGACTTTGATCCCTCTACGGAGTCCAATCGTTTCGTTGGAAACTTTTCGCAATCGTTCCCTTAGTGCTCGTTGATGGAATGTCAATATATTTGGAAAATTAAGGAACGACAGATTCGTTATCCCGTGGATTTGTCCGGCATTGATCGAACGTCCTCGCGTCGAATTCATAGGAAAAGAAAAATCAAAGAGACGGGAAACTCTATACGTTCAAACCACTTCGATCGTCTCACTGAATTTTTAATAAACTTCGACAAAGGTCTTGACGAAAATATTTTTACGTTATCATCGCGTTTTCGCGAATTATTTCCAAGATGAGTCGTATTATAATAACGTCATTCGCGTCTCATCGATCTCTCCTGATCGATTTCGCGGAACCAATAACCAGTTTCGATCATCTCGTTTTTAATTACAACTTCGTGCAACAACTCGATGATCGAGTACACGGTTTTCCTCGATCGTCGGATATCGGTCAAAGTAACGTACTGATTGTCGTTCGAGCGAATAATATTACGTAGCGAGAGGCAACAGCCGCAAATAGGTCAGCCAAGGCGCGATAATTTACGCCTTAGAAATAGAATGGCGTTCGAACGCGCTTAAATCAAACGAAGGATGAGGAAAATAATAAAAGGCTGCAGAGAGTGCGACCGATACACACAGGCCCTGGAAAATTATTTATCGCTACGTGGCTGCTCGCGATGCGTTCTAGCCATTCGGAAGAGGCTGTTCTGCACATTACCAGAGCGTTTCCTCTTTGCATTCACCGCGAGGGATGTATTGAAACCTTTCAAATTTCGCGTCGAGTCCGTGGCTATTGTTCCCACGCGAAAAATAAGGAAATCACGGCCCGATAATTTATCGACCTAGCGAGGGGTCCAAAACGCGTTATTCTGTTCGAAAACAAACAACGCGAAGAGTTATTGCGTTATCGGGCCTGGGATTTGGAAATCAACTTCTCCAGTCGTTTCCAAGCTCGCTCTTGAACGCCGCGGTTGTTCGTTTCTGGCTCTCGTTCGAAAGGATTCTGACTACGAAATTTAGTCGATGTGAACGCCGCGTATGCTCCTCTGTGTCGAATCAAAAGTAAATTTCAGGTGAAAAGGACTCAAGGTATTAAATTGCTTCATAATCGTTTATTCTGTCATTTTTGCTTTCCCCAAATTCTTGTTATAATATGAAATATCCGATGACACGCAGAATGAGCAAACTAAAATGATTGATTTTTGTATGTTTATTATTTCGTCTGATTAAATTATTCTGAAATTATTATCTGCATGAGCTGTTTACAAGTGAACGTTATTTACCTAACTAAACAAAATAAAATATGGTGAGCGTACTTAAAATGTTTTAGCTCTCTAAAATAAGACAAAACTGGCGTTTCTCTGCAATCAAATCGATCGACTTTAATCCAATAATTTTCAGCCGTGAGCCTCCCAAAGCAACATTACATCAGTCAAGATGCTCGAAAGTTTTCTTTCTGCAATATAAATGGCCACTCGGGGAAACGAGAAATCCCGTCGGCTTCGGAATAAATCTTCGTTCCCTACTTGAGTATAATCCAAAATTTCTCCACACGTCGATATGAGAGGGGTGGTCCCGCATTATTATCAGGAATTTCAGGCCACGACACATTGGCCTGTACACAGTAATACGATTTGTAAATAATAGCGGGAGAAACCGAAGTCGGGCCACTGGTTTCCCACCCTTTTCGCGTATTTCTGCCTTTAGGCGAATGTATTCGCAGAATTGAAAGCGTCTACTCTTACGCTTAAACCTCAAACACGAAGCCTCTCGCGTATTTTCCTCGATACACGTCGATTGATCGTGGCGTGGGTCGATCTTTGTTTCCACCGTTGCTTGCTTCGTTCGTTGTTTGAACGATAGAATGCGATAGAATTATTTGAATCAAAAAGATATTTGAATGCAGCTAAATAATTTGCCTTGTAATTCACCAAATTCGATTACGAACAATTTTTAGATGATCTACATTTGAAAATAGATTGCTCACTTAAAGACTAATGGTATCCATAATATACAACAAGTTTGATTATTCCGTGCAATGTTTAAGATTTTAAGATGTTGAAGATTAGGTGATGCAAATAACTCTATTTATTATATTTCAAACGATATAAGAGTCAATAGGAAGTTTTGAGAGGCGATTTTGCAGAAGAGAGATTCCTCGGTAAGACTAGGTGGTTTGTAGAAACTAATTAGCAGCTTGCCGAATCTCGAGTCTTCGGCGTTAAGTGCGATTTAACCCGGACCTAACCTCGAAGCCTGTGTGTTTTACCCTGGGCGATTCTGATCAGTTCAGACTAGACACAACTCTATAGCTCCTCCTTTAAGTGTTCAGCGCTAAGCTGTCTAACTTGCTCACCGCGGCAAAGCGGCTGGAAACTCTTAAACCTGAAGCTTTTGTCGTGCATCAATTCCCAAATGATACTCTGATTAATTCACTGCTCGATTATTCGCATTCCCACGCGCGTACCTGCAACCGGGGCAATCGGTGAATACTTAAAATTCTTATCAACGGCTGCTGCATTATTCCCGAAATAATCTTCCCGACCCTTGTATTATTTACAGGAAAGTTCGTTCGGTTGTGGATTATACCTTACACACCTCCACTCATAAGTATTAGAATATTTTTAGAAAATGAAGTGGGTCTCAAATAGGCGTTATTATCGAAACCTTTGAGAATTATTATCTCGTTTAAAATCTTAGGCGAAGAAGCTTAACTTTATGGTAAGATTAAATTCTTGCATGAATGCAAAATGCTGATCGATTATCGCTTCCTTGGTAATTTGGACCAATTATCACATCTTGCGTAAAATCAGAATATGTTCTGATACTATGTAATGAACAAGGGCGTACATGTATGCATGTAACCCTCTCTTGCTCTGTCTTGCGTGGATACGCGTGTGCACATGCATACATACACGTGAGACACGGGTGATCTTCGTGTACGTACATATCGATTCGTACCTCGGGCACTGTTCGAAATACGTTCGAAACACGCAGCGAAGTTAGAAGCCGCCGCCGTCCCTCGTCCGCCACTGCCGATCCCCGGTACCCTGGCACCGCAAACAATTGGAAACGTCGTCAAAGTTCTCGCTACAGTTGACAGCGAAACCGCAGTTCACAACACGAGGAACGTGCTATCTCTAACCGTAGTCGATACCGCTGGGACGGAAACAGGCAGCCAAGAACCCGGGTGTACTCGCACACATCGTCGCACACTACCGGGAAAACCACGCGCCCTGTCATCGATCTTCAACGATCGACCGTTTCAACTTTCCGTTACAACTTACTCCGAGACGCTAAGAAGTTTTACGCGTGTGACGTTTCGCACCGAATCTCTTATTCGACTCTATGATTAATTAGAGAGAATACTTTCATCTTTGAAATAACTAAATTTAATGTTACAGGGTAGGAAATAGTAGCTGGTTGTAGTAGATCGCATGTAGCTTTTAGTTTGTGTTTTTGGAAAGTCCGAATTTTTGGTGCGCTGCATTGTGGAATTATTGCCAGTAGAATAGGCCAGTTATAGTGACGCACGTTGTTGTGATAAAACAACATTTTTGGAAAATATTTCTTTCCAAAGGGAAAATGGTTGGTTATATATAAATAGAAAGAATGTTTGGCTTTGTAGTAGTTTCATAAAATTCAACACGATAAGACTTCTGCTTTTGGTTGCTATCTACGAAATACAAGTAGAATATTCCGTATATGCTCAGACACGCTGCATTTACAGAAGATCAAATCCTTCTTAAGTATGTTACAACCTGCGACTTTTCCTGTTATTTCTGACGTAAATCCTGTCCACGAAATGTCGCGAACACTTTGCCTTACACAAATTTATGAAATTATTTCTCGAAACATAAACAACGCGAAGTGCATAATTAGAAAGTCGAAGGATGCTGAGTGAGTAAAAGTTCCGCGTGTAAGTTAGTTCTTTACGGAAGTACTTCTTTCTTTCCCTCGAAACACGTGATTTTATCCCCATTCTTCTTTTGGGATCCTGCTTTATATCCGCCGAAACGTTTCCGTTTCCGAAATAAATGCTGCGACCTTCCGAAACAAACACCTCATACGCTTCTCTTTCGGGGCGTACGATATTTCTTTACGGGAAATCCCGTTTCATTTTTCATTTCTATCGTGCTTCATCCTATTTTAGTATACGACCGCGCGCCGCAGTGCCGCCGTCCCGGCGCAAAATTTGTCCCTCGAAAAAGCAACGACTTGCCAACCCGATTCCCTAGCAAAATTTTCCTGAACCGCCCCTGTCTAGGGGTAGGGTTTGACAACGTCGTTTCTCAAGTGGAACGGCGGGAAAAAATATAAAACATCGTACCCGGGAACCCTTCGTATCGTGCGAACGTAAATTCAGCACCACCGCGAACAATCTATCAAGCAACCTTACAAGACAGTCTCTTGCAATTCCAGCTAAACGTATTCCAAAACGTGACGAGTTTTATTAATCCTTACGGAAAGAACGTTGGATATGCCGTTCCGTTATTCGTTAAATATTCTTCGATATTCGTGGATCAATGGAAAAATTTATTACAGTTCGAAGGGTCTACGAACTTTGATTAAAATACCGATAGAAGATTGTATCGTCCGGTTGTAAAATTGTCACACGATCGTAACGGTAGGAATAGCGTCCTTTAAAACCAGCTAAATGCGGAAAAATAAAAAAGAGTTGTACAGCGTCCGCTACAATGGCTCTCGTAGAACAATGTAGAATCTTCTTTTGTGGTTTGCGAAGTTTCGCCCTTTGTTACGCGGACTGGAAATTTTTCGCGCGGTTCGTAATATTTTGCTCGAATTCTTCTTTTCTATTTCCTCTTTTCTTCTCCTTTTTTTTTTGTTTCACAATTCACCTTTTCTCCCTTAAACGATCAACCGGCTTTACTTTATCGAATTTTTGTCGCGCACAATCTTGAAAGGAGTTAAATTTAACGAGACAGTCCTCAGGGTCGAGTAATTTTCACGATCCTTTCTTCGTATTAATACAACGCTGAAACGGCGGGGGGTTAAACGTTCGCAGCTGTAGAAAATCATGTCTCGCTTTGTGGGACGCGCAATTCTTCGCAGGAAGAAAGCTGTTACCGCTTTACAGTCTACGATATTTCTACGAAAGAAAATGAAGAAAATCCGGCTCTCCGCCGTTCCGACTTCCGCGCAAGTGGAACGGATCAAGATTTTTTCGAACGCCGATCCTCGATTTTTGCTTCGTTGGAAATTGAAGTGCTCCGCTTCGCGAAGGAAATTAAATTTTTTCTCAATTTTTTATCGTATTTAACTCGGAGTATTATGTCTGTTTGGTTATGGAGCTTTAATAAAAAAAAAAAAAAAAAAGAAAAGAAAAGAAAGAAATGGTAGACTTTTAATGGAGGATACATACAGATCGAGGTTAATTAAATTTTCATTTCCGTCGACACGTAATTTTAGAAAATATTCGCTCGCCAAATTTTCATCGTAATTTGACATTTTCCATCGACACGCGTGACGAAAGAAATATCGTATCTCTTCCCGGAAAGTGTAACGTAAAACCACTTCGCGAAAGCTTGCGATACTAACGTTCAACGAAATTTTACTTTGCGACCTGCGTTTACTGACTAGCAGCGATTTACTGGCAATCAAATCGTGAAGGAAAACTTCGCAGATATTTCCATGTTATAAATTTCATGCATCGTCGAGAATCATTCAAATTTTCACGATCGAAATTCGCAATTCACATTTGAAGTCCGTGAAGAATTTCAAGAAAAATACAGGACACGGTCAAAGCAGTAACTATAAATATTTATTTAAATATAAATAAATATAAACAAATATCTTTCAGTATTCTCCAGCCATCTCTCAACTTCCTGTACATGAAAGAATTTCAATGCTGTCAGGAAAAATTCTCTCCGCGAACATGAATAAAGTTATTCCCAGATTCCTGATCGATCTTCTCTGTCAGGATATCGCCGCTGGTTCGTCTGAATATCCTATGCTGGACAACCAGAATCTCTAGCACGTCGAAACTGTAAAAAATTTTACTTCCATCGACCTGGCGGATTCTCGTCTCTCAGAATCTCTCGATGGTGCACGCGCGCACACTAGAAACGAGAAAGAAAAAGAATCTTCCACGTCCACCGATCTGTCATGCGGATCCACGAAACGTCCTTCGGTATTAGGCGCGTTTCTCTCGTCGAAACGTTTCTCGCGCGGAACGTGTTCGGATGTAAAGGACAGAGGACAGGAAAGAAATAGAAAGAAAGGGAGTAGAAGAGAGACAGGACTAGGGATGGAATCCTTGGTCATAAATTCCGGTTGTCCTATCCCTGGGCGACATGACGGAAGGTAGCCTATACATCGTCGCCGACGACGGACTTAATAAAATGCAAAGACGACGAACACACATTGCCAGGGACGGTCTGACATATCGACGCAATACCGACCCACTCAGACCTCTCGAGGAACGTCAGATGGAGGGAAGGACATAGAAAAATCGTTTCTACGCCGAACGGGACGAACGTCATCGAGGACTACGTGAAACCAGCCACTTCTAGCTTTCCCCACCGCCGCGACTGTCCTCGCATCCCTCTTCCTCTATCATGTTCTATTTGTACCGGGTCTGGTTTGTATGGAATATACGCGGAATTTATGGATGATGTGCATAAAACGCAGTTAGGGCGGTGAACGAGAATTCGTTATAATGGTAAGTGCGTTGGGAAGTTTCTTCCCATTCTCCATGGGTCACATGGATTTTATAAAAATCGCTCGAAGAATATCGAACGAGCGTTATTCGAAGCATCAGTATCTCGAAACGCCTGCGAAACCATCGAAGCGTTTTAACTTATTGTTAATAAAACCTTAATCCTATTTTTCCCCGACATCCGAGGGCTCGGGTAACGGACGACTATGCGACCAAGGGAAACACTACCCTCGGTACCATCGAACAATAACAGCATCCCTCCTTCGGAGAGCAGGAAGAAATTACCCAATCTCCCGAACTGTGCACGCACATCAACAAAGGAGATAAACAGACGACTGATACTCGTACGGAACAAAGCTGGTGATATGGGATAGGGGGTTGCGCGGAGCTGACGTATCGCGTCGTTTAGCAACGTTCGTTACGGGCTCGAAACGAGCGCAGAACAGGGGCGGGACGTCGAGAGGGTAGAGCAGGTTAACACTTTAAGCCGTCCTGTTTAATATGGCTTTATTACGTAGGTGGTAACGAACCGCCGGGAGGCCATTATGCGGCGATAAAATGCGCAATGCACGATGCACCTACACATCGTTCCGCCCCGTCCACCTGGCGCGCGTCTCCGCCGCGGCCGTGACACGCACACTCACACGCGTCCAAGTTGACTGACCCGCACACGCTTCTGTTCCACGCATAATACACACGCGCGTGTCTCTCGCGGGCGACACACACTGACTGCGGTCGTTCGCCACGTTACGCAGTCACCATGGTTACTCGAAATTCAATTTGCCTTTTCGATGGAGCCTATGCACGCACGCGACACGTCGCACGTTGATTTTTTCCTGCTTTTTCTCCCTTTCTTTTTTTGCCTTCTCTCTTTATTTGTTTTTCGTTCTTCCTCTGCTTTTTCCTTCTCTCTTCCCCCTTTTTTTTTGGTTCGTTTAATTGCACGTGTAATGGTCCCGTTGATTTTTTCTGTAATTCTGTTCGCGGCCGGGGATTTTAGGTTATAGGGGGGAAGGGTGCGATTCCACGGTAGAACGAGGCAAAGGTGAAATGGAAGGTACATTATTGATCGAGAGGGACTAATGTCCTGATAATGAGAGGGCATCGAGATAGGGGATCGATGTACAGAGATAAAGTTAGAGGGTGTAGATACGGCCAGAGGGTTATAATGATGAGAGGGTAATGGGATTATGATTGTTTGACGTTTCGTTGTTTTACAGAAAAAAAAAAAGAAAGAAGAAAGGGGGATGTTTAAAAGTGCACACTTAAAAATTGCTATTTCAACATCATGAATATTCGAATACGTAAATTTACAGAATGTCTCGGCATAATTCTTCGAAATGGTGCACATTATTCATATAAAACACGAGAATCCATTTTTCGATGGCTTTGCTCCACTGTTCTATTTGCTCTACTCCGAAACGCAGCTGCATATTGCAGTTGCATCGAGAAAGGAGCTGTATTACAGATATAAATGCTCTTGCACAAAGCATTCAACCTCTAACCCTATCGATACTCCCTATGCATATTCGGAAAAGATTTATAGCACATTCCAGTTTCATCAAAATTTTTCTGAGTCATCCTGTATTTACATGTTATTTCAAATATACAAAGTTAGTTCTATTCCGCGCAAAATAACGTCGAATCAAACAACTAACCTGAATTTAAATCAGGGATGCGGCTTTCATCGATACATCCCAAAGCAATAGCGAACTCGACACAAGTCACGTCGCCGTTCTTAGAACGGAAGCGCGAGACTCAAGTTCTGCCTTTCTTCACGCAATTCTATGGTACCTTATGCAGTCACCAATTTTTCCTTCCGCCACTCAAGCGCCGGGAATGTATTCGCAGCAGCCTCGCGAATATATTGCTCCGCCACCTCCGAACAGTTTATCCTTATCGTTCACGAAATTCTTGCTGCCAGCCTTGGCTGCGGCAATTTCTAGCCGTGCACAGGAAGACGACGCTCATCCTCCATCTCGTGGATGTCCGCGCCAGGGTAGTTCAACCGAACACGCGCGGAAGGATACACGAGGACGTGAGCGTCGTTTTTCCTGTAGAAAGTCGCGGCTATCTCTGACAAAGCAACCAGCCAGCGTGACACGAGGTGTGAGAGAATCGGATTTGGTTATGCGTCGCCACGTTCGCGCTGGATTTGTCGTCGTTGCTTCCCACGATGGGGTGGAGCTCATGGAAAAAGCGAATCTCGTCGCGGAACAATTTCGAGGCTAGGAATTGGATGCTGTGTAAATTTTTCCAACCTCCGTGCATCGATGTTGAGTAAACGTCAGTCGTAACTCTGTCTTGTCTTCCGGCGCACGGCATCGAGTAGAATTTTCTGCTCGTCAATTCGTTAGCAGGAATTGATCTTCCCGTGGAAGGGGAGAGGAATATTAAGGAAATCGTAACGAATGGCTTCACGAATGTCTTCGGTGTGTGCGAGCGATAGCTCGACACGACGGCGATTGCGTGCGTTTAAAGCCGCTCGGTCGGAGCGTGTTACTGGAATTGAATGAAGTAGGGTGCCCGCGTTGGTGCGTCGTTAGGTAGGTCCCTGGGTTTGTAAAGTGGTTGCACGTTCGCGGAGAACGTTGAAAGGGAGAAAGTTTTGCTTCTTGCTGCGGTGAGAGGATTCGCAGAGAGGATTCGTGAAACGTTACAACCTTTTTCTCTACTACGTTCGAGTCAAGCTTGCCTTGCGTAAAGAAAGAAGGTTGATGAATTATTCCAGGAAAGCATTATTATCGCGAAAAAAATCGCGATCAAAGATTACATTAAATTTCGTTCGCGAATTTCTTTGAGCGATTAGTGGTATGATATGACACGGGGGAAAACAATATTAAGGGGACGGACATTTTTTTAAGATCACGCGTTCACAGTATGACCACGACATTACTGCGTTTAAATTACACGTGAAGCGTTCGCAGCCGCGCGCAAACAAGCACGCGACAATAAAAACAGCACATCACGCGAATGTCGACTGCGTTAAAGGCTTCTTCTCTGTCCTGCTCCTTTTCTCCTGACCCTCCCTGTCAGTCTCTCTTTTTTTTTTAATTCATTAAGTTTAGGGTCGCACGATGTAGATGTCAAAACGTTTTACTTCGCGGTTTTATACGCGCGTTTATATCGTCTTTTCCACGCGGTCGCCATTACGCGCTCCCCCATTATTTTCGTTTTTATGAAGGAATAGCGTATACACTTCGTCTTGATTAGAGACGCGACAAACATTGGACGAGGAGAACCACCTTCCGTCGAAGACAAAAACTTGCTTTCGATTCTGCTACTTTTCTGAAAAGCCACGATGAAGCGTCTCTGAAACTTTAACGACAATCATCGAAGCCCCCGGAGTTGCTTCAATCTTCCTAGCTGCCTTTCAAACTGCTAGCGCCTTGCTAAATCCACCAAGACAAAGTCTTTCCAAGTTTTTCAACCTTTAATAGCGGGCTTTAAGGTCTTTCAGAGTTCTTCCAGTCTTTCCACTATGCTTTCCCCATTTTCTACGATATTTTATTTAACAAAAATCTCCTAATCTCAAATTGAGACAATTCCCTCTTTACATGCAACGATCAAATGCTTACCAGTATTCGTATCAATTGGTCTTTATCCTCTTTCCGATATTTTGCTTTTTATTTTTTAATTTTCACCCTCTCCTCCTCTTACACGACACAAAGACCTAACAGTTTGTTGAACACAACGGCAAAGCGCCACAGGTGGCGCGTCCACATTTCCTGTCCTGTAATGCGGTCTCATCAAAGTCAGCCTCTTTCTATATTACCAAATAGATTATTTACGTGTTAATAATGTGCCAGCCGTTCCATGATCATCCCTTGTCGCGGCACACGTGCTACCAGAGGATCCATTCCTCCTTCAGTCGCCCGCCACTTTATTGTCGATCCACCAGCCGGCAGCGTTTTATACGTGGAATTTTATATACCGTCCTCGGTTTTAGTAATTTTAAGGGACGCGCGTGGCCGGGACAATAAAACCCCTTTCGTCGTGCGCACGTCTAGTGTGTCGCAGAATATCGGAAAGTTATGGAGGTTAGTACATATGTGAAGCTTATTAAAATGTTCACGATCAGGATAAGTTGCGTGTTATTAGTTTTAATATGGTACTTATGTTTCCGATTTCTACGCCTGGAATAATTTAGCTCCTCGAATCTAAACGGAAGTCATCTAACTCTCGATTCTTGAAGCGTAGATCGCTCGTTTTTTCCTAAATTTTATGATGGGATTAATCCTTAGTGCCTTCTAGATATAAAAATTTATTCTCAAATTTGCTTATATGCCCTTGTATAATCTGTAACAGTTCCTAAAATGAAGAAATTTCTTCAAAATAAGGTAAATCATCGCAACTAATATATCGATTCTATTTCGTTCCAGGAGAGAAGCCGTATAAGTGCAGCTGGGAGGGTTGCGAGTGGCGATTCGCGCGTTCCGACGAGCTGACGCGCCACTATCGCAAGCACACTGGCGCGAAACCGTTCAAGTGTCGACATTGCGACCGATGCTTCTCTCGCAGCGATCATCTAGCCCTCCATATGAAGAGACACGTGTAATCGATCGTCATCGAGAACGGTCCTCAACGCGCGGAACAGTCCAGGACCGGCAGACGAAGCTCCTTCCTTCCCGAGGATTCCCGAGGCCGTCGAGCAACACGGCCTCCACGTGATTGCGTTTTTTCCACAGATACCTGACGATCCACATCGAACTCGATCACCGACGATCGACCGCTACGATGGCCCTCAATTTGGCCACGATTTTCGTCGGTGTAATATGATTGCAAGATATTCTGCGGGCTTTGATACTGTCTATAAGAGGGAATCGATGATGAGCGAGACGATCGGTGAAGAACGGCCACTTCTGGTGGCTATTGTCCATTAGAACGGACAACAATCGACCGATGAACGATAAACAATCGGCATTGGAACTGTATCGTTGAGATTATAGATTCAGGACACTTCGTAGATTGATTGCAATTGGAAATCGCAATCGGAAAAACAGGTAGACGCGCGTTCCTCTGTTCTTCGAGGCAGTTCGTTTAGACTAAAAGGCGAGGAGTAGAGACAGGAAGAAGGTCTGATGATATTTACTACGCGAGAAACGCTGGCACTAGAGACAGCAGGTGGGTCGACAACGATCAGATGCGGATTAGACTGGTATTGTTGATGCGATTAGACGGAGCCACCGGGGCGAGCAGCTGGAAGACAACGCGCTACGAGTCTCGTCCCGGGAAGTTAATCACTGCCAATTCATTAAATTGTAAGATCGGCGCGTGTACCGTTGGAGATATAGCCTACGCGAATGGCTGCTTCGGAGTCAGAGGAAGTTAATCGAACGAGCGAAATTGTCCGGCGACAGCGGTGTACAGCTCGTGTGTGAACCCTTGTAAGCCGTCTGTCTTCCGTAAAACGGTCGAATTCCAGAAACCGAAACTTTAACTAACGCAAAAAAAAGAGAAAGAAGGAAAGATAATTAAGATAAAATAAAATAGCAAAAGAAAAATGATAAAAGAAACCTGATAAAACGATGAAACGTAGCGCACACAGTTTGAGAAACACCGATCTGACGATGTTTCAAAGGCGTCGCGTTTAGATTCGAACGAAAGTCAAGGAAACCCGGTTCGCGAGGACAATAATACGCTGTCTGTCGGTGCCAAAACGTTATTTCCTTTCTCTTTCATTTATCCTCTTCTTTCTTACACATATACACAGAGAAAACCATATATATTACACGTATACATGCTTCTCCCTCTCATATCCCAATGAATGGGGGCCACGGGAAAAGCAGTTAGTGGGTGGGAAACGTGCACGACGCTTTTGAGCTTCGATCCTTCGACGGGTGGCAATAATCGAAATTGTATTCGCGACCCGGTGGAACGCGGAACCGTGTCACACGGAGGTTTGTTGTAAGGGGGCGGCGGATGAGGGCACGAAGCGAGAGGACGAACCGTAATTGAATACGTGATTTCGGCCAGTTTCGACGGAGGCAAAGTTTACCCGTGCCGTGCGCTAATCCCAAATTTACAGTGCGAATTATATCGCGAGGCGCCTCCATTCGACCGATGATCCGGTCCGCCGCCCTTTCATCCTTTTACCATAGCGTCGTTTCCACCGGGAGCTTGTGCGAATGATACCGATATATACGATAGACGAGAAAAAAAAAAGAACGCTAGAATGATCCTATTCAACGATAGATTCGACCGTTTTACTCATCGAGAATATTCACGAGTGATTTTTAAGGAAGAAAGAATCGCGTACAACCCTCGGACACCGGTTCGAGGGTACTTTTTTCCTTAAAAAAGAATTCGACCGAACGGGGCTTCTTTCGTAGTGGCGCGCGTCCTATGGTTTTTAACGAAAATAAGTGAAGAAAAAAAAGTATATATGGAATCTGACTTTGTACTTTTGTACGATTGCTTTTTAGGTAACGTTCTCCTGTTTTGTTTCACGCGTAACCGCGCGACGTATGGACGGGGGTGGCGACGCGTCCCGGCGCGGCGGGCAAGATTCTTGTCGGAGGCTCAACAGAAATAAATGATATATATATTTTTTAATATTCTCGTCTTACTCACCGAAACAATATATTGTTATACATAAGGGATTATACAAAGTATAAACGGGCAACATTCCGCACAAAGCTCTAGAACCGTTTCCACGCGTCAGACTCACCCGCCGAGCACGCCACCCCCTCTCGTACGCACGCAAAACCCGGATGGCAGACGGCGCTCGCAGTTCACCTCGACTATGCGTGTCCCGAGAACACTATGATCTTCCGGTCGATATGCATCGTTGTCTCGCTAATAATCGATTTCCGTGCGGACAAACGGGATCGAAATCACGTAGGGAAATGACAGTGGAGGGGAATATAAATGGAAACACAAAAAGGAGGAACGAGAGAAAAGAGGGGAAAGAGAAACTAGAGAAACGTAACGAAAAATGAAAGAAAAGAAAAACATTGACGAGGGGTAACACAAATTAGTTACTTGAAATAAAAATGTGAATTGTATCCGTGGACTGAACGAACGATGGATCGCAGATCGCTCATCGAACGAATGGTGAACAAAATAGAGTAGTAAAAGCGATTAAGAAAGAAATTAAAAAAGAAAATAGAGTAATAACCTAAAACGATTAAATATGAATGAAGTAAGAGAAACAGAACGTGAAGGCAAGGAGTTTACCGCTTAAGAAGACTAATCTTACCTGAAAGCGCGGAACAGCGCAAAGAGCGGCCGAGCTGGCGGGCGAAACGAAGATTTAAAGGAAAAGAATAAAAAAAAGAAATTAAATTTTAAATGTTCAGTGGCCAAATAAATTAACTGATAACGCACGTAGAACGTAACGATACCGTACCTACAAATTAAGCCTGACTGATATGAGAGCGTCGACGCGGTTCGCGCGCGTGTGGTTGCGTATGTATGTGTGCGCGTTATTCGATGTCTGTGGCACCTGTGTATTTCTTCTTTTCTCTATAATATTTTTTTCCTTCTTTCTTTGCGTCAATTTGCGTGAGTGTGTCAAGGAGGTGTGTACGCTTGAGTGACCACATTTCTTTTTCCCCGCGAGAATGTGTTTCAAAAACGATTTCGGGGGTTATAGAAAGAGATAAGGTGTGACGGGGATTTTCAAAGAAAACGAACATGCATAGGGAAAGAGAGTGAGAAAGAGCGAGAGAAAGACACAAACGAATCCACGACAGGAAGAAAGCATAAAAAAAGTAAAAAGAAGAAAAGGTAGAGTATGCGTGTGAGAGAGAAAGTGTGAGAAAAAGAGTGTGAGAGCAGAACACTAAGTTTGTATATTGTGCAATTTTTGTCAGTGTTTCATTATTTGTTACCATGTTCACGGATAATTATAAATAAAGTAAATATATATATGCAGCATTTACAAGGACTTAGGATAAACGAAGATAAACGAGGAGCCAGATGTCTTTTTGATAGCCATATACTGCGAGGTATCGCGCGGCGTCCCGATACAAAGGACGCCCCGACCGCTCTTTTTTCTCGATACACATTTTTTCTTTTTCCTTTGTCTCTGATAGGGCGAGAGTGGCGAGAACAAGGATACGAAAAACGGTGCTCGTCGCTCGGTCACGACGCTCCTCTCGTTACATACACGAACCCGTCGTCCGGATCGTTCGCAACCCCCCAACGATCAAACGAGCCCGCGTTTCGCTCGATCCTCTCGCTCCTCGAGATCGGAAAATCTCGGAACGACTCGTACCATCTTCTCTCTTCGCGGGCTCTCCGCTTCGTGTATCTAGCGCGACTGAGAAGCTTTCTCGACCGACGGCGACTTTAACCACGAGGAGTAGAGGAAAAAGATGGGGTAGGAGACGGAACGATCGAGTCGTAATGATCGGACCTCGCGATCGCGACGAGCGTTTCGCGCGTTTCCATCCCGGCGACCAACGAAACACTGTAGATATAAATACACGTACATTAATATAATACGTAACGAAGGATCGCACGCGAATGACAAGATCCGCGTTTGTTTCAAACTCGAGCAATGCGAAGCAAGCGTGTAATGGATGAAAAGGGTCGATATAGAGAAGATTAGGAAAGACAGATGATACAGGTGTAATTAAAAGAGAGAAACGATAAGTCGAGCGAGTAAAGATAAGGCGAGAGAAAGCGGGCACCTTAAGAAAACTAATAAATGGTAGTTAGAAGTTTAGATAGATGGATAGCTAGAACGTTAGATAGACACCTTAGATAGGCAGATAAATAGTTCGACGAAGAGAGGAAAGGCGGAACGAAAAAGAAAGAATGAAAGATCGGGGTGAATTGGGGACGGGTGGGAGGGGGGATTTAAAAGAGTTATTATATATAAATGAATAAAAAAAAGTCTATAAATATAGATAGGTGGATATACATAGATAGAGATGTAAGTACCTAAGAGAAACTCTAAGGAATCTTTTAGAAGATACTGTATCGTTGTACGAGGTACAATAGATGGACATAAGTGTTTTATGATACTTGCGTACAATAAGGTCGAGACGTAGCGTGAGGAATATAGTGTATAAGAAGTTGGTGAAATGGTGAAGAAAAAAGAAATATTTCAACGAGCATGGACACGAAGAGCGTACATGAATACCGAGCAGTTCACGAAAAGAAAGAAGAATAGGGAAGAAAGGGGAAGAAAGGCAGACAGATGCGGCACGATTCGTAATTGTCTTAATTGTGGTCTGAAATATTTTCAGTCATGCTGTATAGTAACTCTGTGAATTGCAGGATTTTACGTGAAAGCGAGGAAGACCGTGAGTGACAGAGAGCCGGCGTGAATGGATGAGTGTCGGGGGAGAAAGCGTTCGAATGAAAATGGAAGGTAGAAAAGAGAAACGACGTGAGAAACAGACGCGACCGAAGGACGTAAGGGATAAAAAAGGAACAGCACGAACAAAATGGGATAAGATCTATTTTAGGAAGAAACAGGCGAGGACTCCTCGTTTAAATTCAATTCGACGCGTTCGATTTTTACCGTTCGTGTCGTCGAACAGGTATCGTAAAAGAGGAGAAATAGAATACGATGAAAAATAGGGCATGTGTAAAATTCAATACACTAAAAAACGAACTGATTAAAGAACTAACGTTATTTTTAGGAAATTACAGCTTTAGAAGAGATTTAAGTAAATAGCGAGGGGAAAGGTGGTTAGGCTAAGTGCTAAGGGTAATTTGGTTTCGCGTGTTGAAGCTTTTCTGTGTGAGTATAGAAGCGAAAGAGTGGGAGAGAGAGCGAGAGAAAGAGAGATAGAGAAGGGGAAGCTCGAGGGGCAAAAATTGCGAGAAAGAGGAAGAGAAAGTGTTGAAAGGAAACTAAGCAGAGAAATGTGGGATCGAAATGGGAGGGATCGAAGCATGCTTATGAGAGGGTGGGGAAGAGAGATACCTATATTTTAAAAAAAGTGACCTTTGGCATTTAAAGACTTGTAAAAATCGTGCAACGAGTTAATTGAAACAAAGAACAATATCAAAGAAAACAAAGAAAAATATCACAGGGGGCGCAGCGTATTAAGGGGCGTCCGTCCTTCTCCGCGTCTCTAATTTCATCTTACACGAATATGCACGCATACATTAAAATATCACACATGTACGAACTAATACGAACGTAAGCACATCTGCAAGAAGAATATATCCTGAGAATCAGCCAAAGTTCAACGCGAACAAGGCGATCGGATAAACGTTTATCTCTTCGTATACCGGCAGAAAAACGATAAGACGCGGTTCATGACACATTAACAGCGACACGAGTCTCTCGATACCACCGATAACACACGGTGCACACCGACGAAAAAAAGGTAACAACGGAAAACGCAAATTTACACATGCACATACCAGAAAACACAAACACACACGCTCATGGAAATATTGGAAAAGGAAAGAATAGCATCGTTGTCTACCCATTACACGTTATGTACGTACGCGTGTCTCGATCTCGAGGCGACACAAATGCGGGAAAAAACAGAAGGGTACAGAAGGACAGAAAAGGAACGCGGAAAGGGATAACATACCAACAGGAGTTCTTGGCGGAAAAAAAAAGGCGAGAGCAAAGAAATTCGGTTACAACGCATAGGGTATATGAAAAGGAAAATATGGGATGGAGAGAGGCGAACAATGCATTCCGATAAATAAATCGCTTTTCACGAGGTACACAAGAACCGACGAATCGCAGGAAAGTCGGGCTGCCTCCAGGCCTAACTGAAAAGGAACCGAACGATTTCGGTCATGACTCTATCTTCGAGGTACTCGCCGCGAGAACGAATCGCCTCTCGTCCATTGGGACGCGATTCCCCTGGAACAGCCTGGTTGTTTAATCTCCAACGAGCCGTAGAAAAAAAAAATAAATAGAAAAGAATAAAACTGCAGAATGGAAAAGGAAAAAAAAAGAAACAGGTAGCGGCTCGACGGTTGTTCCCTAAGGAATAGAAGAAGGTGTGTCTCGTGGCGCGAGCCAGAAATTGACTTCGAAAATGGAAAACAGTCACTGCATAGTCACTATTGTCATCCAACACAATTCATGGTAGGGTATAATAGTATTTTTAGGGATTTTATACAGACATGCGACCGTGCTCTATGTTTTAACCACGATTAACTGTCGATCATTGACGTTTCTTCTTGTACGTAAAACGAACACGGTGTTTCTAGATGTATTAATAATTGCATTATACATTGCAGTGAAGAGTGAAAGGCGAACGCTTGAACGAATAAATATATCTTACGTGAAATTGCGGGTGCAAGCGCGATTCTATTGTGACGAAAGGGGATCGAGCGAAAGACCGAGAATTTTCGTGCGAGCGAGTATGATTTTTTTCTGGAATTCTGTACCTCGTTGTGTATACATCTCTATTTGTATAATTGTGAATATTAACATATTAGGATAATGTGATTTATTACGTGTGATCCTGCGCGTAAAAAGACGTGGAGAAACTTTAAGCGAGTATTTTGTATTACGACAAAGCGGAACGCAAACTAAAGATACAAAAAAAAGAGGAGAAAAAATGCGAAACTAATGCGTGCGATAGAGAGGCAGAGGGCAAGTAAATCGAAGACAGATAGAGAGAACGGGATTAAGCGAATAAAGAGTCTTGTAATCGCAGCTTTTTTGCCGCTGGGGAATATAATTGTAATAAACGAAGAATGCGCTTGCGCAGCCGTCGCTCCTTTCTCTCAGCGTTATTTCTTCCTCTTTGTCTTCTTCTTCTTCTTCTTCTTCTTCATCTTCTTCTATTAACGCTGTATTGTGTACTAACTCTTCGTTTCCTCACCGAGGTGACAGATAATCCCAGAACCACGAAATTATTCTACAGATCGCCAACAACTGAAAGAATGGAAAAAAATTTCGCTGTACGATATTAAAATATAAAATTTGGCAATGGATATCCAAGGATATTCGAAATATCGAAATATTTCAACTCGAGCTCTTTCGAACGAAAACAGGCAGTAGTCTGGCTTTTTATCAGCTCGTTCCGGAGGCTATCGATCACCTCGTTGAGAAAACATCCCTCGACACCGCTCTTCTTGAGGCTGTCCAGCGAAGTTTGATGCAGGGATACGTCAAGCCACCCCCAAGGCCCGTGGAAACATCCGCTCTTGTATTTCATGGGCTGCTGTATAAACAACGCATACGAGTGTGCACCAAAGCGTGCTACGATTCGAGCAGGCTGCATGTGGACGCTCGGGAGAACGTATTGATGCGCGTGTTTCGATCGAAGCGTGATTAAGCGCGCTACACGATTTTTAAATTTAGGCGGGATCGACGAGTATAGAGGTCGGCCAGAAAGGAGTCTCGTCGTTCGAACAGTCTCGACGATCGTTCGAGGATTAAACACCGAGCGAGTTGTATTGTATACGATTATTAAGAATCTATCCTACGATGACTCGTTAAAAGAAAGATAAAATAAAAGAATGCAGAATATAAAAAGAAAAAGAAGGAAAAACGAGCGAGAGTAATGCAGAGAAAAACAGAAGAAACCAAAAAAAAAAAGAAAAGAAAAGAAGATTTAGATAAACAAATATAACGGACTAAAATAGTAAGAAAACCAAGTAAAACGTGGAAAATAAAAGGAAAAAACAGAAAATATCCTTCCAAAGTACCGGGACTAATTTACACGCCACGACTTCCAACAGTCGAGAGCTCCGCGCTGACTTGAAAAACTCTCGAAGGCTCGGCTCGTCTTGTACAACGGGATTAGCGAGTACTCGTGTAACGAGACTAGTAGGTGATCACATGTGATATTTGTATTGGTTATTATTATATATAAATATATTATATATATTATAAATATAAATGTAAATGTATAATTAGAGTATTCCGTTAGGATTACCGCTAGTAGTTAGGCGGGAAGGAAGGGAGGAGCGTGAAACGAACGATCGAGAAAAGAAGAAAAAGGGAAAGAAAGCGTACAGGATAACGAACGATGCGCAAAACGTGAAAATAATCTCCTTTCGAGAATCAACGCCTAATTGCTCTTTACGCAGGCCTACTTGCCGATTCTAAAGGAACACTCGAGATTCGACGAGGATATAGAGCTGCGGCACAAAAACCTCGCGATCGTTCGCGGGAATAACGAACAGAGAGACTCGCCTCGAAATCCTTCGACACGAGATTTTGTAATTTTCCATCACGTCCGACAGCAACTCGAGATTTCGTCGAGAAAAGAATCGAAATTGTGCACCGTGTACCGGATCGTTCGAGAAAGTCACAGAGGAATACCGATCAGTTGCGTCCTACAATCGACTGACATCTACTCGTGTTTCCCTGAAATTCTCCTTTTAAAAGTTACTACTTCTCCGTCGATCCCTGTGTAATAGTATTCATAGAGGTTTGGTTTCTTGTCTCCAAAAGATTGTCGAACTTGAATTCTGAATTCAGGTGGTTGGAACAATCCTCGGACTTCTATTGATATCGATGAAATTGTATCTGGAAATGAATTTGAAAATTGCTACTTTTTAATGTCGTTGTCTGGTAGACATTTACATGCTAAAAGCGTGCTGTCGTAGATATAAAGGTAGCACTTTTCATATGATGATTCTGAGAAACCTGGAAGGTTTGAAGCGAACATCTATGGATACTAGAGACCCTATCAAAATGGGAAGCCCCACAGATTGGGTACGAAAACAAGCCACAAAGGACTGGTCGAAAGATAAAACGAGCCAAACTGCTAGCTTGTCCTTTGTGCGTTTAATTCTTTCCTTTCTTCTTCTTCTGCTTTTTCTTATTGTTGGTCTTCTTGGTTCTCTCTGGTCGTTTTTAGCTTTGAGATAAAAAAGCAGATACCGTGAAAAAGATGAAATTATTATTCGAACCCTCAATTTCGTAGAAAAACCTTCGATGATTGATCGTTGAGACAAACGAACAGAGAGCTGGGGAGACTCGTGTACGAGAGAAAGATCGCGACTGCGTGCACGTGCGTGAAGAACAAAGATGTACAAAGAAGCTAAAGACCGCGAAGATGTATGGTGTACCGAATGCATGAGTGAACAAAGTGTAATGTCTCGTGGAGGCGACGTGCCGTGAATCGAGGTAGATTATCGAGTCGATGGATTATCGGGTGGGGTAGTGTACGAAAAGCTGAAGATCGAAAAAGAAAGAAGAACGCGATGAATGTACGTGCGAATTGCAAATTCTTAGGAATTACTTCGCGCAGAAATTTTTATGTGAATTATTTAATCTAATTGCAGAGTCTTAATTGCTATCCTTATATCATTGATATCGCCGCTATGATTAATATCGTAAGAGCTGTACTACCGCATTGTTCTTGATCTTTTAACGTTACCCTTGATTTTATTCGTTCATCATGTACAAAGGCGAAACCAAGAGCAAACCGCGAACGAGCTGAACGAGCAAAAATGTTCCACGAATCGCTAACTTCGGGAGGAACTCGGAGTGCATCGATTCGTAAAACGAGGCACACTATGTAACGCGATCCATATCCATCGATCGCGAAACGAATATTGCTGGATGCGGAGGATGGCTCGACGAGCGTCGACGAGATAACGTTCTTCCTGCGTACCTTTGCGATCGGAACCTTTTAACTCGATGTGTGCACGAAATTGCTGCGACGATCGATGGGAAACGCGACAGGGAATCATGGGATGCGTGTCGATCGAGCCGAGAGGGGCTGAGAAAATATTTACGGAAGCGCTTTCAACGCTACCGTTGCCCGGTCGACCAGGACGCTACTTTTATTATTTTCATAAACCTTCTGGGTTCGTTTCGCGCGCTCTTCGCCCCTTCGGAACTTGTCTAACATACTTTCGTCGATCGTTCTCGATCGCAAACGTATCTTGTTCAATGCGATTCCCATCGATTTATAATTGTTGTCTGCCTAGAGATGATTTTTTGCGTTAACGAACGATTAACGCATGCTTCTTTATTCGGCTAACGGAGCGACCGGGCCGGCCGCGCTTTGTAAATAATTCAATTAATAAACAAATTTCTCATCGTGTGCTTGAGTGAGCTTGCTTTCAACACAGATGTCCTCCTAATGAGATATTAAACCGATTCCTGGTGGTCATTTACGATGAAAGATCGTAAAATGTGATCTTGCGAGGAAAAATGAGCAAGAAAATGTTTAAAAAGAGTATCTTTGATAGAGGCTCGATTTTAGTCGAATTTGTTAACTCTGTTTATCGATCCTGTGGTTCATTAGGATCTTAGCGTAATGAGTTGGTCTTGATACGTCTTTGTAGACTCGACTGGCAATATATTTATCGATTTAGTAGGATCGTAATTAGTATGAATTAGCGTTTATGCTGGCCCATTCGCTCTCAAATGGTGGCCGTTTCTTTCGTGAATTAAGAAATTAGCTTTTATGTGATAGTCACTATTCGACGGATATAGCAATTGCTTCTTGTGCGGATATTCGTTGCAACGCCGAGGTTGGTCATAGAAAAATTCGGAAGAATGGAGATAATTTAGAGGTAGAGAATTCGTAATTCGACCTATCCTCATGAAAGTGAAGGGCTGAAAGGAAAAGTGAGCAAATTTTTAATCTGGAATAATTCTGATAAAGAAATCTGTATGCTTCTAAACATTAAAATACAATACTACTAATATTTATAAATGTTTATATTTGGAATGGAATATTGGTATTAATATTTGGAAATTGGTAATAAAATTTTTTACACAAATAAATATCTTATTTCGTCTTCTGTACTTAATTTAGTTTTACACAAATGCAATTAGATCACTCGAGGAAGAACTCGTGCGAGTATTGACCTGTCTGCAAATTCTCACAAATCGTTTCACAGTAAAGGAAAGAAAATAATCTAGTTACTCTGTGAAAGTATCGTGAAGAATATCGATCGATGGTCAACGATAACTGGTCGGCTTGAGGATGCCACTGGTTTTTGTTAGGGGAAGCCGTGACTCGAAATTATCTTCGTCCCTTTTGCGCGGGGGTGGACGATGGTCACCTCGGAACAGTTAGTAAAAATTGATAGGAAGAAGGATTGGTGAATGGGAAGGGAACAAGGTATAGAGCGCAAGAGTAAAACTAGAGGAATGGAAAAATGCTTAGGGCTGATATGATTGGGAAACTTAAGGGAAGGTGCAAGAGAATGAATGAGAAAATTGAATGGGTTAGACGTATGCAAAACGGAGAAGGGAAGTTTTTTCTTTTTTCGAAAGCGTCTTGTGTCTGTACGTGTGCGCGCGCGAGTATGTGTGTTTGTGTTTTTGCGTAATTCCTATGCACGTGTATACTGTGCGCTGCTTGCGGATATATACGTATACATAAATATATAATATAAGTATAAATATACATATACGAAGCGTGCGTGTGCGTGTATGCGAGAAAGAGAGAGAAAGAAGCACTTTATTCCTCTTCATTCTTTTCTTTCCTCTCTTGGTGGCTCTTATTATAAAGAAAAAAAACACCGTTAGCGTACTTTAAATATCGTTATTTTTTAAGGAGAATTACACGAAGATGAAATAAAAAAAAAATGATATTGAAATATATATATATATAAAAATATATATATATTTATTTTCTAAGATATAATATATATCATCTATATATGTATATTAAATTATGATAATGCACAAAAATGTAATTATATGTACATGTATGATAATTAATAATCTTGCTCTACGTTCGGGCGGTGCGGTGGTAAGAAAACGCAAAGCGATTAAGAATAATGAAAAAAAAAAGAAAGGAAAACGAAAAAAGAAAGAAAAGGGTACACTCGACTACGGGCGGGAAGGGGAAGTGAAGGGGAAGCAGGTGAGGTGAGAGGGAGAGAGAAGAACGAGTTGCTTTGCGCGCGTTTATCCGGAGGATAAAAGTGTCTGTTCGAGTTTGACGAACGCCGGGGTGCAGAGAGGAAAAAAGGGCGGGGGGGGGGGGGGGCTTGCGGCCGCTGTAACCTCATCTTTCATGAATAGCTTGTATTTCTGCTCAGTGCAAATAAACGTACGTTCCTGTTGAAAAAAATGACAAAAAAATACAAAACACGATCACTTGTCTCGTATTCTTCATTCGACCCCAACAGTATCTCGCGTGGCAGTTCAAATCCTGCGGTTTGATCAGAGCTACCGAATTTTCAGACGATCCAACAAGGTGAGTATCGCGTAGAATACGTAAAATCGATCGAACTTCGAACTCTTTATAGTCAAGGAAGGATGCTTCATAGAGATTGTTGAGAAATTTACGAAGTAACGGAGAACGAAGTTTCAAAGCGCTCGACATCTCTTTACGGGGATCCTAGTGCCTAGACTTACCTTCTTGAAGCCTTAGCTTTATTTCTATCGGATATCTCGTTTGTTCTTATCACGAATAAACTCCACGACACGTCTTTATCTCAACTTTTCTCTCAGTCGCGAGTCAAGTCAATAATAATCGCTACGATACGAAAAACTATTGTAGTTCTTAGATAAAAAGCGATATTATAAATCTGGAACGTGATGAACCTTCCGTCCCATGACGAAAGCATCTCGTCGAATGAGATCAGCAAGCAAACAGCCGATTTTCTCGTCCACGTGCATTCATCAAAGACACGATGCACTCGTAATATTCATAGCCAACAGGAATAAACGCTTTGACGCGTGTCACAGGAAGGGACAAAAGGACAACGATCAGCCGTTTCGTTGCGTTACATGTCGCACAGGTTGTACGGTTTACTGCGCGTTCCTCTCTGAAACTATAACCATCGCCGATGGTCGTCGCAGGAAGAGGGTTCACGGCGTTTTGTCATCATAAAACGTTTTATGGGAAATTATAATGTGCCCTTTCTCTACGGGGGTTCCCAACCAGTGTCCAGATACGAAGCCATTCTCGACGAAATATAAAGAGGGCGTTCGCCGCGTTTTTCATCCAATCGGCCCATAAACGACGTTTTACTATCTCTATACATCCTTATCCTTCGTTTTATTTCTCTCTTTCTCTCTCTTCCTTATTGGTCCCATCCCTTCGTTGACCCTGTTCCATGGAATTGCCATTCTAGAGGGCACGGATCGGCTGGCAGCATTCGAATCGTCGTTTCAACGACCAATGCGAAGGAACCACGTCGCTTGGCATGCTTATCGCGCTTACGTTTTTTCTCGGCTGATTTAATTAAGACCGAATTTAATCGTCCCTTGGACAAACTACCTTCGCAATATTAATTTTCTTCCGTTGATGGTGGTTCTGCTATCGAAAGATATCGTCGTGCTTCGTCGAAATTAGTGCAATAACGAGCGTTTCAGATTGAAAATTTAATGTTATGGCTATGATTAAATTTTTATCGTTTCATGTTGTTTATCGAGTTAAACTTTGCGCTGTTAGTACGTTCAAGCACGAGATGCAACGTCGCCAAAAATTAAATTGTATTACAGTCAAAGGAGGAGCATTTATAGTAACTTAACACAGTCACGCGATGATTACATACTCTGTCGGTACAGCCGATTTGATGTCACTTACAAACTTTATTCGTATAGATTAGAATGAAATACAGTTGAAAAAACTAATAAGCGAAGAAAGTACAAAGACTATCTTTAGCGTTACGAATCGCGTACAAGCTGTCGACGTTATTTATACACGAGGGGACTGCCAATTAGGCAATTGCGCGCCGCTTAATTGCTTCCGCCCTAATAACCCCCTATTTACGTGGGATCCAGAAAAGTGTTTGCGACTGTTGTATGCGTTCTCGAATTGCGTTAAAGCAACTTTCGTATTCGGGCCTGCAAAGAACGGTTCACGAATTTCCACCGACCAAAATTTGGTTTAGCATTCGCTCCAGGGATGAGAGAAGTTTCCTAGGCAACGATACATAGCCGTCTGAGGAGAGACAAAGGCCAATGGGCAATTTCGAAAGCGGAAACCAGTCACTTTGTAACACGGATACTGTATAATCCTGATGCAAAACGTTCTTCGTTGGAAAATTTACAACTGTTCCTGATCAACGCGAAATTTCTCTCTCTTTCTCACATTCTCTCTGCTTATTCCTCTGGAATAAAGGAACAAGAGAAACTCTCGTTACAAATTTTTGCTAAACAGTGATAGATCATTGTATGATAGAATCAGGCAAACCAAATCAGGCTACATGTGCAGTCAATTTCGATTTCGATTCTATGCGCTGTGTTATTTCTCTTAAGTTGAAATTTATGATTATTTCTTAGGGCAACACAATATCGAACACTCTGCTATAAATCGCTCGAAGGCAGAATAGTGTCGAGTTAAATGCCTCCAAGCCGTAGAAAAATACGTCGCCGCTATAACACCGTGAACTTTGAAATATCTAACCAAGAATCATTGTTCCCGTTGGGAAGAACCGTAAAACGTAGGTATCCAATTAATCTGTCTGGAGCACGGAAGAGTTGCGATTGCGGCTAATGTTCGGATCGTCCGAAAATTTTCGGCCGGTGAATACGCGGCACGGAACCGGACGCGAGCAGCGAGCTGTAAGAAAAATATAGCCCCTAGACTTGGCAAAGAGGTAAAACCTTTAAACGTTTTCCTTCCTTGAAAGGAGAAGAAATAGGTGCGGCTTGCATCTAGCGAGCCGGATTCGCTTAATCCGAGCTACTTCAGACCAATCCGGAAACCCTGAAACTAAAGAACTACCGCTCAAGAGGATACGGCAAATAACCGAGAATTGGCTAACGGGATAACCCCAGGCTGGGGGTTTCTATCGCTGGACATCAAATGGAGTTCGGTGATTTCAATGTTGCGAGCTACAATCTCGTTATAAGAACTTTTGGAATCTTTAACAGGCATAATTGTATAAATAATTTATTCAACCCTGCCTGGAGGCATTTTTATCCGTTATGTAACATTTATATATTTTCTATAATTATTTATGGTACATACGTATAAAAAAAATTACTCTTTGCTTTTAGTAAATGATCACTTAATACTCTCTCTTGATGATGGAGGGTTTGAAGAACTAGAGAATTATTTCTAATATATTATGTCTTACAAAGTATAGTACATACTTAAACATAGATAGTACAAATAAATAAATAACTATACAAATTCGCAGAATGAAACATAAATGCATATTTAATATAAAACTCTGCCGTTTCTAAGTAGAAAATAATAATATTTAGTCAGACACATTCAATCGTTTCTCTAAAGATCTTTCCTCCCATAATAGTTTATAGCAAAACAATTATAGTAATAAATAAACAAACGGAATGCAATAAAATTCATCGACTTTCCGTATCAGACATGTTTTTTCCGGATTAAAAGGATGGCGCAGTCCTATCAGAAGCATTATACCGACGATACTTACCAAAGCACGGAGCGGCATTCGGCTCGCACTGTCCTCTGGCTGTCGAAGACGAGTGGACAGAGAGAGACGAGGTCCAGAAAGATTTGAATGGGATGAGTTTTGAATGCCACAAACTCGCAGACGACCAAATCCCCGAGAACGTTCTCAAGCCCTCGGCCCAGCAGAATGAAATCGCAGAGACCTACCCTTTCGTGTGATCCCTCCACGAGCAAGTCACCGCTCTCTCAAGTGTCTCGATGGAATTTAATTCTGTTCAGGGCCAGGACTCACCTACTATGCAGTTATTTGATACCCGATATTTTCTTTTCCCGCTCTGAGCGAGCTTCGATCCTTAAATTACGAGCGGGATTTCTTTGTCGATTTGAACGCATTTGATCCTTCGGCTCGAAGAGACAAACGCAGGGATCAGAAGACGAAATAAACGGGCGCTGCTTCGTACTCAAAATCAATTGATCGTCGATGGCTTCTTCGTGTCACCCGATACATCTTATATATGAGCTGCAGATGCAAATTTAAACTCAACGATAGGATTGCACGTAGAAAAAGACTGTGTTGTTTGAACATTCTAAAAAGGCAAAGAATTTTTTGAACAATCCAATAACAAGTGAGAAGATAGCGAATCAAAATAAATACATATAAATTTTTTAAGCGAGTATCGACCTTAATGGTTTAATTGATCGTAATTTAAATGTTCACAGAAGCCTCAACAAATTTACAAGCCACAGAAGCTATACAAATACATCGTAATAAATTAAAAGTACCAAGAACTGAAATTAACTCGAAGACTTATAATCAATTTTACGCGACGAATCCAGCAAGCTGTCGCGGTTTGTAAGTAGCGCGACGTGGAGAATTTTCCAATTGCGTTTCCAGCGCGTCCAAAGGGATGAGAGAGGTCTGCGATGGAGAATGGGACCGCCAAATTGTTAACCCAGTTACACGGCGCAAGATACGGCTGGCGAAACTAATGGACCTCTTCCCCTTCGTCCGCAATCTTGTTGTTCGGCCACCCATAATCTAATAGCGAGAGCCCTCGTGTTTCCGCCCCTTCGTCGCCGGCTTCGGAGCTCGTATTTTATCTTGAACGCCGTGTCCACTTATTCCTAACAATTGTTCGTACTCGCGCTCGTTCCTTTCTGCTCTGCGGTCTCGCCGCCCGAGTTACGTGTGTGCATTTTCATTCCTACACCGAGCTCGATGAATGTTCGGATATACAGACTGGTTTGTGTGCAAATGAGAGTTTCTAACTGGTTCCATAAAAATACTGTTGGTGGATAATGTGGAATTAAACAGCAGTCACTGAGAGAAGGGTAAATTACGTGGATTAAGTTGCGGTTAAGCGTTCTTGTCTTGCATGTATATAGGATAAGGAGAATGATATCGCGCGTAGTCAGCCACGCGTGGCGCCTGAATAATGCTGTACTCCGAACGTATTAGTTTAACGTACAGTAGCTGTTCGGCGGGCATATACTAAGCATCGATATATTATATTAAGCTCCCATATACAACATTCTCAAATATTAAACTAATTACATACATAAGTCATAAGACGTATATATACATATAGATATACTTTACTTTACTTGCTTCTATCTCTAAATAACTTGTTTAGAAGGAAATATTTGTGAAAATTGAGTCATCATTACAATTTCTATTAATATTTCAATTATAGCGATTCGGATTTTTACATTTACGTAACAAAAGTACCACTGTAAATAACATAATAATATTCGCTTTAACTTCACCGACTTTAAATCGCGTGAACACACTCGCAGGCAAAGTTGTCTATATTTCGGAGTTCTTCCGGAACGAAATCTCTGTGCGTGGACCAGTCACGTATCCGTGGATGTATAGTAAACGCACGTATAGCCTTCGTACTACCTCGTTCGCCCTCTCCATACATCCCCTGATCATTCTAAAGGATGAGACATACCGACTGTGTGGCCGGTTCCATCGCCCGTATTAACGCCCACTGCAAATAGAGTCGGTGCTGGAAGAGGTTGCAGCGTCTGTGCTGGCCGCGAATCACAATAGGGGCTGATCAGTCCCCGGTACGGGAACAGAGCGAGATAGCGGGGCCACGGGGGTAGAATATGGTGCGAGAACTTGCCTGGGTTCGATGTATCAAGCCGAAAGTTTGATAGCCCCGAAGGCTTTGCTAGCCAAGTTACTTCCATGGAACGTGACCCCGCCTCGGTATCCTCCGGTTCGTCGAAAACCGCGCTTCTCCGTCTCTACTCATCCTTTCTCTCCCACGTCCGTTCGAGCACCCTCGAACAACCTTCCCTCCACGGGTCTACGTGATCGACTCCGTTTCCTTCTCTCTTCCACACCGTAGAATCACTTCGTTCGATGCTAGACCGCACGTATACAGTTACACGTGCGCATATATATATATAGGTTCTAGACTCCTCTGGCGCTTCGTTGTCCCGGAAAATATTATCGCCATCCGTTTCAGGATACGAAATCCGCTTGCTTTGTGACTATTGGCCGCCCTTTTCATGTGTGTTTGTTTTAAAATCCTCTATTCTGGAACGATGCATAGATCACAATATGCAGTAGCCTTTCATTCACGAGATGGAGTTTTTGGAGATGAGTTAAAGGTATACCCAAATACCCTTAACTGGGCTCCTGTTCCGTGTGTGAAGTCGGATAAGAGAAATTCCACGCTTTCCAGAATATTTCGTTCCACAACGTTACGAAGCGCCCCTGAAGGAAACATTCACCGTCTTTTCCTTAATATAATTGCCAACAAGGGTTCCTCGTGTATTCATAATGCAGCTTGGGTGGTCGAGTCACATAAAATATCCAAAAAAATTGCTCCCGCAGCACTTTCCGCTGTTTCACGAGGACAGTGCACGCACGACCAACTCTGTTGTTAGTATTCGAATTTACAACCTTGGTTGCTCAGCCTTGTACGTTTCTCTATCCAAAAGATCGCAAAACAACTGTAATTTTCTTGCTATACTTTTCTTTGCCGTACTTTCGATATAATTCATGTTCTTCGTAAATATATACCGTGAAAGAAAATCACACTTCAGTACGACCATTTCCATTCGGTAACGCAAACACATGAATCTTCTTCTGCGTCTTTCTGGCATTCTAAAATTATGACTTCGTCCCAATGTAAGACACTAAAGATGTATACATCGAGTCATAAAGTTCTCAATAACTTCGGAGACGAAACAGAGCTCGAGACACACAGACAATTACTAGCCATAAAACGTTATCGTGATTCCATATCGCGGGGAAATTCAAACGATGTTCGAGCGTCTATCGCGAAACTTTTCAGTGGAAGCAAGGATTCATTCTCCAGACAATGTAAAACACGAAACGTTCGTGGATGGAGCGGAAATCAGGAACAGGAGAGCGCGAATCGATCAGAAAGGATGCGAAGACGATGCTGTTGGCGAATTTATGCGACTTGGAATGCGATCACCAGCCAACAAATATAATTTTACTAATCTGGATTTCGATTGTTCACAAATCTACGATTTAATGTAGCGGAAGCATCAAACAAACGAACTTTGGCGCATCCTCAGTTTGAGCATCGTTATCGTTGATGGATGATCGAACGAGATGCTAGGTTATGTGAGAATTTCTTCCTCTTTCGTCGTATATTTTACATGGAACAGTCAATATCTTCATGTAATCCACCATTCGTTCGATCAAGACAGGGAAGAAGTAGGGCTACTTCAAACTGGAATAATCAGTGAATAGGCCCAATTTCCAACATCTATCAAACTATCCTCTGAGGGTTTAATAATTTCCTAAGTTTCTTTGAATATGCATACGATGTCACATTAAATTGAATATTCTGTTGCCTATCTCATTTTAACATGAAAAACGAGGCTTTGTCGTAAAACAAGAGATGCAGGAGAGAATATTTGACTGAAAATTTCGATGTTTTAATCAACCTCTTCCCATCAAGCCACTTCATGAATTCTTAATGCAACACTGTCGTCCATTCAGCTGGATCTGTTGTCAGACGATCTCCCTTCCTTTGCTAAATAAAGCACTGAAAGTTCGTTTTTTAGAAACAGACACCTGACCGCGATTGATAAGACCACGAGCCGCTAATTTATTAACATATCGTTGATTTGTTTATTGAATTTATAACTCTATCAAATCTATAACTTTATATTCTATGCTCTATTCTTCTCTATAATCGTACATTTATCCTGAACTACCAGTCTACGAATGTTTATTAAAATTTATATTTTTATGAACGCGGTTAAACAAACGCAATCAAACACGGATTTGTATCGCATTCGAAACATTATAACGACTATATATGTACTTTACTTCGAATATTCAATATACTTTTGCATATTACATGCGTTATGCACATTGTTCCACATTAAACTTTCCCGTAAACGCGTAAACACCCGCGATCTATAAATAACGGGTTTAATGAGTTAAGAGCCCTTATACAAAGCTGGGCAACAGAATTACATGGAATAATTCCTATCAAAGCCGGGGCTAAATACCCCCGTGGTCCCTTCTAAACTCTGAAATCTGATTTACGCCGGTTAAGCTCAGATGTGGTACCGAACAAATTCGAGGCAGTCGAACCGCGAAAGTAATGGAGGCCCAGGCGGCTAGGTAGATCGCGCGCGCTCTTACCTCGGAACGCAACGCGATTTAATGGCGGAAGGCGGCGCGGCGTCGCGCGTCGATCCATCACGACACCGATGTTCGTTACTCAAGACGTTGGGCCACGATGGAAGGTATGCTGACGGAAAGGCTGAGGGAATTGGAAGCGGACGGGGGACGCGGATCGGGGGCTTAGATTGGCTTTGCATAGTTTCGCGTGTCGGGAGTTGAGTTATAATTACCTTAGCGCCTGTAACAGGAGCGCTGGTATAGCGATGGCTAACGCGACTACAGGATAATAAATTAATGCGGCACGTCGCGTAAATGTAATACGAGCCTAACTACCTACTCCGCCTAAGAGCGTGTCGTTGTAAACGATGATCCGCTGCGAAGGTGCAATCGCATCGGCCGCTGCTACAATTTTCATCTGTCTTAGCTTCTACGACTCCCACTTGTTCGCCAGTTTGCATCCGCTTTGCTGTTCGACGCGAAACTGGTATATGCTGTACAGAGCTGGAAAGATATGGAAATTTAGTTGGTTATTTTTGATAGATCGAATACAGTTAGAAGAAGAGGCTCGTTTATTGATCGAGAGTTTGACATCTGAAAATAAGACAATTTAATTATTGTTTGTGGAAAATATCTATTAGAATGCACATAATATTCCAGTATACGGTATATACATATATAATATACAGTATGAAGAGAAAGATATAAATATGGAAGGAAGAGTTAATGGAGAAATCCGGTGACAAAGTATTTTAGACCACAACGAATTTAAAAATGAGATGAGTCATCAAAGAACATTGAAGAAGAAGAGGTTACATTAGAGGTTTAGAAAAGCTGCAGCCTTTAAAGTAAGGTATTTCTGAACAATGTAAAATTAGACGAGATCTTTGGTAAATTTTTTGTTACCTAAAATTCCTAGCATCCAGAAGTTCTCTAAGGCACTTGGTATCAAAGTAAAACGTTAAGAGGATGATTAATGATTTACAGTGTCTCAAGAAATGTTAGGTCGAAGTTGGAGAGAGATGTGACACGGCGGCTCTCATTATTCCCTCTCTATTTGACCCTTTAATCATTCAGTTGCACACACCGTTTCAACGAGTCCCTTTCAAGTCTTGCTCGCATCGTCAAGTACTTAAGAGCTTTTAATTAGAATCGTCGCACTGCTCTACTTTTTCGAGCGTGCAGCTACGAAACATTCCAGCTACTGTTTATACTGTTTTATTATAGTCTCTCTTCGTATCAAGGATACAATACCAGGACTATACTGAGAATCAAACATTTTCGTTCGAAATACGCATTCTTCTCGATACATGTGTATATTTTAAACATCCTACAGATGAGGTATGACTTACCGTATTTTTTCCCTGTAGTCTTCATATGTTATCAGAGAACTTATCAAATCAGATTAAGAGATCAGTCCCGAACCAACCTTTTTTTCTAAGCGCAGAATAGTCACGGATTAGAAACAAAACCAAAGAATATAACTTTATTAATCGAAGAACTACTTCAACCAATTCACATCTGCTCCCACTAAAAACGCGAGTGCTCTCGCGATACGTTATTACGTGTAGAGCAGACGGAATTAACGTAGGTTCAGAGTCAGAGACACCCGATTCTACGGTTGTATCTAGCGTTTCGAAGTATGCAAAAGGCCGGCGCGGCGTCCCTAAGCTCGCATGCAAATGCGCTCGCGGGAGCGTATAAATACACGCCGTGCGTGGAGGAGAGTTCGTATAAATTATACGAACGTTTACGAACTGACTTCCCAGCGCGCTCTAAACTCTCTCTTTCCTTCTCTGTCCTTCTCTTTCTGTCTATGAAAACGAATCTAAGCGTTCGTCACAAAGTAGAAACTCACCCCTGGACCGAACACCCCCTTCCATCCGTAGTATTATTATGTTTATGAGCGAGTACAACGATGTAAATGCAAATCCGAATGGGGCAAGGATACGAAGTCGTTAGCAAAAGATTTCCGGCCTCTTTAACCCGCGGCGATATCTAATTTGTTATTCGTTGCCGCGATATCGTCGCGCGATTCACTCCCTTGTCTGGATTCACGTCGAAGTTAATGCCCCTGAACATCAGGAGTCATCCTCGCAGCGTTTATGGCTGTCCCGGACAGATTCGCCCCTCGTAAATTATAGTTCCTCCGTGATACCGTGTCACAGCGTTTTCTGTCCTGGCGATCCTCGAAATAAGGAGGTGGAGATCGAGACGTGACGAATATCGAAATCTTTCGCTAGTCGATTCGAAATCACTCTGTTTTTATATAGAATAGTTCCTGAATAAGGCGCTGGGAACAACATGAAAGATGCAAATAGTTTTAGCAGTCTGATAAGTTGTTCAGTTCTTCTTTTTTAGTCAATTTTAAAATGACAAATACATATTGCTACGGAATGCCGGAGTGTCTCTAAAATCTATTATAATTTATTTACTATATATCACGATAATTAAATTTGATTAGGAATAATACATAAACTAATAAAGTCAAAGAATGGGAAAAACTGTATTTTTTCTACTTAATCCAAATGTTGGAAAAATCCAACAATCTTCTTGATTTCGCTGCAACAGACAGTGATATGCTAAAAGCTAGACACCGAATGCACGTGACATTATATATTTTCTTATTATTATAATGGATTGTTTATATCGACCAAACAATTAAGAGGTAAAAGATGTTTCTTACTTACGTAGCAAGTTACGTTCGAAGTCTAAATAATCTTGGGAATAACAATTTTATTACGAATTCATAGCATCTATCAAGATGGTAAATTTATGCGAATTTTATAACTTACCAATATCGTTATTTCTATGTCATCATCCTACATATAACCTCTCTAAAGATAATTAGAATGAAATATCCTCACAAAGACGAGATTAACTTCGTTTAAGCTTAATGAAATTGCTATGAGATACGCAAATATGTTTTACATTGTCCCCTAGTTCTATCATATTGGTATTTGCAAGTTGAGAACACTTTAGGCTAACTTTACAAAGGAAATAAAGCGACGTATTGAAAAGACCGCGACAGGAGTGAAGAAAAGTAGATACTCGTGATGCAATAAAGTTTATGCAATATATTAGAGCTTGTTGCTTGCGGGTTAAAAACAGGGTCCTATTATCGTGAAACTGGCACGTTCCATTACTCGCAAACATTCATTACGTTACACGTACGTGCTGCTAAAATATCCGAAATTATCTAAATCGCTGTGTCTGAGTCATGAATTGTAGGAAATTGGCAAATACGGAATTGTATGATGCTTCTGTGTATAAGATTTACGCGTTATTTGTATTTGTATGTATTTTTGCATGATCATGAGCAGGCAGAAATCAAGAAAAAGCAAAAATCACGAGATGATTAATATAAAGAGAAGTTCATTAGCCTTATCGGAATTACAAAAGCACTTCTCAGAGATCGGATCATTAAACTTCTAATCACATCGAATTCCATTTTCGGAAGGAAGATCGATTAATCCAGTTGTGAAGATAATCAGAATGACCGTAATGTACTTTCCAATTGTTAACTTCACGTAGTCATCTTGAAAGTTCTTTTGAGTATTCCGGAAAATATTCATAACTTCAACCTTCCTATTCGGAAGTTGAGAGTTTCGTTGGAAATTTGGAAGAAGCGTGAAATTTATGCCAGCTCGTCGCTATCGATCATAGACGCGAAATCGCGATTCCACGCGAGCAGACAGAACTGCGAACAGCGAAAACCGTTCCTCTAGTTTCCAGGACACTGCACCTGCTAGTTTTCCTTTATCCTCCCCGGTTGAATACACGAGCCGTGCGTGTGTTGTGCTCGCGAACCGCGTTCGATAAGCGGCGGAAACTGACGAGAGAAAAGAAAGAGAATCTGTAAAAGAAGAGATGTCTGCTGGTGAGATAGGCTCGAGGCGAACTCGGAAATCTAGAAATCCTGATGAATTATGGGAATCGAAGTCTGTTTGCAAAGTTTGCTCTAGAGAGTGAAACGTGATGAATAGATATTGGACGTTAATATATGCGTGTAAATTTGTTCCTAGCTATCGAATCGCCCGGCTTATGATGACAAATCGATAGCAACCTTTTCAAGATAAAAGTGGTCGGATAAAAAAGAAAAATTGGTAAATGCTGTGATTCGGAGCTACTGATTAGAAACTTATCTACATCGATACCCATTTTCGAGAATAGGCTAAATAGGATGTTAATGCTCCAAACCTTATCCGTCGATCTATAATCGATAGTTCGATTTTATTTTTCTACTTGTGTTGAAAAATAGTACAAAGCACAGATGTTCTATTTTTTATTTGTTGAAAATTCACATGGAAAAATCGCACAAATACGTTCAGAACTTGTTTACCAAGTTATTATTCCTTTTTTCTGAAAGCAGATTTTTCAAGCTTACAGAAACAGCGAGAACCAGAGTTAATTTGGCAAAAATCTTGTTTATTTATCGATTGATTTAACTTTTCTCGAATTCTTCTTGTCTTTCTGGGAACTTCAGATTTCTTCTTCAATCCAGAACTACAAAGCTAATTATTTTCAACTACGAACACTAATGATTCCTCTTCTTCGAACGAGACATTGACGATTGCTACCAAGAACTTTATCAGCATTGAACTCGATGCTATTTACGTAGTCAATAGTTAGTCATTTACTTAGTAATCAATCTCTTGATTAACACGAATTACTTTTATCGATACATTTATAATCTGTGCAGGTGTTACCATTTGATTGAACGATAGCAAGTAATTAAACTCGATTTACATTCCTAGAACGTGTTAAATGATTCATATGACTCCATATTTTGACAACGCTCGTTCTTCGAGCAGTTTAACTGTATGGCGTTCTTGAATTTGCAAGCGCTCTGTCCCTGCAGCTTCGTCGATTCTCCGCGGTCCTTGACATCACCGAAAATCCATTCTCGCGATTTGACTTGCAAAGCCCGGATTACTAGCCGCAAGATGGCGGTCCCATGACGTCGATGTAAGTCCTTCCAAGATTATTTGGAGAAGAAACTTCCTGATGTCGTTAAGCCATGCCGCGTGACACGTGGCGCCCTGTCAATTTCTGGGAAGCTTTGGCAGCTTTCGCTGATCTTAACCTCTTAGAAACGGTTGAATTTTGTGCGGGGCTGTTTCTCTGTATGGCAGAGATTGACGCGAATTACGCGTAAACGATACAGCACTGCAATGTATGACGGACAATGCTGTTCTCTACGCAAGCACATTCGAATGAAGTTTTTGATAATTAAATTATAATTTTTCTCAAAGATGTGATGCATGTACTTTAACTGTAATAAGTTACTTTAATAATTAATAATACAATTGAGTGTGATATATTTTAAAGCACGGTACGACACATAGACCAACGTCACAATTTTCACACTCATAGCGCGATAGTGTTTTTCAAATTGCTCTTCGTTTCTATTTTAAAGCGACATTTTGAGGTTGAAAATTCTAAAAAATTATAAGGATACTTTTGACATTTTGAATTTTCCCCGCAACGGAAGCCGTTTATTAGAATCTTTCGTATTCGGGATGTTTGATCACGGCACAATAAATTTGGTTATCTGAAACTCCAGGCCGCAAGTTATTATCAAGTTGTCCAACGTATTACGCGTAGTTTGCTATGCCGATATGCTTACTGGGACCATTATTTCTACAGTACGAGTGCATGGAACCCCGATATAAGTCGCCGGGATACGATGTACTCGCAAAATAAATATTTCACTCCGAGAAACCTTATAATTGCAGGAAGACGAAAACCTATATTATATGACTTCCTCTTTTACAAACTTAAGTCGTCTCAAATAAAACATTAACCATTTATCATATTAGATTCTGGTTACGCCGAATGCATACTACGTGTTGACAATTGTGGATCGTAATCGCAGAAATAAATATGTAGGAACACTTTCATTACATGTAAAGATGGCAAAATAAAAAATTTTTATATTTATTTAACATGCGATTACAAGATGTTCATAAATAACAATTACATGTGTTTCACCCACTCTTCTAGTCTCACTTCTTGCCAACTGATATTTTCTTCTGTTCCAGAGATGCTGGCACGCATATACACACACACACACACACACACACACACACACACACACGCACGCACGCACGCACGCACGCACGCACGCACGCACGCACGCACGCACGCACGCACGCACGCACGCACGCACGCACGCACGCACGCACGCACGCACGCACGCACGCACGCACGCACGCACGCACGCACGCACGCACGCACGCACGCACGCACGCACGCACGCACGCACGCACGCACGCACGCACGCACGCACGCACGCACGCACGCACGCACGTACGCACGCACGCACGCACACACGCACACACACACACACACACACACACACACCTATACTATATGTAGTAGTATTACTAACTACACAGTCAATCCTGGTGTACCACAACATTACATATATTTCAATGCAATACTTCACGACTTTACTTGTCATCCTTACGCAGGGCCCACGCTAACTCTTCTTTACATCGTTCCAACCACCGAAGGAACTACGTTAGGTACGTTTTGTTTCTCGTATATAATGTAACGTACTATCTTTAAGACAATTAGCGAGAAAGCAAATATCTTATAGGCTACCTAGCGACGCCTCGATGTACTACAAACATCCTGCACTTGCATCCTACTAAAAACTATCTAATGATAAAATGACCGACACTGATAAATAAATAGACAGCTAAAAGATAAGATGACCAATTTCAGAATATCGTTACGAAAAGGATAACTTGCTAATTGCTGTGAAATAAACTGTCGAAACGCTTGCTTATAAGCATTCAAAGGATTGTAAGGATAAGAATGTTTGAATTTAGCAAAAATGGTAAAGTAGAAAAGTAAGAAGGGGAAAGTAGTAAAAGTAGATCGCGATCAGACACATTAAATGTCTTGTAAGAAATGTTAGACTGCATATATCGGGGAGGGAATTGTACGTTGGGGAAGACAGTAAAATTCCAGAAGATTAGAATCGACCTTGGGACCCGGTACTCGTAAAATCTTGAGAGTCGCAAATTTATGTACACGCGTGCACGTTGTGGTTGCTCGAATTATCTCGAATCGCCGTACACAAACTTTATTGCCGACGAGAACGCAACAGAGGGCGGAAATCGCCGAATCGTGAAACCATCGTGTTAAGAATTAATTACCGAGGTTCGCGAGCCTCCTGATTCATTAACACGCCCTTCGGAATGGGTTCTCGCGAGGAAAAGGACAATAAAAATGACGCTTCGAGGAGGATCGAAAGTACGAAGTCGATAAGAAAATGAAACGAACACTAACGCTTTTTCATTACATGGTTATAGAAGGAAGAGTCCTTCTGTTTCCCTTGTAGCACGTTCTTGTTATTCCTTTATAATCATTCCTTTCGAAGGATATTAGCAGCGGAATATCAGTAATTTCCCCTTAAGCGACATTCAGTCGTTCCGATGAAAAATTTCTCGGTTCGAAATTCCACGGATACTCTCTACTAGGGGAATTTGTTTATAGCACTCTATTAGAAAATTGAGTTCCGGCTGACAATAGGTAATCACGTACTTCGATGCGAGTTTCCAACGGACAGATATTATCGTTAATCGATATTCGAGGAGGAGAGCACTTCATCTTTCCGAGGCTCGCGGAACTTGTGAATTTCATCAACGCGATCGAACGCGGCGAATCGACTCGTCTTAATTCCGCAATTAACCCTCTGTACTCGATCGTAACTTCGATCCATCTTGTCCTGTGTACGACCATGATAGCCGCGTCCATTGATCGTCGTATTAGAACAGCATCGAAAACAGCTATTCTAATTGCTATTGGATTTGAATGAAATTAGAGTCAAAGCACCTTTGAATAAACCAAGTTCGAATCAATTCCATTTTTATGCCAATTGACTTAAAACCAAGCAACTTATTAGAATGTAAGTGATTCTTTGATCAGAAACGAGATATCATCTCTTTTTTATCCGAATTCCTAAACTTAAAACATGTCCAAAATTGTAGTAAACGTTTCTACGAAATTAACATATGTTTGACTAACTAAGATCTATGCAAGGACATTGAAGGTCGTTCAAGGGAATTCAAAATTTATTCAAGGTTGTTCCAGGTCATTTAAAATCATTCGCAATCGCTCAGAATAAAACAGGTTTTATAATATTAGAACAAGTCGAGAGGTCATCATAGAAAACATTCGTTAGCTAGATATTCTCCATAAGTCCAAATTACGCTTCCCTTTTGCAAAAACCTCATTAACTGACCATGGCCATCGTAAAGGTTCGTCGTTGCCTCGAGAATCATCCTCTTATGCATACCGGGTGTAATGAGCTGCGCCGTTGCAACGTCGACTCTACGATGGGCAACGAATATTATTCTAAGCTTACGCAAGCTCGACTGATCGCATGCTCTCGTTCTATCGTTGATACAGGATCACAAACTACGAAGGTATGTATTCGTTAACGAAGGTATTTTTAACGTAATAGCCTTCCTTTATCTTTTCTCTTTTCCTATAAATTTTGTCGAAAAAAGCCTTCGTCAATTTATGAAGAAAATAAGGAACGTTTAAGGCTCTCGGTGCGGAAATAAGGAGGAAACTTCGTTTCTATTCAAGAGAAACGTCAATATTGTGAAAATTTGTAGTTAAAAACTTTCTTAATTTTTGTTCTTGAGGAAAATTGTTCTTAAGGAACGTCGCGTGTTTTCTTTTATAATGCAATTCGATATTTCCATTTCATAAATTTTTAAAATAACTTTTTAATACTTCAAATTCCATCTTTTCATTCTTTCAAAGATAATTCAATAAAAAATTTCCACACTGTTGTCGTTCTCGTAAAACAGAAGCTTTTCACCGAAAAGAATGGACGTAAAAGTAGACTCGTTCAACGATCGAAGCATTCACGTCGGTGAAAGTAAAACCGAACTTATTATCGGTCCGATACAGCTTGCTCATGAACGGTGCGTATAATACCGTTAAAATACACACGCACTCAATCAGCGCGATACGTGCAAATCGGTGATTTCGCACTCACGGATTATCAGGATCCAATGGGCTTCAGGATATTGCGGCGGAAACACGGAAGCGCGTAAACGTATCGACGTTATCCCTCACTTCGATTCGCCTCGTTCGCCACCGAATAAACGGCGTGCCACAATTCCCATCAACCCTCTATCGCGCCAGGACGATCGTTCATCCATGTCATTTTGTCTGCTAAGTCTAGCCAGGGGTGATCGTCAATCGATCATTGATCGAATCGATCCGAAATCCTCCTGTTGCCTAAGATTCGATCGAACATTCCTTCCCGCCGTGTCATAGCAATATGTTATGAATTTTTTATAGCTCGCGAGAAACGACCAAGCCCAGGGACATTACTCCATCGTACTACTTTTTTAGCTTCTTCTTTGTTGTAAAATAGTTTGCTCTTAATAGTTTCATTTTTAGAAGAGTTGCTCGTAAGAAATATTCTGACGCTTGAAAATTTATTGGAAGTTTCCATCCTGAGGATAGAAACATTCTTATTATAACATTAATGCTTTGATCAGATTAATTAGGTTACTGAATTCCAGTTTGAGACTACGATCTTTTTTTAAGCTATAAACGCAGTTCTAGTAATAGCTGGTAAATTGTAATACATTTAAAACTACGATCTCTCTTTTTAACTTTTTTGAGAAAACACAGAAAAGTGATTTTTCGTTTCACGTTTCAATGATGTCAGAAAAATTGTAGCAATCCAACCATTGGACTTATAAGGATTGAAAATACAGCCTTCGAATCAAAATAGCACATTTTGCTGTCAGTGACAGTATTCTAGCGCGAGACATCATGAGACAGAGGCATTTTCTCTCGGTCCATAGGAAGTATAACTGGCGTAAAGAGTCCGTCAAACGATCGGCGTTTCGCGGAATCGAAGGCTTGTCGAAAGGCCGATAAATGGTCGTGGACCTTTCGCTTCGTCCACGCGGGCTGACAGTTGTTTTCCCAAAAGCATCGACGTCCGGCGCGGACGGGAAATTGAATTTCTAGCGGCGCGTGACGCGCGGCCGCCGCTTTCATTCGGCGCCGCGACGCTTCCCCCGTCGCGTCGGAAGCCTGGGGAAAAAGTAGCCGAAGAAGTCGCGGAATACGCGGGAGGCTGGGAACTACCGGAAAGGGCAACGGTGGAACGGGGAATGAGAGAAAGCGGCGACGCGCGCGTACAATTTCCTCCGAGCGTTGCGCTGTTATTAACGCGTTGAAAATTTCACGTTGCTTATGGAGCTTTCCTCCTCAGCTCGATGCCTCCCGGCTAACCGCTGCTCCTCGTTATTTTTTTATTACTGGGTAGTGCTTCTTCTGCTTTCTGTTTGAACTCGAATACATGTTGAACCTTTGTTTCCAGAAATGGCTAATGGAAAGTTGATTGGTCTGGTTATTGCTGGAATTTAAGACTAATTAAATATTTATTTCATGAAAGACAGAAAATTGTTTGTGAAAATTCGATTAAGCGATTAAGCGTGCCAATTACAATAGCTGATCTACTCTCCTTTTTATAAATTTCATTATATACACAATTAAAGTTAAACTTCTCGAAAAATAAATTACTCCTATATATAACAAGAAAATAGCACAAATAAATTCTAAGACGAAACGTAGAAAATATATTTATAATGTTGACCAGTATACTTCCTGCATATTGTAATTATTAAGCAGTGAAAAACTACCACGCGATTAACATCATACCTAACTTAACTCGAACCACGAACTATCAACGACAGATCGTAAAATGACTTCATATCCTCGACTTTATGGACTAATTTGTTTCACGACTTACGTTTGCTAATAATCAAGCCACGTTAAACCGAGCATCGTAACTAGATTGTTTCAGTAGAAACAGACGGAAACGGGTCAGACACAAGAAGCGTCGTTAAAACTCAATTCGTGTTCTCGATTTTACGCTCCCCTTTACACACCGTTCCGAGCAGTTTCGGTCGGTTAACTGTGTTTAACTCGAACAAAAATCGATGTTCACGTGGACCGAAAGACGCCATTTCTGTCCTTCGAATCCTCGCGAACTTAGAGAACTCTACGCGGTCTATGCAGACGTTCTACGTAGATTTCCGAATTTCCTCTCGCTTCTCTCTCTCTCTCTCTCTCTCTCTTCCTCTCTTTCGCGCGCACTCACACACACTCCTCTCCGTCTATCACCACTAGTTGCACCTTGCGCGTGGTACTCGATGTAAACGACCAAACTTGTTGGCAGCGACGCTGCAGTTGCGTAAACTCGAAGATACGTCCCGCAAGCAACTGTTAACTCGGTTACGTGTATCTGCACGGAGAAAAATTCTGTTTGCTTAATCGACGTCATGAACTCGATTTGGTAATTCTGGCGGAGTTCCGACCAAGGTTATGCGCCGATTACACTTCGATGTTCATTAATTTCGTGATATTAGGAGTTGGTGCATGCAAAGCAGCGAGAACCAAATAGTTTCGAGGGTGGTAGCGTAGAATGATTTACAGGAAGATCGAAGTCTCCAGGTTTGGAAGCGAAACTTCTAAAGGTGTTGCTCGATGTTCAATTTCCATGAGACTGGGCGCTACTCTGAGGCGCGTCGAGACGGTTCAATAGACTCGCAATGGAAATTCGAACTGGACGCCTACGGTGCTTGCGGATGCCCGTGACTTGCCGCAGATGTTGAGTGTTATTAGGCAATGATCGAGTTACTGAACATATTTAATTATGCAATTACGTTTAATGCTACATTTAATGCAACGTTGAATCACTTTATTACCGCGAAAAATAATTAGAATCGCTATAAGAAATAGATGGACAAACTGCAAATCAACTATCATGGTACTTGGAAATTATACAAACTATTCTTTTAACAAACAGATAAAAACGTAGCTTGCTCGTAATCGTTAACGTATTTTATGCGGTTTGATAAACCTTATACCTCTATCAGCCGAAAAATAATTCGAGCCGGAATTGCCGTGAATTCGTAGGAAACTCGGATAATCCCTTTAACAGATGTTCGGCAGTTACGCGTCACTAAAACGCGTAATTGGTCTGGAAGCGTGTTTGTTCTCTTGATACCGGGAGAATCGTGCACCGGAAGATCGGCCGGTCATACGAAGTTAACCCACTTTCTTGGTTTGCGGATGCAACGCGCGATAAAACGGGACGATCGGTTGCAAATAACAAGACATTTCCGCGAGAAACTTTACGATATAACGCTTGTGGTAACTAAGTTACCACTGTTCGAAAACCAAAACCGTAGTCACAATAGGTAACAAATGTCGATTAAGTTACACGATGAATTAAATTATCGATTAAAATCGTTTAAAATCGCGTCGATATTTTGTTAATTTTTCTCTCTGTTAATTTCGCCGAGAAAGATACTTTTTTAAACAAATAAACAATCATCGATACCGTAGACACCGGAGGATACAAAACCAAGATCAACGAACCAAATAGAAACGACGGTCGAAACTAGAATCGGAACGCGAGACTTCATTAAGAGGATCGGCTCGAGGCAATTGATTCGGCTGCCATTTACAAATTAATTATCCGCTCCCGAGGCCGCTACGAAATTACAGCGAGCATACACGACTAATGGTGATCGAAGTATCGCGTATTAGCGGCCGGAAATGCAAATGCACGCTATCGCCTGCCTTCACTGTTGCGCATAAATCTCTCGATCGTTTCAAGGACGATGTATTCATCACCTAGTGAACGTTTCTGCTTCTATTTCGATGGGACGACGTTAACGAACTTTTCGCCAGAAAGTTTATTCTCCTCGGTCGACACTACCCACGACGACGACGCGGATTTAATTGGTTTAAGAATGTTCACTGTCGAACCGTCACGACATTGACGATGACAAATAACGCGTTTCGACCCTTTCTAAAAGAAATGTACCATAGAAAATAGGTCAGGCTTGTAACGTTAAGATGTTTTCTTTTTTTTTTTTTTTTTTTTGTAAATTCATCTTTGTACCGCTACTGATCCATCGGATAAGAAGCAAGCTTTGAGGTAAATAAGTTTCAAGCTTCCGATGTTCCTTCCGAGAAATTTCTTCGAGTTCTTCACTCGAGATGCACGCAAGTTCCGTTACGTTTTTAATGTAACAAATTCTGTTTGGAAAGTTGGGGAAAGTCGGGAGAAGCAGAACAATTTAATAATTAAAAGAAAGAATAAAGAATGGAGAGATGAAAGAATGTTCGTTGCATTTTGCTTAGTATTCTTTTCTTTTTTTTTTTTTTTTTGTTCGATAGCGAGTATACAATGAAGTTGTTTGATCTTTTCAAAAACATCATCAGATCCATTCGGCACGGTGGATGGTACTTTTGAAACAATGACAAACGTTAGGCGTGATTGGTGTCGCATCTCGAAAAATTGTCCCGCAGCTTGTGTTTTCGGGAGAGGAAAAATAATAACTGGAGTTGCGCTGCATGCGAAATAAAAGAGAAATAAAAATAAAAAATAAAAAATCCCTAACCGGTATTTACCGAAAGGTTCGATTGCACTTGTAGGCCGTGTCATCGAATATTAAAGCGTATGTCAATAGCAGAACAACGGCAGGCATGGATGAAACGATTCTGTCCCGCGATTTCATACTCTCCCCCATTTGCGATCCAATATAAATAAACGAATACTCTAACCGCACAATTGTCACGATTCAATGTCGGTTATTTGCTCCGCGATCGTCTGATCCGGACTCGATCTTCCCACTCGATTATTTCGTATCTCCCCTGTTTTGCTCATCATGTACACAATTAAGAGCAGAGATTGCAACCCGGCGAAAAACGTTTTCTATAGTATATCTTGCTTGTCTGAAATATTTTCTAAGTTCGAGGCACTTGTACGTGGCTTAAAAGAGACGCAACGTTTTATTTGATTAACGAACATTTGTGAAGGCAAACGGAGGCAGATCAAGAGCTCTTTGATCTCGTTCGTTTTCAATTTCTGACTCGTGTATGCATTTCACTCTACTGAATACATTCATTTTACATATTTCTTTCAGCGAATCTTACGCATTTACGTAATCCTTCGAACTGAATGAAAGGAGAATCGTTCCTGAATGAACTCTCCTTCTTCTCGCGTATTCTCATCTATACTCCATCGAACGGACGTTTCAATTCTTTTCATTAATAAAGTTTGATGTCTTGTTAAAATACGTACTCTAAATTCCAATCATATTGATCGTAATTCAAAGAAGGACCACGAGTTTCCAATGCGTAAAAGTTGCAAGTTCGTAACGAAATCAGAATCAGAGATTCCTAGAAAGACACTGACACGTAGGTATTTATTTATCGTCCACGTCGATTTTTCTCTATCTCCGAGGGTGTCTGCTCTATAACGAGGGTACGATAACATCGGACCGTGAAAAATTAAAGGGCGTTGTACGTTGTTCCACTGATCGTACACCGATCCCCCTTGACAGACGCAGACAGATATACAATAGTGCGCCAGATGGAGGGGGCGTACAGACGAAGAAAAATAAACGAAATCGGGGAAAGATGGAAAAGAAGGGGAAGAAAAAGGTACGAAAGGCAAAGGAAAGAAAAATATTCGATTGCATCCGGAGGCGAAATAAAGAGAACGCCGCTTGTTTGGCCCGCCTTTCCTCCCTTTAACGAACTTTCCTGCGTTCTCTGTTTGCGCGCGCTTATTTAATTTCTACGGCACTCGTCCAATCGCGAGGCCGCGCAGCAATTGAAACCAGAAAGGAGGAAAGGCGGCCGGCCGCCTTCTGATCCGACCGTAATTCGATTTTGTCGAACGTCGAAGAAAATACATTGTCCTCGGCCGGTTATCTTGTCGACAGTACAAGTATTATATTTGTTTCACTTTTTCTTTTTTCTATCTCTATTGCTCACGTTCCATCACAGGCGTATCGGTTTCTCGTGGCCCGTTCAGATTTCACGGCAGATCGTCGAGAAAAGTGACTCGGATCAAGAGATTCAAAACTACGATTAGCTAGATCGAGGAATCTACTTTTAGCTGACAAAAGATACAGTGTCTTAAACACTTGTGCCGCTTCTTCTTTACTTCTTGTTGGATGGAAAGTAATTAAACTGGTTAAGGAGCGAGTAGTGAAATAACAGATAAATACACTATTTTAATTTATATAAAATTAAAATTTATATAAAGTAAGGCATAGCTGATACTTTATTAAGTCACGCGAAATGCACTAAAATATAGAAAAATATAAAACAAATTCCGCATAATCTAGGAAGTTAATAGCTTGTCATAGCGTTATAAATACCTCAACTTATTTAAATTTCTTAAAGTTGTAGTATCTAGGAAAAGAAAGAATAACGACGAAAAAGAAATATCTAACAAATGTGCAAAACTGAATTTAATATCGTAAATTAACTGAAAGAATTTGCAAGTGAAATAACACAGCATTAGCCTTTAATGGATTAAAGTGCATTTCACTGCATTGAAACTACAACATATATTTTATGCATCCGTTGTCCGCCACCCTTAACGAACTTTTTACGTGAGAAAGGTACTTAACTTCGACATTTAACAGGGCGGTTAGATCACGCATCACGTGACTTATTTTCTTCCGCAGACTACCGCGTAACTGAAACCAGTCTCGCACAAGGGATCAACGTAACATCGATTCTTGGTTTTGTTTTGGTGCAATCACAAAAACAAAGGGATCGTTCGGAGGTTTGTTGTTTTATTATTATTCTTTTTTTTTTTTTTTTTGCGAAACGCACGTACAATGGAAATCGATGATATCGGGGCGACGTCTTCTTTCATTGTAGAAAAAAAACCAGGAAGAGGGAGAAAGGCACGATAAGCCAGCTTTACCGAACTTCGCCGTCTCGCTTGCTGCAGGAAAAATCCAGATAATATTCTGTTATCGATCTTGCTGTCAAGAAGTCGTCGAAATGCTTCGATATTTTCGTTCGTGGAGTTTCCAGCAAATACAGAGGAATGGCAGGCACTATTGTTGACCATAACAAGGGAAAAAGCGGGCAGCATAAAGAGAAACGAATTAAGTAACTTTGTTGAAAATCAACAGGAAGTTGCACGCGGCTGCCTTTGAACCTGAGAATAGTGTAAATTAAAAGTTGAGGGTATTTATCTGCTATATTTTTCGTACTAACGCGCTACATTATTTGCTGTATATTTTTAAACGTGAAATTAAACTACGGAACCGAGCTGCTCGAAATAATTGTTTATCCGCACTTAATAACATTAGATATTCAATCGAGACACACAGTGTTCCTACTGTAACATGGCAATTGCATTATTCTCTCGAATCATAGCCATTCAAGTTAAGCTACGGAGCTTAAAATGGTAACTAACGGCTAAGTAATAATGATCTATGATCTCTAGATCTACCTCTGAGTTCTAAATCTACCATAGAGTTTCCTTAATTATTTTCATGAATACTAAAAATTGCCTACAAGAATTCATAGAAATAAAGTCTTAGATGTTATCATCGTTAATTCATTTACAATAAATTACTTTCAAAGTCTGTTCATAATTAGGATATATATTTTCATACTTTAATAATCAGTAACTATGATACAAATAAATATATGTATCGTATATATATATATATATTATATCTCTGAATTATCTGAATTATATATATATCTTTGAAATTATGAAAAGAAGAATCCAAAGACTCTGTGAGTCTAACACGATTTATTACCGCGAAGGCTTAAAGCCCTGCAATTCTTCGACTTCTCCGAAGAAATACATCGTCGTATGACGTTTCGAATCGAGCCGCCTAAGAGTCAGGTATAAAATTCCACGGCAATCCACAGGATCAGCCCCTAAATCAAAGTGGAACGTCTCTAAATGCCTTTTGATAGCGACTGGCATGAATTTCTTATTCGCATCGGCATCGAGCTACGTGGATCTTTGCGAACGATGTCCTGGTAGAACTCCTTCAGCGGACAATTAGCGCGATATTAGCAACTCTTTAATCCTCTGGCCTGTCTGAGACTCGCGCTACCGCCACTCGGTCTCGCCGAGACGCGCTGCTTAATAATGCAACCGAGACTCGCTCCTGCCACTTGCCCTTCTTGCCTTCGAAACTTTGTCCTCCGATCTCTTCCAGGCTCGTCAGCCCGGCCATTAATTATGCTCTGACGACTTCCGTTTATTGCTTTACTGTTGAAAAAAAAAAAAAGAAAAAGAAGGAGCAAGAGAAGCTAGCTTTGGCAGCCGTGATTTTACTTGGCGTAAAAGTCGCAGATCCTGCTACAACTTAAGAGAAAGTAAAGCGCGTTATTCGGAAAGTTCGTAGCAAAATTTAAGATCGATTTAATGCAGCTTCTGCGGAATTGGTGTTTTATTAAATTATTTATACCGGAATGTGTAAACATTCTAGTTAAAATTTTGGATTTTCCATTTTTAATGTCAAATACACAAAACGTTAAAAAAGTTAAAGACAAACCTTCGAATAATTTAACGGAAAACGTGTTGCTTGAAAACCGTGATTTATTCTCAATATTATATCAGTATACGTACGAACCTTCTTGATAACAAAATCTGAAATGAGGACTCGATTATGTATATATGTTCTTTGATTAGCAGTACCAATCTCCAATCTCAGCACGATTATCGCGTTTCAAGAGGATCAGGGTTACCTTATCGTTATATGATTCGATAATAGCCCGCTCCCCTTAAAAACATGTTGGAAACCCCTGGATTACATAATCATTATGCGATGGTCACGAAAAACAAAATGACTTAACTATATCTGAGACAGCATATTCCTTGTGTTACTTGCTTCGTCGAATGCAGGAAAGCTAATCGAACGTATAGGTATATATTCGAGTCAAACGCGACGCGGCGAGGTTTCATTAAAAAACAAAGTGGCAATTCCCCAGAGTAGAAGGCGCGAAATGAAAAGGATACTTCACGGGCTGGTGCACGCTTTTCGTGGTGCCTCGTTGAAAATTCTTCAGCGTCTCATTACGCCAGGCTTTCCATGTGATAGAACATTACACAAAGTGGCCAGCTTCTAAACGAGTTTTATCAGAACTCTGTATCGTGGAAGCAAAATTCGATGTGATCCGAAGCAAATACGATTCGTAGTTGACAAAAATTTGGATCAAGACTGATCTTTTGCCTCCTTTCTCACAGCCCATCAAATATAAACGCGTTACGGGGTAGTCGGTTATTTAGAATTTTAGCCTTAAATGCTTGACTCGGTTAGTCTAAATTAAAGCTCAAATTATTGATCTGCGTATATCATAAGGGCGAGAAAACTAGCATTCAGCGAAAGGAAACTCAATTTTAGTTTTTTCTCCTTTCGAATTTAGTTTTTTCTGTTGGAAATAATAATTTTTATGTAAAATATTTTATCATTTTTTAAATATCTTTCCAGTATTCTAAATATTTTCCAACATAAAATATGAATATTAGGACACACTGAATTACATAGACAAAAGAAATTGTAAGGTAATATAAAAGGAACGATTAGAAATTTTACAAATGATAAAAATGGAAGAAATTTTCGAAAGAGCTTTTATTTACGATTTAGACTTGTTTCTCTGGAAGAAAAACACAAGTTCTCTTCGTATTGGTGACGAGAATGGGCGAAAAACTATCGCACAAGATTTGTCCCACGGGCCAGGAAACCTGCGAGACGCCTAACTCGAGACTTTTGCATCCTAATTGAATGATCCGAGTTGAAAAGTTTCATCGATGCTAACGGAAGACACAGTAACAGTTTGTATCCTCCTCGAGCTCTTGTCAGATGGATCTCGACGTTCGACTCGGAACTTTTCGATTTAGCTTAAAGGAAATAAAACCTTGTACCTTTTATAGTACCTTGTATAGTGAATTCTATAGAGCTGGATGAAACATCCTGTTATTTCTTATTTCTTTAGCTGCGTTTGTAAAAATATGAGTATCCATAAACATGTATAGCTTAGTCATTATGCAAAAATTGACACCATGGCGTAGATCTCTTTCACATTCCAATAAAACCACATCGAAACAGATAAATAGCATAATCTACCAATTTTCCATTTTCAAATTAGCTTTCTCGATTTACACTTCTCTCTAGCAAAATTCAGTCTTGCGACGGTCGATAGAAGGTGAAAAACGTATAAAACGAGGAAGAGAATATCCAGGTTCATCAGCGAGTGTATCGTGTCGCGTGTTTCACCTTTCAGCTGGAACATTCGCACATGTCACCATGATGGCACGGACTCTACTTTACATGCTTATTCCGGTTGCGGCTTATAACGTACTGCGTTGCTTCGCGCCTTTATACACATGTACACGTCGTACCGGGATTGTCTCTGTGTATAGGACCACCGTACACGACTGTTCCTGATTTGCATAACACGTGGCTGTTTACCGATTCGTGAACTCCTCCTCTTTCGTCATCGAGCAAGAATTGTGGAGAACATATTAAACGGATTACGTAATTATTAATAACGCGACCTGGCTAGTTTCACGTTAGTTTAACTTGACCCATCATTGATTCTGTGATATCGAGAGAAACTTTTGCACTTCATTAGCGCTGCTTTAGCGATATCGATAGCATGCAAATTGTTTTGTTTTATTTTTACCAATAAAAATTGGAAAGTAAAGAAAGTTATCGTGTATAAATAAGAACTTCTAGGAGCAGAATGACCTTGAGTAGGCAACGTCTGAGCATCAATCGTAGAGAGAACGGAACCGCGTAACGTTCTAAGTGTCTGAAAAGTTTTAAATTGGACTATCCTGGCGGATTTGAATCCAAAGTAAGTACCTCGTTTGCACGTTTCTCGTGATGTAGCCGAAGTCTGTGTAACGATTTAGCGATCATCGTAAAGAAACTTCATCCTTCAATCGATCTCTTCTATTCAGCACCAAGCTCGCTTGCAGAGAAACGGTATAATATGAGACAATTAAACGAACAAGCTTTATGGTTTATCGTTATTCATGTGAATGTATATCGTGTCATACGTACCTTCACGTTAACAATTTCATTGGCCGAATCTCACTTTTTCTTGGTCTCCAAACTTCCATACTACTATAAATTTACTTGAGAAAGATAAATAAAGTAACTTACATATTACTTTATTAAGATATAAAAATTCATTGGAACAATATATACTTAGAATACAAACTCATTACGAAAGTTAAACATCTAAAAAGAATTTCATAGCCTTATGAATACTGAAGTTTCTTCAAAATGTATAGAATTGTGCTGTCTAATTTATAGAGTAGAATATTAATAAACAAAACTTAGAAAAGATTAAAAACTCAGCAATAGAAAATTTTCTGATTTTTCTAGCAGCAGTTTTCACAATTTTTTGCAGGCACGAAGTGGTTGTGCGGGAAGCGGTCAGAGGATGATCACGGCCATCGTCCATACTTATCACGTGCAAGCACTTCCGGCGGATTTAAAAGGCGGCTCGCGCGCGTCGCGTAAATTTCACCGGAAGATTAGCGCGGCTTTTCGCGCGTAAAACCAGAGATTAAAATCTTACCGCTGGCTCTCGCGCGCACACGCCTACACACGATCAACGTGGCCTCACACGCTGCAACCATTTCGCGGTTTCAGAACGGAGCTACATTCTCGGAAGGTTCTATTCTATTCAGCGGAACTATATTCGTGTGTTGCTCTATGGGGAGTCGTAAACAGGTCGCAGAGTTATGATCAACTCGGACTAGGAATAAATAAAGATGCGGAATCGTCTAAGGCGTTTGTGTCTTGAAATGTAATTGAGCTTTTGGGGCTAGGGCAAATGCGAGCTTCAATTAAGCTTGGTTATCTTTTAATATTTCAGAGCTTGAAGCCTCCATAATGTTTATCATGTTTTAATCCTTAAAATATTAAAGCCTCCGCTAATACATATCTTTTAATTTCGATAAAAGTTATCGTAATGTCACGTTGCAATTATATAAAACACTTATTTAATCATGTTCACGCAAAAGTATTTGGATTTGTGCAAGGTTACAAATTCTTGAAATTAGAAACCAGCAAACAGAACGATTTACTGTTACTGAACGAGTTAACATTTTTCCGATCACAATTTCTTCGAATAGTAAAATATTCCACAGGCTGGTATCCATTTTTGAGATTGGAATTCTCGAGACAAGTTTTTGATTGAAAGTACGAAGGGCGCCAGTTGTTGATTGAAAGATTTCCAATGGTAAACTTTGGAAAAAACAGGGACGCTCGAGGAAAAGCACGTAATTTGCAATACAACGGTTCTGCTTCTCGGAACTGTTTCAAAGAGCCGTTACACTAAACAAGTTCGAAAGAAGCGAAGTTGGCAAATACACAGAGACTACTCGCAGTTGCAGTAATGGTGATCGAAGCTGTGCGAAATATTATCGTTAGAAAGTGCTGTATGAAGATTCCTCCGCGAGAAACCGAAAACATGTTTTGGTCGAGTTCTCGAAAAGTGTGGAACAACGAAGTGTTTGCTTCCGTAAGGTGGAAGGAATAAGGCAGTCGTTTGTCGATATCGATAGCATTGCTATTTGATGCCAAAACGATGGAGAAGTAAAATAGTTCTCGGGAAGTGAAGACTTGAAAGGGTCGATGTTTGCTCGCTGCAACCCTTATTAGCGAAAGAAGAAAATTTTAATATTTCAAATAAGACGGTAGAGAAATTGCATTAAAATGAGAGAATATAATGGAAAGCGAGAAGGCGAAAATTGAAGAGTAGTTAAAAAAGTATAGGCAAAAGGAGAGAATCGGAGGAAGGGAGGAGAAAGATGAGGCGAGAGAGAAGGGCAGAGGAGCCTCGAAGGGAGGTTCAGAATCCGAGAACAAGGGGGCAGCTTCCTAATCAGCTTACTTCCGTGGCTCACACCTTTTGTGCCCTGCACCAGTCCCTGGATTAAAGCATTGTCGCTGCTGGTTATTATATCACGAGATACGAACGAGCGGTGCACGAACGTAGGCAAAGTACACAACAATAACATGTGGTTCCATGCAGATAAACTGCACCGTCCAAAACAATGCTCTTACAAAAGGACAGGACGGAGTCTCTCGGGGTCACTCTAAAGATATAAGCGGTTTACTCGAACGAAAATTATACCGCCGACCTAATGGCATCTAACCGAGGAATGACGAATACTATTTGCATAAGGAATATATTCAAAGATTCGTCGAAATGAATTTTGACGATATAACTTTGGAGGGCTTATAGCGAACATTCATTCTTATAATCGACAATTGAAGGGGATACCGATAAGGCGACAGATTTGTTTCTTAGTAATTTCAGTAAAGCAATAAAGACAAATTCAAAATAAAGTATAATACTTCGTTAATGGTGCTATGAATTCATATAAATTTATGAAAATTCCTAACCAGAATTGTCAACAGTTCACAAGGATACGAGATAAGAGGTGAAAGACATCCCTTTACGAAGGAACAGAAGCGTGAGCAATGTAGGAAACGACAAATTCGAAGATTTTCGACGCAAAAGAAAAGACGACCCTGTTCGAAAGCAAAATATTCGAAAGGTAATGTCCTGTAATATCTATATGTGATCACGAAGCGGGGACTCTGGGAAAAGGCTTGCGCTGGAAGGATCACGATACGCGCCGCCCGGTGGATCGATCGAAATTTCATTTCATCGCCAAAGACCTGGGAGGACTTTCGACCTTGTACACAGGAAGTGGCGTGCACTGGCTTCTTGCGAACCCGTTCAAACTTTAATGCATGCGAGAAGGTCTGCTTGTTTGCTCTCGAGAAAATTGCTCCCGTAGAAGCGGGTGTATCGAGGTAAAATGTGATTTCGCTTGGTGACCCAAGAGATTCCCCCCACTGTTGGCTCTTAGTGTCGGACGCCACGAGGAAAGACCGTCTCACCTGTGTGTATGTCACAAGATACCAGATGTCCCGTTAAATTCGGCAAAGACCGTGCTCCACACCTCATGGTTTATTGCCTTCGAAATGCTGCTGCAAAGCAAACATGCCTTTGTATCATTCTTACAAGATCGAAGATATCATTCCGATCAATGACAAGATGTCTACAGGCTGAAATACAAAGTCATTTGAAGTATCTTCTGCAAATATAATCACTAGACTAAGGATGTCTATGTAAATTCACATTTTTATTGGTTTAATTAGAAAAGTGTAATGTAAATAAAAATTTGCTTCATCTATCAAGTATTATAATGAGTATTTTTATATTTACGATATTCCATATATTTTCTCGCTTTGTACGCTTTGTTACGCTGCGAAGCTTCAGTATGGGTTACGTTTCTGGATGTCACTCGCGGTCCTGCAATGTCGCAGGCGGATCGCCTTATCTGCCCGACGAGGGGCATACAACGTATCGACGAGCGCATAGTTGTCGCCAAGCAGCGACTTCCAGAAACGTCGATTTCGGTCCGTTGTTTCATCCACAAAGAAGGCGGCATACGTGATCATAGGCGCGAACGGTGGCGTGATTTGAGCGTAGTGGGGTCATCTCCCCGATAAGACCAAGAAATGATCTAAGATCAAGCAGTCCTTTTTGAAGATTCTAAGAGCACATGTCGAGAGGTTGGGAGTATAAAGCCACTAAGCCGAACGAACACGTTGACATTGTTTATCACTGTTTTTACGTACTGTTACGCTTTATCATTATATTCATCATTAAATACATAAACTACATCAACTTGTTAACAAATAAAGCATCCTTACTTGTCCTTGCTTTAGACCTATATAAGATACTACATGCATAAAAATTTGCAGTCTAGTAACCAGATAACAATTGAGGAAACAAAAAATTCGGAACAAAACACATGCTTAGATGGACATTTTTTATTATTTTCAAGCATGCGATCAATTCCTGAGATGATTACCGTATAACGCGGGACATTTTGTATATTCAGTTACATTTAACTATGTGTGTTAAACCTTCGTCTTACGTTACTCGGGATTCTTCGGTATACACGAGGGTAGTCACCCCTTGGAAAGGTCTTCGCGAGCAGCCGACGTCGCTTCCGTCATGACCGCAGCCGACGTTAATTAATGTAACTCGACGAGGAATACGAGCATAATTACTTTGCTCGAGTGGCCGGAGCGAAAAGTTTGCTCGTTATCACAGCGGCGCGTAGGTGCACGCACACGATGCAAACGCCGCGTCTATAATGGTCCTTCAACAGAGAGGATTGTTGTATATTATCGTTATCCCGCGCCACAAGGTCAAAGTCGAATTGTCTTCTGACTTTTGAGAATTATGTGATATTGACAATAGAAATATCGAAGATTGTTTAGATAATATTATGCTCGAAAATCGATAGATATGAAACAATCGCATAATTCCATACTGATTCAAATCTTTGGAATATTTCTGTTTTATACGTGATTGTGAATCTTTTTATATTTTCGAGGTTTATTTAACTAGTATTTTATACTCCAGAGATTTCTTATAGAAAACTTTCATAACTTAATTTTGACTCAAGTTACATATTTTGTTAAAACGCATAACATTTTTATTTCCGTACTATTATTTACGAACGTTTCTATACGGTGTTATTTTCACTATATCTACATGTAAGCAGAAATAAAACGATGCAATTATAGTACTGTTCAAATATTCGTCAATAATAATTGACCGGTAGCTGGAATACGATGTTTCCCAGTATTTTACCGTATTTCGCGTCCATCACTTAAACGAGCAATTTGACTTTACGCGTGTACACTTGCGTTGACATTTGCGCAGAGTCTGTTGAATCTCATTTGTATCTAGTTTCGATAACAATTTACATTATCTCCATGCTTACCAAGCTAAAAGCCGTGCCATCAGCAGACAACCCTTTTAATTTTCGCGAAACCTCTCTAACCCAGTTCAACGAAACCTCTCTTAAAGAAAAACCTCAAACAGCACTCAAAGGTTTCAAAACGTACAAATGTTCCATATCGCGTAAAAGGTATGAAAAATATCGATTTCTCGTCGACATATATGGATAGTTGCAACATTTTCATCGTATGTTTGCTCTCATCCGAACTAATAACGTTGACAAAAATACATTTGCAAAATATGTCCCCAAAAACGATGTTTCTGATATTCGATTGACGAGAATCGAATGCAAATGTACGAATAATGCGCGTTTTTCTGTCGTATATCTTCTTGGGGACTAACAGGGTAAAGGAAGATTTGTACGAGAGGGACGATCGTGACGGTCATGTCGGGTCAAGGAAAGTTGAAACGGTGCAAACAGACAACGAGAGCACTGGCCGTACTCTGTTTGGCGACCGCCGGATGCACGAGGATAGCAGACCACATCACTCGTCGACCCAACCGGATGCGTCGACATTGAAATACAAGCGAGCACTCGGTTTCGCTGGGTTCGCTTCGCTCTCTCTGTTGATATGACCCGTTCGTTCTGGAAACTCGCTTCTTTCTGATTGGTCAAATCTTCCTGAATGTTTGTCAAATCGATATCAATCGAAAATTGAACTATTAACGGGCTTATGAATTACGTGACCTGTCTAATCGAATTAATATCGTAATTTGAGGTTCAAGTGAAGAACAAAGGATTGTTTTGTTTTATATAATGTTTATCGAAGAGCAATGGAAATATTCTGCAACTACGTTTTCTTGCATAGTGATAGATAAAATTCGTATTTCTTTAGTAGAATTTATTGCGAGCTTTCAGACATCTTTTATAAGTAGTAATTTAATTTGGAAGCATGTAGACTACTATCGCTTCACCATTAACAAATGTTCCAAATATATTAAGAATCAATCGCAAGCAAAGAATCCTATGTGGTATAGGTATCGAATAAACGAACCAGTGAAAGTAGCCAGACATCTGTAATTCCAAGCAAACTTTAACCTAAGAGACTCGGAAAGACAAAGAGCTGGGAGTTCTCGAAGAAATTGTCGAGGTTAGGATAAAATCAATGTTTTTCGCGAAGGTGGAAAGTGTGACGAGAAAATTGCGATTGCGAGCTTCTCAGATTCAGCAGTGAGCAGTAGTGTAGTCTTGCATGATCAGCCACGTTCTCTGAACCGCATCCCCTTTATACCTTGATGTTCAGAGTTTCCTGAAACCCTCGTGTTCTCTGACAATTACTGATATCCCTTGGATCCCACGATTCACAGATTCTAAGACGTTTATATTAGACTCGATGTGTCCAGACGCGGCATCGTATCTTACGGATTCACAGATGAATTTCGCACGGAAAGTCCATTGTCATTTGTGGAAAATCGCACATACAGACTTTTCTTTTCTTCGTCGACGAATATAAGGTTATTTGCGTGGAAACATATGATCTTTCGTAGCATCGACAAATTTTATACGATCATCTGTTTATTAATTAATTGTAGCAAACGAGAATTTGATCGTGATCATCCAATATCACAATCCATGTATCTATCTTTGTGTAGTTTGTCCTTCGTAGTCATCCGTTAACGTTATCCGAAATTTGTAAGTGGAAGATGTCGATAACTCGCTACTTATCAACACGATACTGATTATTCACTAATATTATTACCTTATTACTCGATTTCGATATTATCGCCTTTTGATTCGGCGTCCGAAGGTTCTCTAAGAAATCAGTTCTCTAAATCGGAGGTCTTTAAAACTTCGATGATATCCGCTTATCACGAAAATATTAAAAACATATTATTATAGTGTCAACCAAATTTCCCTATTTTCAAAAAGAAAAGTCTTTAAATAGAATCTCGGCTTAATGTGATATTAACGATGGAAAAATTAAGCAAAGACGAAGAAGAATCGAGCATACCTAGCTTACGTCAAATGAACCCTCGGTTTAACTTTTACGAGACGCTGTATCTTACCCCTAAGAAAGCTTTGACGAGCTTCATACGATCCATTCGTCCAGTATCGAAGTTCGTGAATAGAAGGATAGGTCTCGTTCGTCCCTTCGGAGTATTTTATCGCGTCGCTTGCAATAAGATTTTCGTTTGCAAGAAACCAGCCAACCAGTCGTGGGCGTGGATCTTGAAAGGACGAAAGAGAATGAGAGCTCGTTGTTTGAAAGAGAAACGAAACAGAGGAAGAGGATCAAGGAGCGGAACAGGAAGCTCGCGCACGGGAGAGAACTGCCGGGGAATCCAATCTCAATAGAGTTAAGTGTTTGAGAGTAAAACCTGGCCAAGACACGACCTCGATTACTCGCCGAGGATTTGTTACGGCCACCTCTTCCGCCGCATTTCTTACCCTGGATCCCTCCGAATTGTCCGAGACTCCTTCTTCGTTTTCGATTCCGCTGAAAGCTACGTCGCGCAGTCCCTAACGAGGAACGAGCGACCGAACTTTGTCTCTCTCCTTCGACCCTGTTCCATCGATCTCTTTTTTTCGTCCATCAAACCAAGGGGATTTCCAATTGGCCATCGCATTTGCTTCGCTACCGGTCTTCCTCGTCAGATTACACCTGTTTCAACAGATTTCTTTGCGAGTTTTAGCGGCAAACTCGCGAATCTTCCGAGTAGAGAGTTTGAAATATATTGTAGAGGACATCGTTCTGATTGTCTTTTAAAAGGTTTTAGACGTTGCGTATTGTTTGTTAGAAAATTACGTTATTATAGATGCTCTCCTACAAATGGAAAGTGAATTTTCTTGCAGTGAAAGATTCACATAAGTGGTACATGAATATTTTCTAGTTCAGCTTTTGTTCAGGCAACGTTACTTGTTAGAAGCTATTTTTGATAATTACGTTATTCGGAGTAAAGATGTTTACAGGAGATTACTTGTCATACGAGTGAAAGTAAAAACAAATATTCCCAAAGTACAAGGTCAAGAAGCGAATTGAGATTTTGATTTAATGGATAACAATTTTAAAAAAACAAGAAGCAGATCGACAGATGTAATAAGAATGTGATTGACAAGGATAGCTAAATGTGAATGTATCTCAGAATTTTATCGGTTATCACGAAATCTCCAAAATCGATCGGTCAAATAACATATTCAAATGTTCTCGATAATAGCCCATTATGCGCTTATCTGGTTCAAACATAAACAGATAAGCGTGTAGGACACTCACTTGATGTTATCGGCCCTTGCATGCTCAAACATCGAAACGATTAATTTTCTATGCGATAGTTAAGTGCAATAGTAACACGAAGGCTTCTTTTATACAATGTTAATTGTATGCATTCTTTATTGATTGAATACAAATTTTTAATTATGCCTCGATTAAGTTGTCCTTCTGTTATTCTATAATCTAATTCGTTTTCTAAATGCATCTACCTTTTACTAAAAGTAACCAAACATTTGCCTGATGCTTTTTACAAAACTCATCTTTTACGGTTCAAGTTCGATTTCAGAAAGGAGTTTTGCTGCTAATATCGAGATCGCCAATCAGAAACGGGTGGATCCTTAACTGCGAACACATTTTCCTTAGTTGTTCCCTGTTTCGTCGTGAAAATCCTCTAGACCGTTATGCCAGTAACGATGAGCCCACCATGGAAGGCTGTTACCACCACGTGCTGCCATAATATCGGCAAAAGTTTGCCTGGCCAGTAGTAGAAAATAATTTGATACGACTCACCGTTGCAACTTGAACGCAGGTGGAATGTCGAACCTTTTGTTGTCCTTTTGGAGAACAATTACGATGCCGTTTTTGTAGCATACTGCAATTAAATACTTCAGAGTCTTCCTTTATTGCTGGTTTCTGAAATCGTGTAACGATGAATTTGTCCCTTTTTATTTTTCTAGCAAGCTATATTATAAAGTTTTGTTTGTAATTAGCTCTCTTACGTAATATAATTCTGAAAACTAACGACATCAAAATGGTGACGAAGACGATATTTTATATCAATATCGTAATAAATAGATAAATTCTTTTGAAATTGTTAATCAAATTATCAAACAAATTTATGCCATGACTTGTTAGGAATAGATCGAATCGTCCTATTGAAAGATAAATATCACTGAAATGTTTCGTCTTATCAACATTTCACATATCTGTGTTTAATATCCCAAAAGAATCAAAAATATTTATGAGTATTAATTGATATAATCTTATCTTAATGGAGAGTAGATCAGTAGTTAAATGTGTATATAAACGACCGGCAGTCTACAGTGATGATATACTTAGTTGAATCTGTTCACTCAGGCAACATGGTGAGTAGTGCACAAAACGATTTAATATAACATTGAAAAAGATATTCTAAATATTATACAAGTACATGTAACATAAATATTACAGACATTAATTTGATATTACTATTCAGCTCTGAAAGATTTATTTTCATCTGTTTCTCTATATTAAAAGTTACTTGCGTTTTAATTTGCTATCTAATCGAATTTATTTTAAATTTGTATCTCGAATAATTTTAATTTCATCCATAATTATTCGCGAACATTTCACATGCATTTACAGATGAAATTCGCCGCTGTCTTGGCTGTTCTGGCCTTCGCCAGTCCCCTGAATGCCTATGTAGTCCCACGCACCGGAAACGGTGCCCTCGCCGCTGAGCTCCAGGACTTCGTCAACATTATTCCTCTTGACGATATAGTCGCGCTCCTTCACGAATACATGAACCAAGACTCAGAAATGCAAGCATGGTTAAACTATTTGCAAACAAACGAATTCAGGAACTTCGTATCTAGTCTTGAAAGCATCCCTGAATTCCGGGACCTCCTCAACTACCAGCAAAATGCCGGTCTCGATGCGTACTACCTGGCGAACAAAATCAATGATTTCCTGCATCTGGCAAAACTCGTCCCACCAAACCGCGCTAGGAGGGCCGTCACCGGTGGAATCCGTGGTTACCTCGATCAAGTTGAAGCAATGCTGCCTATGGAACAGCTCCGAGCTTTGTTCAGACAGAAGGTGGCCAACTCCAAGGTGTTCGCCGACTTCATACATTTCTTGGGATCCCCCACCTCTCAAAGACTCGTCGACACTATGTGCGCCAATCCTACCTTCAATAACTACTTAGCAAAGCTTCAGAGCTACGGTGTCAACCTCAAAAAAGGCAAAGATTTCATGGAAAACCAATTGGGTCTCCATGTCTCCTGTTAAATTTTATAGTTCCTTTTTATATTTCGATATTTTTTTAAAATTTAATCAATAAATAAGCATATATATAAATACGTCGCCAAATGTTCTTCCCTCAGAGTGCCCTTTGCTCCAATCTTTCGTTTTTAACCTTCAAGAACTTTAAGGTGTTCATCAAAAAATATCTGTATCTTCCGGCACAATAATTTTACAAATAATGATATTAGTAAATTAGTAAGTTGCATGTCTCTTTTTACAGTTTTATAGTTTTTCGTCGAATAATCGAAAGATTTATAAGATTTTATTAATACTAGTAACTTGTAGACTATAACTTGACAAATTTCGCTAATATCATTAGCGATATTAGTTCAATTGTGTAAGACAGCACAGGTATAAATCCTCAATTAGAATCGTAGGATGAAAATCATTAGTCTTCGTCGTATAAGGTATAGAATATAAAATAAAATGAAATATTCTTTTATCAAGCAGTCTGATGTCCAAATTGTTAATTATAGATTTGCAATATGACTTAAAAGTTACAAAGAAGAATCTATTAGAGACGAACTTTTAGACAAAGAACTAAGATTCTATTTGCGACTAAATTCTTAATTTCATCTTCCTTAATATCATGCCTTGTATCTTAAATCGTAATGTTACAATAGAACACTATCTGCTGGGAAACTTCATAATTCTTTTCACAACATTTATAACATTCCTGGTAAACCGGGATCCACTTATTTGTATAACAAAATTTCTAAAACACGTAAAATGTTTAAGCAAATAATTGAAAACATCCTGGAATTAATGAACTATTGTACAATATCCCGAAATAAACAGTTTTAATTAGAGATATGTTTCAGAGTATTACGAGACAAATTAATTAATATAATAACGAAAAGGGGGATATAGCTTTAAATATTTTGTATTTCAAATGAAAAATATAATTATGAGTGCGTAAGCTATCTATAATTTAAAAACTCAAAAATGTACGAGTATAAATTATTCTACAGAAGTGGAAATTTTTTACGGCTCTCACTTTTTAACGCCCTTAAAAACGTTAAACATTAAAACCCTTAAACATTAAATTATATTTGCATGAGAGAGAAAGATAATAACTGTGATTTTATGGACAAATTATGAAGTACTATCAATTAAGCTTATTTATATGAAAAATTACCTTTTCTTCACACAATTCTCAGTCCTCTGTCATGTCAGAACTACAAAATTTACTCTACATCTTATGTTCAGTGAATAAATTTGATATTATTTACTTTATTATTATTTACCTTTTTATATTTACTTTACAATGGTCGTATTTATCATTCACATTTATCTTTACTTTAATTGATTTCATTTTATTGACAAAAGTCATCGGCATGTAACTTTTTTCATTATTTCTATATTTCGGTTCCCTGTCTGCAAAATTATTAAAAAAAAAACCATGTCTATGGTAATAACAATGAAAACACGCGAAGTAAATAAAAAGTAATCAAAACAAGTTAGTGCATCTATTACGTTTTGTAACAAGTGGTCATTTTTGATTACCTAAAATTGTAGATTCGTTGATAATCACCTGTTGCTGCCAGCTACCTTTTTAATCTCCTGGTACGTATTATATTCCAATTTTGTTATCTTTTCTAAGTATTATTTAATGTGACGTAAATATAACATAGGCTTCCAACCTTCTTTTTAACATCAAAATTGAATAATAATTCGCTTGAAAATTTATAACATTTTACCTTAAAATTCACAGTCTCCTGATCTCAGTCCCCTGTCAAACAATATGATAGGAGACAGAAAAAAGAATCCGTGGGCTTGAGAAAAATGTGTGTTGAGCGTATTTATATTAAACTTAGAAAATGCCTTGCATTGTTTAGGTAATGTCATAATTCAGTCCTGAACGTTAGAAAATAAAGTGCACAATTTATTTACTTTAGTTTATAATAAAGAACGCGGATTGATCACCAGTTTGTTTATGTAAGGAATAAATATTCGTTAGTTTTAAAAATGCTCTCGGGTCCTGTACGGGACTCCGGTGTAGGCAGAGGATCTGATGAAAAGTCGATACAGTCTACTCTTGCTGAGGAGGTTTCATAGGACGACCGCCATCAGGATCGTAAGGGGATACCGGACGGTATCATATGCGTCGACGACTGTCCTGGTGGTGTCTCCTCCATTCGAGCTCCAGGTCTTGGCGCTCTGACGAGTGTACGAAGACCAGAGGAGCTGAAGCTCAGGCGGGAACTCTCTCCCCCACCGAGCAGGCGGTCCGAGACGTTCGGGGGGAAATTAGACGAGAGGTGTGGGAAGGGTGGCGCTCCCACCTACTCACCGAAGACCAGATCCGGGGCCACCGAGCCGTTAGATCGGTCCTGCCAAACTGGGAAGCTTGGAGAGACCGCGGAGGGCTTCCACTATCCCTCCGGACGACGCTGGTGCTCGCAGGACATGGAGTATTCGAGGAATACCTGAAGAAAATCGGAAGAGAGATGACGAGCACCTGTCACCATTGCGGCGAGGGCGAGGACACGGCCCAGCACACGTTAGAATTTTGTCCGGCTTGGGAGGCCCCATGTCGTATTCTACGGCTGACGATTGACGAAAGATTAAACCCCTCGTCGGTTGTGAAAGCGATGCTGAGGGGACGACAAGAACTCCTCGCAGTGCGCTTATATTGCGAAGGCGTAATGCTCGTAAAGGAACGAACAGAGCGGGAGAGGGTGAGAACATCCCACCCTGGCAGGGTTCCGCGCCGAAGGACGGCCCTACGCCGTCCTAGGTAGTCATAGAGGCCGACACGCCGAGGAGGATCTGGACCTCCTTAGACTTGCACGACAGCCCAGGAGATAGCGTAGAGAGAGGTGGTCCCTACTAATGTCCGAACTAACCAAGAAACGATTTCTTTAGACAGAAGACGCAGGGGTGCTCCGGCAGTAACCCGAAAATTTTCTGGGTCCCGGATATTCCAGCTGAGCGTCGGGCGGTCCACCGTGGGATTTTAGTCGGTATAGTCCGACACTACCCCATCGCTTCCAAGCAGGGGGGGGGGGTGTCCATAAGGATTTCTCCACGTATAAAAAAAAGAAAAGAAAGAAAAGTTTTAAAAATGCAATACTTTGGTTTTTGAGTTTAACTGACAATTTGTCAAGATTGATGATTCATTTATGATTAATAAATATTGATTGTTTTTTTAGATTTAATTATTTTTGTTTCCACTTTCAAATTTAGCTGACAATTATCAGGACTGGTAATTAGTTCGTTTATAATCTAGGCGATTACAAATTATTATTGACGTATGATATTGGATGTCCAAATTTTGTAAATAATCCTTCTGAAAAGTAATTATCTTTTAATTAATTCTTTGTAATAGAAAGTGTGAGAAAAGATAATTTCTTTTTATTAAATAAAATATTTAAATACAGATGATTACATGAGACCCTTGACGAAATCTCAGTCGCCAGTAGATAGTTTCTAAAAAAGTAAAATTACATGTAGTTATTCATTTGTCCGACCGCTTTTGGAGCAATGTTCTCTGTCACACCTTAAACTTGTTACAATTCATAAATTAAATGAAAAAGTATGTGGATAAAATTACTGCTAAATAAATCCCACCTTTGCAGAATCGCCCTTATATAGGTTAAATGAGTGTAGATAAATTAATTCTATGATGATAAATACTAAATGAATTGGGATCACTATTATTTCCATGTCATATTGAATCTCACTGCTGCCAGCTTTAGTAACAGAACGTAAAACAATAACAAATAGATATTTTCAGAAATGTGAAGTGTACAGATATACAAAATAATACGCAGGATAAGATACTCTCGATACATGATAATTAAAAGCAGCACATCTAATTTTGATATCAGTTAATAATCAGCATTGCTTCCTATTTTGAATTAAAAACATGTTATCATAGAGACGATACTCTTCGTATCATCACTTTTTTTTATTTTTAATCATAAATAGGACAGTTTCTCTAGTTTCTAGAAGGTTGTTTAGATACATCTTTACTTGCCTACAGTTTACTTATGAATAAAAGATTCACATCAATAGAATTTTTTTATGTCAAAAAGAATTGCTGGTGATAAGATGGAATATCCTGCGAAAATTCTTAACGATCATTTCAACTGGTATGTATAATAAGTTGTCTACTATCGTCATAAAAATCATAGGCTCGAGCAAATATAACAGAGATAAATGTTAATGCCAGCGATACCATTTTGATTCTAATTAAGTATTCAAAGATAAGTATTCAAACGATGTTTCCCACACAATAGTCGCCGTCGAAAAGGAAAAAGGAAATCTTTAATTCTTTAAATGCGAGCAACCTCAGATACTTAAAATAAATAATTTACTTTACGAAAAGTTAAGCTACATTTTGTAATATTACGAATAAATGCATCAAAGGTCTAAAAACGAATGAATTTGTAACTCGTTGGATGCTGTGTTTAACAACAGAATGCGTTGTGTAGAAATTTTACCGCAAAGTCAAGAAAAATGAAATTTATAAATACGGTACGTCTGCTTTGTTGCCTTAAATATGCAGATGCAAAGCAAAAGCTATAAAAACATAAAACAAACAAATGGTATAAAAGAAACAAAATGTCATTATCTAGACTGCAATGTTATTTTATGGGTTCATGCTATGACGTTTTGAAGTGCATTATACAAAAGCTAATTAATTAAAAAGAAATTACATATGAAAAAATTAAAATGTGGATGTAAGGTGTATGAAGATCACAGAAAAACGAAAAAAGTGACTTTAAAATACAATAATCAATTCCATGTTAAATACATTGTACTTCTATTAGATTGTGGGATTTCCTTTCCAATTATCTTAGCTACCAAGGGGCATAAAGGTCATGAAATTAGCAAAAATAATTTCATCATGTTCTTTCTGCGCAAACTTTATATATTTCCATGTTGCTATTCCATATTTCTATATTTCATCAATAATAATTATAGTATAGATAGTATAGATAGTAAATAAGATCAATGATTAGTCACTTATTGCGAAAAATTTAATCCCGGATGAAAATAAAAATCGCGCGATGTTGATATTGTAAATATTACTGATCTATAAATGTTATACTGATAATCAATTACAATAAGACACTAATCTCTGCAAGTGCTGAGACACAGGTGCACGTATAATGAAATCTTATCATTCTCTCAGGTATCTCGATATCTTCATTTATTTATTTGAATACGTTCCAGTATATATAAAGCAGTTTAGCCGATAGAAAATTCATGAAGTACTACAGTCTTCCCACAAAGCTACGGTGAGTTCACAGATGCTTCTAAAATAAAATTTTATATTATAATTATTTTTGCTCAAAAACTATTAAATACCTGTTGTCTAAATGAGTTTCTCAATACGTTTGTTTTATATTTATTGGCATCTGAGCAATTTTATTTTCAAACACTGCGAATGGATAAATTAAATTTTGTCATTGGGAAAATTTCTCCAAAACTCATCGAGATTGTTTAAAAGAAACAAATTTTAACGCGGTCAATTAATCCGACCTCATTAAATGCGTTAACGTTTCGTCTCGATTTATACCATCGAAGATGCTTCCATTTTCATTGTGTCTCATTTACTATTGAATTAACTATGTATCGTCCGTTTTGCAGATGAAGGTCTCAGGGGTATTGTTCACGGCGATATTTGCGTTCGCAACTGTGAACTCTCATTATCTCCCAGATTTCGGCAAGGGACCGCTCCATGAAGATATACAATACTTCCTGGACTTGATCCCGATGGACAAGGTTGCTTCTGTCGTCCTAGAATATGCCGCGGAAGATTCCGAATTCCAAGAGCTACTTCAATACTTCGGCTCATCACAATTCAAGACAATGGTCTCGGAGATCGAAACTCTTTACGAGTTCCATAAGTTCGCAGACTATCTAGAAAAAAACGGTGTCTACATTTACGCCGAGCTGAATAAATTAAACAAAATAATTGGCATTCCACCATTCCAGCAGTTTAGCAAAAAACAAATCACTGGTGGAGTGAAAGGTTTGTTCGAAGACGTGAAGCAACTCATCTCTTATGACGTGATCATTCGTGGTTACGTGTACAAGATGAGAACATCCGACGCTTGGCGCGATTTCGTAGCCCAACTGAAGTCACAGGATAACCAAAAATTTGTGGACGCTCTCTACGAAAACAGAAATTACCTCAGCTTCCGTGCAATGCTGGTAAACAAAGGAATTGACATAATATTAATCGAAGACATCATCTATACCGTTCTTGGTATTGAATTCCCAATCTTCGAAATGCCTAAATCGAAAACCTTTGCCTCTGATGAACTGTCCAGGGATATTCATGACTTCCTGAATCTGGTCGACGAGAACAAAATAATGAACATCGTTATGTCCTACCTGGAAGACGACGAAGTTCAGAGGGCAATCGAATACATGTACAGCGAAGCATTCCACGATTTGGTCCGCAAGGTCGAAGCTATGCCAGAATATCAGAATTTGGTGAAGTACATGGAAGACTCTGGCTTGGACATGACAAAGGTGATCAGCAAAATTCATAAATTGTTCGGTATGGAGGATTACGTCCCACCCAAAAAATTCTCATCGATGAATACATTGTCAAACCTTGGTGGATTGAAAGCTCTGTTCAACGCTGTAGAGGCTGCCCTCCCTTTGGACAAATTCACGGCCATGTACAATGAAAAGATGCACACCTCCCCTGCTTTCCAGAATTTCATGCAAAGACTGCACTCCAATGAATTCCAGACAATCGTCAACACGGTTTACCAATCACCAATCTTCCTGGAAATGAGACAGAAGGTCATCAACGACGGAGTGGATCTTGTCCCTATCAGGGATTTCATCGAAAAAGTGCTTGGCATTCACCTTCCCAGAGTCAACTCCCGTGCCATGTTACGAGCGGAAATCTTCGCCTCTGACGAACTATCCAGAGACATTCATGACTTCCTGAATCTGGTCGACGAGAACAAAATAATGAACATCGTTATGTCCTACCTGGAAGACGACGAAGTTCAAAGGGCAATCGAATACATGTACAGCGAAGCATTCCACGATTTGGTCCGCAAGGTTGAAGCTATGCCAGAATATCAGAATTTGGTGAAGTACATGGAAGATTCTGGCTTGGACATGACAAAGGTGATCAGCAAAATTCATAAATTGTTCGGTATGGAGGATTACGTCCCACCCAAAAAATTCTCATCGATGAATACATTGTCAAACCTTGGTGGGTTGAAAGCTCTGTTCAACGCTGTAGAGGCTGCCCTCCCTTTGGACAAATTCACGGCCATGTACAATGAAAAGATGCACACCTCCCCTGCTTTCCAGAACTTTATGCAAAGACTGCACTCCGACGAATTCCAGAGAATCGTCAGCACAGTTTATCAATCACCAATATTCCTGGAAATGAGACAGAAGGTCATTAACGATGGAGTGGACCTTGTCCCTATCAGGGATTTCATCGAAAAGGTGCTTGGTATTCGTCTCCCCAGAGTCGACTTCTTGGTATTTCAACTTCTAAAAGGAATCTATCACTGAATAATGCTTGATCTTCTGAAGCTCGATTTTTTTTTTTTGTGGCTAATTTAGAATTTAACAAATCGTAGTCATTTAATTTCTATTAAATCTCGAAAACTTACTGTGTGATATGTTCATTTTCCTGTTCTGAAGCAAAAATTCATCAACTTATAGAGAAAATATACATATACTATATGTATTTTAGTTCGAACATATTTCAAAGATTTCGCTTAATCTTGGCAAAAACAAAAATAGGTTAGGATTTATGTCTGGTAGAGTACTACTCTTATTGGTTGCATTATTTTATTTTCTCTGCTTGTTTATTTCTTATTCCTCATACTGTTAGGCCACTTCAATTTTACTAAATTGTGTCTGTTTCTCTGCGTGCAAATCATAATTATCCTATCGCGTTCAGCCACATCTACCATCTTTTCCTTTTGGAACTTTCTTTTCTCCCTCTTCCTCCCAATCGTTGTTCGTCTTCCATTCCTCAAGCTTCGTGGATTCAAGTGTCATTTCCCTTCTTTCTCACTTGTCCCTCTTATGACTTCCTGCTTCATTCTAACGCGCCAATGGAAAGTTCCGAGGCTTATTAAATTGTAACAATTTTAATTAGAGAAGCAGCGTGCACCAGCTTGTTCCTTCCCTTGTTCGTCCTTCTGTTAGTTCTCACCAGAGAAGGACAGAGTGAAAGGGTAACTAAACCCCGCGGCAACGGAGAAGACGCGTCGGTTAAGACACCCCATACTTTCCTTTTAAAAGTTAGCGCCACGTGCTCGAACAAGGTCCTCTTTTATTTATCGAATAGCTACCGTTGCTAGTTGAGGCCATTCGCTGCACCCGGTGCCCTTTTGCTTTTCTGTTTGATCAGCAAAACACGGCGTTAACGAATAACTATTTTCGACGAAAGTTGAAATTGATCATTATTCGACAAATCGATCTTCAACTTACCAAGACAGGCAGTTAATGATGGAACGCGATTTTTTGGGATTAATGCAGAGTCTCAGAAAAAATAGTGATATGAGCGAGAGAATTTTTAGAGTGAAATTAATGTTCTAATGTAGAAATTTCTATGGTGCTTGATATTAAAACATTTTAGTGACCTTTGGGAAAGAAGCACTTGTATGTATAATTGTATCTATCTATTGAATCTCTCTATATGAATAAAGAGGCGAGGATTTCAATGATACAAAAATGGAAATTTAAGGAAATATACTACCTTAGTAAAATAAGTTATTTAACGAACTAGAAAGTGGTGTTTCATTTTTATTAAAATGTGTATAAGAAAATTTATGACACGCATAAGCCATTTTTGATGTGATTAATGCTTGGGGATCCATCTTTAAAAAACTAATTCTTACTTAATATTACGATGATGAAGTATACTACTCAAGCTCTTTAGAATAGAAAATAAATTCTTTTTTCACGTTTTAGCATTTTTTTCAACTAAATAATATTGCACAATGCTACGTAGATTCGCCACTTTCAATTAATTCGATATTGATTCGGTACTTAAAAAAATAATCGGCAATTTCTATATCTCATGTAATCTTGTCTGAATTATCGAAGAATATTACTACCGATTTACTAGATTGTCTACTTACCTGTTTCGATAATTTACACTCTGCTATACCTACACATTAGTTAAGTGTTTAATATGTTATCATTAAGCATATGATACGTACGGTTTCTTACGTTTGTCGGTAATTATCCATTAATTTATAAAAGAGATACATGCAAAGTAGGTAAGATTAATGAAAATGTATATTTCGAAATAATATATACATATATAAGTGTATATTGTTTTAAATAATTAATAATTCACATCTAATAATTAATTTAACGGTGATGAAGAACCTGAAACTAAATATATTCTGTCATTATTAACTTCGGTTCGAATTTATGTTCAACGTTAATTTGGTATTCAATCTATGTTTTCGTACAGTTGGCTGGTACTGTACAATAGCGATATTTACATTGATTGTCACGTCCGATTTGCAAAGTTTTATAACCGTAATGAGTTTGTGATTCATAAGCGTCGACATAGAGGACGCCACATAAATGTTCATAACAGCAGTATGATAATTAGGTGATGATTTCTTATAATTTTCAAAAAAATTACTGCACTAATTGCGGCGCTTTAAAGTAAGTATATCATAGATCTCATTCAGCAATTAACATTTTATTTGCCTTAAACTTTACATAAGGCTATAATCGATATTATATAATTAATTATGATATCCATTAATTTTGCAAATTTTTAAAGGATTAACTTCGTTCAAGCTAGAGCTTATAAACGATACGATGCCTTCAGTGTTTCAATTAACTTGATTATATTTTTAAAAAATAATTATCCTTTTACTTTTCGTGATGAAAATTTTTTGTGATATGACATTAACACGTAATAATAACAAAAATGTATTTTACATTACATTCCGTATATCCCATGTATGATACAATATAAAATACAGATAAATAATAATAGATACTAGATAATATATAGACGATAGATGACGTAAAATAAAAATATTTCATATTTTACAATCCATATTACATCCAAACGTTCTTTTGATTCTAACTGCAAAAAAGTGAAAAATATTTAATCGAACAATTTTTCCATTCATAAGTAGCATTAAAAATCTTATAAACCCTAAAAATATCGACATATATGCACCGATAAAATAGCAGTAACTTTTTATTACTCTTGTTACTTGTTATTTTTTACACTACTCATCCTAAAATTGAGTTATAGTGTTATTTGGATTAATTATCTATTTGACGAATCAGATTTGGGAACGGCATTACTCGTGTCTCATATATTAGTGACCTTTTTAATAATGACTAATTCAAATAATCTTATCAGAATGAGTAAGTCAAATTCACCGTGATATATAAGACGGAATAAAAAAGTAATGGGCGTTATAATTCTCCCGGCATTAATAAGGAAAAAAACCCAGGTCCTACAGTAAGTAGCATATAGTTTTAAGTATAATTGCAATCATTCATAATTTAAGAATTAATGAATTAACCGTAATTCATAGTTGTAATTAGAACCATTTGCATATTATTCTGAAATTAATTAAAGATTTTTATTCCTATATCGTTTGAGTGCATTGTACAATAATATATACATACCAATTTCTGTTAATTAACATAAATTCTATTAACGACACTGTATAAATAGGTTCATAATTCCATAATGATCGAACGCTAAATCATTTCAATAAATTTCATCGCGATTTTCCATTTTTTCATAATTTATCCCAATTTTCAGATGAAATTCGCTCTCACAGTTTTGACTATCCTGGCCGCAGCCAGCCATCTCAACGCTTACATGTTGCCAAGCGTTGGCACAGGTGCCCTGGCCAAGGAATTGCAGGATTTCGTGAACCTGGTGCCCATCGACAAAGTACTGGAGCTCACGCAAGTATATCAAGCCAGAGACAAGGAATTCCAATGGATTATGACTTTCTTGCAATCCGATGATATGAAAGGCTTCATCGACGACGTGGAAGCTTTACCCGAACTCGAAACCCTCATGCAGTATTTGTTAAACCAAGGTCTTGACGGTTACACTTTAATGAAGGACATAAAAGATTCCTTGGCAGCGAATATCGGAAAAACTAATGTGAATTCTAATCTCAGAATTACCGGAGGAATCGCAGGTTATATAAAAGACGTTTCAGAGGTCATATCTGTGTACAACATATCGAATTTGTTCGAATACAAGGTCGTGACTTCTGAGGTTTTCAGAAATTTCTTGCACGAAATTCTATCTCTTCAATACGAGAACCTTTTCGCAAGTACCTTCACGAATCCTCATTTCCAAAGAATACTACTACAGCTTGACTATCTCTATGTCGACACCAATACGTTCCACACGAATTTCTTCACATTTGTCATAGCTAAAGCGTTGATCTATAAATATCTTTAAGTATTACAGATAAGAATGCGCGTATAGACTGTTTGTATGTATATATAATTGACTAAAAATTGTGATTTGTAACATGTAAAATTATTTCATATATATGTATGTTAATTTCAGAATAATATCTTATAAATATATTAAGTTAATTGACATTAGTAAAATAATGCTGTTCTTTCTTTCCTGTTTTTACATTTCTTTTTATAACATAGAAAATATTTGAAATTAATGTTAAAATATTAAATACATGGTAAACACAATGGCGAAATATTAAATACAATGTCAAATAAATATTTGTAGAAAAAGAAGTAATATTATATAATCTACGGATTAAAGTTTTATTTCCATGAGAAATTTTGAATAGATAACTCCTGCTTTTTAAAGTGAAATTGAGCCGAATGAATAATTCGCATGCCAGAAAAATCTGTGTAGGAATTGTTTAAAAGTTAAAATTATTTAATTTCGCGTTATTAATTTTTGTGCTGTTTCATAACGAACATTACATCATAATCAAAAACTGTAAAATGATATCTGTGGCTATCAATCATATCGATATAATCAAAACTACGAAACAGTAGTAGCCAATGTAATTCTGTTCTTATCAGATAATAGAAGTGGAATAACGGAACCTAAATCTAAAAACAGAATGTATAATTATGTTACAGTAAAGAATTTATAACAACTACAAGTTTTTCTTAATTTATGATTTTTCCCTAAATTTGTTAACTTCTATTCAGTCATAACAAGATGTTACCATATAATAAAATATAAACTAAATTTCTCACCATTTATAAATAAATAAGTGGAAAAATATGAAAAAAATAATATACAAATACAGACACTAAAAAATTCCTATATGTCAAATCAATTGATCGGAAAAATTTCTAATATATCTATAGTATAATAAAGATAAATAAGCCTATATACAAGCCTATATATTCAAACATTATTTATTGGTTGGTGGCGAAGGATAATAGCGAATTTTATTGTTATCACCATTTATTATTTAATATGATAATTCTAGCTTAAAATAATGCCTTAATGAGAAAGATCGGTTCATACATTAAAATCATTCGATGTTTGGAATTTTCAATTGTATACACCAATAAAATTTATATAAGAAGTTAATAGTTCACTTAAAACATATTTTACAGGTATCGTTTCCTTTTATCACACGTAAATAGTACTTTAAGTGTACGATATAAAACAATAATTGAAATTAAACATTGCGACACAATTGTACTCGATAGATTACGATTACTTCTTCAAGGAATCTATCATTATTGACATTATCTTGGCTCATAGTAATCTGTGATGTTATATAACTAATAGCCTACCTATTTTTTGTAATAGATAAGGAATGTGTGTATGTTTCACGTTTTTTTTATCGATGATTATTACTTACAAGAAATCTTAGGTATATTACGAGTGTTCAAAATAAACTGTTTTGTAATGTATCCTATTACGCAAAAAATGCGGCTGGTTGAAATTGAGCACCAATTTATTGTTTTCTAAATGTCTATTTCCTGAAAAGTTATCCTGATAAATAGCACTGATGCACCCACATTATTTGTGCGATTTCAGCTAACAAGCTATTTGTAAGCTAGAATATAAGTATACTCCAACGATTTAAAAATAGAGCTTAAAAAAGGTACTTTAAAATCTTAATGAAACCGCCCCTGACACAAGAGTACGTCGCAAAATATATTCCTATGCAATAAAGTACCTACAAAGGAAATTTCTTACTATTTTTTTATCAAATAAATAAATATAAATAAAAAGAAATTATATGATAATAAGATAAACTATAAATGAAATAGTCAAATATATCTGTATATCATATATTTAGACGTTCTTTGCGCAACGTGTAAAAATGCGTGAAATATGTAAAAATTCGTGTATCAAACATCAAATAATTTCAAAGTATATTAAGTACAACATATAATGTGCGCACATGCGTTATTTACTAGAAAAAATAAGTAGATTTATTAATTACGTAATTATGTGTTGGTGGATTAGGTGACAATATGATAATATGAAGAATCCTCGAAATATAACCATAATCTGTCGAATACAATTGTATTGCAACCATTCATTTTACTGTATTTACATTTAATATATTACGTTTCATTTTAACTATCACCGCGTATCGTGCACGTATTGTAACGTAGCTCGTTTGCATGATAAAACATTGACGATATCTTCGAAATGCATTTTAAGAAGACTATCACGCCAGACGATGCGAATTTGATTATTAAGCGAAACGTTTGAAAATATCAACGTCACGACTCTTCTCGAAATGATAATAGAATCATGCGAAAGGAAAATTACGGAGATGATAGGCGACATGTACTACATTTCTCAATTAAAAAATATTACAGACCTACACTTGTAACTCTTCAATAATCTATGTAGCTCGAGATCTTTGCGTTTAAACAATTATTATAAGTTTATATGAAATGATTGCATTAAATAATATTAGACTGGTGCATAGCAAGAACCGTTTTGTCAAATGAAATATTGAACGCATGTAGTTTGCGCAGAAAATAATATTTTCGTGATCTGCTCATCTGAAAGAACGATTAACTATGAAATTCTATTATTCTCTATTATTCAAAGATAATTTATTCATTAAAAAATTAGCTACGTTCTATTAGATAGTAATAGTAGTTTAATTTAAAAGTAGATAGAAGAATAAATAATAGTTTTAAAAATTATCAATTATCTTCTTTATTTCGCTCAACGACATATGTGAAGGTAGTTTCGTGCAACCACTACATTTAGATTCATGAAACTCCGCTGACTTCGCGAACTTTCAGCGCAAATAAAAATGTAGTATCGCAGGTGCATGCTAATCTTCGCAATGGCTCGCCCTGTTAAATTCGCGGAATAAAGAAAATCTAAATTTTTTGTTGTAACCGCTGCACAAATCCACTAGGTTAATAAATCTCGTGTCAAAAAGAGGATATCTCGGCCAATAGAAGTTTAACCGTCATAATTTGCTTTCGTCTCGTGTGTTCTTTAAGGAACGCGTCAAACGTTAACCTAGCAAAGGGATGTCTATCATGGTACGATGGCCTGGCGAATCTACTCGGCCACTTTGAACAAGGTCTTTCTCTCTTCCGTATCTTAAGTGTGCAAACTTTCGTCGTAAGTTTCTGAAGGGTTAAACTTTGCGCAGTTGCAACATTGTTCGAAACTCTAACCTCTTATCCTGTTTTTTACATGTTGTACCAGACTAGTGGATTTACATTAACAAACATTGTCGATAATTGGTCAAGAATTTTGCGCTTGAAACGAATCATATCGTACAATGATTTCTTATTAAATCAACATTAAGAATCAACCTTAATCTTCTGAAAGAGATGAACCCTCAAATTATGATTGTTACCATGGTAGCCGCTGCTTCGGTTGCTTTTTTCGGATTCCTTGCCTATCGGATCAGAGTTCGATCGAACGATCCAGATTTATTAAACGTATTTCCATTGGAAGACAACAGCTCCCTCGACGAAGATCTCAAAGACATTTTGGCGTTCGTCCCTATAAAAGAAGTACAACGAATCATTGAAAGATACATGGAATACGACCCCCAGATCGGAGATACCGTGAGCTTCGTGAACGACCAGAAGAGATTCATATTGCGGGAGTTCCAGAACATGCCTGAAGCAAACAAATTGATCAGTTTTCTACGACAGAATGGTTTGGACGTGGATTCCTGGCAAGAGAAGATACGATGCTTTTGGAAGACGTCTCCCAGGTTCATCAAATACGATCCGAGTATGGCAGCCGGAGGCCTGACCGTGATGATCAATAAAATCCTGGAGACCATGCCTCTGGACGAGCTGCACGAACTATTGCGACAAAAGGTGAAATACTCGGCGAGCTTCCGCAGATTTCTGTATGAGTTGAGGTCCAAAGACTACCTGGAGTTTTGCAACGCGATTGAGACCAACGATGTGCTACATCATCACTATTTCTGGGCGAAAGAGGGTGGACTAGAGATCACATTCGCGATCGAACTATTCAATGAGCTGCACGCCTATCTAACGCAGGCATTAGTCACCTAAGAATTGTCATGAACTATTAATAATCATTATTGAGTAATAAACTGCAGTGGAATGCAAACATAATACATTTCAGATTTTTTATTTTTACACATTTGGGTTTAGTGACGTAGAATTTACCATATAATTTGCAAAATATCCGCATATATGCACAATTGCGACAGAAACAGAATTTTCAAAAGAACGTTCAAACGTTATTCATATGATTACGTCATTTAAATGTGAAATTAGTCAATTATAAGTGGATAAGACACGTGCCCTGTATTTTACCACAATAAAAGAGTATGTTCGAATGTGAGAGGGCAGTAGATACACATAATTTGACAAGCGAAAGATAGCGAATAATCGGTAAAGGGACTCCTCCTGTTTGATAACATTTCGTTATCGTCACTCGAGTTGCTGCTTCCTAATAGATAAGAAAAATGCTTGCGTAAACTGCAATACACGTACTGTCTTGTCATTTTGTGCCATTTTTTCACGTATCCATAATTACGCATAAAGTGTTCATAGCTGGAATTGCATATACAATCCTATACTATAATATTTGCAACATTTTGATGATAATGTATCACACCTTTCTAAAATTATCCCTAAACATATAAACATATTCCAAAAATTATTCTCTAGAAATATTACCTTTTCGAAATTTTACAATTATGGAGTAAATGCAAATTATCGCAGATTTTCTAATAGCATACTAACAAAGTTTTTCTTCTATAAAAATCGGACTGTTTATGTAGAGCAAAGATAAAAGGGACATAACATGAAGAAGATGATATTTTAATTCATCATAATATATTTTATTCCTTATACCGGGAAGCTGCAATAAATACCATTGAAATATCAAATATAAATACATTTTTGACATGTAAAACTTTAAACTGCAATGGAAATTATAAGAAAAAATGGGGACAAGGCTTGGAAAATTTCTATGTTGAAACCAGCGTCTACGACCTGTTGTCCCATTTCCAGGAAGTTCTTGTTCGAGAAAATGAACATGTAGAATGTTAAGTACTTGTTCAAAACCACTTCGTGCACCAAGTCTCTAAACACCTTGGCGTGCTCAATTTTGTCTTCGTAGAGACGCATCAGGTCATCCATCGAAATAAGGGAAGCGGTATCCTCCATATAGCCATTGATTCCACCGGTGACCTTGTAAGGAGTCAAGTAAGCTGTTATCCTAGAGGTCAGAGGTCGGATACTAAGAGCTTTGTTGAAATTGTTCACCACCAAGTTTACATCAAAAACACTGTCCAGTTCAGCAGCACCTTGAATTCAGACGCATGTTCCAAGTCTTGTACTCATTGTTTCGACTCGTTGCTGTTCATCAACTTCATGGCTGTTTGGAAATGTTCGTCCTAGGCCAGGTAGGCTTTCGATATTTCGAGAAGGTCCTCGATCGGGATCAAGTCGACAAATTGCTGGAGCTCGCCTGGCGAGATCCAAACCCGTGAATGGGACTTGGAGGGCGTTCAGAGAATTGACCGCAATCAGAACAACCAAGAACGCTATGATGTCTGTCATCTACAAAAAATGAATTCTTTGAATATGGTTGATACACGTTTATGTTCTGAGAAAGGAATTCTACTGCTTTATTACGCTATGGGTATAGTGAATGCACGTTTTGACCCATAAAATATCTGAAAAATGATGTAGCTACTCTCATCATAAAATTCTATTTCGTGAGTATCCAATGCATCATAGTCTAAGGTAGTGTTCTGTGACAAATCGGATAAAGGATCAGTGTACAAAATTTAACGGAATCAGGATTAAAAATGGTTCACGTATGTAAAAGTTAACAACTTTCTCTTCTTCTTTGACTTCTTTTGGTTAATCGAATTTCGCTTCTTGATGTGAACTGCCGTCAGGTTGTGTCCCGTTGCATTTTATGTACGAATAGGACAGATCATAATTGCATTTCGATTAGCTTAATCGATTTTATTGTGTACTTGTAAAATACGTCATATCGTACTCAAATCGCAAATGACTTAGTCTAGCTTCATATAACTTTGCAATTTTCCATTAAGTAGCATTAATATCATGAACCTGTCGATTCGTGAAAATGTTTTGAAGACGTGCGATGTTACCTGTGACACCAGTGTGTCAGTTCCACATGATTGTTACGTCATGGAACAGTTCGGAAATAATTTTAGGTTTGTGGTATACCTATGAAGCTACATATTTGTACCAGTGTGTTATATCAGTTCCAAGAAGACGTTTCCTTGACCTCCATAGCCTCCTTTGGGAGCTTCATTAAGAGTGACATAAAAACGTTCACATAGGAAATGTTTATTGACGTATGATGGCTACTTTCCCAACTCCATCGACACCTCTCGCCATTCATTCGTCAACATCGACAGTAGGGAAGGATTGGGTTTCTTCTGCAAAAAAATGTTTAGATGTTACACAACTTGTTTAATTACAAGCGAATCAAGCAGGTGTCTTGTATTAACAATGTGATAATGCACGATAGAAAAAGAGAGCAATAGATATATAAAAAGCCCCCCCGCCGATTGATAATAATTTCGTCAGCAACGTTCAAGTCTACTTCATAGTAGATAAGAGATATGTTTGTATACAATTCCTTGATATTCTGCGGCAATATCTATTTTCTGATACAAGTGCGCAAAAAATGTTTACTCCGCTACTGTGTATAACTCATAGCGAGATATCCTCGATAATGTTTTACATTTCTTACAATTCCAAAAAGTATTATCTGTCTAGTTAAATATTACCTTATATTGGTATACGTATATGATTACCAACAATTTTTTAAAAATTTTTTCGCATGTAAAATTCAGACTACTTAACACTGCAGTGGTAACAAGGATGTAGATGAAGAAGATGACATTTCAATGCAATATAATTATATTTTATTCTTTAAGAGATAAATGAACAATAAGCATTATGGAATTGAGTTCATAAAACCTAATACTTTCAACTTTAAACTATAGTGGAAGTTACAAGTAGTAAAGGAGCGAAAACATGGAAATAGTTTCTATCGATGCCAGAGTTTGCGGCCTGTTGTTCCAAATTTTGGAAGTGCTTATTCGAGAAGACGGATAGGTAGAAAGGTAAGTATTTGGAGGAGATCACTTCGTGCACGAAATCCCTGAATGCCTTGGAGTTCGCTATCCTGTCTTCGTAAACCTGCGCAAATTTATCCATCGAAAGAAGTCTACCGATATCGTAGACGTAGCCTTGGATTCCACCGGTGATATTGCGGTAAGGAGTCAAATAAGCTTGTATCCTAGAGACCAGAGGTGGGATACCAAGGGCTTTGTTGAAGTTGTTTGTCACCAATTTTATATCAAAACCACATTTCTCTATAAAGTCCAGCAGCATTTTGTATTCCGGTGCCTTTTCGACCTCCTGTACCCATTGTTTCGATTCGCTGCTTCTGAGCAACTTTATAGCTGTTTGGAATTGTTTGTCCTGGGCCAGATAGGCTTTCGATACTGCGAGAATTTCATCGATCGGGGTTATGTCCACGAACTGCTGGAAATCCCTGGCGAGCTCGCCCGAACCCGTGGCTGGGACTTTGATGGCATTCAGAGGACTGGCCGCGACCAGAACTACCAAGAGAACTGCGATGGCTTTCATCTACGAAAAAACGAAATCATTGAATATCGTTGATACACGTACACATGAGTTCAGAGCAAAAAGTTTATATCGATCTGTGATTGATTATATTGTAATTGTAATTAACTCTAGTTCTATTTTATTTTAAATGGAATGCCTTCTTACGGAATGGTTACAGAAGATGCGCGTTCTGATTAATAAAGTATCGAAAAAAATTACGGGAAATTCAATAGAATCAGCAAAAAAGATTATGTTGGGTATGTAAAAATACAAAATTTATTCGTATAGATTGATCACCAATGAAAATGGTGCATGTTTAGCACACGTTTAATTTAATGAAATTGTATGAGTAGGAACCTACCTTTGATACTTCTTTTCTCTTTTGACTTGCTTTAATCGCATGCAGTTTTCTCCTCGAACTGTTGTACCACCAGATCGTATCCCGCTGCATTTTATATACAAGTGAAACGTGCGATAATTGTTCGATAGTTCGATAGTTCGATAAGATAAATAGATTTGTAGAAGCCCTCGTGAAATGCATTACCTCATATTCTATTCTTATTCCAGTCCTATTCCCTTCCTTCGTTTTCCACTGCATCGCGTTAACTGTAAGAACATGTATCGATTCCTGAAAATGTTTTGATAAACTTTATATGTCACCTGCGTGCTAGTTTCACAATGGTTCTCGCACAGATTATCGATCAATTCGAAAGAATATTTCGCTTTCTTGATAAAGGAAGCTGCATAATATACGAGCTTATTCTACCAAGGAAAAGTTTCTTCGACTTCTTTAGCCTGATTTGGGAGCTTCAACAAAAAAGGTATACAAACATAACACCACATAGGACATATTTCTCTATCGACACATGGTGGTTACTTTCATAGCTTCATCGAGACTTTTCCCCTTCCCGAACGCTATTAAGCGCGAAAACATCCTTCGCACAACTTTAATCGAGTATGAATTAAGGCATAGATTACTATTTCCATCGTTTCGTTACTGTTTGGCCACATGAATCAACTAGAAGCATCGAAGAAGCCACGTCAACTACTACTCGAAAGAGGTCTTAGATGAGTTAAACAATATTTTATAAAAAGAACTATAACACAAAATACCATTAATATTCTCATAATATTTCACACTAGAAATTGTAAAGGAAACTTTCAATTGCACGAATGTTCAAAGTATAACATATGACGTTGATGGTTCAAGTAACTATGCAAAGTCTGCTTCTTCCATATGAGAAAAGATATAAAATTCATCGAACTGAACTGCTAAACACGGTCGATCAGAATTCATCTTCGAACGTATGCCCGCGGCGTGTTTTCCCAAAGCGGTCAATGTTCCATTTCTATGAGTGGAAAAAGTCATGCCATTTTGGAAAGAATGGGCGCCATACGGTGCGGCGCGGCGATGTAAATGCGAATAACGCTCGCGATCAAGCTGCTGAATAAATTTATGTAGATATTGATCGCCTAAAAATTGTCATAAATAGTTGATAATCATTACTGAGAAATAAATTGCAATGAAATGTCAACGTGACAAATTCCAAATTTCTTACTCTTACACATTTGGTTTTGGTATTGTAAAATCTATCTGAGAACTTGCAAAATATTCGTAAACATGTTCGATAGCAATAGAATAGGATACATTCCTAAAATTTTTGTAATGTTATTCAACTTATTTAATTACGAGCGGGTGAATCAACAGGCATGTATTAATACAGGAACATGATAGAAAGAGAAAGAGAGAGAGAGAGAGAGAGAGAGAAAGAGAGAGAGAGAGAGAGAAAGAGAGAGAGAGAGAAAGAGAGAGAAAGGGCACAAGTATGATTATATAATTATATGATTACAGGTAATTTTTAATGGGGAGCTTCCGCTTAATAGTATCTTGTCAGTAACATACGACGTGCCACCTCATAGTAGATAAGAAAGATGTTTGTACACAACTTCCTGGTGTTCTTTGATCGTAACATTTCTTTTCGCATACAATTACGCAAAAAATGCTCACTCGTGGAACTGTATACTACTATTTGCGAGATTTTCTCGATAACGTTTTACATTCTTATAAAATATCATTAGTCTTGTTAATTGTTCCATTAGATTTGTATGAATATGTAGTTTGCAAAAATTTTTTAATAACATTTTTTTCTTATGTAAAAGTTAGACTACTTAATAGTGTAGTGGTAACAAGGATGTAGATTAAGGAAAGATTAAACAAATATTTCCGTGCAACATAATTATGTTTTATTTCTTACGAGACGAATGAACAATAAGTATTATCGAATTGAATTCCTAAAACCTAATAGATTCAACTTTAAATTACAGTGGAAACTACGAGTATTAAGGGAACGGAAGCTTCGAAATAGTTTCTATTGACTCCGATGTCTCCGACCTGTTGTGCCAAATTTTGATAGTGCTTATTCGAGAAAATAGATAGGTATAAGGATATATGTTCGGCGGAGGTCACTTCGTGCACGAAATCCTTGAATACTTGGGAGTTCGCTATCTTCTCTTCGTAGAGTTGCTCAAACTTCTCTATCGAAATAAGACTACCGATATCTTGGACGTAACCTTCGATTCCACCGGTGATCATGATATGAGGAGCGAAGAAGGTTTGTATCCTAGAGACCACAGATGGGATACCAAGAGCTTTGTTGAAGCGGTTCACCAGTAATTTTATGTCCAAACCGTTGTTCTGCATATAGTCCAGCATCTTTTTGAATGCAACTTCCTCTTCGACCTCTTGTACCCATTGTTTCGATTCGTTGGACCTGAGCAACTCAACGACTGCTTGGAATTCTTTATCCTGTGCCAGGTAGGCTTTCGATATTTCGAGAATCTTTCCAACCGGGACCAAGTCCAGGAAAGGCTGGAGCTCTCTTGCTAGAGCGCCCGAACCTGTAGCTGGCAGTTCGATAGCATTCAGAGGACTGGCCGAAACCAGGGCAACCAAGAGTGCTACAATAACTTTCATCTGTAAAAAAATTAGTTCTCTATTATTGCTGTTGCCCGCTTATGTTTAGAGGAAGAAGTTTAGACTGCTTTAATAAGGTAGTATTCTCATAGCATCCAGCAAGCATCCAGTGTATCATAACGTTCGAGGCAAGAAGAAAAATTCTATACTTCGTGTGTGCGAAAAGCAACAATTTTTCCATATAGCTTATTGATCATTAAAGTTACGCATGCTTGGCAGTCGTCTAATTCAAAGAAAGTTGTATCGGTACTTACTTTCGATGCCTTTCTTCTCCTTTTACTTTTTTTAGTCGCTTTTCGATGTTAACTACTGCCAAGTTGTGTCCCATCATATTTTATATACATGTTGTGGTAACGATAATGTTATTTCGATAAGATTTATCAATTTTGAGATATACTTGTGAACTGCGTTATCTCGTATTCTCCTTGCAAACTACTCTAGTTTCATATCTTTTTGCCATTTTCCACTAAATCGTAGTAATTATGAGAACGTGTCGATTCGTGGAAATGTTTTGATGACATGTGACGTTATGTGACATTTGCGTGCGAGTTCCATATTGATAGTCAAACAATTGGAAAAAAGATCTTGGTTTCATGATAAACGAAACTGTATGAAGTACCAGCTGGTTTCATTAAATCAAACGAGAATACATTAGCTGAAAAATTTCCTCGACCTTTGTGACCTGCTTTGGCAGCTTCATTAAGCGAAATGTAAAAGTCTTTGCACATAGAAAATATTCATTGACGTATGATAGCTACTTTGCAGCTTCGGCGAGATCATTCGCCCACCCGATTTTTATTAAGCACGTAATCTTCCTGTATAGAATTATTACCGAATTGCATAAAATTAAAGTTTGTCCAAAATTGCAGTTTCGCTGCTATTTTGTCGCGTGAATCAACCGTATGCTTCGGGAAAGGCGCATCAACGAAAGGAATCTTAGACGAACTAAACAATTTTTCATAAAGGCAACTGTAATGCAAATATACTCTTAGTATTTTCATAATATTTCGCACCCTTAATTGAAGATACGAATGTGCACCTTCGTTTACGTAACTATTCGAAATTCATCCATTTCGTATCAGAACTTGGTTCCTAAAGATGTTCGATCGGTATTCATCCCTAAACGCATGTCGATTACCGTATTCTCAAAGCGGTCAGCGCTTCATTTCTTAGGGTGGAAATTTAAGTCACGCCGGCGCGGAAGGAATTAATTCCGTTGAAGACGTCGCTTAGTCGTATGATCGAAACATACCGGTGTGTGTTTGACGAGATTACCTTTCTTTTTTTGCACGTGGAGAAATCCTCATGGACACTCCGTTGCTGCTAATAATCGGTAACAACAGAGTAGTGTCGGACTCTTACCGACTAAAACTCTACGATGACCATCCTACGCGTATGACAGTGGTGCTCCAGATATCTCTTATGAATTATCTTTCCGTTACATCCTCTTCCCGCGTCCTATTGTTCGAGCCTGTCCTAACAATTACCTGACTGTTGAATTTGGCATTAGTGGAGGGTGGCGAGCATTGCCCCTAGCGCTAACCCCCCTTCTAGTCACGGTCCGATGGCGATGAAGCGGCTCTAGGCCGCCTAGCCGCCATACCCCTCCATCGCGTTATCCTTCAAGGGTGGGAGTTTCTCTTTCTCTCCCTTTCTGCTCGTTCCTTTGCGAGCATAACTCGCTCGCAGAAAAGTCGGATAGCCTCATATTCCTCTGGCTCACTCAGCAACGCTTCTATGATCGTCGAGGGGGTCAGTCTCTCGCCTAGACGTGCCCCAGGGTGTAGCGGGACAGTTCTCAGGCCGGACGAAACTCCAGCGAGTGCTGCGCCGTGTCCCTGCCCTCCCTGCAGTGTTGACAGATGTCCGTCGTCACCCGTCCGATTTTTGTCAGGTACTCGCCGAACACGCCGTGACTCGTGAGCACCTGGGTCATCCTGCAAGTGAGTGGGAGGCAGCGGCGACTTCTCAGTGTCATCCAGTTTGGATGGACCGCATCTGCGCCTCGATGTTCGCCCCCCTCGTAGATCAGCTGGGATCGCCACTGGTCCCACGCGTCCTCCTCGGCGGCTCCTAGGTCGCTTCGGGTCGCCTGGTCCAAAGATTACTTGGAGCTTTGCAACGCGATTGAGACCAACGATGTGCTACATCATCGCTATTTCTAAGCGAAAGAAGGTGGACTAGAGATCACATTCGCGATCGAACTATTCAATGAGCTGCACGCCTATCTAACGCAGGCATTAGTCACCTAAGAATTGTCATGAACTATTAATAATCATTATTGAGTAATAAACTGCAGTGGAATGAAAACATAATACATTTCAGATTCTTTATTTTTACACATTTGGTTTTAGTAACGTAGAATTTAGCTTATAATTTGCAAGATATCCGCATATATGTACAAATGCGACAGAAACAGAATTTTCAAAAGAACGTCCAAACGTTATTCATATGATTACGTCATTTAAATGTGAACTTAGTCAATTATAAGTGGATAAGACACGTGCCCTGTATTTTACCACAATAAAAGAGTATGTTCGAATGAGAGAGGGCAGTAGATACACATAATTTGACAAGCGAAAGATAACGAATAATCGGTAAAGGGACTCCTCCTGTTTGATAACATCTCGTTATCGTCACTCGAGTTGCTGCTTCGTAATAGATAAGAAAAATGCTTGCGTAAACTGCAATACACGTACTGTCTTGTCATTTTGTGCCATTTTTTCACGTATCCATAATTACGGATAAAGTGTTCATACCTGGAATTGCATATACAATTCTATACTATATTATTTGCAACATTTTGATGATAATGTATCACACCTTTCTAAAATTATCCCTAAACATATAAACATATTCCAAAAATTATTCTTAGAGTCTTTCTTAGAAATATTACCTTTTCGAAATTTTACAATTATGGAGTAAATGCAAATTATCGCAGATTTTCTAATAGCATACTAACAAAGTTTTTCTTATATAAAAGTTGGACTGTTTATGTAGAGCAAAGATAAAAGGGACATAACATGAAGAAGATGATATTTTAATTCATCATAATATATTTTATTCCTTATACCGGGAAGCTGCAATAAATACCATTGAAATATCAAATATAAATACATTTTTGACATGTAAAACTTTAAACTGCAATGGAAATTATAAGTAAAAATGGGGACAAGGCTTGGAAAATTTCTACGTTGAAACCAGCGTCTACGACCTGTTGTCCCATTTCCAGGAAGTTCTAGTTCGAGAAAATGGACATGTAGAATGTTAAGTACTTGTTCAAGACCACTTCGTGCACCAAGTCTCTAAACACCTTGGCGTGCTCAATTTTGTCTTCGTAGAGACGCATCAGGTCATCCATCGAAATAAGGGAAGCGGTATCCTCCATATAGCCATTGATTCCACCGGTGACCTTGTAAGGAGTCAAGGAAGCTGTTATCCTAGAGGTCAGAGGTCGGATACTAAGAGCTTTGTTGAAATTGTTCACCACCAAGTTTACATCAAAACCATTGCCCTGCGTATAGTTCAGTAGCAGCTTGAATTCAGGTCCTTGTTCCAAGTCTTGTACTTAATGACTTAGTCTAGCTTCGTATAACTGCAATTTTCCATTAAGTAGCATTAATGTCATGAACCTGTCGATTCGTGAAAATGTTTTGAAGACGTGCGATGTTACCTGTGACACCAGTGTGTCAGTTCCACATGATTGTTACGTTATGGAACAGTTCGGAAATAATTTTAGGTTTGTGGTATACCTATGAAGCTACATATTTGTACCAGCGTGTTATATCAGTTCCAAGAAGACGTTTCCTTGACCTCCATAGCCTCCTTTGGGAGCTTCATTAAGAGTGACATAAAAACGTTCACATAGGAAATGTTTATTGACGTATGATGGCTACTTTCCCAACTCCATCGACACCTCTCGCCATTCATTCGTCAACATCGACAGTAGGGAAGGATTGGGTTTCTTCTGTAAAAAAATGTTTAGATGTTACATAATTTGTTTAATTACAAGCGGATCAAGCAGGTGTCTTGTATTAGCGCGGTAAAATTTTTTCTTATGTAAAAGTCAGATTACTTAATGGAGCAGTGGTTACAAGGAAGTAGACGAAGAAGGTAATATTTTACTGCAACATAATTATATTTTGTTGAGGTTATTAGATTATAAAGAGAAAAAAACGCGTGGATTAAGAGTAAGGTACAAAATATATATATATATATTTAATAGAGAAGTGTAATAATAAGTAGGAATACAGTCTGAGCTGGTCCAGATCCGCATGCTAGCAGTGTTACTTTATAACTGAAAAACCCCGAAGCCAACGTCGCCTGTCTATTGTTTATGGTCTGCCTTCATGCTAATTTTTTGTCTATATGCTGTCGATGGCTTCAACGCTCGAAGAAATTAAAAAGACCAGTTGTTCTTGATCAGAATTCATCTTCGAACGTATGCCCGCGGCGTGTTTTCCTAAAGCGGTCAATGTTCCATTTCTATGAGTGGAAAAAGTCATGCCATTTTGGAAAGAATGGGCGCCATACGGTGCGGCGCGGCGATGTAAATGCGAATAACGCTCGCGATCAAGCTGCTGAATAAATTTATGTAGATATTGATCGCCTAAAAATTGTCATAAGTAATTGATAATCATTACTGAGAAATAAATTGCAATGAAATGTCAACGTGACAAATTCCAAATTTCTTACTCTTACACATTTGGTTTTGGTATTGTAAAATCTATCTGAGAACTTGCAAAATATTCGTAAACATGTTCGATAGCAATAGAATAGGATACATTCCTAAAATTTTTGTAATGTTATTCAACTTATTTAATTACGAGCGGGTGAATCAATAGGCATGTATTAATACAGGAACATGATAGAAAGAGAAAAAGAGAGAGAGAGAAAGAGAGAGAGAAAGAGAGAGAGAGAGAGAAAGAGAGAGGGAGGAGCATAAGTATGATTATATAATTATATGATTACAGGTAATTTTTGATGGAGAGCTTCCGCTTAATAGTATCTTGTCAACAACATTCGACGTACCACCTCATAGTAGATAAGAAAGATGTTTGTACACAATTTCCTGATATTTTTTGATGGTAACATTTCTTTTCGCACACAATTGCACAAAAAATTCTCAATCGTGAATCTGTATACTACTAATTGCGAGATGTTCTCGATAATGTTTCACATTCTTACAAAAGTATTATTAGTCTTGTTAAATGTTTCTTTAGATTGGTATGAATATGCAGTTAGCAAAAATTTTCCAATAAAATTTTTTTCTTATGTAAAAGTTAGACTACTTAATAGTGTAGTGGTAACAAGGATGTAGATTAAGGAAAGATTAAACAAATATTTCCGTGCAACATAATTATGTTTTATTTCTTACGAGACGAATGAACAAAAAGCATTATCGAATTGAATTCCTAAAACCTAATAGTTTCAACTTTAAATTACAGTGGAAACTACAAGTATTAAGAGAACGGATGCTTCGAAATAGTTTCTATTGACTCCCATGTCTCCGACCTGTTGTGCCAAATTTTGATAATGCTTATTCGAGAAAATGGATAGGTATAAGGATATATGTTCGGCGGAGGTCACTTCGTGCACGAAATCCTTGAATACTTGGGAGTTCGCTATCTTCTCTTCGTAGAGTTGCTCAAACTTCTCTATCGAAATAAGACTACCGATATCTTGGACGTAACCTTCGATTCCACCGGTGATCATGATATGAGGAGCGAAGAAGGTTTGTATCCTAGAGACCACAGATGGGATACCAAGAGCTTTGTTGAAGCGGTTCACCAGCAATTTTATGTCCAAACCGTTGTTCTGCATATAGTCCAGCATCTTTTTGAATGCAACTTCCTCTTCGATCTCTTCTACCCATTGTTTCGATTCGTTGGACCTGAGCAACTCAACGACTGCTTGGAATTCTTTATCCTGTGCCAGGTAGGCTTTCGATATTTCGAGAATCTTTCCAACCGGGACCAAGTCCAGGAAAGGCTGGAGCTCTCTTGCTAGAGCGCCCGAACCCGTGGCTGGCAGTTCGATAGCATTCAGAGGACTGGCCGAAACCAGGGCAACCAAGAGTGCTACAATAACTTTCATCTGTAAAAAAATTAGTTCTTTATTATTGTTGATGCCCGCTTATTTTTAGTGGACGAAGTTTAGACTGCTTTAATAAGGTAGTTATTCTCATAGCATCCAGTATGCATCCAGTGTATCATAACCTTCGAGGCAAGAAGAAAAATTCTATACTTCGTATGTGCGAAAAGCAGCAATTTTTCCATATAGCTTATTGATCATTAAAGTTACGCATGGTTGGCAGTCGTCTAATTCAAAGAATGTTGTATCGGTACTTACTTTCGATGCCTTTCTTCTTCTTTGACTTTTTTTTGTCGCTTTTCGATGTTAACTACTGCCAAGTTGTGTCCCATCGTATTTTATATACAAGTTGTGGTAACGATAATATTATTTCGATAAGATTTATCAATTTTGAGATATACTTGTGAACTGCGTTATCTCGTATTCTCCTTGCAAATTACTCTAGTTTCATATCTTTGTGCCATTTTCCACTGAATCGTAGTAATTATAAGAACGTGTCGATTCGTGGAAATATTTTGATGACATGTGACGTTATGTGACACTTGCGTGCGAATTCCATATTGATAATCAAACAATTGGAAAAAGAGATCTTGGTTTCATGATAAACGAAACTGTATGAAGTACCAGCTAATTTCACTAAATCAAAGGAGAATACATTAGCTGAAAAATTTCCTCGACCTTTGTGACCTGCTTTGGCAGCTTCATTAAGCGAAATGTAAAAGTCTTTGCACATAGAAAATATTCATTGACGTATGATAGCTACTTTGCAGCTTCGGCGAGATCATTCGCCCACCCGATTTTTATTAAGCACGTAATCTTCCTGTATAGAATTATTACCGAATTGCATAAAATTAAAGTTTGTCCAAAATTGCAGTTTCGCTGCTATTTTGTCGCGTGAATCAACCGTATGCTTCGGGAAAGGCGCATCAACGAAAGGAATCTTAGACGAACTAAACAATTTTTCATAAAGGCAACTGTAATGCAAATATACTCTTAGTATTTTCATAATATTTCGCACCCTTAATTGAAGATACGAATGTGCACCTTCGTTACGTAACTATTCGAAATTCATCCATTTCGTATCAGAACTTGGTTCCTAAAGGTGTTCGATCGGTATTCATCCCTAAACGCATGTCCATTACCGTATTCTCAAAGCGGTCAGCGCTTCATTTCTTAGGGTGGAAATTTAAGTCACGCCGTCGCGGAAGGAATTAATTCCGTTGAAGACGTCGCTTAGTCGTATGATCGAAACATACCGGTGTGAGTTCGACGAGGACGAGGTTGAAGGGTGTACGGATGACGGGGGGAGATACAGAGCTCGGGGCTGTGCTAAGGCAAGCGGCTCGCGGTGTCTGCGGCAAACAATTCCAATTAACTCGCTGGAATTGGAATAGGACTCCTCTCGTCGACGCTTTCACGACCGAGAGATCGTCTCCTGGGTGCACGAACGTCGACGACGACGTGGGGAACGCGCGCGTTCCTCGCCTGGCCTTTCTCACCCTCTTCCATCCACGTTCTTCGATATCTTCCTCTCCGTCCACGCGCAGAAATTAGCTGTCCATCTAAAAAGTTGGCGAAAACACGCTCCACTGACAAGAAGAACGAGAGATTACGCAACTCACGCTTACTGAAATGAAAAAACTTGGTGGATCTTCCAAGTTTCCTCATTGGTATTTACATTTCAATTGAGAATCCTCGATCGAAAGGACGGAACGGCGTATTTTTGAAAACAAATATTCACACGATCAGAACATCGGTGCATAATTTCTTGATCCTCGTCCTAACATCCGTCTCTCTATCTGTCCTATTCGAAAGACGGAGCTGGTTGGTAGACGGGGAGGTATAATTCAATCAGGCTTTGGTAGGGGATGTTTGTCAAGTACGGTTTCTTTGCACGTGCACCGTGAGCGAGTGAATAGCTACCCGTTGGACCATTATCCGGCGCATAATGCTCGTCATCGTCGTCATCGTCGGCCAGGGATAGAGTAAGACAAGGAAGAAGAAGAAGAGAGAGACAGAGAGAGAGTGAGGGAGAGAATCATAAAGCACAGGGTTGGGCCGTCGCCCTAGACAATGCGGTTCTTGAGCTGCTCAGATATTGAAGACGCCCGAAAGCGGTGTGTACCAATCTCGGTGTGTACCTAGCGTCTAGCCCGCTACTCTACATTATTAAATCTCACCCGTGTGGACCGGCCACACAGGACGATGGTGTTCTTTCGTCGCTTTCGAGATGCCGTCGAGCAACGTGCGTCGAATTTTCAACAGGACAGAACGCCCGGCTAACGTGGTGGGACGTTATCACGCGTTATCGAATCACACTGTGGTGTGTGGAAAAATTTTAAGGGTATCTTGTACGACAATGGTAGGGATTAACGGTGATAATCGGTGGTTACGTAGAAAATGCTGAAACGATATTCTTTTCGAAAATCTTTCGACGCGTAATATTTTTCGTTACACCAACCTAATCTCCCACCCTTTGTTCTAATCAATCGACGCATATACCTACGTGAGCCGCACTTCTCAATTATCGATACTTATCCTCAAGGTTTGTTGTCCAACAGTATTATTTAGTATGATTTTTATTGTTCACGTGAAATTCTATCATTCCACTCGAACTTCAAGTGTTTTCGTAGAATTTACTACAGTATCAATCTTCCTAGCAATTAAATAGTATTTCATCAAGGATTTCTAAACAGCGTTAAATAATTATTCCTTTGTTTCTGGTAACTGGAAAAGAAAAGAATAAGATTGTTTCTCGCTTCAAGAGATTTTGATCATTTTTTTATCAAAGTTTAATTAAAAAAATCTGCATCTTTGGGATAAAATCTTTATTGCGATAAAGATGCCGAATAAGAAGTAAGAAAAGTAATTGATTCTAGAAACTAGTATACTAAATTTTCGAAATTATATTCATAATCAAATAACGTAAGCAGCGTCATGCAACGAAATTTTCCCTATTCGTTCCATTTCAAACATTCCTTCCTTTACTCAATAATCGCATAAAACATCGTAAAATTTCTTCGTGTGTGAACGGGGCAAAAGCATGGTTCGCGTAGTGGTTTAAAATAATTCAGAAGGCGCTAGTCCATGTGGCTCGTCTTAAGCAGCAATAACCGGGGCCAATTAGCCGGTGAGAACTACATATTCCGTCTCCCATTTACGACGGCATAATGCTACCTGTTTCACGCAGAGCCACGTATAATTACAGACTAATGCCGGAGCATCCGCAATCGTGGCAGGTGGCACATAATCGCGGCCTCGTAACCCTCGAACGAGTTAATCCGTGAGACGTCGCGCCGTTTCCCGCGACGCCTGCAACCAGTGTCATCTCGTCGTCGCCGTTAGACGTCGTCGACGTCGACGGCTCTGCGTGGTTGTCGTCGCCGGTGAAATCGTCGGGCAACAGACGACATTTAAAAGTAGCTATATAGCGGGACTTGATCCGCTTACCGGGTTTAAAAGTCAAGTGCTAAAAGCGCAATTCATCCCATCCAGCCGAGATATAGTGGGGAGAAGGTGGAGACCGGAGGAAATCGGCTGTGGAGAAGTTTCTAGGAAGACGATAGAGGAAACATAGTTGGCTGTTCTCGCTCTGGTGTCTCTGCTCGTCGTCGTTCCGACCACTTCGTTCAACGGCTCATTTTATTTTCCAACGCGAGAAGGTATCGTTCGTCCCGTATGAAAGTCTGCCTGTCTTCTTTCTCCCTTTTCTTGTTTCTTTTCTTTCTTTCGTACCGGCTTCGTTCGTTTCGTTCGTCCGTCTCGCGCTCTCGTTTCTAGTTTCTGTGTTTCTATTTTCTGCCTCTTCCAAGATTGGAGGGTTGACGGAGCGGAAACAAGGGGTGACTGCGTCCTTTCTCTGCCACACGGTTTTTTTCTCTTCTTTCTGTTTGCGCGCCGCTCGAGTGGCACCGTTTACCGAAGCTGTAGGTACGTAGTACGTATTATTGCGACGGCAATCGTTCCCGGGATAAGCAATGAAATTTCAAAGTCTAGAATTTACCCTCTAAGGACTTGTTCATATTGCTTCGTCCAAGTCTTGTATATTGACATTTGTGGTTTTGAAATATTTCATGTTTCGTGTGTTCTTTTCTTTAACTGTGTTATTATGTTAAGTATTAGTATCCAGGAATCTGTTTTTACAATCGTCTGTCTGCGATAATCAAATCGATAGAATTCACACAAGTAATTCATTTTTCATTACTTCTGACAGTAAGAATTACTTCTATAAAATTTGTCCCCTTCATCTAATTACTCTTAGATAATTATTCTTGGGTAAAGCATTCACTTAAATGATCGTTAACTGTTCCCTATTAATTTTCCTAACTACCTATCATGTCGTAACTACATAACATCCAAACTATTGGAACGTTACATTATGTATGTATGTCTGTAATTTCTGCCTGATGGTCCTTAGTCTGTGAAACGCGGAAACTAAAATCGAGGTTCAAACCCGAGTATGTTGCAATTAAAATCCGTTTATTGAATGCATACCATTATGAATACCGTAAATATGATTCGACATCATAAAGCAAACGATTCTCTATAAAGCAGACGATTATTTTGCAATTTAACCATTTTCTACATTTTAGTACTAAAACACAATCAGCGCTCACATTTTCAGAAATTAAACTATTGAAAGTTGATCGATTTGGCTTTTGTACGATTCAATTATAAAAGTAAGCGAACGAAGACGACATAGCGTTTCCACTGAAGTCTTGTCGTGATATTGCGATATTCGTGGATAGGCTAGCATCTGTTTCGCAAACTCCTCCTCTCCCAGTTATTTATCAGCTTCGTAACTTATTGAGTGTACGTAATCGACCACAATAAACAATTATTCCAAACATTTTAGCATTATAACGAGTTGATGTATTGATTGATAAATGTTTTTAGATAAAGTAATGCGAAATACTAATTTAAAATATCGAGAAGTTCCGATAACAGGGACATTTCCGAGAAGAATTGGGCGGCGCAAATTCGCACGAATGACGAACGTTCTCTGATAAGACTGTTACAATATATGTTTATGTGTACATATGTTTAAAGCTATTTTACAATGTTTTCGCGAATACAATTTACAACAAAATCATTGATCGTGTGATTATCTGCCATTTGGAACGAAGTCCTAATAATGATAATTTTCGTTGTAGGACGATTATTGAGGACTGTATTGAATAATTTTATACGTGGTGTAAAAAAATAGGATTAGATTCAAGAAAGTTTTACTCGAGGAATGAATGAGTGATTCGTCTTGGTTATTTATCAAAAGGATTTGAAGGTTTTCATAGTAAGTAAATTTGATATTCAGTGTGACTTAATTATACAATATTTTACTGACACAAATTTTATTTTATTTTGGCATAATATATAAAGAAAAGCATAGAGACTCTGAGCATAGAATTGACAAAAAGGGAAGAACGAATTTTTCTTCATTTCTTGGAACTATTTCTTGATTCGAGGATCGAAAGCAGGATTTAAGTCTTATCTAATCCTCTATATAATATATTCTGCCTTATTTTATCAATAACTTTCTTAAACATAATCAGGTATTTCATGAAACTTTTCATATTCCCCAGCTTATCATCGAACTACTAGGTATCCAACTCTCATACAATTGTTGAACAAATCCACTACTGCAGTTTCTACGATTCGTACTCAATTAAGTTGTTTACTGTTTATCAGAGCTTCAGCACACGATCGTGCGCAAAATTTCGTTCGATGTGAGCGAAGCTTAAAGCATGAAACGGCTGCTTTGAGTCAACGACACCTGTGTGTTGGTAGCGTTGCAGCGGGAACGTGAGACAGGCAGCAAGAAATAGAGGAGACAGAGGGTACATCGGGTGGGATGAGGGTTGCCAGGGTGAGTTACATCCACAGGGAGAGCACCAATGTTATTAGAATGCTTGGGAGTAGGTCCGTAATCAGCAGTACTCGCTGGCTCTCCAATTCGAGTCGAATTCACAGCCGAATCACGTCGTTATTTAACGAGATTATGTCGTTAACCGGCAGGATGCAGCCTCGGCCGATGTCGATCGCGATATGAAATTAAACTCGTACATTTTTTCCTGATTAACGAGCGCCGGATACGTAATTGCGTTTACGCTTTGCACGCTCGCCGTTCCGACTGTTTCGTCGGGATGTTCCGTTGTTTGTCCGCTGTTCGATCGATCGATCCACAATGATATAGCCTTCTTGTACCCTTCAAGAAATAGAATTTCTTCGAGCCGTAATTGTGAAATCGTGAAAATCAGTTGTGGAAAATTACCTTCATACGTTTCTGGTAACTTATTGTTTGTCAGACAATCATAAATTCTCTGTATGGTCCCTACACCTTAGAATTATTCACAATGTACTTAACTATAAATTTTATTTCATATTAAAATTATCTTATAACGCTTCTCTTATGTTTCTGTCTTAAAAATAGTGCATTAAAAATTCTTACAAAATATTTCTTCAAAATTTCTAACGTAGATCCAAATCTTCGAACAATTTATGAAGAGAATAACCACCTGTCAACCTATTCTACCCTAGACAAAATCGAGTCGAAGCCTTTACTCTACCCTTTCCAAAGGTAACACGAGCCTATGCTATTCACGCGATCTTCGAAATAGCACACATCGACCGATCGCTTTCTCAGCCGGGCCATTAACACGTTCACCATCTTCCTTGCCTCTCCCATTCACTCCATCGATTTCCACCAGCAATGTAGTGTCCGGAATAAGTCGTAATAAGAGGCGCGTGAAACATATCCAAGATTCCAAGGGGTTTCCCTTCGATTGGGTCAGGCTTCTAATGAACTCATCAACAGCCGAGTCTGACGGTTCCCGACGAATGAATGAATTTCGTGCGTGCCTCCTCCGTTTCGTCGATCGGAATGTCGTAATGGAGGCTGTCTGTGGAATATCGGAACGACATCGTTGAAACCGTAATGGGGCTGAGACGAAGGCAAACGGTTTTAAAGACCCTCGAATGGAGACCAACATAAATTTTGATTGTCAAATAATAGAGCAACGAGGCTGTTACGCTCCAACGATAGTTTATTTTCCAATCTACATACCAATATCTATAATAATCGTTCTTTATATGTATATTATAGACCAATCTCAACACGAAGCAGAGTTTTCAAACCACTTCACCACGCCAGGCTTGTAACATACACTCAACTTCCTTCCATTATCATATTTCATGACGTAACCACTAGATATTCAGAGAAATTTACAAATTATCGGCCATAAACAATCCACCGATGGCTGATTCCCAAGGGGTGAAATAAGAGGGTGACGAGAATCAGGAAAATTAGATGCATCCTTCGAAGATTGAATATAGGAATTACGCGGCGGAATCGACGTGATGTAATTTACGTAATGGAATAGAAAGACGCAAGGGAGAAGAATGCAAAAACGCGATAGACGTCCCATTTAAATGGCTCCGTTTCTTGTTTACCCTCGGCTTTAGCCTCTGGCAGCCAGCGTAGGTTTGTGCGCGACTCTCGTTGACTCGTCAGCCGATTTAAGCGGCGAATTTATCGCGACCAGCTGGTCCGCGTAACGAGAGGGTGGAATGCACGGGGTACTTCTTGCGGTGTGGTAGATTGGATACGCGGAGTGGGTTTTAATGAGGCGGTATTGCTGTTGGGACCATTCAGATCGCCCTGGGATGAAGATGCGTCTTTGGATCGGAAGAATAATTGTATCGGTACGATAGATCCTCGGGTAAATTTGTCGTGGTTTCAGAAGAAACCGCACAGTTTATAATTGAATAATACACAAACTATGTACGTATATCCAGGAATAATTTCTCCAAATATCTCTAAATAGGGCATCCCTCCCTCGTTCATTCCTTAGATTCCTTCTCCACAAGAACACGGTGAATATTTGGCAAATTAGAAAATATCCCGTGAAAAGAATAGCCGTTTAACAGAAAGAAAAAATTCCATAGAATAAGCGTATACTAGAAAAAAAGTCTCATAGAATAGTGGTCTTGAATATACGTAAAATGAACGTACGATTGGGCTGTTACGTTTTGTAGTTTTAAAAAAAACCTGAAAATTTCGTAATTGAAATACAACACATTATCTATTCCATTCTTTACCCACCATAAGAAACACCCTGTGCACAATGAATATTTAGGAAGGAAGGAAAAAATCCTGAAGGATAGGACGAAAAAATGTTTATCGGCCGGTTGTTTTGGGTAGCGGGTGTGCGTATGACTGGCTGGTAGAAAAGCTTGGGGCATTGTGCGCAGAATTTCCACGGAGGAGGAGAATTCATGGGGTAATTCCGTGTTCGATACACCGTGTGCGCTTAAGGCTGCGATGTTACCGGCGTCACATAAGCGTAATACCGGATAAGCCGCAATAATGCAGACCCGCTGTGCGTGCATGCGAAAGTGGAATGGATCCTGCTGCTCGGGAAGCTTCAGTGGCCAAATGTCTGTAGAGCGTAATCATCGCAGTGAAACGAGTGCCACTCTATCTTTACCAATCCGCGAAAACTTTTTATCCTTCTATCATGACGAATTCGTTGCTTCTGTCAGTTGTCAGTGACATCGTCAATCGCATAGTTCTACCGCATTAATTTTACAAACTAAAGCATCTTTAAATGAACCAGTTATTCCATAGCAAACTCCGTCCATAACAAAATTCATAACAAGTTTTCTAAATATCTTTGTACCTGATTATAATATTACATAAGTTTCGATTTAAAGATATTCGAAAAATGTACAATATCATTGGTTAACTTTTTTTTGAAGATGTCTAGATTATATCATAAGATGTTTAGTCTTAAAACATAGGTACCTATATAAAGTGGATCTCTTCAAGACATTCTAAGATGTCTATACACAAGTTAATGACATCATCCTAAAAAGAAATTGTCAGACGCGACTTCGTCGGAGAGGATCTCTGGGAATAACGGAAAAAACGTACGAGCGAAATAGCTAGCAGTTATTATACAGGAAGGTTCCCTGAGGACTAGGCTTCCAAGAATTAGAAGCTTCAAGACATTTTTCACGAAGACGACGTTAGCTTCCACCGTCAGGTTAATGAATCAAGGGAACGCCCCAGAGAATGCGAAAACAATTTGCGGGAAGCTCGACGTTCTCGATTCGGACTCTCGGCTATTAACCCCCTGGAACTTGGACAAGCGGCGCAGAGAGTCTACTTCGGTAGACCCGGAAAGAAAAAGAAAACGGAAAGAAAGACACGAGTCCGTGGCCGTGCCATAACTTAGCACGGTATTACGAGATACTAAATTCCCGGTTACTTTATCTCCAGGGGAGCTTTCTTAAAGAATGTTTACGATAAAGGGGTGAGCCTTTGTCTCCGCGTTTCCGACATTACTTGGAAATTACCGCGACGCCTCGGCCAGATTCCCGTCCTTCCTTTGTCCCCTTTTCCCGAGGTGTATTTAAAACAATACCGAGTAATCGCCGGTGTTTCCATCCCCTTTCGCTGCAAGCGCCGAGGGCTGGAACGGAGAATTCTGAAGACGCTTTAAAGGTATATCGTCCGAAATTAAATCGTAAAAACGTGGAAGGAGACGGAGGGGAACGAGCGTTCGAGCGAGCTGCCGCGACAAAACCGCGACGTAAAATGACGAGAACAATGAAAGAATAAAATCCCTCCGTGAGAGTAATTAGCGCGAAGAGCATTAAGGAGACATGGGGCAATTTCGACCGGCCATTTTTCATGGTAATCTCCGGTATTCGCGCTCACCGACCAACCTCGGATCGGTGTCATCCATTCGCCTTGGCGATCGATCGTGAAAATCGTCAAGGATATCAGTCAGCTCGAACCGACGGATTGAGGAGTGTGAGAAAAATTTCTCAGGAAGTGTTCAATGACTACTGACTGGAAAGTTTGGGGAAATTCAACGACGAATGTAGAAACTATTTGTCGCGTTGTCTGTACGGAAATATCACATAGATGGAAGAATTACTAGAATTATTTCAAGATGAATTGTTCTTGATTATTGGGGTTTGTGTAAGGGGTGACGTATGAATCTCAACGATGTCAGTAAGATACAGTTAATCGAAAGCCGACACAGCGGAAGGATCAAAGACCTTACAAAAGGCTTGGCAAAACTGCGTCAGGTCGTCCTGGGAACCATTCCAACAAATTAAATTAAACGGCCGTTTGTCGTGTTTTCACGGTGAATTTATTTTTCGATTGAATCGCATATTCGATAGACCGGAATTAAAATAACGCGTCACTCGTAGCGCGGTTCCTCGCGTTTCAATCGAATTTAACGAATATCGTTGGCGCGTGGTCGTCACAGTTCAGCGTTTCCGCGCAGATTTCAGCCACCAAGGAAATTTCTAGAGGACTTCCGGTCCCGTCAATTGTTCCCCGGTTTTCTCGGACAAGGGGCTTGACGAGGGAAACGAGCGCATAAATTTCGCCTGAACGGCATCAGCCCGGGAACGATTTTCAGTATTATCCGCGCAAGCGAAGGATAATCCGGATTTGTGCAATCGGCCCTCAGCTGCAACGGTTCGGCAACCGGATGTGCAAACCGGCTCGGATAATAACTAGCTGCTTATCGGACATTTAAGACGATTTCGCTACGCTACTCCAGGCGTCTCTGAAACGACGCCAGAAATCGGGAATGATCCAGACTGCATCGAGATCTTGAATTCGATCTGCGGTTGTTAATGCTCCGTCTATCCCAAACTTTCATTCAAAGAAAACTGATGCACTGTGATCGCTGATTTAATGGTGATGTTGTAGCTATAAGATAAGTTGTTGTATCCAATAAGTTTGTACTTTGTATTAAAATTGAGATTATATATTTAATCTTTTTCGCAGAATTTCTTCAAACGGTTCCTGATAGACAAAGAAAATAGTTCCCTTTTAATGAAAATATTTAAGTTAGAATATTTCAGTTGAAATACTTGATTCTGAAAGATAATTTAAAATCAAAATTAAAGTCAGAATATTTGAATTACAGCCCCCAAACTTCCAGTTATGAATTAATAAATATCGTCTCGAATATTCTCGAAGTGAGCTTTGATTGTTTTGAATGTGATCTTGGACGGATCAGCGAACACAAGGTAAAATTGTTTTGCGATACAATAGCGGGAAACGATCGTTTAGACCGAATGAAATCGCAAAGCTTCTTTCATGATTGTTCACACATTTGCGAACAATGCGGTTGCAATTCAGTGTGGGAATTAGCGGTCGTTAGCATGCGTAATTAACGCAGCCGTTTCGAATGCAGAGGAAATTCGTTGATGAAAGTCCGCGGGAAAGTATCGTTAAAAATTGAAGCGACGCTCCGGAAGCAATTTCAAATGTAAATTACAGTCAGTCAGTGGAAAACGCGGCTGTGTGCTCCGCTTGTCAGTTGATATAATCATTCTGTCCAACTCCTTTCTCTGAAATCGGTTTTTCCGAATTGCCTTTCTCTCTTCTTTCTTCTCTTCTGCTTTTCAATTAAAATCCTAGCAATAATGATAATAAATGAACCTTCTTTCGCAGGGTTAACGCACTAAAAGATCAGATTAAACGCACTACAATAGCTGTATCGGATGTTTCGTTTGTCAGAGCACGTATTCATTGTAACATAGAAGTAAAGGAACGAAATTACTACAATGAACTACGCGATGTCCCCATATGGTTTCAGACTTCACGGCGCGATATTTAACGAAACCTATGTCGAAGTCTTGAACGGTGGATACCGCAAACTGCATTCAAAGTCCTTCAATAATATCAAGTATAAAGGACAGAATTAATTCACCTTCGAAATTACGATCGACGGTAAGATTAGGACGGCTTAGAACTCCGGTCGAAGAACTTGGACTCGTTAAACTTGCGCGTCTCGGCAGCATCAATATTTGCAAGTGTAACTAGGTAAACGTTCGGAATCTTTCAGAGTTGGTTGAACCTCGTTGCGCGTTAAAACTTCGTTAAGCTCCATTAATGTATACGTCGAGCTAACCCTAGCACTCTCGTCATCCCTGCAGTCACATACCAACATCGGAACTTCCGAGTCTCGATAGAATTAATTACAATTACCATGCCACGTCGTACTCGCTCGATGCGTCTTCCGTTTCGCACCTGCGTCCTACCCGTCTCTCGCTTGAAAGACGTCGAAGACGCATAGGATCAGCGCTCGATCAAGGTCTACTCGCAAACAGGATCATCGTTTCATCCCAGTTTCTGAGCCAGGAAGAAATTTATCGACGATAGACAAAGTCTTCCCGGAAGGAAACCGGGATACAAACTACCATTGGTGTAAGAGAAGAAACAGGCAACAGAGAAGGAGTAATTAATCGCCAGAGGGGGTAACACGCTCGATTTCCTCCGAGCGTGGAAAAAGGGCCGAAGAAAACAATTCCTGTTGTCGCGGATCGCGTTTAATTAATTATATCTGGAAGGTAAAAAATAATCGGACGTCGGAGTCCGCGTCTATGTTTGTTTTTCGTCGATTAATTAATATTTCAACGAACATCTCTTGGACGGGGGTGAATCCTGCGACGTCACGTCTGGGTACGACGACATCAAAGCCGGCTCGAAATTCACCCTATTACACCCGACCTCAATTTCATTAACCAAAAGTACCGCGACTACATCTCACTCACCTTACCCCTTCGGCTTCATTTATTTAGATCTCGATATGTATACTTATTTTACTGAATATATTTGCAACTATGCTTAAAGACAGATAATTATCAGATGATCGTGAACTGGAGGTACTGTAATTACGAATGATGTTAAGAAGTTGGCAATGATCGATTTTTGGAGATTCTGCACTGTTGAATTTAGTACATTGGTATAACATTGTTAAGAAAATTCAGTGAAGTATTAATCGTAGGTATCTTACCAAAAGAAGTGTTCCGAAATGAACTCGAATATAATGGCTTGCTTGGAATACATATCGCGAAGAAGAGCAAGAGGAAACGTCATATAAAAAAATTTCGCGAACGACGAAGGGTGGGAAGACGTTGCCAAGTAATCCTATGGGCGGAAACGGCTATTTATTATACGTGGTCGTAACACCGAATTCATTGAACAGCGGATTCATTCGGTTGACTCTTTTATGCGGAGATAAAGCTTCAGAAAAGCGTAATACGAGCGAGGGTATAAAATCGGTGTTGGGTCGCAGGCCTCGTATTTCGTATTCACCCTTGCACGAATAGAAACTCCTCATCGGCGTGGTGTAGAAAAAAAGAAATGGAAGTGGAAACGGGAGGAAATCGGAATGAAAAAATATAAAGAAAGAAAGGAAACTAAGAAGATGCAACGAAAGAAAACCGAAGGCAGGCAAGAAAAAAAAATACGCGACTAGACGTAAAAAGAAAGCATTTTCCCAGTGACCCGGTTATCTTAGAAGAATGACAACAGAAAAGTTGCCCCATCCCGGAAACAACCAAACCGGACGCGTATATAGCCGTGTATTTCAGATGCTTTTCGGCCTGGAGGACAGCCACACGTTCTACCCGTGGTGAGAGTGTACGACCTAAAGGTTTGAACGCACTACCATTCGCGTGTATACGGAGCTGTGTCGCGTATATTCGGGACATGCTTTCGCAAAATATAAAAAGAGATTGCATGGCTGATTTATGTAAATATCCTTGGCCCGCGGATAAACGAGTTTCTGCCGAAGCGTACTGGAAGAGGCCTTGGCGAGGAGAAGGAGCCTCGGACGGGTAAAGACGGGAAAGACGGGAGCGACGAGGGAGGAGAACGAGGGGGTAAAGGCTTAGGAAAGAGGAACGCCCGACGGGCATTCGAGGAGTAAATATTTTTCGACGTCGTCACTCGCGAGGGATTCGCGAGAGTTTATCGCATTTCGCGCCCAGCTGCCTCGACTGCCGTGAATCAGGCAAGAAGGTTGCCGTTCAGACGAGACGAGCTGCCATATAGAATAACGGAGAGAAAAAGAGAGGGAGTTAAAGCTGGAGAGTTGGGAAGAGGCTGCAAACCCTGGTACACGCTCATCCGGAGAACCATATTTTACCAGTACGGTCAGGACTCAGTCAATTTGCGAGTCGACTACCTATGCGCGGTTTTTTTACCGTTGCAGAAACTTTAAATAATTTTCGACACGTGTACTACGATGTTTCCATACGTCCTTTTCACTGATTCTGACAACACTTTTAACGTTGGAATGGTACATATATTTCAAAAGTGTCACGATTCAAAATAATTCCGTTTGTTTTTGTTTTTTTTGTTTTTTTTTTTTTTTTATTGAAACATCGAGTTGCATTACCTTCGAAATACGTGTGAATTATACGTTATTTTTATGGATCTTTTGATATTTATCTCGACAAGGAAAAATTATATTTGTTGGTAGAAACGATCAGTGATTGATAATGACAAATTTTACCATTAGGATCGCGATGACAAGTTTCTTTCCGGCAATACAATTTTAATCTACCGGTTCGTTTACATGGACCTGTATATTAGCAACTTGGTACGTTACCATACATTATTCCATTTTCTGTATCGAGCTACCGTGTATTCGATCCGTGACATTTCATTAAAACGATGTCGGCGGAATATCGTTATTTCCGTGATTATTTTCAGCAGGGAAATTAATACAGTGAAGAGTGACGCGGGAACGATCGAGCGTCGCAGTTCATCAGTTGTTGAAGAGATTTAATAAAATTCGGTTTATATCCATGTGTGTTCTGTCATAATTTTTTTTCTTTTTTTTCAGTAAGCTTCTCTCGAATTTTCGAGCTAAATACGAATGAATCATTACGTAAGTGTTACACAATTCAAAATATTGCGTCGCAATGTAATGAGCTGCTTAACTGTAATTACGTGACCACCGATAAAGCGGAATTATAATGGTCATGTGTTATACACTTTTTACGTATTATCAGTTTTAACATTTCATATTCCCACGAAGAGACCAATGTAATAAAAATGTGATTTATTATATTTGATAAACTCACGTATTACTTAGGTATTAATTATACGTCACCCATTTTATCTTATCGCATAAACATAAACTAATATAAGACTGCGTTGCGGACACTTGAATCGATAACAGAATATAGAATTGCAGTAATTACAAGATTAGAGCAAACGTGAGCGATAATATAATTTACATGTGATATCTCATACTCAATTATAGTTTCGAAATACTTTTTATCTAACAAGTGCACTCTTTCTCTCTCTCTCTTTAACAGCTTTCATCAATATTAAATTTTTATCAATTAGATTGATTGAAGAGGAAATGACAAAACTGTAAGGTTATACTAATAAAAGTGATAGAAACATTGTAAAAAATATAACCAACTAAAAATCAAGTACTTTTTCAAGTATGTTTTAAGTTCATAGTCAACTAACACTCTCTTAGTAATATAATCGGGAGTTATCTAGAAATCCATGTTATATAATTTTCTTAAAAACGGTTCTTTTCGAAGAACTTCGAAATTGTATCAATTTACCAAAAGACGTTTCGATGAAGCGCAATCGAGCATTACAAACACTAGCGTAAAGCGGCGTCCCGACGCCAAGTAATTACGACTGGTATCCAAGGCAGCGACAGACGAAACAGCGTCGGTCCGTTCGCGCCGATTGGAGCACGCACGACGACGTAAACCGGTCGTGTAGATGCCCGCGTCTGTATATGTGTGTGCGTTAACATAATGCATCGAGCAGACGTTGCTTTGATGTCAAGTATGAATTCCGAAGCTAGGATGCGTGCAAACATCCTCGGAGGGACGCCGCTGCTTCCGGCAGCGAGCTTCGACGACGTACTATGCGGATTCCTGCGGGTGCGTCGCGACGCCGGCGTTTCAACGTCATGGGAACCACGGAATTGCGACGAACAGCTTTCACGTGCGTGAACTAATACCTCTTCGCATCTCCGTCGCCGGAAGGGTGGCGCGGTTGCTTCTCTAAAGGCCTCTAGCTTCTCCGGAAGTTGATGGAACATTCAGTTTGCCGAACTCTCTGTGGAATCTTCGATCTTTATTGGCATATTTGAACAATTAAGCTTCAATTTAATGGAGTGAAAGGACTGAAGGAGCCAAATTGATAGAAATATGACCAGAAACTTTTTGCACAATTGAATTAAGATTGTTAGTAAACTTTTACGAGTCAGAAGTCGAGATTAGCTGAAATTTTGAGAACAATCTTACAAATTACGAAAAGTTATAAAATTGTAAAAGAGAAATTTATAATCTACGATCTGTAACGTGTCGATATCACTAGTTGGTAGATTACTACACAAGAGGGGCCGTTTTTAATGTGAATCGTCGTTACCTCGAACGCTATAGATAATACGTATTTTATATAACGCTAGCTCGATGCGAAGAAATTAAATTCCGTACTACGTCCACTTATCCTTTAATACCGTTCCGCGCAAACGTTCGTAAGATCTCTGACGACCGGTAGAAAATTCCGTCAGATTGGGTCTGAGCTGCAAGATGCAGATCTTATTCAAGATTTACTCTGAAACTCGAGACACGCGAAGAGAGGCGTCAAAGCGGAGTGCCGATTGCGCCATTAAACTGTGTCGCAGAGGCGCCATGAAGGAGACTCTCTCGTTCAAAGTGCACCGAGCTGATCGAATTATGCACCTTGTGAACATTTTAACCGTACCATTTGTCTCTGTTTAAAATGCAGCCAGAGAATTTCCCATTCAAACTGCCCGTTAATTTTTCCATAGATATAAAAAAGGAACGAAAATCGTAAACAATCATTCGTAGAAGCAGCGCGAAAATATTCGCCTCTTTAAGCAATCGTCCTTTCGGTCAGCCATTATCATGCTTTAACCTGTGCGCTACCTAGCCAGCCACGCTTCCTTTCAGCGTTCTGACTCCATTTCGCTCGACGTAATTACATCAGTCTCTTCGGTTCTCGGACGAGCGGCAAAGATCGTGCCACAGATAGGACGACATCGTTCTCTCCACAGACCGCGTGAAAAAGGCTTAATCATATTTCCAGCCAGCCAGAGTCCTTCCTTTTTCGCGTTCATCTTTTCCATTAACTAATAAGCTCGCGTGGCCAACGGCCGCGGTGAAAGAAGTACCAGGGAGCATTGAAAAATTTCACCAGTCACTGATTATCGAATTCTCGATGTGGTCGGGGCGAAGTCTTAATCCGAAATTGATGTCTGCTTGATGGCTGAGGAAAGATCCTTCCGGTACGGTGCTCCTCGACCTTGTATATAAGATGGACTAAAGGAGAAATTTTAATTTTTCGGAGGACAGCATTAGGAATATTGGACGACCATCTTTTACTTTCAAATGGTGATTATCATATGGCTGGATGACGCATATTATTTATACAATACTCTCGTGTATATATTTATGTACATGGTCGGTAGTTTATTTATGAAAAGAGTGCCGGAAATGCCCAAAGGAGCTTCTTCGCAGGCTGCAATCTGTGGATATGCATCGCATGCACACGCGAATCTCTGAGGTGGTCCACATCAAAGCGTATCAGCTCTGAGAGGGTGCAAATTCGAGTGCAAAGAGAATTTAGGATTGTGATTATTTTCGACAAATTACTGAGGCTACTATATTGAAGTCCAGAAAATTTCGTTTAAGCAAATCTAATTCGAATTACATCGAAGGGATAACCTCCCCCTCCCCCAAAGGAGAAAAATTACAACGAAGTTTTTTGAAGCTACGATCAAACAAAATGTATTACCAGCTCCTAGTCAGCTCCTCTTGAAGGAACCACAAACTCCGGACCGCGTTGTGGCACATCGAGTCGCAACCGAGAAGAATTCAGAAGCTAACAATTATTCACATTTTCCAGACGATTCCATGGTTTTCATAAAATCAAATCTGTCTGCCGCAGACGGTGCAAGGAGCGATGGAACCACGTGAAAGTCCACGAGCAAGGATAAGAGAAAAGGAGACAGAGAGAGAAAGAGAGAGACAGAGAGAGACAGAGAGAGACAGAGAGAGGGAGAGAGAAAGTACGAGAAGGTAAGGTGAGCGAGATTCCACCTCCTTCTTAAGCCTCCTCCTCAGCAGGTTGTGCAAGATGCGAAAGTTTCTTCCGAGAGGAAAGTTTTGAATATTCAATACTCGCCGCGGCAGCACAAGCGTACCGGCGCCGTTCGCCCGTCGGGGGTGGTCCGATAGAAGGCAGAAGGAGGTGGAGAGACAGACGGTCGCGGGTACACGGAGGAATTTCATTTTTCTTATTTTCTACCCGCGTGCCGCGATTCGTTGAGGGCGGTGGGTGCAGCCTACCGAATCAAGGGTCGAGAGGGGAAGAAAGAAGGAAGGAAAAGACCCGGTAGGACGAAGAGAATTTCCTATTCGCGATGCGGCTTGGTTCCAACCCCCGATACCCTTCCTCACCTCTCTGGCGACCTTCCTCCCGAGTTCTCCCACGAGACGCGCCGAGCGGCCCTTCTAGAGGGTTAGATGTTTTCGATGAATCGATTCGAGGGTACTTCCGCTATGCAAACTCCCTTCCCACCTGGGGAACGCTTCGTCTGTTGCACACCATCGCTACACCAATCCTCTTTCTCTCTCTCACTCTCTTTACGTTGGCCAAGCCCGTTGACTCGACTTCAGCCTGGCGACGAATCAACGTAGTTAAGGCTGCACCCTTGCGACCTTCGTCGCGTTACTTTGGCGGCGAAGTAAGCGGAGTACCGCGGTCCCTCGGACGACGAACTTTCAGTAACGAGGTTGCTCGCAAATTGCTACCAACCATTCCCCTGGCGTGTGATCTCCGGCTGCGATGCTTCTCAGCGAAGGCACCATGCAGCGCAATAAGAAATTTGATACCCCCGATCGTAAAATTGTTCGTGGAAAAGAGTAGAAAGGTTTGAACACGAATATGGCCGGGCAACAAGCTTGAATTTTTAGAATGTAGAATAGAGAGTTGGCAAAAATCTTCGTTAACAGTTAGACATGAATAATTTATGATCGTGCGTATCATGGTAATCTACTACATAGTGTCTTATGCTAAGACAAAATTATTCTATACACTGAATCCACATCTTCAGAAGATGGCACAGAAACATAATAATAATATAGCTTTCGTCAGTTTCAAAATGATAGACAGAATATTTCATGTAAAGAAGGCGGAAATCGTATTACGAGTCTCACGGGTAAATCATTTCGTGTAAACTAACGAAATTATTCCACAGAAATATCTGCTCGAGGAAGAGATCAGTCTCACTGAAACGATGTCTCATTACAGTGAAAATTGAAAAATCGATCGGCACAGAATATCATTACACTCTGTACATCATTTGCGATACGAAGGAGAACAGTGTGTTTGCACGGATTAACTTTGATCTAACCGTGTAGTGGGCCAGCTACTGTAATGTCACACCCCAATGGTTTTCCTCGAGTTCGCGAGGAGAAACACAGAGGGTTAACTTCGGTTTGAATTAATAAACGAGGCTTTGCTTCTAATACCAGGCTTAACTCAGTTTAGTTTGTCGATCGGGGCCGTGTAGCGCCAAACTGTAATCGGATTTTGCAGATTGTGCCCAATACGATACACCGTGCATTAGTTCGTCGCGACATATTTGTGCGCCTTCGTGAATCAATCAACGATCTCTTTCATAAGTGAAACCAATGCTTGCGACCCGTCAATTATCCCCGATAATCGAATTAATCGTACCTGTTACAGAGTAATACGACTGTCATTGCGTTTTTCTTTTCCGCTTGACTTCTAGGAAATCTTTTAATCTTTATAGGAACAAGAGAAATTTCTCATTTCTGTTTAAGTAAAATTTATGAAAGAGAGATTTTGTAGACTTATTCAAGCGAAGTTGTTATGTTCTATTACTATAAGCTTCAATTTCGAAATGTTTGAAGTGATCGTGTTTACATCAATTGACCTAATTTCAAATGTATATCCATAGATTGCACTATGCTTATTGATTCTGCATAACTCTCTGAACCAATTTAAGTGCCAGTCGCTGATATTAATTACAGTATGCACTGAATCGTATAAAGTTTATGGACTTTCAAGGACTATTCATCACATGATAGAAAAATGTTTGTTAGAACAGAATAAGAAAGATATAAATGAGATTAAATACTTCTAAAAATATAAATATCTGAATTTCGAGAAATTTAACATTGACAAGATATCTCAGAATGAAACAATCCTTTTACAGTTTCTGAAAATTGTTACATTTACAGCATATCTTTGTTAATACTCGTTCATGGTAGAAACTAAGACGTTGCCTCCCCCTTAACAATTCCTAACACCTCATTGAATAATACTCTGGGAAAGTTTCGGCCAGCGTCCATGGTCTACTACGATTTCCTCGCGGTTTTGAAGAACCAGTCGAAGGGGGAAAGTTTGCAAGCCTTCCGAGGCGGTCGATTGCATTTAGGGAACAATGCGGAAGGCGGAATTTGCCGGGGGATTGCGACTGCAGGGACAGCCCTTTGGAATAACTGATTAAGATCGGAACGACGGAACTTTACATTTCAAGGATACACCGACGCGATATCGTTTCCTACATTGTGAGATCACGCACTTATCTCCGTCGTTACCGCAACAGTTGTATCGTCAGAGGGGCGATTTACCGATTCAATTGTCCAACTTCGGTACCGCTGCGAGATCTGTGCGTTGATAACAATTTTTGTAGCAAAATAGTTCGTTAAAATGGGAGATTTTGCAATTTTTATATTGTTGGTCGCATTCGTTGATGTTTTCGTTAAAGAGATCTTTGGTTTAAATAGTAGTGTCTGTCTTAACAATTCAATCACTGTTTTTTGTTTTTCTGAATTTCTCTGTAAAAATGCGCAAAAGCACAATGACTTCAAGTGAAATAATTGTATAAAAATGCGATAAATTGACGATGAAGTGTTGGTTCTCCGAATAAGGAGATTAGAATGATAATTTATAGGCTTTGCGTCTTTATTTTCAAGGAATATAAGATGGCTTAGAATTATTTGCGTTTCAATGTCTTGGATTTGCACTCGGAATACGACAATTAAAAGCAAACGCCTTTTTTTCCATTAATGATTAGCTCCATCGGGAGAAACAGAGGAAAGTGTGGAATGAGGAAGACGATTGGGGATACAGGTACCGAGGTTTCGCGAGGGAGACCGTTAGGGATTGTTTCTGAAGCTTATCGTGGTCGCGCAGCAAGAGCGGGAAAGCAAGGAGGATTCGAGCCATTCAATTGTCGCGATAACGTCGGGATCCGAGTGAAGGCGCATCAGACTCGACCGGAAACGACCTCGTCGAATAGCTTCCTGCCCGTTTAGTCTTCCCTCCGTCGACCATTCGTCGACTCTGCCTTCCCAGTTTGCGCTACTGCCAAACTTTCGGTCTGAAACGACAATTCGTCGGGTAAGAACGATGAAAACTCTACGCGAGTAGCTCAGTCCACGACTCTCGTATTTCTTCTTCGTGATATTTTGCTTCAATTTAGATTCAAAGTTCAACTCTTTAATTTTTTCAAAGATTCATCTGAGAGATATCTTTTGTTTCTTTTGGCCTAATGATTTTTATGAACAGAGCAAATGAAACACAGTGTAACTAAAAATTTTTAATAACGAGCAGACTTCGCAATTTAATTACGAAATGATAAAATGTGGAATTTAAATATAACAGAATTGAGAAATTTTTTAATTCATCGGTACCTAACAAAAACGTCCTTCTACAAAGTGCTTGTTTGATTTCCTTGTTATCTAAGAAATCCTTCTACAATAGCAACAATTACATATCCCAGCAATAAGAGGCCGCTACAGGTGCTGGGAATGAATCGAAGAAACAGCGAAATCGTTAAACGCGCGAAGACGACGACACAACGTTACAATCTCGCGCAACACTGTGCAATCCACTCTCCAAAACTTTTGACACGTAGCGATCATCCCTAGATCAAAGACCTCGGTTAATGACCGGATCAATTAAACACTGCAGATAAGACACAACGTTCACGTGGAGTATAGAATCTTGCACAAGAAGCAGGAAAATCCAAGCAGGCAAAGGGGAGAACTGTAGGGCATCGATTTCCGTTTTGGCCCAATAACTCTGCTTCCATTTTCACTGTTACCAAGTTCCGCTCCGAAAGGACAGAGACTCGATCCCCGTTCCTCCCACTGTCCATCCCTCTGTAGCGCGTCATGTGTCCGTGACAATGGCATCTCGCGCTGCTTCATACATAAATGCGACGTAACAATAAACAGAGAGAGGCCAGGGGATGAGAACGAAGCGAGTGTGGGTGCGGGCAACGGGGTAGGGGCAAGGAGAAACGCTTCAAAGGCCGTCATAGCCGGAGGATCAGAAACCGATATGAGATTTGGCTATGTATGAATGATGTATCCCGCGACCACCGCTACTTGCAATCTCTGCCGCCCTCTCGCTCGGCTATGCGACCACGGAGAAAGGGATAAAGGGAGACAGAGAGGCGGGAATGTGTTCTCTGTTTGTCCACGGATATGTACCGGTATATTGCATATACGTATATCCCAGTTTAGCGACGAGAAAGGCGTCCGGGATAGGGACGCGAAACCCAACCCCGGGTTACTCGCCCTCTATACCGATAGGGTAATTGCTTTCAATGGGACAACGGCCGAGATATTTTTGCCTCGCCGATTCGATTCGTGATGGCCGATTGTTTTCGCGAACGAGGCTTCGAGGATTTTTAGCATCGACGTAGTGTGCTAATTGCAAGTGCAAATGTTTGTAGCAGATAGGCTCGCGTGTTTGCACTCGACGATGAGCTTTGGCCATCAATAGAACGAGGTGTTAAGAACGCTTTTCTGGAAAAAAAATTCGAATGACGTCAACCGCACTTTTAGATATTCATTCCGTTCTACGTCATACGAAAGACTCGATGGAAAAATGACAGGTGGGATAAAATGTACAATTGGCCAGATACCGTGGACGTAATGAAATTTCTGTAGAGAAATCTTCATGTATTTAGATATACAGTAATACGTGAGGTGGTAGGACGTGAAGCATGCCAAAGAAATACTCCGCGGATTAATTTATTATAATATTAATATTAATGATACGAGGAAGACCTGACAGACTTACTAGCGCGTGTTACCTGGACCGTACTCGGACTGTTCCTCTCGTACTCACTCGATTTGACTGATCACTTGCAACTCTCTCTCTCTCTCTCTCTCTCTTTCTCTCTCTCTCTGTCTGTCTGTCTCAAGCTTTCCTCGTTTCCTCTTATATAGGGGGCTGAGGTCCCCGAAAGAGGAAGTTTTTTTCCGGGGTAGGAGAACAGTTTATTCTTGCCGAAGGCCCAAGTCTTTTTCGTAAGTCCCAGGGTTTATTCTTTCACGACATCCTGGCCAGGGCTTCTTTTTTTACAACGTCCTGGCCTCGGACGTCGTTTCGCAGGCGATGTAACCAACACATATGCTTAAAGCCTGGAACTTTCTTTATGGTCATGGGCTACACGTATGAATTATATCCATTTGTTCAATTTGTTCTCTAGAGTATCAAATGTTATGTACCATTCTGAAAAATATGTACATCAGTTTCTTACTGAAATCCTCGTGAAATTCTACCGTGTATCCATTTAAAAACTTTGTAATTTCAGTATTGTAAATTTTAATATTATAAATTTGATATTCTACGGATCTGAGCTTTCCATAACAGGAATCGGGGCAATAATCGTAACACGAATTTCTCTGGCGTCGTCCAATTTCAGCGAAAGATACGGACGATTATCAGCACGCCTGGGAAGGCAGACGCGTGCGAATCTGAGACGGTAACCTTGAGGGGCGGAACGATGCAGATGTCGGAAGCAAGTGCAGTGTAATAGTTTATGAGAGAGGGCGTAATCACGGTAATGCTTAGACGAAGATCCAGACTCCTTTACGTTTTTCCATTTCTCCGTACGCTCGGCCCTTCTTTTTCCTTCTTTCACAGTAATTCCGTTTTATTTCGCATCTGCGGGGAGATAATCGGCCGTGAAAGAAAAGAGAGACAAAATTAGAAGGCGGATCCAACCACGAAGAAAGAATTGTTCAATGTTTTATAATACTTTTTAGATCGTACGATCGACGATGGTTAACGCATTTATGAAAATTCAAAATGGAAAAAGGGCAAAGTCGTAGCCAAGATCGATTTTACCGATACAACGATGCGATAGTTTCATCGAACTGTCTTTTGGCCCGATTTGTCTCTTTTTCCCCCAGCGAACTTCTGCACAATTTTATTGCGCGCGCTTTATATTGCTATGAATCATCGTTACACAATCGGGAATTCGTGTTTCGCTTTGTGCAACTTCAACGATAAATCATCGGAAGAACGGGCTGCTGTTTTTCGTGCTATTTTCGCGACGTATGATGCTCGTTCCTTGATTTTCTCTTTTTTCTTTGTTCTGCATTGGTGAGAAAGTCTGGCAAATCCAGAAAGAAAAATCCAAAATGAGCACTGTCTCTTGCAATCCTATTCCAACGGGGTACTCAAATTAATGCACATAATGGAGAAAAACTCATAAAATAAAATCAATGCTACTGGAAAATTTGAAATACCGTAAAAAAGGAAGTCTACCTTCGGCTTGAGAATTTAAATCAACTTTTCGTCCCAATTTCATTTACTTAAACACAAACGTTCAAGCCTCTACGAGTAACATAAACGGCACGTTTCACCCCAAATTTTCCCGGGTTTCTCCCTTTTCTATCCGGGGCAGGCTTACATGCTGGGGATGAACGTAACTCGTTCATCAGATTAGACCATCGTAAACTCTCGCAGGTGACGAGAAAGCGTAGGGTGTGTGGCACTCAAGGCTGTTGAACGAAGCGAAGGTAAGAGGTTGATGGCACGCAGGAACCGAGTCGAGTGCCGTAAGGACTGCAGCCTCCTTTCATGTAAGGTAATTAACTACCGAGAACCGTTGACAAACACCTAACCCTCTCGCGTACAGCCCTCGCCTCGTAGCCGCCTCCTTTCCTCCAACCGGTCGTCCACGCTTTCCGTCCTTCTATTTATCTTTCAAGCGGCCGACCTCTTATTCCCCTCGGTTTTACGCGATTTAAACTTTAAGCAGAAACAGTTCCGGTCGAAGGGAGTGTAACGTTAGAAATTTAACAAAAGAGTGGAGGAAGGTTTGCTTCTGGAGTACGACACACAGGATGTTTTCTAGAAAAGAATGTGCCTACGAAATTTTCTTCGAATTCTTTGTCACGTAAAGTTGCAGGATTCTAATATCCGTTTGTGAACTGTGTCCGACGTGTTTTCTTGAAATACCATGATATTTTTAGACAATTATATGGAAAACTTCCAACACTTTTAATTTATAATTTTACAAAAAAGAAAAACTTGGACAAGGAAAAATGTGTGAACGAAGCAATTTCAACAAAACCACAGCTATTATAGTCGTCGGTTTACTGAAACGATGTAGCAGCGGCGACAATATTTCCCGCGTTAACTTTGTCGGTGTTCGCGAAACGATAAAGGCTCTGGAGGGTACTTAGCGCGAATCAACAATTTTGCAGCGCATTTGTTTACGCGACCCGGGCAGGCCTCTCCCTCGTAATATCAGGGATTCCGCGTGGACGTCAAATAAAAGCTTCGCCCATGAATTATTTTGCCGGCTAATTTCCCCGGTGGCGCATCGCTTGGACGCTGGCCTGAGGGACGCACCGGCTGTTTGAACACGTCGCCGTCAAACTGACTTTATCAGAGTTAGGCTTGACAATCGCTATATAAAACTGTTAATCATGATTAAAGTTATAATGCCGCGTTCGACTGCGAGCCGCTGGGCAAACGAGAGCGCTGCCGGAAACCCGTCGAATCGTCACACGGTACACCTGCTATTACCGAAAAAGAACAGTAGCTATTTACGTTTGTCGTTACGATTGGCGACATGATTTTAAAAATCGGACTGCGATCACTTGGATGACCGTATTAATACTCGTTCTAAAAGTTCTGACAATTTTAAACTTTAATAATTTGAAGCTTGTCTACCAATGACATGCCTCAATGATATCTATATGGCCTTGAAATTATTTTGACAGCGATAATGACACAAACTGATACCTCAAATAGCCTTCGAATGTAAATAATCTGTTATTGATGTTAAACATCCAATTTCCTTTAATAGTTTGCTTAAGTTAAATGTTTAACTTTTTAGACAAAAATGACGGAGCGTTTAACATTTTGCAAGACTACAAAAAATTTCGTTCTGGCGTTCAAAAGAAGTTTAAATATTTACGTTCTATGTACCGTTTAAGCATACTTACATCTAAAAATGAGGTAAGTATGTACCATGGTTTGACTACCTATGATGATGCTTATGGCTATTCAATTGACTACGCGTAGTTTAAGATTTTAGCTATATAAGGCCGAGAGTCAACAGGCAAACGTTTGTTCTTCTAATTCGACTATCGACTCGTCCTCGTGTGGAATACGTTCGATCAACAAAATTGTTTAAGTAACCTTCGCTTTGTCGTGTAGCGATACGCTGATGATTTACTGCTCTCCGTTACTAATACATGAACGACAAGGTGCAATTTTAGCATTTTGCTAAATTGGATAATAAAATATAAACTGCAGGCTGCTTCTCGAAACTTGTCAATCTTATTTCCACAAATATTGTACAAAAGCTACGATATAAAACAGATAGTACAAAATATTCTAATTTAGGTAGTACAGAAAAGTTTATACAAATATTCGAGAGTAATTATTTACAGATTGTCTTATGGCGCATCTAATACTGCTTTAGAACTGCAGTATATCGCATTTAATTAGAAAATAGATCGTGTGTATTAAAAAGAGGAAACATTGAACCTTAAACAAAGGACTTAAACGTATGTTACTTCCAGAAATACGCATAAATATCGCACTTATTAGCCGGTGAATTGAACGATGAAAGTATGCACAACAGATGACGCACGAGTTACAGGACTGGAATTTTTTTCTTTGTGCGACAATCACGCTCTAATTACACCTGCAATTCGACGAAGAATTACACTGTGATAATGCTTACTCTAGATTCAGTCTAAATCGAGAATACGTCGCACTAGATCGTTGTACGTTTTATCATCATCTTCCAAGAATCCTTGGCTAGCCACGCCAAAGATGTTTGTCCATAATAAACCGCACTAGTAATGACAAGACCATGAGGAAAATGATCACCGCTCCACCGACCAAAATGGCGCCGTATTCTGAAAAATAATAGTCATTGTGTTTCGTATCCGAATAGATTGCGATAAAAGCACAGTAGAACATATTCTGTGGCATTTTGATTACTCGAATCTTTCAGCGAGAATACAAAAACGAAAAAATTTAAATTTCAAATCATCACATTGCAACTTTTATTCCTTATTTTCATTTTTACTTCTGGTAAAAATGACATTTGTATGCCGACGAGTATAAAAAACAAATTTAATTTTACGTTGGAACAGGGAGGTAACGACGAAGTGAAACGACCGTGCTTTTCTGCAAAAGCAAAAAGAGGAAAAAAAAAAATATCAGAAAATGGAGGTGATGTCACTACAAAGGCAGACCGCGTGCATTTTGCCGTGTTACATTCAGTGATTACAATAAAAAATTGATGGTAATGAATCTTCAGCAGGTCGAATTATGCATGCTGGAAACCGAGCACCATTAAAGATCTCGTTACACGCGACATGCGTGCTCCAAACGATGGAAAATTTCACGGCAAAGAGTCGCGTTCTCCCCGCCCCCTTCCTCCTCCTCACTTTGCATTCAAACGAATTTATTCCCCGTCGCAGCGTGACAATTCCAAGTACGAAACACTGAACATACAATTACGAATCACAAGACAAATAGGGCTGCGATTTTCAATGCAATTAAAAATAATTATCGCACTTCTGAATCATACGTTTAGGCGGCGTTACGACCACTTTGTAAACAAAATCTCTCACGCTATTTAACATGCGTTGATAAGCAGCAGAAATTAAAATAAAAATTTATTCTACTAAAACCGTGTAATAACGAATTGGGATAAGGTACAAGGACAAAAAAAAACATTAATCTCAGATTTGAAAAGAAGCGAATACATAAAAACATAAGTCTCCCATAAAAAGTGACTGGAACACACAATTGCTAATAAAAATACTTACTCCGCGTCCTTCCACCTGTATCCTTGATTATGGAGATGTTATCCGTGGAACTTTCTCTCGCGAACAAAGATCTGCGAGAGCCGAACATGAACAGCCTGCAAGGCATTGATGGCACCGAGATTGACGCGTGTTGACCGTCGGTTCTCCTGGGATGGGAATCGAAACCTGGCGACGTCAGGCCTGGTTGGAAGCCAGCCAACGGAGTCGCGTCCGTCCTGCAGGATGTTGCATTGCACGCGGAATACCGATTTCCTGAAAAGTTGTACGGCCAACCGACGTGATTCGGTGGAACAATCGCGCTGTAAGGCGGAGGATCGTCATCGTTTCTCTCAACGTCTTCGACGGTGATCGTTGTCTGCGTAGTGGGTCCGTTTGTTGAAGTCCTGGAGGTGGTGGTTGCGTTGGCAAGCTCTGGCGGATCGTCCTGGAGCAACTTCGACGATGGCAACATGATTCGATGTATTCTTGATAGAGAGATTCTTTTAAAGATTCGTTGAAGTTAAAAAATGTATGCGTTCATTGGCGATCTGAAAGGAAATGGAAAAATATATTTTTAGGACTATTACGTAATATCGCTTTAACTGAAACGCAATTCTTACTAGTGTTCCAGTGTATCGTGACAAATGATCATGCACGCTGCTAAAATTATGTATCTAAATGACGGCTGGCGTTAGTAATGCAAGTATTAATGCCTTGAATAAAGTCTGAAAATACTGCACCGATGTTTGAGACTATACTTGTCTAAAGCTATGCCAGCATTATCATTAAATAAGAGCTCGACGATAATTTATTACCGCGTAATAATTCGCGTTTACACTTGCAAATAGGTTACAACTAAAGAAAATGTTAATACAGAAACTACGTTATCACCACATGTCACGGAGAGACAAAAATATTTTTAATATCTCAACGTCCACAACATTATTTTCATACCAGGATTTTATATTTATTCGTGTCAAGCAAACTTCAAAATACCGAGAGAATTCCTTTTGCGACGATCTTTTACCCTAATCTTTCCTTTTGCTCTAATTCGATCGTGATTCACAAACAGGTTTTAATTATTGATCACATAGCGGTAATCCTTGAAACGACCTACTGCTTTCCTCGCGTTCGGACACTGGATTGGATGAATGATCGACCTCTATATCAACGTGTGTGATTTACGAAGCGAAGACGAAAAGAAATGAATTCCGAATTAGCTCAAAACTTCGCAACCGAAGAAAATAGAATTCCGACTTGTTCAGAAGGGAAACTAGAGCCCAATATAATATGCTGACATGGAAAAAATAAGAAGAATTTTCACTATCAGTCGAGAAACGAGTTCCAGATGTAACGAGACGTTTATATTCCTGAGAGAACGATTCGAAGATTTCGTAGTAGCTCTTTCATTCTGTAGTTTGCGTAATTCGTTTCTACGGTCTACTTTAGCGGTTTCAATGTCAAGGATAAGTTGAATAACCCCGAAAGTATGGGCGAGCAAACAGCGAAGCCAACTGCTTTTCTCTCCGAAGGACAGTTGTTGGTTCGATGAGTCAATGGGGATTCAGAATGTGTTTCTTTTGGATATAAAATGCCTGAAGCTACTTGTTAATTTGAAACGTAATAAAAGTGAAAGTAATTTTATCGATAATTACAAGATAAAGCGTGATGGGAACAAAATTGATCTTTAATTATTCCGATATAATTTTTAATCTAATACGAGTAAACGTTGAAATTGATCTAAAAATATTTATGTAACTGAAAACATACCGTATCGGATTAACAAACATTGTTGACTTCAAAATTAATGAAACATCTATGTACAATTCCGCGTACTCAAATTTCGCTAAATTTGCACTCCAAACACGTAGATGCTCTCGAACAAGTAGCGATCCAAAACGAACGTGGTACTTTCTCTAATTAATACACGAATCAAATACACTTTTCACAAATATCGACAAATTACAGCCACTGTCTTCCATTTCAAAGAAACATAACTCTGGTCAAAACCATATCAATAACGTATCTACCACCACAAACAATTTCCAACTTAAAGCAACTGGATCATGGCCTACCTTCCACACTGCACTTGTTCCGAAGTAAAAACCACAAACGTCGTCTCAGTCACAAATTCACGATCCGACGAACATCAGGACGTGTCCAGCAACTTGTCAGCGGTCCTCACTGTACCACTACCGCAGCACGTCTGCCCACAACAGTCGACAAAATCAACCGACTACAACGGATGCTCGCGATTTGTACATTTCGCAATGGCCGAGTGTAGACGACACGATCAACAGGTAGCAATCGCAAGACCGCGATACTTTAGACCGGAAACTGTCTTATTGACCGTACGAAAGTGCACGAATACTCGAGAACTCGTTAGATACACTAGGCGTGAGATGTTCCTTGGATCCTTAATCACATAGACCCGACGAGGGAAGCGTGCAAGCGCCTTTTTCAATGTCGTTTGAGACATTTCTTCATACTCAACGCGCGGACAATTGTCGAAGATCCTGGTAATATTCCTTGTTTGTTACCCGAGTCACAATGGACGATATTTTTTAATTTTATAGCATCGACGATGATACACGTTGCGAGTAACTGCAGATTCGTAGACATGGGAACAAGAGACGAAGATTCTAGTATTGCTTTGTAACTCAGGTCGTCGTCTATGATACCTTTATGATTTTATAGCGACCAGAAGAATAGCTGGCGTCAGGTGCGAATAGCTGCAGGTCCAAAGACACGCGAACAATCGACAAAGATCCCAATAATATTCTTCGTTCACGAACCGAGTCGCGATCAACACTCTTATAGTTTTTTAACACCTTGAAGAATGATTTGCGTTGGATGTAGATAGTTGCAGGTTCGAAGACACACGAGCGTCCAGTGACGATGATATCGGAGTGGCGGTTGTTTGACGACAGACCATCGGACCAATCGCGCACTCTACCACGGCCAATCCTGCGTCCATCGTTGCCCACCTCCGAGTCTATCCTACGGGAATGTCGAGGACGTTGCCGCTGATCAAGGTCACAGCTACATCGTCTTTCGTGGTGGTCGTCGACTAACTGTAGAATGAATGTGGCTAAAGGAGACCGATTTGTGTTTAGCTATCTTTCGAATAGCTTGCGACAAAAATGGGAGTGGTGCCGGCAGAAGAGGTATGGTGAGGTCATGAGATTGGTCAGAGTTTAGAGAGTTGTAACAGGAATTTGAGTAGGTAGATACATAAATTGAAAGAAATACAGTAGGTGGATACGATTTCAAATAAAATATGTTCTTCTTCTTCTTGTTCTTCTTCTTTTGCAATATCCATATTTTAAAAAATTCACCTAGCGAAAACCTATTTTATAGAAAAATATTAGCGGATTGATTTACAGTTTGTAATTCGTTAAAAATTAAGAAGAAAGATTTGAATGATTAACAATTCGACTTCTAAAGGTGATCAGGTAATAAAGATCGAATGTTCCGAAAACTTTCCCTGCGTCAATTTTTGCCATTTACTCAAAGTCACGGGGCAAAGTACAAGATACCTGTTTCTGTTAAATGATTTGCAAATTACGCGTCATTGCAACAGAACAACTCGTTTCTGTCTTAAACCTCGATTTTATTTTAAATTTTAAACGTCTCGTTAGAGAGAGGTAAACTTCATGTGGATTAAGAGAAAGCGAACGTAGTTTTGTCGAGTGAAGCATATTTTTATTTATTTACATTGCGCCTCGTCAATGATTGGCTTGTTACACGGTGTTACGGGTTACACTGCTTTCGCTGTGACAGCAGTTAGGAAATCTCGAATTATGTAACTACGGCGATACGTCAACATGATCGAATACGATTAGACACGTATCAATTTATGGATGTCGCTGCAAAATATTCTGCAGCTAATTTTACACGTACTCGTACGATTTGACACATCGGAAGAAAAACGCTCGTGATGTAACGCAGAGATTTGCACGTATCATCTAATAGTGTAAGAAAACATCAAGATCGTTGTGATAATTCTGCGACCTATAACTTGTATCCTTTATCTTAATAACGACTCAGATTATTTTTGTCAAGAGCACTTGCATGTTTTCCTGTGATCTCAATATTTCTGATATAAAAAAATCACGATTTGAATCCATAAATATTAATGACTGTAATAAGCGAGTGACAACAAAATAAAATGTGTATCGTAAACAGCGACTAATTACATTACGTGATCAAGTTAAGGTCAGGTTTTTTTCCCTCTCTTCTTTATCTATCTTTCCATATTCTCTGTTCCATTCGCTAAACTGAAGATACACTCTTGAGAACAGATTCTCACCTAGAATCCAGCATACCTACTTATACCACTCCAGGACAGATTGTTCCTCCTATGCTTTGCGAGCAAAGATCCCAGCTTAAACTAACGCAACGTAATTACACAAGAATCTGTGAGCAACTGCGACGAGACAACCTCTGAACAATCAACCAAAGGTTACGCAAACTTCATTCGTATTGCAATAAGACGCAGTACAAGTACATATTCACCTCATCACCAGCAAAACGCATCCGATTAAATGCGTTCAACGGTTCGCACGATGACGCTTTTTGCCGGCAAACCTCGTTCTCATTCATCGTACGGGCGATACTTGAGAAACAGTAGATACGTCTGCTAGGTTGTTTTAATTTTCAATGCAGTGAGAGCACATTTTCGTTGCGGACTCGATCGCACGAGTCGTGTTCCGCATACGTTCGCGCGAACGCCAAACCTCCGTGAACACGCACGCACACCTGTAGGCGTGAATTACGTGCTTGGCATACTTTCCAAGGTGTCAGTGAGAAGAGAGAGAAAGAAAGGAAAAATTCACCACAAAAACGTGCGAAAATGGACAACAGCACTAGCGTAGGTTGGTATAGTCGCCGCGAATCGTGATTTATGCGCACAAGTTAATTGCCAAATCGACAGAGCGATATGATGAAAGATCAAAGTTGATCGGAGTCCTATTGGTCTCGCGGTCGTTCGAGATTTCATAGAAAACAACGCGGAAGCGCAACCACCTTCCTGAATAAAACGGAATTTTTCTATAATAAGAAAAGCTTTATCACCAGGATCGTTTATTATCCACGCTTAATGTATCTCGACAAACAAGTTTGTTTTGCAACAGCAAAGCCATGTTAGATGGAATAAAGATATGTAATACATGATATTAAAGCATGTAAATGAGGAAATGAGAAAAACACTTGAAGTGAACGATGTGGGTTAATAATATCAATTTAATATCATGCGTGTAATTCCAATAGTACATTTAGATTATTCGCTTTCCTTTTTGCTTTCCTTTTTCCGTAACCTCGTTTGGATCTTCAAGTGGTAAATTATTGTATATTATTTGTTCGGTGATCTTTACAATATCATATAGAATTGATATAAGAATATTATTTATCGATAAGCTTGAACTGCTACTGTGTGATTGATTCTAATTTATTAGATGTATTAACAGCAAAATCTTGTCGTTTATAATTTGTAATTTGTAACTTGCGAAATGTTGCTAACAGTGTTAATTCATTTCTCTGCGGAATGCAGCAAAACAACAGGAACCCACCGAATCCAACAAATATGATGAAAAATTGCACTTACCTTCTTTCGTTTCGATTTCAATAGGAATATCCACGAAGCACACAAACTTTGGTCCCGGGTACGAGCAGAAACGAAAGAGATATCATCGTTTCCGTATATCCAGGGGTAACGACCCTATAACGAGTCGCGGCGCGAAACGAAGCCGGCAAGTCGAACGTACGCGCGCTGTTATTGAAACTTGGATGGTGAAGGTGGTACGAGGCGATTTCTCGGTTGCACTGCGATCGCGCGATAGCCTGCACGCTCGTGTTACGTGAGAGGAGAAGGGAAAACGCATTCGCGAGATCGTCGGTCATAAAGGTAGGTTACTACTGGATCTACGGCGACTACGACACGACGGTTCGTTCGCGCGAGTAACACGCAGCTCCAACGTGTTATGTGCGCCAGAGATGCATTTCTTGCGTTCACATTCGAAAACACCGGCCACGCTTCTCTTCATCGTGCTGAGCGGCTACCTACTGAATCGTGGCCAAGTCGCGGAAGCTGTCGGAGCTTAAGGAATCCGGCAACGTGTTCGAACGTGTTATGCAAGAATTTTATGTAACACGTTACAAAATGATGCTGAAATCTTTCGAACGATCTCGTTCAGTCAACCGGCGAAAAACCTCGCCGTTACTCGAGGTTCGTGGTGTTTCGCGATAATCAGAGTGGCAAGAATTTTTGGTTCGGATTAAGGTGATTTTTGCTTCGGATACCAAGTTATGGAAATTCATTACAGACATAATGTGTATTCTATTGGTAAGTAACGTCGCCAAGCACTGACGCAAGCAAATTAATTGTTTGTAAATATATTCATTTTTATTCTATTATCTTGACCTCCTACGACCTGGATAGATATTCCGATCGTAACAGGTTATAATCGATGTTATTCATATTCTATTCATACTCTCGTACATATCGATATTGTTATTAAGAGAGAGAATTCTAGAAATAGCGCTAATACGACCAATAAGATAAATCATTTATTGCATTCACTTATGCATTCATATATTACCTTCGTAATAATTAATTATGTATTGTAACCATTTTGGTAACGAGATCTTTCTTTAACTAAAAAAAATACAACATAATGACATAGATTTTGCTAAATATTTGAAAAATCATATATTTATAGGCTGAAGAAAATCGATAATTTCCCCTCTCCTTGTATGACCTCGAGATAAGAACTAAAAATACCGACGAATCACTTCGCGAATTTCAGTCTCGTAGTCATGGACCCTGCAATGTCATCGAAGCGACACCTAATCAAACCTATTCGACACCTAAATCACGTCTAGCGGGAACGACCTACACGTTTCCTCCGAAACCCAGGCAATTCGAGCTGCCAGTTAGGTCTGGAGTCCGCGATAACGTTGCCGTCGTCGTTGCAAAAGCGAGTCAGTCGGTCCCAGTTGCCAGAAAGTCCCGTTAGAGGAATCTCTGCCGGGAACGTTGGGGATCGTCTTTGTGCCAGTGGAAATCGTAAGATTGGTATCGCGTTCCTCCCTCTGATATTGCGTCTCACCGGTGGCGTCGTCGTCGACATTGTCGTCTTTTATTTCAAGGGAAATTAACGACGACCGGGCGAGTAATTGTCGGCTGTTAAGCTGCCGCGGAACGTAATTACGCGAGGACAAAGCGACGTAGCAGGAGTAAATACGGAAACGCGGTAGCGAGGAAAACGAATTTGTCACGGCGGTTTTCGGGGAGGGTGGTACGAATGGGGTAGAGGCGGCGAAAACTTCTTCTGCCGCTTTCATCGGACCTAGCGAGTTTTCCAAAGTTCCCCGGTCGGTTCTGTCGGTGATAGGCGTGCGATAACGAGCACAATGGACGTTGCATAATTTTAATTGGACGCTTTGTCCGACCCCTGTCTCCTTTACCCGCCTGGTAACGGGATTACGTGTCAAGAATGATTTTAGCCGAACGCCCGTCGCATCCTTCTCGGACGGTTCGATTTTATAATGAGTTCGATCGTGGTCGGTCCCCTTTTGTCCACAGCCAACGAGGAAATCCGGTGCATTCGAAGAATTTCATTAGGAGTCGGGAGTCACTCTATGGAACTTTCCGACACCTCCCTATTTCAACTTCGGTTTGCTTTTCCTGATTGACAGCTATTAACTGATACTGTCTTGCCTGATACTTTATTCGTTCTTTCTTTGCGAAAAGGCTCGAAAAAGATATAGGAAATTATTTACACTAATGGGGGACAAAGTTAAGCGATTTTTCGGATAATCGACCTGGCAAAATTAAATTTATGAATGACATAAAACAATTGAAAATGAAACAATTTTCATGCATGGATTTATTAGTTCCATCGAGTAGTTTATTATAAAACATTAAACTTGGACACTTGAAACAGGAAGGACAAGTGTACACATTTTTACGCAATTTAATGATTCACATTGTGTTTGAAAAAAACTATCAATTTTTTATATCTTTTTGACCTTGTTCTCGTTTGTTTTTCAGTCTAAAAAAAAAAACGCGTTTATCCTTGACTCTGAAAAAAATATACTTTTCATCGTCCGATTCTTGTACTTGTTTGTTTGTTGACTCTAATAAAACTATACCCTTTTTCATTTCTGCGAGAATTTTTACTTAGCAGAATGAGATAATACGATTACAACAACAACTGATAAAGCGCGTTTCTATGGATTAAAATGTTCCACGTGGAGTACAGTATACGATAACGGTTCTACTTGGAATGTAACGTTACGCACAATACCGTTCATTGCGTAACAATGGCGATTCGAAACTACATCTTCCGCGCTTTCAACGCGTAATTTAATTCGTAATGTAACGTCTGGCTTTCACCGACGTCTGAAAGTACACGAAAAGATAATTCTTCCGCAAGACGGTATCTTAATGCCGCGAAACTCAGCCGTCAGATAATGCCTGTTATTAATTTGCAAGGACGGTAATGCGACTTCTGCGCTGAATAAGGTCGCACACCGCGCAACTAAAGACGTTGCTTAATTAAATTAGCAGTTACAGCTAACGTTAACGTAAGAGAATCTCTCCCTTTCCACTTGTTCCAAAAGCATCATCGAAACGTTGTGTCTCCTTCCTTGGTGTACAAATTTCTCTCTAACTATGACATCTTATATTTCAACTTAACATAATATATACCTTTCTCCCTCGTATACTCGTATTTAGAAATATGAACGATTTCTCGACGCGTACAGTGCCTACAGTATCATTATTTAATTCCTTAATATCCAAATTTATTTCTAATTTACAAGGAATGTTTTACAATGAATTTACAATGAATATTTTTACATACAGTCAGCTACAATAAGTATTTGTTCACCTACTTAACTTTTTTAACACATTATGTTATCTTATTCAATTTTTTGTTGCTGTATGATAATTATGAATATGAAACAGTTGACAATATTACCTTCTTGTAACTTTTGTCGGTTTAATTGTAACCTTGTGCACATATGTATATGCCGTATGGATGTTCTATGTTCCTTGATGTACCTACATGCGAATCGAGTATGGTAAATGGACGAATATTTCTAGGACTGTGTATCCTACCATAAAATATACTTCGCCTTCGATAATGTCAGTAGTCCAGTTAAATAAACAGTTAAGTGACTTACAGTTAAGTTAAGTTCGTTGACCCTGCCCGACGAATATTACGTCTTGTATAAATTGGATGTTCCTATTCCTGTGTCCACACACGTCATAAGCGTGAGCGGTGTGAACTTAATCACTGCTCTTATTTATACGTATATTCCAAATTCATTAAAATATACGTATATTCCTAACTCATAAGACTACACATATTTTGTCTCAGAATAATACTCAACAATTGATAACGAAGTAATACCACCATTCAGCATCACAAAAGCACACTTAATCACGATCACTTAGCTCGGAACCAACAAATCGTAATCAACAAATCGATTTCCACCATACGTATGTCCGTATTAGCCACAAGTGTTTGCATTACAGGCATTAGAGGGAGGAAATGGACTACAGCGTTGCACAAACGTTAAGAAACACTCTGTGTACGTTGTAATTAAGCGGCGAGCAATTACTTCTTGTCCCTTGAATATGACGAAACGGATAGTGGCGCAAGGTATGTACATGGACCCGAAAGTCCCGGTGATCGCGCGATGCACTTATTTCGGGGGAATTAACGAGCGTGGGTTGGTGTTGGACGGAAGGGTCGAAGGGCGGAATGGAACGCCGAACGTGCGAGGGGAGGGGTCGTGCAATTTAATCGTCGTGAATTAAGCGCCAGGGGACGTAATTACGCGTAGAACAAAGCACTGACCCCGCGGTCCACGCGGCCAAGTAAATACGGAAATATAATGGTACAAATTTGTCGCGAGTGCACGGCACTGCATCCGTTATCGGCGACCATTGCGAGGGCCCGCTCCCACCGACTACAGGTGGGGGTCGCGAGTGCAATTTAAAAGTCCATTTGTTTCTGGATAACGTCAGGAGACGCCGACGCCAACGGTACACGCATTTCATCCGAAAAATATTGTACCTGAAAATGGTGTACTGGGGTAATACGTAATGGTTACGCACGGCTTTTGTGGACGATGAGTTAAAAATGGGTGGCAGAGGGGTGAAGAAGCGGCGGGATAAATTTACCGATAGCGAGACTGCCGTTTTGGCCAAGGATTTTTATAGAGATATGAATACGACACTATGTGATGGAGGGAATGATAGATAAGCATATTTACGTATATTTTGAAATATTCAGAGATTGCAAGGAAGTTTGTCGAAGATGGAAGATTGTCCCAATCGCATATCTCACGATAATTCAGGAAACAGTTTAACGAAAAATTGATTAGCAATGAACGTACTAAAAATGAGAATGGCGATATTAGCAATTTCGTAAAAATACTACCGCGTGTAAATTTGACTTTGCATATCAATTTACGAGCATCCATAACTATCATGTAAATCACAACTATCAAGATTCGCCTCGCCCAATTATATTACTCGTTGATCGAAGAAACCTGTTTCTATGAAATACTTCTCATTCCTCCGCCACAGTTTGCACCATTAAAGTTAATGCCCCTATACATCACAGGTCACGGCGTCGCGTGTTTGCGGTTTGTCGCAAACAGTCGATGATTAAGTTAACGACGCATTCATTCTGCGAAACGAAGGAACATTGTGTCCCCCTCATGCATGCGTCTGTGTCCTTGGAAAATTGTGTTAAACAGTTCGTTTCTCGTGCGCGTTTTGTGTCGCGTGTCTTTAGCAGTTTAACGATGATTCGCGCGATTAATTCTTCGCTTCGCATTCCCGAACTCCCGGAAGAGTTATTGATCGGCTGGATTATCATCGAGGTCGTTGACTCGCGCTGTCGCGCTCCCTACGCCTATGCATGTTACAAACTATGTGACAGTGAATTGTGAACAAAACTTAAATCATCGTCGTTCGAATTTCGCCTCGTATTTTTCAACTTCCCATTTCGACGACTGTCACCGATCGATTACAGACGGTTCGCAGCGTGTTTCGCGTACAAAGCGCAACGGTCGACGCCGGCTTGTGTGTTTTCAATGTTCACGGTCACGGCAGCGAACGTTTGCGCAATAGCATTCGAGAAATCGTGTCGAAAGGTAGAACGAAGTTTCAAACACATGACTTCAGTTATTCGAGACACGTTTGGTAAACGGTACTCCGTTTCGAAATGAATTCGATCCTAATACATCGTTGAAGAACGAGTATATGGATAAAATGTGGGATTTACACGAATCGCGCTTTGACTAGCTAAAACCTGAATTACGGTATTTTTTAGATTTCGAATACAGTTTTTAGGACGATGATAGACACAAGCAATTATTTATTACAGCAAGAGACACATACAAAATATCGCCAATTACAAAACGTATCTCTTTTTTACATTGACAGTTCTTTAATATATACCTGTAAATTTTGTTTTGAAGAAACAATGTAGATAAAACACGAACTGATGTATTATACTATATCTAACAGTATTAAACATTTCACGTCACGTCTATACAAAATACGATTCGTCTTATTTTCTGTTGATCATAAGATATACATATTTTATGAGCAAATTTAAAATTCCCGCAAGTATGTCGTAAGTTTGCATAGCGAAATACACGATGGGGGAAAGATAGAGGCCCGATAGAGGTACGAAACAAGGTTTAGTTAGCCAAGGACGTGCGTTAGGATTTGACAAAGGAGCCAGGAGGTTAGTGATATAATTTATTCCCAGTATAGATGCGTGCGTTCGTGAAGAACAAGAGACACGGTGGCGACGGTATTACGGCGAACGAGGATAAACGAGTGTCATAATTAAGAACGTTCCACGGAAAAGCTCATTTTCACGACACTTCGAGCCTCTCGTCGCTTTATCGTCGCTTCGTGTGTCGCTTCAAGTGAGGATATTGCGCGTGCACGTGTGCTACGCCATCGCATAGACGCGCTTACATACGCGTTTGCCATTTTACTCGCGAGCCTCCAGAAGCTGGCTTCGCTCCCGGAAATTGCACGGCGTGAATTTAGCGCTTTGCCCTTCGACAGCTTGACTGAGTACACTTTCCGCCGCCGCGTGTTAGACGACAGGTTCGCCGACGCGCGGCCGTCTGTTCGCTCGTGTGCGTCCCCGTACGTCGTATTTAGGTTATACGGGGTGTTCCACAAAGTAATCGAGCAACGAGAAACTCGTGGCGAAAGTAAGATGGCCATTAACGCTTTCGCGTTGAACCTCGTCTAACGAACACTCGAGTGCGCCCGTGGTGAAATTTGAACGCGCTGGTGCCACCGTTTAGTTTAAATGCTCGTAGTGTACGCTACTGGTGCAAGCATGCGCGCGTCGCGTTGCTTTTACGCGTCGAGTACCATTGAACGAGTTAAGGAAGTTAAAGTCGTTAAAGAAGCGCTGCTGCGAATGAATCTGCGAAAAATTGCTGAGAAATGCTTCCACGAGACCGTAACACGCGATTAGGGTACCATCAAATCTTTGGAATTTTTTGCTCGATCGTATTATAGTTCGATTAATAAAAAAGCGAAACCTTATCACGGGACGATCATGTTACAATCGTTAATTGTAAAATCGTATTATGTTAATATCGTTTCGATCTTTAGAATGTTGCCAAATTCTTGACTAAACGGCTAGTCGTATTAATTTAGCAATGAAATAAATCTTCGTTGAGGAAAGAATATACCAAGGAAAATGTTATTTACTTATTATCTTAATGTTATTCAGTTGTCAGGATGTTTGTCGTCCACGGTGTCAATAGATCGTATAAACTCAGATTGTTTTGTTTATCTTACATCTGCGGCTGTACAGTACGTTATGTTTAATGTATGAATGAGCCTAGAAAGCGATACGTTGAATACAAATGGTTCTTGTTAGAGTTGCGAAGGATCGAAAGATTTTTGCGACGCTTTACACCTCGAGTCATGGATTAATTTGATTCGGATGACGAGCGGTTACTTTTCATTGTTAAACGATGAATAAACGATGAAACGTCAGATTTAATCGCTAATGATATTTAGTCAGGGAAGCTAAGTTACTATTTTCATTTATTTGCGCCTTAATGTTAATGATCGAGGACTGGAATAATTTAGTTTCTGGTTAAATATAGACGCGATAGACCAGGATAGAACTTGATGCGATTATGAATAATTACAAACTGAACAGTCTTCTATTATTAAAACTGTTCTTATCGAAAACTTCGTGACTAAGGCATAAAGCTATTGACAAGCTGGCTAACTAAATTTAGTAACATTTCCTTAGGTTCATCTTCTTCCCTTCCTTATAATGTTTAATTTTTACCACGTTTTGGTCATCAGAATATGAAACGTCTCGAAATACAAACGTGCCTCTGTTTGTATCGTTCGAAATTAACATAATTATAATTGTCAGGAACAAGAATACGCCTTGAAGGATTCGATCCATTGTATAGTTTACCGTATAAAGTATGCTTGTGTTCTTTGTAATATTAAAATCAGTTGACTAACCTTTCGATGTATTCGAACTAACACCTATCCAGAATCAACTCTATACAAAGTACAAGTATCTTTGTCTCTCGATGGAACTATGACACATTACACACATACGTCAAACCAAGGAACTGCAAGCTGAAGGATTTTCAACGAACAGCATCGTTAATTACAACCAATGACACTTAAGAAATGTCCACTTAAGAAATCATCTAGCAAACATCGACGTCAGATCAAACGCGGAAACGGTGGTAACTCGCACTAGCGTCGCCACTTTAACCAACCATCTCTCGCGATGATCAAGGATTTCGAGTGCGCTTCTGCGCCCGAATTTTCGCGGAATCGTGAACAAAAACGCGGTCCAGCCGACCAACCATCCAGCTAGTCTCGTTTTTTTTTCTTGTTCGCTGAAGCGAAGTTTGATTCGACCGCGATGACATCGTTGACACGACATCACACTAATCCTTTTTTTCCTGTCGCGTTTGCGGTGAGTCAGCGAGCGTCACACTTGGTGCACGCTGGAAAACCAAAAAAATGAGGCAAAAACCAGCAAGAGCATGGAAAAATAGGAACTGACGAGAAAACAAGGGAAACAGAGAAGCAAAAAAAAAGGGAGGTGGGGATAACCGTAAAACAAACCGCGTATACGAAATGATACAATGGTTCTCACGCGAGTATTCGAATCGTGGATTGTTCGTGACCAAGACGATGGCGCACAGTCGGTGTATAACGGAACGACAATTCGAATTTCCATCGTGTTCGTTGGGTAGCCGCGCATTTTTTACAGAAACGCGCCTCGTCGCCCAGTTGGCGCCGAAACCATTGATTAAAGTCCGGCGCCGACCCATTTTTCCCCGCTTCTCTGCCCCTTTCTCTCAGCCCCTATATATTTCTCTATCCTCGCTCCTCGGTTCCTCTCTTTTTCTATTTCGTTGGTTCTCGCTATATTTCGTCCTCGTCCATGCTCTTACCCCTTCCATTTTTGCTTCCGAGCACGGCGCGTACGCGCGAACTTTTTGGCACAGAGATGTGAGCGCGTTAGTACCGCCCCGATTGAGAATCACCGACACCACTTGGCTCCGACTGATCTATAAACCTGTGATGTCTCTGTGAAGCATCGCCAGCTAGTCTGCCTCGCGTGTTTCGGGTATATCACTTGTGATAAAGCATGTTCATGGACGATATTGCAGTCTTGATCTCTTTCCGCGATCGTTCATTGCTTGTTTTAAATGTCTAATGCTGCGTTGCCAGTGGAAGATTTTTCGAGAGCACGGGATATTACTAATATGTAATATGTACTTTCTCGTGAAATCAATTAATCAACCAACGATGAAAAACTTAAAAAAGGTTCAAAACAATTATAAACGATAAACTAATTTTGGAGTTCCCAGAGATTCTTGGAATCTCAGACCCCTTTGGGTTCTGTATGACTTTCCTTTCCAAGAAATCCTTGGAATTCCTGAGGTCCTTGGAAGATTTAGTTCCTTGATGTCCTTGGCATTTTGGAAGCCTTGATGTTTTGAGGGCCTTGAGCTTTCCAAAATCTTCAAAACTTTCTCTCAAGGCTTGTGCCATCCCTCCAAAGATTTCGGAATCTTCTGAAATGTCTTATTCGCCTAAAATGTAAATTACATGTAATGCGTATTCTAGCGTATTACGCAGTCATCATTATATTTAATTGCTGTGTTCGTCACCATGTTGACCTCCATTACATATGTAGTAGGAAAGTAATAGAAAAAGTTCTACCAAGAATTGCGATATTTACATACATTTATGAAACGAGGCTATGAATTCGCAACAAGACTGTAAAGAGACCTTGACGCAGAAGATATTTCTTAATCCAGCCATTGCCAGAGTCGACATAAGTTAATGAAACTTATGTTTTAGCTACCACATAAACATAACAGATCCACAAAGCGAAATTATAAGTTGCTATACATTTTTCTTACGCAAAAAAAGGTTTTATATAAATTGTAGTTTCTCTTAATACCGTTTTAACTTGAAATATTAGAACAAGAATAAGGTACAATAGAACGATACATTTTCAGAATGGTATCGATTCTGAATTTGTACCGCTACATTTAACAAGCACCAGCGAGCCGAAGATACATTGCACAGTGATGTATGGCATGCTTGATAAACAGTCTATTGAAGTCGCTGTTTCTGAAAATACCTGTATTATTCAATACTTTTTTGCGATCTAACTGACCATAAGCGCCCTTCGATTCCTTTTCCATTTGCCTCTAACCCGTACAAACATTTCGGATGAATTTTAGAAAAATGTTCTCTCACAGAAATTCTACATGTACAACGATGTTAACTTGGTTTAACGCATTTCAAGCTTCAGCAAGATTGTAAAACAGATAAAACACCGTCAGAGGAACGAAATCGTTTGGAATATTCGTATTGTTTCAATTCGAGTGAGCAGCGCGTGATCGAGTTATTTGATTTACTGCGCGTTTCCCAGATTCGTCGGAATTTGTCGTCGATTTGCGAGATCGCGCAGCCGAACTGATAAAGGCTTAAATCGTAGTGAACCGATAAGACCGTTACCGGCGTCGTTCAACGCATTATCATACGTGGCGTCGTTCGACGCATTATCATACGTTGCCTCGCGTTTATTGAACAAAATGACGATCGAGCTGAAATTGATTGCTATCGTCCGCGAGAAGCATTAATAAATGAAACCTATTAATATCTATACACGCGACGTTTGCCCGTATGGTATATTAATTTTATTTAATAACGGTCACGCTCGGAATTTTGAAACTTAAAAACGTGGGAAGAAGGCACGGATTGTAATAGAAATTTATTCTAGCAACAAAATGAAAATACGACACGTAAATGCGGTAATATAATATTATGGAAAATACGAGGCGTGTATTTACGTGATTTATTCGATAACGAAGTTCGAAATCGAAATTTATATTACGCCCGGGGTGTTCCGATTGCAATTGATTAACGTATCACGTGCATCGTGCACGCTATCCATTACAGCTTGCTCGCTGCTTGATACGACCACAATGACTGACCGTGAGCACCCGCCTATCGTTTAGCGGTGACGTCTCGCCAAATTACTACTCAACATGGTAACTCTTTCGAAGAATTCATTGGCCAAAATTCTACGTAACTAGAACACAGATCCTATAATTTATAACGATAATTCACAATTCACTTTTCGAGTAAAAGACGATATAATGTCAGAGTATGAATAAAGATTAAAATGTAGCTATTAAGCCTAGAAATATTTTTGTAAAAGTATTTATAAGTCTATAGTATTTTCAAGGCTAATAAAACCTGTTGCAATAACCAATTTAATGCGTGCCATAACTACTGAAAGATAATTAAAAAATACGTTTACATCCTTTTTTCGCTTGTAGAAAAAATACAAGAATTTATCTTTATTGGTTCACTTCCGTCGTAAAAAGGAAAAAACAATAACTAATTAAATTTTCTGTATTTTTATTTTTACTTTCAATGATTGTAATTTTTATTCCCGCTTATTAATCGTCGAAAAGGATTTCGCGACTCCGCGCCAGTGGCGCGTTCGTCACGCGAGTGAACACGGGCGCAAGCAATTAACGGATTTAAATGGGGAGGTTCGCCCGTGCGGAACTCGCCGTTGTTTTGCGTTACAATTTGTAAATTGTAAATTCGATCCACGCGAACTCACGTACACTGTCGCGACCGTAAAACGAGATAATTAATGAACACGATGAAACGGTAACATCGGAGGATTCAGCCCGACGATATTCCACGGAATATTTCGAATATCGCCGACTATCTTGCAATCAAGATACCCGATACGTTGACGAGTGCAACATGGCCAGAAACAGTTTTCGATGTAATCGTGATACCGTGTCGGAAAACGATTAATCGCTCGAACTAAATTCGTGATAATGCTCGTTAAAATTTATACAACGATCTTACGATGAAACGGTTATGTTTTTGTGTCTCGAACGATCGATGTTCAGAAACAATGTCGCTATTGGTGTAGGTTTTACGAACGTCAGTTTTAACGTATTGGATTCGATAAGGGAGCTTTTGATGGACGATTACTTTGAGGGCGCAAATAAATCCTGACTACAAAGTCACTCTGCAGCACTCGAATTTATCACTTGCACTCAATCTCGGTTTACAATTTGTTTTCGTTTCTTGGACCACTTGCACGTTGCGTTTTTAACAACGCTTCTATTCTGGTTGCTATGGTGTCGATTTGAAAATTGAATCTCTTTAGTGAGAAATTCATAAACGAGGAAGATAATCATTTATCTTTCTGTAAGAATAATAACCATTTGTAATAGAATTATTTTTACGGTTGAATTAAAGTAAACCTAAACATTTAAATACATATATGTATATCAGTACTTTTTAACCCTAAGGGTTAACTAAAAAATCGAACGCTCAAGAAAAAATCTCTCTTAACTCAGTATCAAATCTCATACGACGAACGCTCGTAAAGCATTGTCGAACACGAACACTCGCAGCTTTATTGTCAACGAGTCCCAAATAATTCAAAATCGAAACATCGAGATTCGCTATCGCCCGAATCGTATATTCCTGATATAAACTTGGTACAGTGTATTTGAAGAACGTGCGCTTAGTTGAACAGGGCAGCACTCGTCAGCTATCTTCACCGCTGGTGCAGGACTTAAATCCGCACAGCGTGGTACGTGCAAGCGCTAAAGACGCTCAATGGAGGCATTGGAGACGTGGTGTAAGTAACGATCATATTTTGCTGCCATAACGGAACGTCGCACACACACGGGCCCCTGAGTATAAGCGAAGGTGGTGGCGATATCGCTGCCTTTTATTATTGGCGCAATAAAACCCCCGTAACCGAGTAATAATTTAAGAGTCGAGCGCCGTTCAGCTAGCACCTACGGCGCCGCTGTCGACTCTACGCTCCGACTAGACGAGCTGCCAATAAGCGAGCCTGTGAATCCTTTCGGCTTGTATAACGCGAGCTACAGTGACTTTTTACGAGCTTCCTGGAAACGATTTAAAGTCGAACGACAGGGCTCGAACGTGAGCTTTGAGAGCTCGATCGTTGCAACGTGTTTGACTCATAAGGCGGGTGTAAGAGAAGGTTTAGTGAAACGGCGACGACAGCGTTGAGCTACGTCGTAAGAAGGTTTCGTTCGTTGAAAGTTTCGAGTGGAATAATTCAAAATTGGAAGGGTAAAGTTCTAAAATTATTAGCGAAGGAAAGTTTTGTGTATCGATTTCCAATGTCAACGATATAATACCGCACATTGTAAGGGAGCAAAATTGTGTTAATCGATGAATAGCAACATGAAATCAATATGCTTAGTTCTACGAGCTTACCCTGATATTCCTTCATAAATTCTACTATCTTCCGATACTCTACTCTTCTTACACCGTTTTATCTCGAGAAACTTTAAAAGCATGAAATATTTGCTTTCTGCAGTTCACGTGAACGTACTTTTATTTTTCATAAAACTATTCGAACTATATCAAGCAACATAAAATTGTGAATTTAATTTTTTGTTCGTGTCATTCATATATGAGTCAGAGTTTAGATCGTTGTACGCTATATCTGACGAGTTTAAAGGTTGAATGAAGCTTGTAGATCTATTTTCGATTAACCTCAGTCTTTCTCGCCAGTCAAATTACCACAACGTTGTTCAAGTCACGCATCTTCAATTTTCGAAAAATGATTGATCGTGGCCCAGGATGAAACTCGTCAAAGGAGATCGGAAGTCACCGTGTCTTTGTTCCGATCCGCCGCGAAGGAGCTTGTTCATAAGTTTTCTGGGACGTAGCGAAAATCGATCCGCGACGACGAACGTCTGAATAAGCGCGGACGACGTATTGTCGAACGCTGGAAGAATAAGGGAATTGTCGTTAGTCCGTCGGTAACACGGTTGAATTGTGCGCTGGAGAGATCGAGAATAGATATCAGGTCAGACGTTCGGTGTAACGAGGTTTTCTGTTATCGAGCCTGAGATACCCCTGTCTACCTCGCGGAGGCAGACAGTCGGTGAAAAACGTCGGTGAATACCGGTCGCGATGCATTTCCGTGTAACCGTGTCGGATGGGGACAGAAGCAAGGAAAACAGAGTCACTCGGGGGAAAGTGGATCCTTTCTTCTTCGGTTCTGTCCTGCGCGATTCCAATTTTCTTTTCTTCATGTAGCAATTGGTATTTCGGTTAGTATTTGCGAATCTCTTGAACGGTCGAGGTTTTGTCGCGTTTTCTCTTATTTCTTCTGGAGAGTAACGATATGTCTGACTGGATGGTCAAACCAACCTTAGCCATAAACTACATCATCTTCTTACCATACATAGGGTGTTACAAAATATATGTCATTTATCAAGATACAAACAATTTAATTTTACGCTAGAAATATACCAGTATCAATAAGTTAATGGACGAACTTTTCTCTTTGTGTTATTCACATTCCATGTTTCTTATTTTAGAAATCCTATATAGATCCTATAGTATTTGTTTCGGTTCCAAAAATTCGTAACCACATCTTTGAAATATCTAACCATATAAAACCAAGTAAAGGTACGAGAATGCATTGAAACAAACCCGTGGCCGTATAATAAATGCAAGTGGAAACTGAAACGAAACAAATAAAACACAGCGGTAAAACGATTTTTTATCTCCATCGAGAAAAAAATCGTCTTTGCACCTTTTTCCGCATCCAGATCGGAGTTTGCAATGCCTGCGAACCACTTTCGCGCGATATGGTCGATGGACCGACGTTTTTGCAGCTCCTTTTTCCGATAATTAATGTTCGTCGGTGCAGGCCGAAGAACGTGGATGGAGGACAAATGCGAAAGAGGAGGCGAGGCCAGATTAATGATAGTTTTACTTGCAGCCATTGTAAGAACGATGGATTTGACGCTATCAGGGGTGCTAAGGATACCAGCTGGAGGAAAGAAGCGAAATTTATTAGTCGAACGTATCCTGCCTGAAACCAAGATTTAATATATTCAACTCTGCCAGAACGAATTCCAACTGAAATTTTATTCGTTTTAACGTGGCGCTAATGTTTTTTGCGATCAACGATTCCAATGCAATCTCGGCCGTTTTACCAGAGCGTAGCAAAATCGCTTCCGGTTCCAGAATTTAGAGCCGACACAGAACCAAACAGAACCAAGTTGAAAGGATTTTTTTATAGTCTTGTAAAATCGGACCAGATCTAATCGCGTGGAAGAGAATAACAGTAAATTGGAACGAACATTTGACTCGATTTTGACCTGATTAAAGTCCATCTAAGACCTTGTACAATCACGCCGTTCTGGATCGATGTACATACTTTCGATACGTGACTGTTTTCTGTGTAATAAAAGCAAGTCCTTTCTGTGAAACTCATCGTTACTCTTCGCTTTTCGGTCAGATAATCCTGTTTCTCTATCGATCGCGAGGACCGGCTAGTTTCGTTGCAAAGTTTTCTAAATAATTTTACTTGCAATTCACAAAGCGTAACGCGCAACAATTATAAGAGAAAAATGCATTTATCTGTAATTCTCGTCGATTTCTTTTCGCAAGACTTTATACGTAGAATATACCAAACAATTTCACATCAGACTATGACCAACCTCTAGCACGGAGCTCAACGACCCCAACATTATTCTCACAATTGGCTCGTATCCCGCGTCTCATATAATATAAACAACCATTTAGAAAATCGTTTAGGGGACCCATACATAGCGGCTACGGCCGCGAAAATTACATCTCGGGGTTAGAGGAACAGAGAACAGAGAGTAGCCACGTCGATACATCTGAGGGAGGCTTAATCCAACGCGAACCGACATAAACCACGGAACTTATATACCGTCGTAACGTCATGCACCCGGCACCCTCTGGAGCTGAAAGGGATTGGATGAGAGTCGACGCGGGATCGTGCCGGCAGGAAAAAGACTGGTTCTCTCGGAAACGTGCTCGTCGTGACGAGCTGCTTTTCTTTTCTCGCGTTTCCATTTTCCTCTCGTTGTCCCTTTTCCTCTCCACTCCGACCTCCCTTCTTCCCGTTGTTCCACGTCTTTTCACAGCAACGATACAACGCAGTTACGACATCGAGTCGAAGGAGCATTTCTCGATCGATACCTGGCACTGTTTATTCTTGCCTTACCTCCGACACGCGGGAAAAGGCAACTGGGTGACGTGAGATGCAGCCTGATCGAGGGGTGGAGGGCGTCGAGGCTCGTGACACGGTAACGACAATATGGGAAGACTGGTTAAAATCGGGAACGCGAGGGAATCACGATGACTTTCGCGTTGTAGACCGACGCGTCCTGGTCGCGGTGAACCCGAGGCGACGTGGCCTCGTCGAAGAAACGCATTTCCGTCGAGTTCGAGGACCCTTCTTGTCGGGGGATTTTAGCGTGGCCTGACATGCGGAGAGAAAAACGAGCCTCGGCCTCTCGGTGGCTTTTTCGAGGACTATATAGCTCGTTATTTATTGCCCCGTCGCGTTCGGTAAATTATTTTCACAGATCTCCCCACGAAGGAACGGGCGGCCGAACACTGTGGAAATTGAGCGGAGAGATGCGGAATTTCACAGAAACTCGTCAACGAACTCGAGCTAGCCGTAAACCGGGATTCAAAATTTTGCAGCTACGGGTGGGAGCGTGTTGAAAATTGTTGCGTTGTGTTGGAAAGTTTCGGATGAACGTTGGGGAATTTTGGAATAATTGTGCGGGCGATTTTGTGCAACGCATTTGTTGGGAAAGTACGGGTTTAACAAGTAAGGCAATTTGTTCGCAATGTTACACGTGTTTCTGTGAACTGTTTGATCCCTGTTAACCCTGTTGAAGTCGCAATTGATTTGGTAGATACTACACGCGAAATTGTTCCTAAATATTTTTTTATTGCTGAGATAGAATAATTGTTATTTTAGCCATAGTTTTTATGGAAAAATTGCCATCAATTGCTATATAAAAACCTTTAACAATTTTTAGAACAGCGCCTCTACAGGTTTAACAATTCCACTATTAAATATTACAGGGGAAAAACATGATAGGATTGATAAGTATATTTTGTTGATTAGATAAAAGAATTTTGATACGACAATACGAGTAAATATCAAATAAATATCAATACGAAACTGAATTTGTAAACGACAATACCTTAAAGGAGCCAATATTCGCTCTTATTTGCATTTGAAGCGGGAACTCAATAAGCTTCGTGATAATCGGGATTAGAACCGAAACTGGCTCTGGAGGTACGAATACGGGTACTAGAAACTTGGGAACGATACTTACGCGGCATCTCGATTTTCACGATATTCACGTCGATTTGCATTCGTTTCAATTAAGTAACCTTTGCCAAACTATTTGAAATCGGCTCGATTCTAATCCAGCTTCACTAGATGGTTTCGTTTGCATAACCCTGCCATTGTTCCCCGCTTTACATGTATAATAAGAATATCATAAAAAGGAGAGGAATAAGTCGGATGGAAAGAGTCGACGGCGAAAGTGGAGTGGAAAGCAGAAATAATGTGTTCGAATAAAATTTGCAAACGAATCAAGACTGCCGCTCGTTTATGTTCCCGGCTGTGCGCGAGACACGGAAAAATCGCAAGATCCAGGAGGAAATATTTGGCTGCGAGACAATCAAGAAGGAAAGTCTACTTCGTGGAACTAAGGAACGAGGGAATAATAATTTAATTTGACTCTATGTTTTAAACACGCTACTGATTTCAAGTTGAAACATCCAAGAAACTCTTCAAATATTCTTTATCGCGAATTAAGCAAATCGTCAAGCAGTTAATTATTAATCTTCGAATAATACACTTACAGGCAAACTGTTTTAAAATTGCGCGAATTACGGTGATCGAGATCCCCGCGCCTCGTGAAACTGCTCTCGATACTTCTCATAAATATGTAATTTACCCTGCTCCCGTGAGAAATACTTCGTTTAACATTGATTCGACCAAGCAGCGAAGATAATGTACCAAGAAAATCGTCGACTTTTCAACACCTTTCGACCTCATCGTTTATTCAATTCCTTCGTGAGTTGAAACGAAGGAAAAAAGACAAGGAAGGCATACAAGAAAAACGAACAGAAAAGTACACAGACTTGCTTTACATTATTCAAGAAAACCGTTCATCCGTCCGGTATACTTTGACATTTTTCATTGCGTTTCCGTTATATTCTCCTGCTGAAAAGGACAAATTATTCCTACGACGAATTCTTACAAAGGAACCACGAGTTGCGAACTACGTAATTTCTCGTTGACGAAACGTTCGACACGGTGACGCAAATTGCAACACGTGCTTGCAACACACTCTCCTTGTCTCGCGTCGAACTCGAACACGTGCTTCTTGTGGATTGCATTCGAAGCACATAAAGATGGCCCGTTGCGAAAAGCCGACGCGACGTCTCCTTAAACGTCGAAGTAAGTTGTTGCGAGAACATGGCGGCTTGCAATGCGCACTTTCTCTAATTACGTTCTTGAATGATCGATTTTAGCTGCGAAAGTAGTCACGTATCGCGTAAAACGGTATTCGATATGTTTCAACGATGATTGGATCGCGAGAAACGCGGCCGATTAGGTGCCGTGAAAATTGACGGGAATGATATCATTTTAATGGCGTGCTATTCGCACATACGATTAATCGGAGATATCGTGAATCCAGCGTGTCATTAGATTGTTTGGTAATTTGTTACGCAGATCGTTCGGCTGCGACGCTGCATTCACCGATGAAATTAGAGACTGTTCTTTGGAGTGAGATTGAAAAGGGTCATATGTATTTCATACTCGTACATAGAGAACTATTTTAGAAGTATCATGAAGCTATCGTGATGGCATTGTTATGTAAATAGTCACTGTTGTTTTCCATTCAGAGAGGGGAACTACCAGGAAGTAACGAACTTGGAATATCACAACGCGATATCGAATTCTATTAGTAGAAACTAATAATGAAAGAGTATGTATAAGTGACTCACGTATATAAACGTAAAAATATTTATTCCGTACAAGCTAATGTCATCGCATTCACATACTACTTCCGTCATTTATCATTTTTGCATTTTTCAAAACGTGTTGAAATGTTTGAGATTTCCTGCGTTTTCTATTTTTTAAGTTAGGTTATATTACACAATTACGAAGCAATGACTAAATATTTTAAAACGATCAGAGAAGAACATAGATGGGACAAGGAAAATTTGTTCAATTTCAGAATGATAGATAAGACGGTTAAAAAAGGACAGCATAGCAAACGCAAACGTAAATATAACAGAAAAGTACAATACAATTTTAATCGCGGAGCAGAAACGTGAACGTTGGCCATTCTTCGAGCAAGTGAAGGCTTAAACTAGAAGCGATTGTCGCGTGACAAACTAAGGGTGACAAACGTCGAGTACCCGTGTGCTGGCAACTCGAATTTTGCGAACTTGCCGACAACTAGTCCCGCGAAATTAATTGTTGGTTCGTGGCAGGGCACGTTTATGAAAGCGCCGGACATTTCCAGAAAATTTACGTTCTTAAGAATCGATCAGCGGTTATGGCCGCAACGAGTGGTGTAACGCTGCCAACAAACTTCCTCGGGAACGTTTTAGCCGTTCCCTTTATTTGGACGATCGTTCCGCGACGCATCGATTTCGTATTAGGGACGCGTTAACGCGTTGCTTAACGTTTTTCCGATCATGAGACCGTTTTGCTGCGGTAAAAGTTGCTCGAGCGCGAAGCGTTTCGTGAGTTATAGCTGCCATAGTATGTCATTTGTTGTGTGTATAGTTCGTTTAAAATTATTAAATCCATAGGTGAACATAGCGTAAGGAATCGAAATAAATACAAGAAATGTTCCGGTTCTTTTTGCACAATTGAATTGATATTAAATTTTACAAGTTACAAGTTCCAGAAGAGTTACTAAATATCCTTGCTGAACATTAACAATCTTGAAAACGGTACAAATGTTGATTTAAAAATAATGTCATTTAATCAAATGATAACACTAGTCAGCCTATTTTATTTTGTTTCCTAATTAAAAAATCTCATATTCTTCTACTAAATACAGAGAACGAAGAAAGATACCATCACAGAGTAATACAGAGCACAGATGAGAAATCATAGGTATTCAAGGTCAAGTTAATCCGTTTCACTAAATTCCAATCTTTAATTGTCTAATTTAATAGAATCGTGCCATGTATCGCAACTATTTCGTGGTCACGTTGTAGGACCCTAAATGGCATTGTCCAGAGTCACGCGCGACCATCTGTTTGGCGAATGCGGCGCAACATAATTTCTACGGCATGCAGTGCGCCATAAGCGTCGTCGAATTCTCGTGCGGTAAGCGTATTATCATAAGCCATAAGGCGCTTATCCAATTGCCGGCCGATGCAATTACATACATCACGATTACCGTGTTCGATGCAGCTCGTTAATGTCTGCTTCGTGACACGTCGAAGACGATGACGAGGAAAGGGAAACGAGTGCGGAATGAAGTAAGATCGACAGATAAAAAGATGGATAAGGGTACTTGAAACTGAGGGAAATGAAAAGTAGACGGACGAGAGACACGATTCCAGAGAAAGGGAGAGAAGGTTCGATAAAGAGCGAGGATGAAATAAGAAACATTTCGAGCCCGAAGACGAGCAGACAAGGCGTAGCGTTTCGTTCGTTTGACGGAGTGGAGCAAAAGGGGGCGAAAGGGGGGGTCTTCATTACGCCCTGAAAGGCTGCCGTTTTAAGAGCAAACGAATAGGAATAGTTAACAATGAAACAGAGGTGCCTGGGAACGGAAGCTAAAAAGGAAGAAAATTTGCACTTGATACCGGTCGGAAAGAAAAGGTCACAAATTAGAACATCCTACGTTTAATTTAATGACTTCTAGAGCACCGATCGTGGTTCTCTTTTCTCTCAAACGGAAAGTCGAATCGATTTTGGAATTGGTCGCCAGCGGCGCGATCGATATTACGATTACATTCATGACAATGAAATTGTACAATCAATAAGAATAGCTGCTTATGCATCTTTTATTATACGATATATAAAAAAAATCATATACCAAGAGAAGTTCATTCGAGAAAACAAGATTTCCCCCTAAGTCCCCTAAACGTCTCCATTTAAAAACATTCTACCCTCCTGATCTACGTAGTAGTGAAGCTAACCATTTTTCGTAAAGCACGTTTGTTTGACAAAATAATAAGATCTGCGTAAATCGAGGCGGCGATTCGAAGCGTTCCATCCAGTCCAATATCCAGGACATTTTTGCTCGCGACGATATTCCACCGTGAAGATTATTCCGGCGGCAATCGCGCGAGATTTCCATCCATAGAATAACGTTTATACCGTGGAAGGCAAAGGAAGGGAGGATGGAATAGTGGGGCACCCCTTCGACCATCATCCCTCTGCGAATCCACTGAACGAACGACACTAACGAAAGAGAGAACGAACGACCGTTTCAACCAACTCGCTTCTATTCCTCCTTCGAGACAAGCCGACGAGCGCCAGTTGAATCGTGAAATTTCATTCCCGTGCACATCCTCCACCGGTCGAGTCGTGAAATTTCAGTGGTCGACACTGGCGGACAGTTTCGCGACGGCACAGACGGGAAATCTCCGTTCAAGTAGCGTATCGCGCTTACGTTCGTCCTCGTCGCGAACCTCGTCGTGAACGTTTCCATGCAAATTGCCGCGAAACAGTGTAATCCAAAATTGAGAAGAAGGGTAAGCGACGCTGCTACGTGGTCGAAATGCTGCGCGTATGTGAATGCTCGCCACAGGGTGTCGCAATAATTATGGAACGATGAGCAAGGAATGATTCTACGCGGAAAGATAAATGGAAAATATATAGAACGTAGTTTTTCAGAATATGCTTCGTTTTTAGGAAAGTCAAGCTGGAAAATTTGTTACGGATGAGTGAACTTGGCTAATTCTTGTTTGAACGGCGCGTACAAGTGAACAATTAGCAAGATATTCTACTTCTATGAAAATCAATCAAAACTGTAAAATAACGTTTCTACGATTGATGCTTCGTTTTCAAGTAAATGGGGATCGAACATGCTTAATCGATAATTGACTTACACGCATTCGATTTTCTCGAAAACGAAACTTCCAATGAATAGAGATTCGATTCTACACTTTCGACTTGTTTTTCACATAGAATTTTGCCAATTGTATTATGGTTACGAGAACACCCTGTATATTCGCCTACACGCCGATACTGAGGCCCCCAGCGGGGACTGTCCCATTCGATAATGGGGGAAACTTCAGCATTTTTACCTTATGCATTATGGAGAAGTCAGTTATTAGACGCAAGGCGAAGGTGAAGAGAGACAAAATCCATTTTCTATATCCCTTCTTCTGCAGCGTGTAACCCTCGATCGGCCCGTGGGCTTTTGTTTCATTCTCTTTCTTCCTCCGAAGGAAGAAAGAGATCAACCGGTGTTCACGAGGGCATACGTGATACCAGGAATACCAACGAAACATTTTCCGTCTCTATCTCGCCTCGGCTAGATATGGATTTCCAATTCAGCCAGATATTTTCAATATCGTTGTCGCGTCTATGGTATCCAACGTTCTCTCCACCAACGATGTCCTCTCTTGTATTCTGGCCCGGGACTTCGAACGAATCGTGACTTTGTGAGATACTCGAATGACTTCGAGACTCCTTGACTCTTCAGCAACGCGTGAATCATAATTTTATGTTCTGTTTTTTGATCGATCGTCGAGCTTATTTGTAAGAAAACGTACAAGATTCTCTTTCGAAGACAAAATAAGACGATACGAAAGTTCGATGAAAGGAACGCTAATGGCGCCGTGAAACTCTGCAACCTTTGGAACTCGAGCGAAAGACATTTTTTGCTAGATAGACGAGAGGCAAGATGAAATTTCTACATGAACTTAACCTGTTCTAACTCACTTCGGCGAATCCAATGAACTGGAAAACGACGACAAGAGAAACCATACAAAAATACTCATATTGGAACGTATGGTCGATCCCCCTAACAAAGTCGAGGGTTGCGAGCAAATCAAGCATGAAGTTCTCTCATTGCAAACGAGAAACACGAATATCCTTCTCGTGGTCAAAAGTTCTTGCATTATTGATAATTCGATTAAACTCTACAACCGCGCGACTCTAAAACACGAAACAAAAATCCGTACGCTGAACGAACGCCCTCGAATTTAACCGTGAAATCAAAAAGAGAAACAGGGTAGAGAATGTGGTAAAAAACTGTCCGGGGGAGTACACGAGTCAGTCGGTGGAAAAGACGCAATCAGCGACGTCGTCGAATCGAAGCTATCCTATCGTCGAGACAGAATTAACGTTCTCGTGCAGCTAGATGGGCTTTAACCCGGCCAACAGAATAGACGAAAAACGAAGAAAGGGAAAAAGGTAGGAGGAACGAGGAGGAATGAGCAGGAAGGTAGAGAAAGGAGGAACACGTCGAGGGTGAGAGGAAGCGAGAAATTAGAGGAGGTCGCGAGCGCGAGGAAAGTGAGGGGAAACTGCGAGATACCTCATCCCCGTGAGCTTTCCAGTGCTTTTCGAGTGCTTTACGACGTCTGCCGGATAAGTACGTAGAGCGGCGCAGCCGGGCGTTCGCTATACCAAAAGTATATATCGTAAAGAGAGCGCTTTCAGGGAGTTAGATGTCCTCGACCAGTTCAATCAACTGTACGCCAGGCAACAAACCACTGCCGTTAATTGGATCGGAGCTCCGAGTCCTGGCTTTACGAGGCCCAATCGCGCCAAATTATCCGACCTGCATTTCTGGATCGGCCGCAACCGACGTCCTTCCCTTCCATCGTTTCTTCTCTTGTCCCCTTCGTCTGCGAGTCGACATGGATCACAGAACCTAGGAGTGATGTTGGATCTTTTGAAAAAAAAGGACAGAACTAAGAGACGCGGAAAATACGCGTGTTAAATTGGTGTGAAAGGCGATTGTATAATAAATATGAGGTATTAGTAACAGTTTCGTTGAATTTTGTAGTTTGGTTGTATCTAAGTGTATGCGTAATATCATCTTGATTGTTTTTTAATACAAATTATGTGTTTGGGTTGCGCATGTATACAAGAGCGCGAGATACAGTAATTTTAGAGAAGGGAAAAAGAGAAAGAAAAATTGAGAAGGAAGAGAGGGTGAGTTGCAGACTAAGAGGGTGCTAATGGACTCGTCAGTAAGACTGCTTACAAGGTTCGTACCTTAAACATCAGAATAGCAAAAAATAAGACCGGAGAATGTATTTATAGCAGAAAGTAGTGAGGAAAGTATTTTCAAAAATGTATATTTCCATAGAAGTATCAAGTTCGTTTTAAAATCAACTCCATTTTCTCAACAACGAATCATACTATCGAACGTTTGAACTATGATGACAAACGAATGAACCGAAACCACCGATCGGGATACAGTTTACGAACGATAGTCGGCGACAGGGTAAACAGTTCTCGCGGCAATCGGGTCTAATAGATTGAATTCCTGTCGGGGTTGTGCTATCTCATCGATCGATCAAAACGAGCAAGCGAATCACGTTAGCGTCTTCGAATCAGAACAGGCGCCAGTTCTCCATTTCTCTTCCGCTTTGCTTTTTTTTTTCGCGGCACTCGAGTAGACGCAGTACGAAAGCGTTTAAGTCGAGATGTTTATTACAGAGTTCATAATAGACTCGCTACAAGTTACTGTTTATACATTAGATTCTTAGAGCACGGCTGCGTGGTCATTAAACGTCAGTTAAATGAGCTTTTGCGAAGTTACGTCTGCTCGCGCCGCTTTCGAATCATTTTTTTTCCGCGTCCAGACTGGATGGAATGGGCTAGGTGAACGTAGAACGCCTAATTATGCCGGCGGAGAATTAAAATATTCTCAGTAAACATTTAAAAAAGTAAAATAAAGAAGTTTCCATCGAGCAGCAGCCTTTAATTACAACTTAGTTCGCTCTTGCTTCGCGCTGATGCACGCCGCGTCTTCCGCCCATCCGCCATTAATTTCTTCCTGTTTCCCTCCCGTGATCTTCTCTTCGTTTACGTTAATAAACGTTTCTTTTTCTACTCTCCGCGTTCACTTTGACTTCCTACCTTTTACCGCCGCGTCGTTTACTTCATCGTTAAAAACGTTTCCTCGCAATATCACGTATAAACGTCGCACGCTCGTTTACTCGAAAGCCTCTCATCTTCTTCGTTCTACTGGATTGCTTGATGCCACCGCATGGACAAAATTAAGTTTCAGAGCTAGAATCGAAATGATTAGCTAGACGTTGGATATTTAGATCTAACGAAAACTAGACATCGGTCGAGGAACACATGATTTTTTAAGTCTTGCAATTAAACAGAGTATTTGTACCATCTTTATGAATTTGAAGATCTTCCCTTTGACCGTATCAATGAATGGAAACTAACATTTCATATTCAAGAATAAATTCTACTTCGGGAAATGGAATGATCGATATCTGTGAAATATTGTAGCTCACGATAATTACGAAAGAATGTATTTCGTGTCGTTTCATTTAAACCGTGTTTCCTCACAATGCAACCACTGAACTTACTTTTTTGTAACGGGACTGCACTTTTTTGCGCTGCTTCTATAGTTTCTTAAAATTTATCGTGTCATCGACCGAGCATTTTACGGGCTGACTGCTATATGTCAACCTCGCTGTGAACGCGCAAGGCAGCCCTAACTCCGCTTTAAAAAGCATTTGCAAGCTGCAATAAACGGGAGATGGTATTCGGGAAACGACCATTGGGCACACGACGAGTACACGATTATTTGAAAAATTGTTGAATCCCGCCACGCTGTACTTTTCATTTCGAAAACCATCGTTCCTTCAATCGTGACATCGTGATATCGCGACAACTGGTTTATCCGATGTCTTTGCTGCGTATAATCCTCTGGTGCCTCATCAAAACCACTTGATGATGTAGAGAAATATTCAATTCGTCCTCATTTTTATCCAATTTTCAATGCGTTTGTTAAGCAAAATGTAAACTAAATAAAGATTTGTTTCATCTAGTAAATATTATAATACGTTGTTCTTTACTTTGAGAATTTTATATATATTTATATATATTTCTTTTCTGCGAATTTCTACACGTTGAAATTTTCTACAAATGTACAATCATCAATAGTCTAGTCACTAACGTTTCAGCGAGTTCTAAGATCAAATCGGAAAGCAGAGGAAACGAGAGAAGAAGGAAAAATTCCAGGACTTTATAATTCTCTACATTAAGCCCGTTTTGGTTGGCTGTCCGAACGTAGTCACTGTTATTTCCCCTCGTTCCAGGAGAAAAAGTAAAGCGCGTAGCGCGGAGTTCATAAGCCATCTCCCGGAGGCACGGTGTAAGCGTAAAGCGGAATAAACGTTGCCGCTACGTGTCCGTCCATGTGCACTGTTATATCGTGCTAACTTCGTCCCAGCGAACGTCCTTTATGGTCGTGCCGGCGAAAAGAATAAGCCGTTTCTGTTGATGCGACCACGGTGTCGTCTTAACGTTCTCGTGCCCGCCGTTTCCCCCAGGTTTCCTGGCTAAGCTCGTAAAAGCTCCCACCGTGAATCGTGACTTCGTTGTTGCGACGTGAGGGAAACGCCTGAGAAATCTCGCAACACCATTGACATCGTTATGTACAGGAAAGAGTGATTGGGAAACTTTGTTTTATATTAGGTATAACTGTCCTTTTGATAGGTAGTTAATGATGGAAATGTGGCTTTGGGGAGAAATAACTGTTATCTAGTATTCGATGAAGATAAATCGAGATACTACTTCCATGTTGATACCAACATTTGAGAATATCTGTCTTCCGCGAACAATTTTAAAATCAGCACAATGGTGATTAAAACCTTCAATTTTTGCAGATCGACTTTCCATTGGCCTTTCAAAGATGAATTTCTTAACACCATTAAGATGAAACTAGTATATATATACTATATAATTACCTCATAAATTATGCGATACTTATAAAAACAGTTCGACTTGATACGAACATCAGTTTCTTCCCCATAGATACATGGAGATCCATTAAAAATCGATGCGTGACACTTGGTATGGTCTGATAAGTGTCGATCGTGGCGTGGCAGACGAAGAAGAGCGGCGCCGTCTAGTGTTTCAACAGGACCGTTCGTCGGTTGGGTAAAAGGGGTTAGGCTAAGTGGCAAATACTGGATAGCGACGAGGTTCGAGTGGCGTCTCGTTTTTCTTGCCGGGCTGCCGCGATCGTCAAGGTGAAGGGGCCTCTCTATAGGTTTTCGGAAATGGAGGCTCGGTCATGATGGCGATATCACGCACGTTTCGAACCGTTTTCGAACGTTTAGCTTCGACTGGCGAGGTGGCTGCCGGATCCCGCGGAAGAAATAAAACGAGACCGCCGTCTGAAATCGTACAGGGAGCACCGGAAATTTCAACTCCCATTCGATTTCCGCCGCGTTTACGGCCAACCTGGCTCGTTATCCCCCGCGTTTTTATCTAACACGGCACGAGGCGGGTTTGATTTATTGCTAAATACGCGAGGGTCGTTCGGTGGCCGCTGCTGACTTTCGCCTCAACGACCCTTGCGACGATTGTATCACTCCTCCCCATTTTATAACACTTGCTTTATCGTGTATAATATATATTGAGTATTTAATTCAACGAAATTCTGTAACGATATTATTGTAAATGTATGGAGTACACGAAAATTTATACGGGAAATTTTTGTGAATGTATTATGCGAATTGTACGAGACTTTTTGAAATTTCATTAGTACTATAACGAAATACGATTATCGAAATATATTGATAAAATTTTTAACCGATCACGATGATAGACATCTATGTTCACTTTACTCTACTTATTCTAGATCATTTTCCTTTTACAGTAAACGGTAACGAATGGCAGTAATTGCGACCAAACGCGACTCATGTAATGAAACGAGAGTGGAATCGCGTAAAATTACGATTAAATGGTTATAAGACTGGTTTATGTGACCGATACCGTGGACCTGTCCGTTCCCTTTCGCGGCAATTGATTGCGAACGCTGTCGGCCGATCGGTATCGTTTTTATTTATGAATCAGGAGCCCGTTACCAGGGCGCAATGTAATGAAGCAATTGCCGCGTTCGATTTGCAATTTGTTCCCATTGCGATTTTAATCGAGATCAAGTACAATCTGAACCCGTTCACGCGGATACGAGAAGCGTTACTGACATCTCGAATATACTCGATTGCGCAAAAGAAGCGAAACGAGATGATAACGAAATCATCTGCTTTTATGTCGGCCTCGAGAATCGAAAAATGAAAAGTTTTTCAGAAAGAATTAATTTAAAATCGTAGATAGAATACTCCAGAAACCGATTATCGATGATTTAATTTTATCCATTCTGTATAATCTGCAGATTACTATCATGTGTTATTGATATCTAATCTTTTGAGTGACAAACTTTGAAGGTGGATAAATTAACAAACCACACGTCAGTGTCTTCTCCTCCATTTCGTTGAAATTATAAGAATAAGAATTAAAGGTAGATAAAACTCGTCTAATGGACGCATTGTATTTAACCTGGCTCCTAATGTCAGCCGCCAGAGATACGGTAAGTGACAGAATACAAACACGCTCGCACGAGCATCTAGATAACGCCATTTTCAGAGGAAACCTGGCCATTTGGAAGGAAGACACGGTCAATGTTAGCACACGTCACGTCCTCTGTCGCATTGCCGCCAGTTCCGCTCGTATCATGAACTGTCACGCCGGCTCTCCCGGTTATAAACACTTGGTGCGTAACTGCACACTTTAAAGCTGCAATATTCGAGGGAGGTAACAAGCGACTGAATAAACATCGACCACCTTGCTTCGCGTGCCATCCTTGTTTCAATTCTACTCCGGTAGTTTACCGCTATTCAACATCTTAATTTAATCCAGAACCGCGACATGTAACACGTGTCATGGGAAGTTCACGGCTGCAAATGTTTGCTTACATCGAGAATAATGGAACAATTTAAATTGGTAATATGTTTCAAGATCATCGTTTACGATAAAACAAAATGATGATCGATGAAAATAAAATTGATAGAAATTGATAATCGTGATAGAAATACAACGACAAAATATAGTCATACAAATTTACACTGTCTGCAACTTAATCGTCAAGCGTAAGAGAATCGATAGTTTCTGTATAGCACGAAGATCGAATCGTACTTCGCAACACGGAAGTTAGTATTCAAGGTCACAGGGGCTGGGTAACTTCAATGGTCGAGGTAGAGGAACGCGTGACTCGATCCACGGGGCTCGAGAACGTAATCCCATAGCAATGTTTGCCGTCCGTGACGCGATACCGATCGCGTCGTGCAGCCCGATGGAACGAGAAGGGAAAAGCGGATCGCGCGATGTTCGACTGTTTATCGTTGTTATTGTTTTTCGACCCTATCTCAGCCCAGCCACCCCCATCCCGGCGGAATCCGATTTGTAATGGAAATGCAATGTTCAATGCTGCTTTAATCCTTCGTCCGCCGTAGGAGCCTTTTGTAACGCGCTGCTTCCAGGGAAAAAACGGAGGAGACGGACGGCTTTAGAGATCCGTCATAATCGTTCTAGGACGATATTTATTTTTCGTACAAACGTCGCTGCTTGAGAGAGAGAAAGAGAGAGAGAGAGAGAGAGTCAACGAGATTTTTTGCGAAAGATTACATCTGAGTATTCGATAGCGCACACGGAGCGCCAACGACAAACTATATAAATGGTCACGTTTCCAAAAGCATTATCTCGTTCGTCGCTCGTGAACTCGCTCTCGCGGATGCAAAACTAACCCCCGTAGAAAAAACGACCAGAACAGTTTTCCACTTAACAAACGAAAACTTCCAACCAACCTGAAAATGTGCAAAAACGGGAAAACCACAAACGCGAATCTCCTCTCTACGCTCGTATCTTTTACTTTTTGCTAATAATTAAAAGAACGTAAGTATCGCCAGAGGGGTTGTTAAGCAATGGTTAGGAGTTCCTTCGCGAAGTAAGGGAAGTTCGGGCGAAATAGCGACTCGGAGTCAGAGTGGAGAGAGGCGGCGAGCGGAAGGGTGACAAATCAATGGCGGATGGTAGGGTAGGTAGCGGCATATGAGCGCTGGGCTCCTATCTTATCAACGCATTATTCAACGGCGGAGGCTGCTCGGGACTCTAACTGCCTGCATTTGCATAAATCCATAGATCTCCCGGACCTGCTCGGCTGCCCGGCCGTGTCTATCCATCTCTGGATGCATGCATACAGCAAATTACAGTGCCCGCAAGCGGAATTGTGGGTGGCGGACCCGTGTCCTTCCCCCTCTGCCTGCCCCCCTTTCACGAAAGGACCCCGAAGGGAGCCAACACGCTTGCCGGCTAGGTAAGGCCAATGGAAGGGGCTCGGTAACATTCACTTTGCCAGTGGCTTTGTATTGGATCGTTAACGACACCCCTTCCTGTGTACCTTCTGTTATCACCCTACGCTATCTCTCGTATTGTGCAACCTTCCTTTTCTATGAGTGTACTAGGACTGGAAAAAATTTCGTGCACATTTCCAGGATTCTGGGAGATGGATAATCAGCCACGCGTTTATTGGTTGATGACTGAGTCGAAGAATGGTAAGAAATACCGCGTAGGATCGTTTTATAGTTATGCACTATCGATCGAAAATTCCGTTACGTTAAGAAACTGTTCAGGGAAAAATCGAACGAGGTAAAGACTGTTGCTGCAAGAATTAAACGATAATAGTGAAACGATGTTGAAGATCGGCCATACGTTTTTTCTATTTTGCTCGAATGATAGTTTTGAGATTATTTGTCGGAATCTATGCAAACTTCATCTATGGAATCGATGCAAACTTTATCCTATTGGCAAATCAATTTCATGCCGATATAAGAAACTTCGCAAAAATCCAGTAACCCATAACAAAGAGTACCCGCTGAACCATTCACGCACTGAAATTGGTCGGTTACATTCGTTGAAAATTTCTCCACGAAAGTGGTCCGCGCGTTCAAACACGCGCGGGAGATCCTCGTTTATCGAATCCATTTGCGAGATCACGCGAACGACGTATCCGCGGTAAGACGAGTCTAACGGATCGCTAATCAGCAAGTGAAACAAAAGGATTTCCACGGCACAGAGGTGGCGGGTTTCCACGCGGATCTAAGGTCTCCCTCTCTCCCTCTCTCTCTATTCGTCTCTGAGAGGATTGCCGGGCCACTCAGCTACGGAATGGTTCGTTAGCAAAAGGAGACGAAACTGTAAGTCCCGGTGCAAATACCGTCGATTACGTGCTCGCCTGTACGATTCGGTCTTCGTTGAATTTCTCCGCGAACGGTATCACGGCAACACGGTAATATTTGCAAAGCTTTGTTATCCGACCGACTCACAAAACCGGCGATCGTATGCATTGCGATTCGAAAATTTATTCGTTCGATGAATAATTTAACTCCGGTTATCCCTATATCCTGTATGAATTATCGCGTCCTCGCTCTGTCATACGCGAATACCGTCGAAATTTCGTTTGGAAAACAACGCGAAGAAAAACGTTGTTGCCAGGCATAACTCACGTGGATAACGTTCTCGATAATGCCTTAGCAATCGAAAATTCAGATTACCTTTTTCATCGAGAATTCGAAGCGTTCAATTTCGTAAAACGAGGCCAGCTTTCAACGAACTTTTTAATAAATCGACTGACCCAATTTCTCTTGTGACCCGTGTACGCAGGAAACGGAACAATAAGCAGTATCATAGAACCGATCGCGTTGAAATCGCGCGGTAAAACCCACGGTACGGAACGAGACGGAATTTTTGACAAGGCTTTTTCGCCCGACCGATAAAATATATTCATTTTCCTATTGAATTCGCAGATAATTGGTGCGAGTCTGAGAGTGTCTGATACCGATCCCCGAGTTCTCACGAGTCGGGTGCAACGGACGCGTAATAAATTCCAGGTTTACCTATTCTGCTTGCGACAGGAATTATTCGGCGAGCTCGTAGGTGCACGATCGATTTAACCGGGCGAGGATGAAATACGAGAGACGCGCCAATTCGTTGCACCGATTCAGTCGTTCCTGTACCATTACCTGTCGATCCTCTGCCGATTGTTTCATCGACTTTTTTCCTGCCCCCGATTAAAAATTTCGAAAAATATTCCGCTAACGACTACGCAAACTCTATTAATTCTTCTAGATCGAAAGACTTTTTATACAGCAGGAGAGAATCTATTGCAAGGACATTTTGAAAAATTTGCATTTCTTTATGATGTAAAGATATGTAATACGATGTACTAAATATTTAGCGACATTTACAAAATCTATGACTAAATCATGGCAATCCACTGAACCGATCTTATGAACTTGGATTTAGAAAACATTACGCTTTACCATTTTCTGCCACAATCAGCAACGAGTTTCATCCGTAAGTCCACTTATAATCTAAAAGCAAGACTCCGGTGGTACTCGTACATCGATACAATAGCCTGAACGAGTTTATTCCGGAGGAGCCAGCTGCTCACCCTTAAAAACACCGTTGTCCTCTTGAGCGGTGCATCACGGACGCGTTATCTGCCGGCTGCTCGAACAACGATAGGGCAGTACGAGGGTGGAGAGTGCGAAGTTAAGTCGAGCCCTTGCTCGAATGTCTCTGACGGCAGCGAGACGAGTAGTTAATTAACACCTCCCGTTACCCTTACCCTTCTTCATCCCTTGCATCCGGTAGAGGCTAGCTTTTCCGCAGAACAGCCGCGGTGGCAGCCGCCTTTTTCACAGTGGAAGAACGGTCTCCTTCGCAGAATTCGCCCGCGTGGCTGGCTTTTTCAAAGCTGCCGTTACCCCGGCGAGAAGTTGGAAAAGGATCTCCTTCCTTCGTAATTTTTTCCGTCCTCCTCCCGTCGACCACGAAGACCGGTTGGTAATTAAGACATTCTGTGGTAGAAAGGAAGTCACCGGCAAGTCCCTGGATCTCATGTATTTTTAATTTAGATAGCGACCGAGAAGGATCTAGAGGAGGAGGATCCACCGTTTTGGAACTGGCGCAAAAGAGTCCGACGACGGGGTTTGATCGTTCAAGTGGTTGGTTCTTACACTGTCAGCGTTCTCTTCTTCTCCGAACTGTCGATGGAGCAATTTTCTGCGATTGTGGCAAAGTGGTGGAATTGCGAGCAGATCGTGCGATGTCGGTAAATGGAGCGTTTATTTTGTTGTTTGATTTAAACGAATGATGTAACACACAGTAAACGCTTCAATATATTATACATATACACACGATAGGTAACATTTATACATAACAAAATTTAGTAATATTTTTTTACGAAGTCTATTTATCTTAATACTTTCTCATATAGAGCGGGTGGTGTTCTCGCGAGGACTAGAAAGTTATCAAAGAGGGACATAAACGACGTTACGGCGAACACAGAGCATGCGCTCGGTAATATCTCAGTTGGATACAGCGAAATTTTCGTCGTTGTTGACCATTACGCCGAAGGATCCAGCATCGCGAATGCCTCGAGGTACGTCAGGTTATGTGATACCGGTAATAATTCTATGAATTACGAGCTTAACCCGGTCTGACCTCTCATTTTCATCAAGCCTCCACTCGCAGGGAGCTGTGTCATCTCGACAGGGCTTGTAATGCAAAGGTAATGATAGCGATTTGGAAACGGACGTTCAGATATATACATCCAGTTTGTTTTGTGAATTTTGTGGTCAGTGTTACTAGTGTTTCAAACAACATTAATACTCATAAAGCGTTACGAAGTTTTCAATTTCCCTGTAGTTCTTCTCATAACGAGATATAAATAGAAAATTCGCTAAAACAATTTACTGCGATATTATAAACTCGAAGATTGAACATTAATCTGAATCTATTTCCTTTAAAGACTTTTCGCTCTGTTACGGAACGAACCTCCAACCATCCTAAAAATTCCTCATATATTCGCATATGTCACATCAAGTAAGATAATCCTTCCATCTTACCGTTTATAACTCAACTATACCAAACCAAACGTCGGCGATTGTATCGATCTCTAACTATTCTCATCTTTACATCAACCCCAAGACTACATAAGTTGACGATAAAGTTCAATCAAGACACGACAGAAATAGTATCCAAAGGGTATCAATGTAGGAAACGGAAATGGATTTGGTGTTCATTGGTAATCAGCGATACGGTCGATCAATCATCAACCTATGGAGGGGTGGCAGCCAATGGATAGTCATTAATTAAAAGAGGAATTCGCGCGAATGAACCGGCAATGAACACTTGACCGGTCGACTGGATTCGCGGAACATCGTCCCGATTGAAGTGGTCCTCCTTCCCCCGAATTCGGCGATGCAGCGAGGTAGGACGGCGAAGGGTGAACCTGGAAGGTAGTGTCGGCAAGGGGTTACCACGATCGGCCCCCTTTCGGCTTGCACCGATCCGAAAACCAGCCGGACAGCTCTGCAATTTCGATGCTAGCCCTGTAATTTGATCAATTAACGCTGTACGGCCCTGTTCGCTTGAGAGTGTGGCTAGCTCCTCCCCTGGTTCGTTCTACGTGGTCAGGGGATGCTGCGAGTTCCAGGTATCGACTGTATTCAGGAAGTTCGATTATGGTCGCCGGTTGTGATCCAGTGTTACTTAGATGTCATTGGGAAATGTGAATTTTGAAGAACATATTTTGGATAACGTTAAAGATAGCTGTTTCGATTTATAGAAAAATGAAAGCTAGGTTTCATAGAAGGTAAAGATTTCTAAAAATAAAGGTAGTTATATATATAATATATAGGTTATATTTACTTACATGGTGTCGAAGCTGGATTCGATAGAAAATGAAGATTTCTAGAGTTAAGGGTGTAGGTTGTAGTTCGAGAGCTGCTTCGAAGACTACAAATTGGGTTTGGGTTGCGAGAGAGTTAAGAAGTGGGAGTTGGTAATTTTGTTAGAAACGCTGAGAGGGAAAATTATAACGAATCAGTTTAAATTCACAGAATAAATGAATATTTAAAAGAGGTAATTTTATCGAAAAGTGTGTTCGCTTCTTAATAGCGTTCCTTTCGCCATTGTTAACGCTGTAATTTGCTTCTGAAGGAACGGTGAAAAGTAAAAATACGCCAAACGTATTTAAAAGGAAGTTCATTAAAAGCCTGAAGCAGTCGTTGAACATTAGAGGTGGCGATTTTGGCAGGTTCGTTGGGAGCAACGTGCAAAGAAAAAATTAGCAAGATGAAAATTATTTTTACAGCGTGGAACGAGTGTAAAACAGAAACGTGCGAGCGCGCAAAGGTAAAAAATTAAGCGGGACAACTGGCGTTTCAGCGGAATATCTAGTTTAAAGGCCGAAAGCAACGCAGGCACAAATATGTGCGAATTTAATGGCAAAGGGATATGCGAATTCCCAATTAGCTACGTTAATTAACCGTCCATATCCGAGCGGCCGAGCCAAAAATGTTGCTTATTAACCTTGTCGAACTGACATTTTTTCGAAATTTCATTCCCTATGAAACGAGATCAAAATTAAATTTAAATAAAGGATTCAACGACGAAGATCCGAATTCTTTGTGAATCATAAGCGATTCATGAAACGGAGCGGCCATTAATAACGTTGGTATTCAAATTACGGAACGACATTCGCTCTTCGAAAATTCCATCGATCGATCATCGCTGAAACCGAAGGAGCGCGTCGCCGGCTCGGTTGAATACACAAATCTCGTAGTTAATAATCGATCGGCATAGCGTTAACTCGCCAGAATCCGAGGTAATTCACGAGATTTGTAATGTTCGGCTTTTCAAGCATTGTACACAGGCCGCGCATTACCGTCTCGTCGTTAGCAGGACGTACATGACGTCATTAGAACGAAGTGCTGCTTAACGGGTAGTTAACACATAATTACTGTGTACAACGCGCGCACGCGCATTGCAGTGGTTTATTTATGACGTCGTCATGCACTCCGCTCGCGCGACCGCCCAAACTAGCGCCCCGATATCAATCTCTCTTTGTCTGTAGAACATTGATTACGCGAATGATTTCCAACTCGAAATCGAATAACGCCGCAACAGCCAAGAGCACCTTCCTGTTTGAAGACTGAGATTCGCTCATACGAAATGATCATAACGAAAAGATATCGCGCAAATAAAGGTAAATTGTTAAATATTGGTAGCAAAGTCGTTGCAAGATTAACTTTAGGGATTGGGAAACTTAGTAGGAAGTTGTTGGTAACTAAGAGAAAGATGAATCGTAATTGAGATATATTCATGTTAATTAAGGTGTTTAGATATAGCGACGTTAATCGGCGGTTAACGGGCGGTCGCGACATTAAATTTAAACATGAAATTACATTTCGGAAACATATTGTTGGCCACCGGTATTACAAGCGAAACTCATTAAGTAGAACTTTTGGCAAAACCAAGGCAAACATTAGTAAAATGCTCGATTCTCCATCTGGATTAGAAGCAGTTATTAAGTGGAATTTCCTCGGCCGCGCGGGAAGTTCTGGAGGGTGAGAAACCACCATCGTGCAACGTTACGTTTCGAACACGAAATTCAAGAGTTATTCAGTTAATCGCGGCAGTTGCAAAATTCTGAAATTGCGGCTCTCCGCTCGTTTTCGTTCCGTCCGACGAGGATACGAGTATTTACTTGCCACAAGAATTAATTGTTTGTGCAATTTAACCATTCACATCGACAATACCGAATGACGATCTCTCTACGAGGAATGAAAAAAAACCGGCTGGAAGAGAGAAGAGAAGAAACAATAGGAACGTTAAATTCAAAAGTGCATTTCACGGAAGGATCGTCACGATGTTGAAGTCTATTTAAAAGCAGGCTTCACGCATTTCTGCAACGTTCAATATATATCCGGCATAGACAGATTCGCAGATTTTCGTATCCCCCGATTCTAAGTAAATTTACGTTCGAAGCGGAAAGATAGCAATAATTTAATGTTTCCGCATGACTATTTGGGCATGATAATTGGTTGCACCAAAGTATCTGTGCATGAGGGTCAGACACTGTAGGATGAGTGACATGGTTTCAAGCAGACCGAAATGCTCACGTCCTCGCGCATGAAAGCGATTTCAAATTCTGTCGAATTTTTTGTGTCGATTTAATTCGGTATTTAAGGTGATTGAACTATAATGATATTAAGGATTGCTGCTCCGCGCTTGCAACTTCTCTTTGCAGTACATTTTCGGAATATCTATTTTCGCGAATTGAACCATAATAGCTAATCTCGTAGTAATTAACTTTAACCCTCGAAGCGCAAGCTATATAAATAAGTTTATTTAACCGACACTTGCTTCTCCGTTTAAATGTTAAGCAACACTTTACGTTCGTCGAAGAAGCCATACTATTAAACGTAAAACGTTTCGCCAGTCTTGCAATTCGTTTTATCCTCCAGCCGCCAGCAAATTCCTCTAATTATACCGGGCGGTTTATTGCCACTTTTTGCACCATTTTTTCTCCATGAAAACTATAAAAACGCTTTAACCAAGAAAACAGAATCGTAGGTTACCAGGGAAAAATAGTCTCTACATCGTTGAGTTGTCTTCAGCGATGTTGCCGAAATTTGCAACGACCAACAACATCTGTAAAGAGTCCCAGATTGGAGAGGAACGAAAGTGCTTCTTTTTGATATCCAGCGACATGTGAAATTCCTACGATAACTTCCCGTTTGTTTTCGCCAGCGATGCAAGGAACGATCAAACGCGGGGAGAAATAAAAAGCAACAAAGCTCGTCGACTTAGATTGATTTTTGCACACATGGAACAGTTTGTATCTTAGCTGTTGCTCCGCAAACGGTAGTTTGCGCCTTTATTTGCCAGCTGCATTCCGTTTGGACGAGTGTATACGAGTTTTAGGTTCTCAACAGAGAAAACACTCTCGTCTATGTGGAAAAACGTGTAAAAGAAATGGCGAGAGAAAAGCGACGAAAGAGGACGGAGACGAAGAAACAGACGAAGAAGACTAGGATAAAAGAGTAGAAGGGGACAAAGTCTGGAAATCTTTGGGAAGAAATCGAAATTGCAGGTTTTCGTCGAAACGCTGGACTGGTAAGACGTGACCGAATTGCCAGAATAAGGGACGGCGCGTGTCCCAGCACCAAGATAAATAGGATATTCCGGATAAATGCTTACCTACGTGCTTTCAAATGGTATCGAGTGTTCTGTACGAGCCGGCCAGGTACTCTTCCGCGACGTTTCAGGAATTTCCCTACAAAGCCTTCCAAGGGTGACACACCTTCTCCTGGTGCTGGCGTATCCCTGGTTGCGGCCGCTGCACAAGACCGACATTACTCAGGCGACATACCGTGAACTAAATGAACCGAATAATTGCAGCTACCGGCTAGGGTTCGCAGAGCTCGTGAATCTCTTTTGCTTTTCGTCGTTCTCCTTTATACCCTTCCGGCAGTGATTATGCCTTGGTTCAACGATCGAAACTTTGCACGAATCCTCGGAATTTGTAATTTTAATTTTAATTCTAACATTTTTCTTGTAGTTTTCTTTCTTATTTGTAGTATTGGGGATCTTATGATTTTAAAAGATTATTCGAATCATCCGTGACCCCATGGAGAAAAAAGAGGACAAGTAAAGTTCTATCGTTTATCATCCGACGGAGGCTGGATCGAATTTTTCTCGAAAACCCTTTCGGGAGCGGACGGACTCTTGACCAGAATCGAGTAACCTTCCCTGTCACAATGCCAAAGTCACTAATGTCCCTGTGCAAAAAATCGCGTCACGCCCATTCTCGATCCCTCAACGTCGTTGTCAAGCCGCTGTCAATTGCATGTTCGACGGAACGGCAATTTTCGAACGAGACTCGATCATCGTTCAGGATGTAAATAAAACGCAGGAATAATGAAGAATTATAGGGGCGATGGCGGACAAATGTTTTCCACCGCAGTTACGACTCTTTACGTAGTGAGATTTCCACGAACGACTATTTCTTACTTTACTACGTGTTTCGTGTATTGAACCGGTTTTAAAATAGGTGAAGATTATATGGTCTTCAGATGTCAACGTTTTTGAATAATTTTAAATACTTGAAATAAAAGTCTGATTATTTGACAAATTTCGCAGCACTTTCAACGAAGCTAGTCGACGATTCTCGGAGCGAGGGGCACGAATTTTATCAAGCGACCGACGTAAATATCGATAAAAGTTCCATCGACCCGATAGAAAGGCATTTTCAGCGAGGTAAAAAGCTTCTCCCGTAAGAGAAATCGAGATAGTGCGAGAGGTAGAACGAGACGGGACGAGAGCGGGGAGAAGTCGCGGAACCTAATTGCTTGATCGACAGGAACGTCGTTCGGATCTGGACGGAGGAAAATTTCTCCTCGATCCTTCAATGTCGTCGTCAACGTCGCGTCAACAGCACTCCATTACGAGGCCCACGATGACGACAATGTTGGTGTTCTCCCCCTTTCGATCGATCTACCCGCTCTGGAACGGTGCACTTTTAGCGTTTGCGTCTCTCCGGTTGACGGGTAAATATGGGTGCAACTTAAATTCGGCGGGTTATCGACCACGCGCGAATAAAATCCTGCAACCAACGTTCAATCGTCTAACTTTTTACGACTATTTCCTTCTTCCTCGTTCTTTTCAATTTTTCTTCTTTCTTTCACCTCTTTTGTTCTTACAAGCAAGAAAGTGTAAAAAGTTCGCTTAACAACTTAGCGAGTAGGTATCTGGTCGCGGCTGTCGCGCAATTTCCAACGGAAGAGGCACGTCTGGTGGCGCGCGACGCTTAAAAGAATGTAAAAACCGGTATGAACGCTTTAAAAAATTAAACGGGAGCTGCTTCCATTTTCTCCCGTTGCTGTTCCGTTGCCGGAAGACCAGCGAACGGACGAGATTTCAATTATGAACGCGTTATCTGCCGGCGGAGCGCGGGGGGAAAGTTTTCCCATTAAAAGGAGCGCGCGACGATCGAAACGGATTACACGAGCATTAGCACGGAATCTCGCGGCTCATTTTATGCTCCACCGACGAATGGAAAGTTTGTACGTGACGCGGCCACGGGCCCTGTCATTGAATTTGTTCTCTGTTTCGTTGTTCGCTTTGATAACCCTTTGTGATAAGACATTTATTATCACTCTACTATTCGAAGTACAGTACCTTTTATTTTCTATAAAATCCTAAGACTAACTTCAAATGAACATTTCAAAGATCGCAATGCTTGTAGTATTTCTTCAATTCGATTCAAGTAAAAATATAATGAACATCAGAGTGCTCGTTATCCCAGAGTATCGTTCGAATAATTACCAGTGAATAATTCGTAAAAACAGTAAAAATTCATCCCTGAATAGGTTAGATACAGTTTCACATTTACCTATTTCCAATTCCCCAATATCATCGACACTCACTGTTCTTCTACCTTTTCTCGCCTAGTTTCCCAATAAAAATAAGCATTTCGTAGAAAAGACAGATATCAGCTAGCTGCTCGTCCCGTTGCTCGATCAGAATCTCGCGGCCGGGATATTTGCAATTTAGATACGGCCACGTACAGTGCAGGCGACACGACGGATTCGTCGCATCCAACGACGACTACGACGGGGTGAACGAGGACCAGGAGTAGGGAAGCGGCTGGGAGACAAATGTTTCGGAGGGGGTTGTTGGTTGGTTGCTTGCTCGCAGGCGTCGCGATGTTAAATAATCGCGTCGCCGGCACGTTTTCGCGTAACGAGGACGTTTATCAGGATCCAGCAACCGGGAACTGATTTACAAATAGGCCCCGAGAGGCGGCGCCCCGTCCTTCGTTCGCCCTCTTGCTCCTTTCGCCCTGGCAGAGACGAATCAGGCTGAATTTTCGCGCTGCTGCCTCGCTGGAGGACGCTTTCCGGTACTCGAGTGCCGTCGCGAAACTCGACGAACCAACCCCTCCTCTCCCGATGAAACTTTCGTCCCTTGGCCTCGTGAACACCTCCGTAATACGTATTCTGATGCCACGGCGGAGAGGTCGCGAGTGCACGCTCTCAAACAGCCGGGATCTCCTCTTGCTTTAAATTGAAATTAAAACTGTACGAACTTTTTTGACGATGATTAGCAGAGTTTAGGATAGAGGCAAGAATTGGCAGAAACAAAGAGAATGCGGAGTACGATGAAACGGAATTCGACTATCCTCGTTTTAGGGAAAATTTTCACATAAAATTGAAACGAAATATTGTACAGATCGAAAACGATTCTCTCGTACAATATTTTCTTCAAGCTTGAGGAATTTTTTTAACGATACAGAAAAATAATCGAATTAAGAACGATGCAAAGGACATGGCGAGATTAATCGTGCAATGACACAAATCGTATTATAGATTCCAGACTGTAAATCGTTCTATCCATTGAAAACATTGATCTACGCTACCGAATAGCGAGGTTAGAAAACAAAACGTCTACTTCGCATTAGCAAAGACAAACAGTCACCCTGTGCAAGTTTCTCGATCTCCCTCTTTATTTACATTTGAAACACCAGGAATTCCCAACCGACAGCGCGAACCGACATTTAAATATCCGCACTCGCCGATGTTTCGAATCGTTCTCGAATCGTCGTTAACCGGTTCTCCGGGGTGGGGGAAAATGTATGCGCAGACGTAAACACTGGTTGGCCGGTCGATCGAAGGAAACGAATTCGAAAGCAACCCGAAGTGGCTCGTAATCCCTGTTCCAGGCGCTGCAGTACGACGGACGACCGCAGCCAAGAAGAATAACATTAATTCGCGGGAATTTATATTCCGTTGGTATCTTCGAGGACGAGCGAAGTGGATGCCGCTGTCTTTTTCTTGGCATTGGGACGGAGAGTTAGCCTAAGACGCCTTCCCCCCTTCCCTTCCCGTCGGTGGCGTCGTTATATAGCCCTTCCCAGGTTTTTCTTCCCCTGGGAAATCATTTTCATTTAAGATCGGCTACGACAACGCCTCGCGACCGAGTCGAACGCGAACTCTAGAATAAATTATTTCCTCGGCCTTCTTTTCTATCCCGTTTCGCCCATCAGTCCGCGCTGGTCTATCCACACCGTGCTCGATTTCCTCGTCTAGCGCAGCATGTTTTGCAAACGTCTTCAACGCCAAAGAAAAATACCCAGAGGAGAGGCTTCCCGGACGGTGGTTCGCTTTCAGCATCAACCTTACAAACACCGATGCCGTGGCACCAAAGAAACGACCTGCCTTCCTTTTAACGGCACGCTTCAACCCTCCTACCTCTGCTGAAACCCTCATGGACGACGTTGTGAAGTAATTATTGCGTAAAACGCGTGGGAAAGTGACCCGTTTGATCGTGGCAAAGCAAATATCAAGGTATTCTAAGTATCTTTCGGAGACTCTCTGTTATTCTATTAAATCATAGAAAGAGATTTCTTCCGTTGGAATACGTCCGTTCCTTTTTATTCACTAGCGCGTCCCTTTCTGCTTGGATTGTTTAATTTATTAAACAAGTATCAAGGAAATTTCTCAATACCTTCTAATGTAAACAAAGTTTTATCGATCCTACAAAATACTCTACCTCTTCCTTCGGTAAAAAAAACGTTTCACAATACGTACGTACGTACGTTGCCCGTAGCAGTCACTCGACACCGAAACGCAGCAGGTTCTAGTGAAAAAATCAACCAATGCGCGGATGAAACTGTCGTTCCTGGTCGGTAAAATCGTTTCGCTTTAACGAAGTCACGCACAAAGCTCGTCGCGTGCCACGGTCCGCGAAGAATCGAAAAATACATTCGTTCTCGCGTGAAAACGGACAAAAAACACCGACTGACAGGGGAGACGAGAGTGACGCCGGGTCGGGCTACGGATCCTACGGTTTACGAAACGAATATCGCGAGACCATGACATCGCGAGCCTTTGCAGAATGGCCAGCCGGCGTGAAAAACGCGACTGCCGTCGTATTAGCGGCGCGCTGCACGCTGCGCCGGCTGCAATGGAACCAGCATTTGCGACAAATTCGAATTCCAAACGTTCCGCTATTGTCTGACGGAATGGAGGCGACCGGTTAGGGTCACTCGCTCCGCGAGCATCCACGAGCGCCACTTTCGAGTACGCTACGATCATTGTTGTCTCCTCTTTTCAGCCTGAACGTTCCTTTGTGCCCGTTTCCCGTGGGAGATCCACTAGAATCTAAAGTTAGGGTAGGCTTTCGAACCGGTGTTTGATTAAGGTATTTTTTGAACTTTCAAAGAGGCGTTTTGTTTGGGGGGACGTTTCTGCGACGAGCAAATTTCCCTGTGTTTGACAATAATGCTCACAGCTGTCGCTGAAGTGTTTCTCCGTGTATGGTGAAGTATTTTTGCAGGTTTGGAGAATGGGTAGGTGTAGCCGCGAAGTTTATGTCGTGCTGAAGGAAGCAAGAAATGGAAAATGCAAGGTGAGCTTGAAGTGGAGTCCATATGTTACCATACGGAAGAAAAACATTTCGAAGGTGTAGCGGGTCTTTTACTACCGTGCACCTTTTACCTGGATTATTTTTTCACGATTTTAGAAACAAGAACCCACTCCTGTGTGCCTTTATCCGGTAGAAAAACATTTTACTCGTATAATGTTTCTCTTTTAGGTAGGTACATACTTCTCACAAGAACTGCTTTATCATATTTTTAAGGAGAACGAAAGGTCATGTAGCGCACGATCGTTGAGGTTTTTAAAAGTGGTTGTGTATGCGGATACGAACCAGTATCGTATTGAATCGATAACATCGTATGTGACACGAAAATGATAAAATGGTTATCGTCAAGACGCCCCCCCCCCCAAACATAGAACACGAAAAAGCATTGCATGTGATGTCTATTCTGTACCTCGTCTGTGATTCGGGTAATGATCCGCTATTCCCTGTAGAATATGCGATTTCCCCGCTCGCATTATCGACAAATCGTCGCGGTCGAAGCTATGGGAGTAACAGAACGACCATAAAGCTTCATGGTGTAACGCGAACTGAAGCGGAATAGCTATGATGTAAATCTATATATAGCTTCTGTTCCTCCCCCTCAACGTACGATTTTCCAATTTTTCTTATTGATTCGCCCTTAAGCGTGCGGAAGATGCAGGGCAAAAGTGATGGATTCTTTGTAAAAAATATTTGATTATTGCTTCACCATTTACAACGATTCTAGGTGCTAACTTACGAGCTATATCTTTTGTCTGTATTGTAATTTCGATTCGATTATTGTTCTATGGTATGAGTCACTCGGAAGACAAATTTATCAACTTGCCTAACAACGTTCCTATCGAAAATTGGATAAATATAGCATGTTGTAATGACCTAAGATTCTCTAAACGTACAAAGTTCGCTGCTTTTCATCCAGTTAATCGTCACGTGGATGCTGCATGTATACTATTTAATCGCTCGGACATCAATGTTTTTTCCAACGCCAGCATCACAAGGCGAAAGCAATTTTCCCACTTGTTTTCTCTTTTTTGAACGCAACATAGGGACTAACAGAATGAAAAAAGATAGAGGGCTAGGGAGAGAAAGGGACAAAACGGAGCCTCGTTGTCGAAACGAAGCCGAGTGTACTCGAACGCGATCGAATTCACGGACGTGCGAACCTCTATTAACGGAATTGAGGCAAATGATGTCAATCCGTCCTGGTGCCGGCCATTAAACGTAATTTTTATCGATGCACCCCGTAATGATGGATATCGGACCGCCGAATCTACCGTCGAATTGGATGAATTAACGGTTAAATCGTCAAGCGCTTTTCAATCGGGCCACTGATTCGCCGTCGTTCCTGATTGCCATTTGCCCGAATACCAAATACGAGCCATTTTTGGTATTGTAATGAGGTTGCATGTTGTCGTATACGCGTGGCCAGCCTGTTGCGTGAAAGAACGCGAAACGTGGCTTAATTATATACGATTAAACGCTGACTGTACTACCAAGCCAGCTAACTAGGTCGCTGCAAAAACGATTTGACGTACTAACGAGTGTGTTTTATTTCCTTTCGATGGTACTGCACGTTCAAAAGCGACAATGTCTCCGCAGGCGATTGAAGATCTCTTCCTATGGAAAATCGAACGACTGTAGGTTGGGTAGATGTGAATAATAATCAGAAACCAATTTGTTAGGTTTATATACAGGAGAAAAAGAAAAATATTACGCAGGAATTGTGATATACAGTTCTGCGATCATTATGAGAGCTCCTCAAGATAGTATAAAGGAATAAAAATCATTTTCGTTAACATTCAAGAGGATTCAGTATTCGTCAGATGAACGTCTTAAAGATCTCAAACTTTCTAGCATCTTGACGACTCACATCGACTTTTAATCCTTAGTGACTTTGGAATTCATAACAGTGGATTGTACGAGTCCAGGCTCATGTATAACTATGATATAGTACTCGTGAATATTATACTATCCATATCAGCCTAAAGCATTCCAAAGTCATCTCATGTCATATCTTGCGATTCAGAAAATTGTTCACATTGGATCCCACGAGTCCTGTACTACCTACATAGTTCCTTCCAAGCTCGATATCTACTATATTGGATTCGCCGGATACGGAATCGTTCGTATCGACTAACGCGACTTGAGAAACGCTGGTATCAACTCCCACGAGTGTAGCGTCTTCTGTTCTACATCGAGCTTCACTGTACTTGATATCGTCCAATTCGATCAGACATCGGAAGACCTGTGAGTCTGGTTAATTCCAGCAATGCTTCGCTTGTTAAACCAGTAATCTGACAAGAAACTTGCGTGTCTATAAAAAGTTATAATACACATGTTGCACCGTGTTTGATATACAAAGTCCGCTAATCGCATAATCTGCAAAAACGCAAGACCGATGACGAAGAAATGGACAGATTCTTCCCGGAGGGAAGTTTAATTAGCTCATTATTCTTCGATTACCGAGTACTCGGCATCCCACGAACCAGAATCCTAGTACGGAAGGAACCCTAAGAATTCAGTTGTGGGAGCATTGGTTAGAGCGAAAGACAAACATCGCAATGATGATAAGTGTACATCAGAAGGAGATGTCTGGCGAGGTCGTTAAACCGAAACGAGTCGTTAATGAGCGAGAAGCGTCGGGATGAAAGAAGACGAACAACTGGAAGACATTTATCTCGCGTCACGCTCACCCCTCGACGAGATAGGTGTCGCGAAAAAGACGGTACACGCATCTTCCCTTTTTCATCCCCTATCTATTTCTCCCTTTTGCCTTTCCCTTCTCTCTGTGTTCTTCTCTTTCATTTTCATTATTACATTTCCGATATTAATCCTACAGTTGACTACGCAAAATCCCGTAAGATCCTCGACCACGTTCCCTGCGTTCGCTTTCCTTTCAGGGAGGCGAACGTCTTCATCATTCCTTTATTCCTCGCGCGCATCTCGCTGTCAGATACACGCCTTTAATCATCGACCGTGGAAGGAAAAGAAAGCGGCGGAAAGGTGGTTCCTTTGTCTCTGGCGATTTAGCCTCGGACCACTCTTATATAATTACGCCTTCTTCCAACGAGAATAATTCGATTGATCGGCCGAGCCGATTCCCTTTTTCTTTCCCCGGCGGTCGTACATCTCTCTGGCGCCTCCGCTTCCTCTCGATTCATTTACCTTCGTTAATATTTGCTGTCCGGGAATTACGATCTCCCTCGGTCAAAACCCCGCTTCTTTTTTCACCGCCTGATTAAGCCACTAGATCGGTGATATTTTTATTGCCGCATTTTAATCGTAACTGCGAACGTTTATTGGTTAAGTGAATCTGCAAAGAGAAGTTGTTTCGCTGCGACGATCTTCTTATTTCGAAGTCTTTCGACCGCGTTTAATTGTTCGGACGTTTGATTATCCTAACAATCCATTCCTTCGTTTTTCGTTTCATGTTACGCTACATGCTTTTATCGATTCTTACCCTCCTACTTCTCATGTTTCCCTCCTGTGATCTCATATACGGAGACTGCTAATAAAGCTTTCTTTACCCGCGTGTCATACACCCAACAAAAATTCCTCGTCCCGGACAGGCCACCCATCGTAATCGAAACGAGGGAGTCACGTGTGTTCGAGAAACTAATAACAACCACGAAGCTTCGCCACACGGAGACCGAGAAAAACCACGAGCACTTATTTCGTCCCTGAAGAAACGGGGACGCGAAAGAAACTGTAGATAAAAGAGGGTAGGGGTAGAAACGAAGTCAAAGAAAGACAAACCACTCGACCGTGACGACTCGAAAGTTCGGACTCTGGGAGAGCAACGGGACTCTGGAACGAAACTAATCGAAGAGCACGACGAGGAAACCTCTCATCCCGACCCGAGGACCGCCTCTATTGACTTAGCAAAGTTTGGATTGCCGTGCGGATAAGACGTGCGGCAGAGTCAGCAGGCAAACCGCGAAAGCTTCTGTGAAGCTCCTCCTGTCGCGTCGTCTCGTGAACGGCTCGTGTATACCAAAACTTCCGGTACGCGCTGAGAGCCTAAGCGGGTGGCAAGTCGCGACGACTGACGACCCCCGGCTAACCCGTCGTCGTTAATACCCTGCCAGCGGACCGCCGGAAATTTATCTGCGACCTCGCGACGCGGAAAGCCGACCGCTTTTGTCCCGACGGCCGGTTCTCCGGCTTCCTAGAAAATTTTCCGTCTAGAACAGCGAGATGCTTCTGCCCGATCTCTACTTCTATGCAGGTTAACAGGTTTATACGCTGCGATCACTCGGCCAATTTGACGTACACGTTTGGAAATAGGAGAAGTTGGAAAACGGAAACGAGTATATTTTCTTTTTATTTTAAAACAGATTGTGTTACAGAAATTTTTACTCATTTCACGAATAGAATGTTATGACGAAGATCCGTTATAGTGACTCAATTGATTTGGATGGTAAAAGGGTTGGAAGATGAGAAGGTTTAGAAAAAAAATATATGAGAATATCTTTCCTTTAGGCAGAACACGTTACACAACGCTTTTTTGTTATTTCATAAATACAATACTATAATGAAGATTCGTTATGATAATTCAGTAGATTTGACGTGTGCATCTTTGAAGATAGAGGAATATACCTATAGCTTCCTTTTAAGTAGAATACGTTTCACAAGAATTCTTGCCTGTCTCGCAAGTAGAATAATAAAGTACATTACACAGGAGTTTTCCTGAATCTACAGAGTTTTTCCAAACACAATTACGATCCTTACAAAAGCTTACGCGACGCGTCGATTTCTTCTTTAGTCACAAAGACGAAGATAAAAAAGACACAACGTCTGTGCAACACATTGCGGAATCTTTTTTATTCGGGCGATGATTCGAACGTAAAGTCCAGTAAACGACGATAAATAAAACCTTCGAAATAATAAGGACAGACATTCTTGACACAGCCACGCATATCATGGGTCAAGCGTGAATGGAAAACGGCTTCTGCATGTGATTAATGCGAAACACCGTGAATCAAAGATCTCATAACGGCCTTGTGTCTCAGAGAAACGTTCCGTCCGCATTAACGACGCGTTCTTTGAAGCTCGTCGCGACGTATTTTTATATTTCTACGTGTATTGCCATTAAACATATTACAGTCTCGTTTGATACACACGCGTTTAAATGACTTTCGATAGATGTCTGATCCCTTTCACTGAAACACGCTTTAAATGAATAAAATCATATTTTACCAGCGCAACAATGCTATGATTTTATAGATGCATTTATATATCTGTCACGTTAATTAATACTCTTATACTGTTATATAACATAATATACTATATAATATAATAATACTGAATACTATTTTGAAAAAACAGAAACGATGTACATACGTACGAAACGCGAACACGCGACTACGAAGTTGAACATATTGACACAGAGTTTGTCAAGATTACGCGTCACTCAGCAAAAGCAAACGTGAATGACAGCGATGCAAAAAATAAAGTTCTTTCGTGAACGTGAAGTGATAAGCAGAGGATTAAATAAAATTTGCAACGGTTTGCATATAATTCGATTCACCAAAATCGTGACACATTTTCATCACGAAAGCGGCTATCTACTTTGCAACAAACTTTTAAACGTCGCTCGGAACTTCAGGCGCCTTTTAACTTAAAGAAACCTTACTTGGCAATGAAGATATTCAAGAACACAGAAAGCCTGACACAATTTTACTCTTTTCTACCCCGAGATCGTTACCAACTCGTACAATCTGCCACGGTAACTACTTCTCTAAAGTGTATACGTGGATTCGTTCCAAAGGTCAAATTTCTGACTTTTCCAGGTCGAATAGATTCATCATAAAAATAGAACCACATAGATCACGCGCGACGTAATTCGTCTAGATGCGAATGACGGCTCGATTGGCTAATAAAGGGTGCCATATAACGCGATTTTCATCGTCGAAACGAAGCCTGATGGTCGAACGCTCGTAGGGGTGTATCCGCGTCGCTCTCGCGATAATGGCCGTAATGACGACGATAACGACACATACACTCACACACATAGAGGTCACGCGTAGCACACGTAAACATATACATATATGGTTGAATGCAGAGACTGACGCGATTGCACGATATCATTTAAGTTGCGACTCGTGTCGTTACGGGGCGGGCACTTCCCGTAACAATGATTTCGACGGCACAGAGTGGCTCTCTTAAGTGCACCCGATGGAGCCTGTCAGATGATGTCGTTAACTATGTTATTTCGTTGTCATTCGGCTACTTGCGAACCGATTCTCTCAAGTGAGAACGACGGAGTCACCGGTCTCGAAACGTTTGCCCTGGTAATGAGGACATATTCGCTCGTACTACGGCTGCTCGTTCCAGGTGTCGATAAAGGGAAACGGTATTTTTCACCGTGATTACGATGTCGAGTCGAGCGGAATGGTGGTAGGTGGAGGTATCAAGATCGTAGCATTTCGTCCAATGGGTTCTACGATCTCGTAATTCGCGATGTATAACGTCTATCAGTATATATCCATGATTCGGTTAGTACTTTTTACATCGATGCGATATTTGTGGAAAGAAAATTTAAAGGGATTTTCATAGCTGGTTCCACAAGGGTATTAAGAATCGAAGGTCGATACTGTCTATAGAATTCTTCCTATTCGTAAGTCTACGAATAAAGGTACATAAGGATAATTTCCCTTTTATACTTTACCCTATGAAAAATTTTATGTAACTAAATAAAAAAAAATCACCTCACCCCGTAAAGCTGTCGTGCGTCGAACGTACGCAGATCGAGCATGATCCTCAGGGCATAAACAACAAAAAAACTGATCCACCCCAACGGAAGTCGAGGCGACACAGGTACAGTTCGCAGAGAGGTTCGTCGATCACGATCGGTAAGCCGATTAAACATTCATGGATTTGTCGTAAAAAAAAATCCGGCGAACACGTGGCATGCATGTGTACGGGAGCGCGGGAGAAAGTAAGAGCTGGACAAGGGGGGTGGGAGCTCGCGCAACGCTCATACGGAATATTTATTATTGCTGCAGACTGGCGATAGTAAAACATGACGTTTCAATTTGAAACGTCGCTGTAAAAGCGCGCGGCCGTAATATCTTTTCAATTTTACCGGGGCCACGTTGCGTCCCGTTCCAGGCCGATATTAGCCTGTAACATTTATTTTGAAGTAATACTTTTCCGAGGGCAATTTATCGAGTATTTCCCGTCGATTCGACGACCGATACGTCGACAGTTTCGTCCCAGCCTCGCGTTCTGCAGCGCTTACACACGAACGCGTTCCGTTCGCTTTGTCTATCCTCGACTTTCTCTCTCTCTCCCTCTCTCCCTCTCGTGGCATATAGTTTGGCGAAGTATAATTAAAGCGACGGTCAGATCGAACGAGGAATGCGATCGTCCCCGAGCATTACAACGGTTAGCAATTTCCATTTATTTATGTTGCTTGTAAATACGAGTCGCACGAACTGGCGAACGGGCCAACGTTACTCATGCGTGATACGTCGCCGCAACCAGCACGGCCAATTGTTAGCGTTTCCACGATCCCGAAATCGAGATCGATTATTTACGCGTGCAGATTTCTATCCCGGCTCGATTTCCCGCGCGATCGGCGCCCCGACACACTTCGCCGACCGATGATTTACTGCTACTCACTGACGATAAGCCACCCCTCTCGCGATCGCTCGTACACGGCTTGTTTTAAACTGTGTACCGATTGGCAACGTGTGGAACTTGGTTTCGTTTCAACTTTCTGTACATCGTTATGTACTTCGACCTAAATTCTGCGAGCAATTTCTACCTGTTAATAAATAATTACGAAACAATTTCAGTAAATTTTCGACCACCACCTCGTGTTAATTTGATCCATGTCATATCGAAATGTCTCGATAATCCTATATATCTTTTTGGCCATAAACAGCGCAATTCTCCGTCGGCTGTTTAAATCGAGCCACGCGTATGTACATAAATCCGTGTGTACACAGGACAAACAGTTTCACCGAAAAACGAGGAGAGCAGCAGCTACGGGGGTGGTGGATGAAGAGAAGGAGAGGATGCGAATGGAACAAGACGCATGGACCCTCGTCTCTGAAGGTTGGAATATTCCAAAGGACGGTACGTCCAAACGGCTTACCGGATTATCCGATAATCCCATTACAGCGAGGTCATAAAACCATGGAGCTCCAGCTCGAAGCTCGAAAAAGAGCTGTTCGTAAACGGGAGGAAAATAAATAATAAGCCTGGAACCGCCGTTGAATTGACGTGCTTGGTTGCACGAAGGGATAAAGACTCCGTGAACTAATGCCAGACCGGTGCTAAGCGACAAGAATCGCGATTCTCGCTGTAAATTGAGGATAACGCGAGCAGACGGTTGGTGAAGAAGGGATTGGTAAAGTCGAGCGCGAGGAGGGCACGAGGGTAGCACGGAAGAAAAAGCCCAGGCGCGAGAAATGGCGCGCTGGGTAAGAACGACGGACATTTCTCACGTTCGGCGCTCATGAATCATGGAAGAGTAATCCTCGCAAATAGCTGTCGTCTAAGAATTTCACTAAACCTCCACTGCCGCGACCACTTCGACATATGACGGATATTACCTCGTGTAATCGTCGCGACGAGAACTGGCCGAGTGTTCGTTGGAGCTGACTGATTCATTTTGAATAAGTTTGATGTTTGGACGTATTGGTTTTAGCGTTTTGCGGTTGCTCGAATAGAATTGTTTCGACGGTTTTAATAATTTCCAGGTTTTCGTAAATTTTATTGCTCGATGTATATAGAGATCGTAGTATAAAAATCTGTTCAGTGTAAAATTAAAGTATTTATTAATTGGAAGGTGCGTGTGCTTTTTGGGAGTTGGTTTTTTAATGAGATTTCAAAACTATGTATTTTTAAATGTACTGCAATAGCTGTGTCATCTCGCAGTGTCATTTTATTTGCAAATTATTTATATTTTATTTGAAGTTGTATGTTATATGCATTCGCATTGATGCAATAACGGAATCCCATAATTAATGATTTATGCCATTCTATTTTGGATCTCCTCATTCATAAAGAAAAACTCTATGAAACTTGACATCCAAACGAATCGCCATTTCCAAGATTGAAATCCGTCTCGCGTCAGTATGAGAACAGGGTCATTAAGATGAATTTCCGCAGGAGGGGATCAAGAATTGGTTTTCGGGGCGGCAAATGTTACCGAGACAGCTGATAAATGGTAGATAAACGTTTCTTTTTAATGACAGCCACGGTTCGCACCTGGAAAGGATTTCACCGGCTGCTCCATCTCGCCCGTTCGTCAAAAAGAAGGATAGCCGTTCATGGAAGTTTTTCCTTGCAAATGCAAGATAAATAACGCTTATCTTTCTCGCGGGTTAGACTTACCTCCATCTCGCCCCTCTCATCCCACAAACTTCTTCCATCGTTCGAACGTACCAGCCAAGATAACCAAGAGAAATCCTAAGGAATTTTCAATGTGGCTCGTAGCACGTTGAATTTATCGATAGAATTCGAGGCAGAGCTGCCGTCCATTCGCACCATGAAGAAGAAAATCAGAGCAACGATACGCTCGACGCACCTGCAATCCCTGTGGAGTTCGTTAACGCACGATTATGCCCTGTTGGCCATCATTTTTCATTCCCATCCTGCTGAAAATACGTATTTCCGGGATTTTATGCACGATACGCAAACAACAAAAAGAACAATAAAAGTACACATATATTTGAGATTGAATAATATCATACAGCGGATGTTTGATCGAGCTCTGATCAAACTCTGATTGAGCTGCTGTCTATTCGAATCAGCAAATAATAAAAATCTTCTAAAGCCTTCTACCTTTCGATGCAAAAATATAACAAAGCTGATATCAAATGGAATATTTTAAAAATTTGGTCAATTTTTCCAACACCACCAAACTGTAATAAATACGCGAGTCACAGAGGGATAGATGCGATTAAATTGGTGAACAGCGTATAGGGAAGAAGGGAAATTTCGCGTCTGGAGGTTAAAGCTCGAGGAAGGGGTGCAGAGTTGCATGTTGTGGAGGAAAACGTCGGTGGAGGATCCAAAGGGGGTGATCCCAGGGACGGTAAGATAACGCGGTTGGTTTAAACCGTATTACCTAAGCCGGTCGGTGAGCGGAATACGCGGTCTGGCCACCTGCATCTGCACCATACTACCCTCTGCATGCGCGTGTTGCATTAAGGGTGTATCGTATGCCGCATAAAGATGGGAAACACGCGCCTTCAGGGCGTCATGTAGTCTCGATTAAAAAGAACGAGAATAAGGGAAGAAAGAGGAAAGATGTTTCTTAAGCTTAGTCACCAGTAAGCCTCGGGCAACTTATTCACGACATATTTCTATTCATTCTGCCAGCAAACATCCGCTATCTGTATATGGCAATTTCCAGACTGGTCTCCTAAGATTTTTTATGGCGGATACGGAAGTACCTCGAATGAAAATTGGGAGGTTGCTTCGAGCTTTGATTTTATTCCAGATTTTGCTGGTCTTTTATTCGGAATAGAACGAAGGATTTCGATGTACGAGCACCTCGGAACCTAAACTGACTAATTCCACATTTTATCAATTTCTTAATTTCACATACCACGTTGTTCATATACTTGGAGTATTCAGATATTTAACACCGTGAAATCCTCGAGCACTTCTAACGTTACAAATACTCCTATAATTTAGTTTCAAGGAGTGATGTCAATTTTTAATTAAGTTAGTCCCTATAACTACAAACTATAAACTTAAACAGATAAGAGTGAAATCAAAAAATTGTAGCTACGAATATCGTCGATAAAAATCTCGAAGATGGATATTTTCCTCCTACAGAAGCGACTTTACACATGAACGTTCACTTCGTCACAGACACAGTCTGATAGGTCAATAGAAGGAGCTTCGAGCTTGAATCGAGCCGTTAGGAAGGTAGAACACACGTTTCGTTCGGTCGCATCACGTGCACGTTCGAGTTAACACCGCGAACCACTTCAAATCTGACACCGCATTGACGCACGTACGCCACTGACTAAAGTGTGCATGTTTGCACTGGCAGTGTTCTGCTAACGAACCTATCGTTGCAGCTTCAGCCAACCGTTTCTGAACCCTTTTCGTAAATCTGTTCGCTCTGTCTGAAGCTACACTTCGTCTCCGCAGCCTCTAACATTGGTTATCCCTCGCTTTGCGTCTTTTCGATCCATGCTCATAACCAAATCCAATCTGGTGAATTTACGCGCGAATCAGAATCATTCGTGGTTCAACCGAATATTTGCGACGACATACATAATCTACGCGAATAATCTGACGGTATCGAAACACTTCTACTGGATAAACGATATTTGGTTTGACGCATTACACATGAAATATCCGCAACACGAAAAGGTAAATAAATGATGCTGTGCCAATACCAACGTTATAATTGATAAGTAATACGATATTAATACTTCGGTCCTATTAATTAAAATAAATTATAAACACAATGTTACACTCACATTAAGAAAAGAACGAATTGAAATCTATCACTGCTTAATAGTTATCCGTATGGTATTTAGTCTTTTCTAGGGCTTCAATTACAATTCAATTGCTTGCGTAAATCTTCAAGAAAGAAAGAGAACAGAAAGAAGACGAATTTAAAATAACCCTCGAGCTGTTCCCTTTAACTTCGTCCTTCCATCTTCTTTCATTACATTCTAACCACATGACAGTGTCCACATGAATGAGGCAGAGGCAATGCAAGCCGCAAATCGCGTGGTGTATCCTTGCAACTGCTCGAAATTCTTAGACGTGCGAGTGGTGAATGAGGTCGGTGCGCCACAGCAAAGCCACCGAATGCAACGGCTCGTTCCGTCGATGCGGTTCATGGAAAGGGTGGAACGAGGTACACGAGAGATAGGGAGAAATGGGTCGGGGGAGGAGCAGAGACACGGTGGAGTAGTAACGTAACGCTAATCCAATTTGCTATGGCGCTGCACTTTGCGCGGGCACCATTTTCAAAGAGGGACACGCGGCAGAAATTGGGCTGAACGCGACGAGGAAATACCGTCTCTACGTGACCGTAAATAGCAAATAATAGCGGATGACCTATCCGATCCAATGCGAACAAATGATTTTTCGTTTATAAATAAATATAACATCGAATCGTTGTAAATAATGCGAAAAAATAAATAGGATTTTTTGTTGAAAAACAAAGTTAGTTCATTGAGGTTAGTCGGTATTTTCTGTTTTATATCTATTGAGCATTTTTTTTTTTTTTTTTTTTTTTTTTTTCTAAATCAACTTAGCCGCCTATCTATCCAACCTTGAAACATTCCTGAAACCGATTTACGTTGCAAAAACTGTTCGCTTCCGTGAACCCCGAAACGCGTTGCCTAACGAAATAGAGTCAGTTTGTAATGGCCGATGCGTTACAGGAGAGCCGATATCGATCGTTAACAAAATATACCCAATATCAACACCGATGACACAGCAAACTTTCCCAAAAAATACATATATGTATAAAGGAGAAGAAAAATTGACTACACAAATCGAGTTGGAAGGGAGAGAAATATATGCGCTCGTGTTTCAGTTTTGCGATTTATTTAGCGAGTTTGGCCTCGAACCGTGTATATTCGCTTATAAAGTGACAATACACCGAGCAGTTAAGAAACGGTAAACTCGCGTTGGTTAATTAGCCAGAGAGTTTCAACAGAGTTGCTTGGAATCCGCTTCGAGATTTGTTCGAATACGAGAACACGACGGTGAAACGCGGTCAAACAACAGTTAGCATAGAGGAAGGGCGAACGTTGCCTGTCAGAAACAGTTACGAACGCATTTAAGGGACTTAAATCGGGATGTCTGTCCTCGGGACGAGCGGCTGGTTCTCGTAAATTGAGGAATTCACGGAATCCACGGCAACTTCCGACCCGGTAATACAGAATCTAAACCAAACCGATCTCAGAATAAATTCGAACGAATCGTATTTAAACGAACGAGCAATTAATTTCAGTTTGCCAACTTCGTTTGCATTCTCGATTACGATTTCTGAAGTCGAGTGCAATTATCGATGCAAACTTGTCGCGAAAAATCGACGTGACCTTATCTCCATATCGTTAGTTCGTCGCATTTCGAAGAAACGTTTGAAAATACTTCCAAATCAAGAGGCAAGACGAATATAATTTTTGGAATAAGTAAACGACGATAAACTAAATATTAGCTGAAACACTGATATTTACGATCTAAATATTCTTCGAAATTTATTTATTATTAAACAAAATGTAAACACTATAAATTACATAGAATCCTTCTGGCAGTGAGATCATCAGTAGTCGTTTCCGAGTATCTAAATGCAAAGTGCAGGAAGAGTGTGCGGAGTTTCTAAAGAGACCTGGTTTAGAGTTTGATAACGCGCGCTATTTAAAGTTTACGTGGTATATTGCAGTTATTAAGCAACAAATCCAGTTATCGTTAAATTAAAGAATCTTCTCGCGTGCGAGAGTATACTCAGTGTTCCATCGCGAGGAATATTGAGCGTTAAAACGAGAAACACAGACAACAAGAGAAACTATTTTACGTCGGATATTGCGAGTTAAAACGTCTGCCAGATATCGGGATAAGCAAAGGCCAAGTCTCATACAGAGTCTGTTTTCGAAAATTTAAAATATTCAACTGGATATTTGCAAAAACACGAAGATATTTCAGAAGCCGGAGGGTGGTTCCGAGTAAATAAGAAACGCGGAGCTTGAAAGCTTTCACCATTTATCAAGAATTAAAAGGCACCCAGCGCTTGCTAAAAAAAAAGCCCCACGTCTGGTCGTCTCGTAAATCCGATGATACGAATCTCGCCAGAGTCTCGAACTTACCTCGAGAGCGTCGCGTTTACCCAGTTTTGTAAACTAACCACCCCATACACTTTCATTTATTTTATGAAAAGCAAATCCGCCGTAACGCGATAACGTGCTCCTTTTTACCCCGACATCGACGAAACTCGTTGCTACGTTACAGTGCCCGGCTACTGTATTAAGAAAAATTAAACACCCATGTCTGCTTTCTTCGTGGATGAATACACCGAACTGAGAAATTTGAAATAACGCAGAAAGACATTTTCACCGAACGATATTGAGCAATACTCCTTTTCAATGAACGAATAACAATCGAATTCTGCCATTCAGAAATAAATAAATTAAATTACAGAAAAAAGTGATGATATATAGGAACATAATTTTTTTAATTTACCTCAGAATTTACCGTTATTTACGTGATTTTGTTACAACAAATGAAATTATGAATGTAACACATTTGTTTCTTGAGAATTTAACGTACCTGTGTAATAAAAGACAGGATTGAACAACAGAAGTAATAATTGTTTAATAACGATCTTCACACTCGATCGAACGAAATCGGCTGATTTTGGATGTCGATGCATCTCGCGTAACACGAAAAAGGACAGGAGAGAAACAGAAAAACGACAGACGAGAAAATCAGCGCGGTACGCGCTCGTAAATAACAAGATAATTTATGATCGTTACACAATGATCGTCATAAATTGTATTTCTGCCGGACGACAGAACGTGCCGTTATGCGAGGAACTCCGGTTCCGCTGGCGCCCTCCATGGTGCGCGTCCCGACGTCGATATATTTTACCACGGGAACGCGATACATGGCCAGCATAATTTATCTGTTTTCAAATATGCCCGTACCGATAAATTTACATATTTTAATATAAATTCCTAAATGCCGGATCTGTGACGGCCGCAGGACACGACAACTTTATCGATCATTTTTATCGTTCTTCCGCATGTTGTCTTCTTGCAACTTTCGTCCCATTCCTTTCCATTTCCTTTGCCGTGAAATTTAAAAAAATGCAGCCAGGAAAACGGGGTTCATAACAGGGCCTGCTCATCGATTTTCTTTTTTAATAATAGAGCGCAACGGCTGGTAATTGGGAAATCGTTGATACAGCAGGGATGAAGAGCAATTGAGAGGTTTAAAAAATTTATCAGGAATTTTGGAAGGCTGCGAAAAAATTCCATACCGCATATCGACCGCGAATCAAAATTTTTTCGCATCTTGTGGAAAGCATAGCGTGGTTTAATCAAGTCACGATTCCATAGAGTCGTTTTATCGACGCGATTCTCAACCTTCGATTCTCTATCCTCTCGAAAAAGAAATATCAGGGAATTAAAAAATTCAGTGGTCTATGTCTTGACCATTATCCTTGCGAGACATCGGTACAAGTATAAATTCCTTTTGGAAGCTTCGTGACAATATATGGCAAGTACAGAACGTTTCAAAGTTAGCGGTATAACGAAAAAGTTTGAAACAGGTGTCCCTAAAAAAGCTCGCCGACTAAATAAAAGGAAACTTGTTCAAAAATTACATTTTTATTATGACAGATTGTCAGACAAACAGAACAGAGAAAGGTTATTAACCGTGAAAAGTGGAGCCCGCAAGTTGGGAGCATCCTGTGCACGAAACCCCGAACTACTCGAAGCTCGTCGGAAGTTGTTTGACACCTTAACTGTCCCGTGCACAGAGATGCCTCGAGTGACAGTAAAGCTGTGCACAATGTGAGCTTTTGCCTTGGCTGTCGGAAGTTTGCGTGCAAACCTCCTCCTTCCAGCGTCGAGCAAATGTACACTCGTACGTTGACGTACATGCTCATCGAGTGTTACGACTTTTGCCGTCGTAAAACTTTTGCTTCGTTTTTTTCCCTCGTAATCCCTTTTTATTCCTCTGTCAGATGTATATTCGATAACGGTTACTCGTTGATTTCATTTAAATTTATTATCACAGTACGTGCGTTTCTACGATGTAACATTTATTAACGCGATAAATTACAATTTTAACGATGTTGCTGCATTCTCATTTTACTCAACTTTCGAAACACGAAAGTGGAAAAAAAAAGGAAACACACGAGGAAAAGGAAAAAAGATATCAACGGTTAAGTACTTTTCGGGTTGTCCCTGTGAAAATTGAATTTCCACCGGTCTCGCAGTGAATCGGTCAATTAATGCACGAACGTTTGACGTGGAGTCATCCGCGTCGCGATAAATTGCGATCGAATTTTCGAGTGCACCGTATATTTAACGAAATCGCGAGCCGCGGTCTATTAGCGAACGCATTACGTAAATTATATTGGGCTGGCGCATTAATCAGTGCAAGAAATATGCTCTGACCACGTACACGGAATATTTAATGACGGTTCCGCGTGTGCGTGAAGTTCGAGCGAGCGCGACACAATGCGCGTTTCGTTCTCACTATCCGCCGGTGATTACAACTAATTAGAGATAGCCCGATCGCAGGCAAGAGTAAGACTCGTAGTTAGTAACTGTTGCTCGCGTATCTCGAATTAATAGCGAGTCCGGTCACGCAGCCCAATAATAGCACCAATCATTGAATCCTAAGGAGCCGCGGAGCCTATAATTATGCCGCGGCTGTGTACCGTCAATTCGCAGTTTGTAATCAATATCGCGTAATTTGACTGGAGATGAAATGGTCGCACGTAAATAGTTTCGCATGGCCCCGTGACACTCATCAGTGCGAATGGCCACGTTTAAAATTTATCTACGTGAAAGAATCTTGCAAGCGGAGATTTAGCAAATTGAATTTTATTGCTACCCATATATATAGATTACTCTTAATATCGTAATTAATTAGACGAGATACACACCCTGTTACATATTTCTTTCAGTTTTCGTGTATGGGAGAATGTGATCTAATTATAAGGTTCGTTTACATACCTGTGACAAATCTGTTACAAACGCATGAGAACATTAGGCTTCACCAGTGCGTTGAATAGTGAGTTCGGTAATCTACAATTTCATCAACGACACTACTACTACCATGTACCACTCTTTGTCTAAATTGAATTGACTGCTAGAAGCCACTTGGCTCAATGCAAATATGTCACGAGTGACCGCTATCTTAACGACCTCAATAATCCATCAGATTAGTTAATTGTACATCTATGGTAGAATTTGTGCTCAATAGCCTCCAGCAATCAACTCTTGAAAGCTTGGTAGCTTAAACAGAGGGTTGGTAACAGACTTACTTGCACCTCGGGTCGTGTACCTAACGCGTAAATCACAGCATCGGCGATGTCTTCGGGTCGAAGAGCCGGAATATTTTTCAATGTTTTCGATATTGTAGGCGTGTGTCTGGCTATATCCGTTTCAACGATACCCGGACTGATACTCTGCAAATAGAAACGAGTAACGTTGAAAACAAGCAGAGACTGGTCAAAATTATAAGGCTCATAAAAGCTTTTATAGCGGCGGAAGCCACCCAAACTTACGGTGATTCGAATCGGTGCTTTAATGGCCGCCAATTCCCGTCTCACCGTATGCGTTAATGCAACATTGCCGTGTTTGCAAGTCGGGTACAGGTTCCAGCCATTACAGCCATCGATTTCCGAAAGGAATCCACTCGGAATTTCGTGTCCCAGCACGCTGCCGTGCAAAACAAAAAATTGCTTCAACAGGCTGCCCGTGGCCACCCATTTGCGCGGCGTTTTATTCGAATCGACTTCGAGTGCAAACAGCCGGAACGTTTGTTTCGGTCTTAAAAGCGTCGATCCTCTTTTTTCCTTTCTCCCTTCCCACTTTTATTCTCTTTTCTATCTGTCCTTTTTTATATCTCCCCTAATTTTTTTTCTTCTCGATTCGTAGAAAAAGGGACGAGCAAAATTTCCGTTGTGCTTTCTCAAACAACACATTCTCTCCTCACGTATCTCTTTCTCTCACGAAGTACACCCCACGCAAGAAATTCGACTCCCTATAAAGCTTCGAAACTCCTCGATCATTAATGAGAAGACGATTGGTATATACAATTTCTCAATTTACATGCGAACAAAAGTTCCTTGCTCGTGCTCGAAGTATATTCCACGGAAGTTGCTCATTATGACATTAATGAATCATTAATAACGATACACGAGATTCAAAAAGCGGCAGATGAAAGATTACGTCAGACGTTTGTTCGTAAGCTAATTTCGCCCTCTAATAATAATAAATGGTAAACATAGACGCACGAAATATTTTACAAACGTTTTTCCCATTTGAATAATTAACTCTTGCGTTGCCAAAGACATATACGTACCACATCATAATTAATTAAAATATTTAAATATTAATGCGTACATTTATAAATTTATATGTTTATATATCGAAAATGCTTTCAGTTTCGAGAATACTGTGCCAAAAGTGTGAAATAACTGACGAGTAAATTACAAATCACGACGGCAGTAATAGGAGGTGACGATGAACAGTGGTCGCAAGAGACAGACGAAATACAGTCGCGTGCACGCGAAAGGTTTCGCATGTGGATGGATGAACGATCGGACAAGACGAGACTCGGAAGCAACAATACCTGTTGATATTGAAAATATGCCCTTCGACGTTCCGCTGGCGCATCGAGCGCACCGCCCGATTGATGCACACGGCGGTTGCGAGGACATTAATATTTAACAGCCTTTCGAATGCCGCTCTGTCGCTCTCTGCAAGTGTAATTTATGGAATTTTTTAAAATGCGTCAACGAGCAGGCGAACGAGGTTTCGAGCGTAATACTCTCGGCCCACCTCGCCCTTTATGGACCAACTATACACAGAGTATAAAGGTAACAGCCCTTTTTTCCTTAGTTACGTATAAGTACCCGTTATGTTTTTCATCGATGATGTTATAAGAAAGTCGCAGAAAAAAATGCGACGCGTAAGTACATTTTTGTTGATTGTCTGATTTCAATGTTAACTGTAGGAATAAACAAAAGAATTTGAATCTGACATAATCGGAAGCGGTAAGAACCTATTAAGTTGAAATGAATTAAGCTATGATTATTATGAGATAAGTAAATAGTAATATTACTAAGTGCCGGTCTAAGTGCCGGGAAATCTGATAACAGTAAAATGAAGTCATTTGTGTAAGATATCGAAGACCGGTAGACATGGAATTCGATATATGTAGATATTTTATACACATATGTTGTCGAGATCAACGTCCAACTCTTAACCTCGCGCATTTTGCAGTTAAATAAATTAAGTAAAACGTGAAAACTGTTCTTTTAACAAATCGAAACAAACGACTAGTATTAAGTTATTTTCCTAGTATTAAGTTAAGTTCCAATATCAGTATTATCAATGATTAGAAAATCAAACGATCAAGTGAGATAACGCATATGAAGAACACTCGAAAAATAATTTTTTCAAGGTTAGAAGATGCTATTACCGAGAATAATTAGATTATTATTATATATATTGATACCGACGATTCGATCTAAATCGACTTTGCGTAATTTCAACGGCAAGCTCTAAAAACATTTCTCGCATGCAAATTACGCGAATATTCGATAGTATTGTAGATTCTTTCTCTCATTACGGTCAGCAATTATCTTACCAATGACGCGAGTGTACTCGATAACCCCGGCATTATTCACCATGACATCGACGCCGCCGTTCCACGTTTTTTCATCGTTGTTCTCCAGGTAGTCGAAAACATCCTTCAGGTCATTCTCGTCACTTATATTGCAACGCATTACGCATAGTGTACCCCAATTTGCATTCCACTCATTCTTGAGAGTTGATAATTTTTCAGTTTGTACATCCAACGCGAGTACGTTTACTTTTTTCTCTAGAAGAGCTATCGTAATTGCTCGCCCGATGCCGGATGCTGCGCCAGTAACGATCGCCGATTTTCCGGCCCATCGTTCCATGATTCTTCCTTTTCACGTTCCTCAAGTTCCGCTAGGTTTTGAGAGAAACACGGGGAAAATTGCTTTTCTTATTTAGACAAACGAGCTCCCCCAAATTCCAAACTTCCATAAAATTGTACAATTGTAAAATATTCCATAAGTTTCAAAGTGTCAGATTGCAAAAAATTTACAATAAAGTTACAAAATTCTACAATATTCCAAAAGATCCAAAGTCCGAAAATTCTACGCAATCTCAAAATTTCAAAAATTCGAAGAACTTCGAGCGCTATTCATCGTTGAGGATTTATTTTACCTGCTAGAAAATTGATGGTTTAGCTAGGTTAGTTTAGTTATCGTTGAAAGATAGATAGAGTCAATGACATTAAGATTAACCGTCACTTACCAAATAAGAGTGATTGTTATCACAGGCGCGTTTCAATGACGCGAAATTTTTCGATGTATGTACTTTGTTGGCGAGTGGAACGTGTTATACTAACTGCGCAACTGTGCAACGTATCAATTATAGAAGTCAAGTGCGTCACGACGAGGAAGTCACGTAATTGACTATCACCAATCGTGTTTGAGATAACAAACGAGAAGAGTGGGGAACATTATATAATCAACAAGAATCGTCCATAAAGTGCACTATGATTATGATTATTTAATTATCATTTAGTTTAATTGCCAAAAAAGATAGTTTAAGCTGTGTTTTCCATTTATCATTTTATTCGTAAATTATGCGAATGAACAGCTTGGAAACGAAGAACTTCAGGCACGTTATATATAAAATATTCGTCTGGATGGTTATGGTAGGTTATCTGTGAGATACACATGCTTATCGAACAGTATAATTGCAATACGTGGTAGGAAACAAAAGAAACGTGAATCAATACGTAAATACGTGAATCATATGATTGATTTAATTCATACACAAATACATCACGATAACGCATGAAGATATATCTCGTCTTTTGTAGAAGATCACGTATGTTTGTAGATTTTTTGGACATTTGAAAAACCTAACAGACCTCATCCTATTATCTCCATTAAACTCCCATTACCAAACAAGATGTCACTTTTGATACTATTCAAAATCAAGCTTCTCCCGTAGTACCGCAATCTCTCGATGATTTAGCACGCAAACACAAATACAAACATGTATGATTCGTGAGATTACTACATGTCTATACATATACTGCATATACACTCTGAAACGCTCGAAACAAAGCTACTTCGGATTAGATAGATCCATTTATCCAGTGGTCAGATCCGCCGGTTTTGCCGTAGTCTTTAGTTGTTTTAACTGAAGGACGACGTGACCTGTCGCAATCTCTGCTTGTATCACAGTCACATCTGTTTCTGCGTGCGATATCTCTACCGAGACGTTGTCCGGAATATCAGGCGTCGGCTTGAAATCCCAGAGATTGCGGCGGACAACTTCCAGATATGTATTTACTATATTCGTCAAAGAAATCTGCTTTCGATCCGTTTTCTCTTCGTCTCGTAAAGGAGCCTGGCTGTCTGATCGGGAATATTGTTCGTGAAGTTGGCGTCAAGAGACGCCAATGCCATGGCCTTGAAGTACGAGGGATGTGGCAGAGAAGTTCGTATACTGTATTCGAAGGGACGAAATGCGACGTTCGAACTTCGCCAAGTACGGAATTTTCAAGTTTTCGTGTTTTTAATCATCCCCCTGAGACATGGAATGGAGTCTTCGTGATTCCTCTGCATGAAAATTTGAAACACGCCGGTCGTTACTCGGGAAGAACCTCTATTTCAACGGTTCCTATTAGAATTCTCAATTTCTCCAGTCATAAACGAGAAAATTGAAAGGGGCATGATGAAGAAGCGCGGAAAAATCTAGCCACGGAAACAAGGTGATTCGTGTTCGTATCGTAAACTAGGTTCACATTGGTGCCATTAACAGTGCACCGTAAAATGTCCAACTAAGAACATGCTCTCGCATTTACGCGTCGACGAACAGCAAGAAGTATAAAGGTAACTATAAAACGGTAATCGAAATGTGTAGCGAATGAACGAAGAATCGATGCGAACGAACACGCATTGTTGTTCGCGACTTAAAATTAAAAATTCGGATCGAATACGTAACGCTACGTATCGAGTATCGCAATCGTATCGTCCTCTTTTAGCAAACACTCTCCAAGATTCATTACGCCTACTATTCTAGAATCGATAATTCGGGAATGTATGGTTCTCGAAATCAGCGTGCTTGTTTCTTTACGGATAAAGGATACCAGCTCTCCAAGCGCAATAACAACGGCGTGTATCGATCTAGACGGCAGCTGGTCCAGTACTGGGACCCGGAACATTATTCTCGTTCGCGCGGCACCGCGAGGAAATCAACAAGAAAACCAGCGGAAGCTTTAGCCGTTTCCTGGTGCCGAGCACCAGATGCTCCTGTAGCACGGTCATTTCTCAACGTTGCCGTGATTATACGATTCCTCCCCGTTCTATTTACCGCCATCATTCCCATAGTATTTTTCACGCGAACTAGAATTTTGTCGATCTCAGGATTTTCAGATATATTATAATAATATATTCTTTTACGATTCTGGTGTGAATCGTTGCGAATTTAAGAAATATTTTTCCTACGAATTCTTTTACAGAAATTCCTGGAAGTTCCCTCGACGAGCGTTGGAAGATTCATTACACGGAGGTATTGTATGAATATCTTCTTGGCAAGGAAAAAGGTGTAATATATTATTTACGTTAAAAAAAATCTGACAAAATCCTGTTACATCGTACACATAATAAATATTTATAAACGAAATCATTTCTCAATTACAACCACGATCTTCACCTTCGAGTTGCTTTTAAAATATTCAACGAGAACCTTTGGCATTCGTTAGAAATTCATTTTATCTTGATGGCGAGAGATGAAAAGAGAAAGGGAGGAGATAGATCAATTTCGATGAAACGTAGATCCTGCTTATCGTGCGAGTACATTTGTGTATATGTATGTATTTAATATTGACATCCTGCATTCCAGCGGAATAATACCGGTTTGTTTTCCCTTAAAATCTGAGCGTCCGCCATTTGTGTACCTAAGAAATTCAAATACCGCGACCCAACCAACCGACAGTATTATTCTAGTTCGTTGTAGACGACGAGGAAATCAACAAGAAAGCCTGACCCGAGCTGGTTTCCGTCTCGTGTTCCATGGTTTTACCAACCGCCAGATGCTTCCGCCACTCGATCATTTCTCATAGTTGTCGTGATTACCGCATCGTTTTGTTACCACCGCTCACCACCGTCTGCTGTATTTTTCTTCTCTATACAAGCGTATCAGATACGAGCGAATTGCCACGTACACATACGAATAGCATCCGCGACGATTCGCGGGCGTAATCCGGTCGACAAACATTTTTCAGCTGTAGCAAAGAGAAAAGTGCTTTCGTCCAGTGGATTAATTGCCAGACGAGGAATAATTTAAACGCATTCGCGGCGCGAACAAATTTTGGGCAACCCCCGTGAGCGAGCGTTGGTCATTGCGAAACGTTTTCGCTGCGTGTCTTTGCTGCTCGTTTTTGCTTTCGACGCCCGCTCGTTTCTGCGCGATCGATCCGACGATTAAACTTTCAATAATTGCGACCGTACGGGCAACGCGCTCGATTAACTGCAAGCTGTGTATTATTGGGAGGCGAATTCGCGTTAATCGCGATACAGCTTCTGTTTGTCTGAAATTATGCGAAAAGAGAGACTGGAGGGAGAAACTTGGAATCTCATTTAGGAGGCGTTACATATACGTAAAGAAAAATAGGAAGCAATATCTGAAACGCTTTGTTCGCGCAGGATGCACGTCATCCTCATGCATGCCGGTTAGAAGATACGATTAACGAGCAAAGCGAAGGAAGTTCTCTTTTCCCCTCGGGCTTCCGTTACGTTCTCTAAAACAGCAGACGTCTATCTCGGTAATTTCTCAGCGTGAACTATTATCACACGTATTCTTCCGTAATAATACAATTTTCCGCCCTTTGTCGCGCAGATACGAACGGTAATGAGCTGCGCGTGACGTCGCTGCTTTCCTGTATTTCTTTCGCTTTCTATACTCTTTTCCCTCCTTTTTTCCTTTCGTCCTAATGGTATCGATTCATACGCTAAACGAGACGGAAATATCCTTTCGAGAGGGAATAAATTACACGCTTCACAACGGGCAAATTTCACCGGGGAACGAATGAAATTTGCGAATTTCTTCATTCGCTGTCCGGCCAGCGTTTTACCACCGAAAATAACAGACGCGACGGCTAAGAATTTGCTCGTGTTATTCTACTAGAATTTGGTCGGGTATGCTGATGCATCATAAAACGTGGTTTATTTTACAGGATAGAATTCGACAGACTAAAATAATAAGGTATAGATTGAGCGTAGTCCTCTTCCGATAACACAATTTATTAAGATGATTTTTAACTTACTACTAAAATTTATTCCAGTGATATATGAAATATTCCTTGCTCTTTTTGATATTTTCATGTTTTCATAACTTTGTACGAACCAACATTCTTTTACGTATAATAGTTGTACTATCAGTGAGCAAGCACAAATAAAATTCTACTAGCTCATTTTTATAATGCAATTGCCAGCAGACATTGAATATTTTTGAATATTCTCTAGCACACTTTTGGAGTATTACAGTCTGTACTCTCGTGCGAAATAATTAAAGACGTAATATAGATCGTCTGCGAGCAGCGCTTGAAATTGAAATTCGTACGCACGTCCGTTCCCATTTTCTCTTCTCATTTTTCATCATTGTTCATGTCGGTGCAACGGTCAATGGATAGACAGGCCCACGGTGGAGATTAAAAAGAAATGACTTCTCTATGAAAGAGAATAGCAATTGATGTCGATGGAAAGACCTGGCAAATTCTTTCGGACAAAAACGAGAATTCTCGTGACAGTTTCACGGAGCTCCTTGCAATTCCGTTCTCGAGACATTTTCTAGTGGCATTAGGAAGAAGTTATTTGAAAACTTGCTAGGAAGCTTAAAGGAACTAGCGGGAGAACGGGAGGGAAAAAGTCAGTTTAGTCAATGACGTTCAATTTCGCTTTCTAAGACGGTAGACAGTAAGACGCTATCGACATCTTTTTATTCGCAGAGTGACGATGTCTGATAGTACGAGCATCGTTATGAACAATACAGAAGTTCGTTTAGTTACTTCCAAGAGATACAATTTGCGTTTATTTATGTATCTAAAAGATACGAATTTATTAGAAATTATTTATATTAGGTTCGCTGATCGATATTTTCTAATTTATCACGACGATTATAATAAGAGTTGGTGCTTATGTATATTTCTTCTGCTTCTGCAGGATTTCATAGGAATATCATGAACTCTATAAAGCTTCTTCCAATGGAGATATCTCAGAGCTGATACTTTATCGACGAAGTATTCCATGAAATTTCTTCCAGACGTATAATGATTGCCGCAGGCAGTAGTCTCGATGCGATCTTCGAGGGCGTCATGAATTAGTTACATTTTATCAGAAATCGAGAGCAAGCTGCTCTATGTTCGAGAAAAAGGAACAAGCGATGCAAGGTGGAATCGAAGGAGCAGAAGACACTGACGTACATCGTTGCGACGTCTTCGAATTCACTTTACATAATACGATTCTTGTTAAATCGAGCACCATTTTCATACAAAAATATTACACTATCATAGAACTACCATTATATCAACTATCTCGATTATAATTAATCTTACAACTTGAGCTATAAAACAATTTATGGGTTATATGAACTCAATTTATTAAACCAACTATATATCGTAACCTGTGAATTGTGATGGTACGAAGTTACTGGGACACATGGCACGTCTAGGGACCTATTTTACGTAATACGATTCTCGTTAAAATTCGATGGCCTATATTTCTATATAATGGTAAATTATTGATAGTGCTTATACTATTTTCACATAAAAATATTACACCGTTATAGAACTGTTACTAGAACAAGTATAGTTATATCAGTCAGGTTTCGTTACAATCCTAATGGAACTGCAGAATGTTTCGTATAACATACACAACATATTTATGCAGTATCTCATGAGCCACTGCATATGGTATTAACTAATTAAACTAACAAAATATGATATTTTGCCAAACCGTAAGAGCGCGAAATTGGCCGAACACAAATCGTCATCCGGGATCGAGAAAATCAACGAGACATCTCTAACATTGCACGCGGCAACTGCCGTCCGAAAATTTGGACGATTTGCATTTCGGAAGATGACCATTCCCACGGCTGCAGCTGTTCCGCAAATGCTCTGTTTATTCCCGCGTGTAATTTCCGGCGGCCGGTGACTCGTTAATTTCTCAGTGTCTCGTTCGCGGTCATTCCCGTCCGTTCTAGCCCTTGGGCCCCAGCCTCCTTCAAACCCTGGCACGTTCAACGGCCGAGCATCTCCGCTTCGCACGGACCTGAGAGCGATCTCTTCTATACATATTCATGAGGCAATAAGCCCGCCACTGATCTTCCGTGGAATGGAACAACAAGGGAAGAATGGAAAGTAGGCAGCCGGCAGACGTCATCGGCCCTCGCCTCGTCCTCGTGCTCGTCCTTATCGGGGGAACATTCTCGTCAACCCCTTTCCCGAATGTCTCGACGTTTCTCTGGCGCGTTCGCGAGCCACCGCGCTGCTTCCTATTCCTATTTCTCCCCTATGTATTGCCACGCAATAACGATGCCCTTTCGAAAGGGCCCTTAACGAGGTCGGTGACAACCGCAAGGTCGAGACGTCCCGCCCGGGGACGAATCAGAGATTCGACCTTCTGTCAAATGCTTTCAAAGCATGTCCAATCCAAGCTTCGAAGCTTCGTATTGTACTCTGTGAATGATTTACGATTGTTGGCGCCCGAAGAATAGGATACGAGTTATTCGGTACCGAAAGAAGACGTTTTATTCCTCATTTTTGCAAATGTATGATCGATCCGATATCGCGCGTCGGTTCAGAATTCCATCAAGAGAACGTAGTCTTATCCTAGATTCGCCTCCCCTTCCCACCCCATGGAGTTTCGACCCATTGCTCAAAGAATGTACGAATATAAAAGTGAAGGTTTTTGGTCTTTCTTTCTTCTTCATAGACCAAGAATCGATTTAATCGGAACGAAAAGAATCGGCGAGCATCCCGGTAATCGGCATTGAAAGAGAGTATTTTCTATCTTGGCTGTTAGAGCACGTCCGCGACATTATTTCTCCTTTCTTCTAGCCGTATTCCTCGAAGCCTCCATTTTCTCAGCGTTCCTCGGGGAACCACCGATAGTCTCCCTGTCGCTCAATAGACAGAAAATATCATATTACTTTGCAGATCGGTCGGTTCGACGCGAAATAAACCTTTGCGAAGCTAACTGGAAATGGAAAAGGCCCTTATTATGCATGAGACAGCCGTCAAATCGTTTCTTGAGCAACGACCGCGTGCCAGTTTCCGCACCTTTAACGAGATCTCGATGCGACGTGTCACGTAGTTGATAAGCTGGTCCCGGATATAAATTTTTCTTCTGCAGCCGGCATCTCCACGATAAATTATAATCAGCCCGTCGCAATATTTCTTCGTCCGGCGTCACTTTGAAATATCGAACGGAGCATTCGATATCGTTAGAAACGTCCCATCTAGGAGAGACGTACCAACGTATTGGATGGTTGTTTTACGTGTCTTACGAACGTCTCTTTTCTTAACCCTTAGCTACAGACGTCCTTATTTTTGCAATTTCCGGATGTTTAGTTTCTTGGATTACTTGATACTTTTGTTTGTTAAATCATTGAGCTGTAGCGGCACATGGGTCAACTACACTATCTCTGTACTTGTATTTAGAGTGATTTTAATATACACTGACTATTACAACTTTATCACTCGTCTCCTTAATAAACCAACACGTATAATAATATCCACCTCACAGCTATAAAAATTAATCTAATTTAAATATTTTATTTTATTTAACGATACACAGGCATGTCCCAGAGTTTAAAAGCCAAACTTTGTTAACGTATTCAATTTCAAGCCATTGAATTTTTATGGCTTTAATGAAGGCTTTAATATTGATGGCTTTAGAAAAGTAAGATACATCAAACAAGTATTATATTGGTTTATCGAAATGTAATAATAAATTTAATTTTCTTATCGCTGACAGTTTCGTATCGGCAGGAAGAGTAAACATTTCCAGATGAAGTATTAGACTAGTAGAAATGAAGTATAGACTATCTTCGAAATAAAGTAGAAGTTTTATCGAAAAGAACTTTATTTCCTCCTGTATAGACGGAGATTTAAGAAATCAGGAGTTTGCTGCCGCATCTTACAGACATGTTTGCGGAATTCATTCGCGAAGAAGGAATCGCACGGTTCGCTGACGCAACGCGAGCAGTAGCAGGAGAGTTCGAATTTCGCGCGTCGATCGTTCTGCATTAGCGAGAAGGAAAGTTCGCGCGGCGAGCGGGTATTTGCTTGGCAAACGTCGTGTTTGTCAGAGGCTTTGCTCGCTCCGTTTTCGCAGCCGTGTTTCTGTTCCAGCTTCCTCATCGTACCTCGTCGTCTCTGTTCCGCGGTACCGTGCCGTGAATACTAAAACGTTCACCACCTCTGAACGGAATGCAAAATTTGCTCGCCGATAGCGCGCCGCTCGCAATAGAAATACGTGTGTTTCTAATCTCGCTGTCTCATTAACGGTGTTTGTTAAGTTTTCCAACGACTCCTGGGAAAAATTACTCCCTAAATACGTTTCTTGAAGATTCTCACTCTACATTGCTAACAACTCTTATACTTAACATTGATAATAAGAAATAAGGAATTCATAAAATTCAAAACTTAAGAAATCGGTAAAACATTGCTTTCTCAAAAATAACGCTCACTGGATGTAGAATGGGCTAGTTGAGGGAAAAGAAATGTCTTCTTTGTTTTTAATAATATGAGAAGTTGAACACCTTTGAAAGTGGAATATGTTGGGGGGCAAATTCTTTGGTCGTGTTACTTTTTTACTATATGTCCCAGTAGATGAAGGAATAGTTAGATTTCAGATGATACTATGCACAACGACTTTTCGTACCTTATGGCATCATCGCATCAAGCAGAAATCCACGATAACAGGTCTTCGACAGTAACCAATCCCTCTTCGTGCAAGGCGAATTCTAGGTGACGACGAGTATCCTCGTGAAATACAATTTGTCACAATCCAGGAATACATTTCAACAAGTTCTTATAGCTGACAGGTCTCGTACTTTTATCCAGGCAGCGTCCTCTCTACGAGGATGGCGTGCATTTTCAATAGCTGCTTCCCCCTGGTGCACAATGCGGCATCGCTCACGCGCCAGACAATATATCTTAGAATCCATTGATAAAGCGTACAATGCTCGTGTTCGAAAGCGTCTCTGTCGCTCCTTGCCGAATAGTTTCTGCTTTGAAACCAAAATGAATCGCCGCCGCAGATTCGCAAATTTGTAATCAAGAGAGTAACGAGTTTCAAAAGCAACAGAGTAGATTCGTTCGTGAGCTCGCTACTTTTCCAACGAAATGGTCTTCGAAATGACACAGACGTGAAATGGAAGTAGCTAAGGAAACGATGCACTCGCCCTTTTGTTCCGACGCTACGACTCCTGCTTGAATTTAGATGGTCGCAACATCATTACGTAAAGGTCCCCTGACAACGCGAAAAAGATGCTTCTTTGTCTATCTCTTGAAGGCAAAAATGTAAAGACCCGCTTGAAACTCGATGCTCGTCGCAGTAAGAAGCTTTACAATGTAGAAAAGTAAAAAATAGTTTCAAGATTGCTCTCTCCCTGCAATTGTTAGTTGGTAATTGTTCTTTCTCTTTGTGAAGTTTGGCAGGATACATGCAGAGGTAAGTTTTTCTTGGCGTATTCCTCGGAACACGCATTCCGTGTAATTATAGCTTTTTACGCAGATTCGTTACTCTGCTCTACATCTACCGAATGAAGTTTTAAAATGAACAAATCACAACTAACTAATCCGAAACGAATTTTCAATTATATCAGGACTACGTTAATAAAATCCTACATCGCGCGACGCAACGTGTTCCATCAAGATTTATCGAAACCGACGCGTGTAAAGAAAGTTCGCGAACAAAATGGGTGCACGTGCGCTAGACTAATCGACGTCTCGTCTGAAGTACCTGGAAAGTTTCTCTCTTTACGAGCGAATCGCAGAATCTTCGCATTCGTCTCTTTGCCCGACCGCTACTTGATGGACGCTCCGTTATAACGATGTCCCCTCGACGAGACCATCTGTCGACGGGCGAATTCGATTCTCGCGACAAGTGACGCAATTACAACGCCGCCGATGGTCTCGGTCAGACACGACCTCTTCGCGATTGCGAAGGTTCACCGTGGTTTTAGGTAAAGCTAAGTACAGTGGCCGACCCTCTTCGACTGTAATTGGCCCTCGGCGAGAGCACGGTCTCGCTGCTTCATTACGCAAATTGACTGACCGTGTAAGTGGCGCAACGGTCCAGAGTTGAAAACCACCACTTGCGCCTGGAACTTCGCAACCCCTTCCAAAGGTAACCTGTGCCAGGATCGACCCGTCGATGTATCGTTGACAGCTTCGAACCCTATTCTAATAATGGCTCGTGTAATACGGCTGGTTATTCTATTTATCGGGGGATAAAGAGCAAATGTTTAGTTCCCTGACGTAAAGTGACGAAGAATTCAGCACAAACGATTTACAAAATGATTGTTCCGTTACCCTTAAGATTTTTAACGTTTACGAGATCAAATATAAAAAATACATGATTTCAATTTTCTGTAGGGTATATATGAGTCATTTAGAAGCAAAATTGCAAAATCGAACAAGCGATAACGTTGTCCGATAAAGTGTAAAAAGAGTGGAATTACTCTGTTCCCTCTTGAAATACTAAATACTCGAAAATGTTTAAACAGTTTTCGTGGCGACTAGATAAACAGGATTTAGTATCAGCCAGATAAATACGTTCAAATGGAACTGTTCTCTTAGGACAGTTTTTATTGTAAGACGAGATCCCTTATCGAGCTCCCGAGGGACGACAACGGAGTTCGGTATACCGAGCAAAATATTTACAACGATATGCGCATGCATGCACAGTTGCATAAAATTGTTTATGTAATGGAGGAGTAAAAAGTATATTCGACGTCTTCGTTGTTGCTTTTTCTATATATATTTTAAATGTAATACAATATTTTTCTTGATCCAACAGAATCTACATTTTCCATTAATATTTTCTTGAAATAAAGGAACTTTACTAACAAAAATCTTAGTAATCAGAAGGAAATAAACTTTCTTAAATCAATTGTATACGTTGCGATATAAAGTAGAGACTTAGTTCGATTTTACAGAAACCACTCAAGGGATGGGGCTGTTAGAGGGTGGAGAAAGTGTGGCACACAGAGAGACAGGTATCTCAACTTTTCTCATATCGTTTCACGTTCGTTATTACGCGGCGAGTTGCCGCGAGGCGGATGAGTAAAATTAATGGCTCCCATTTGGAACTATTCCCACGGACTTCCGCCTTTTTTTCTCTCACTCTGCTCCGCTCCCTCTCCTCTCGTTACCGTTATCCCGCCGGGATTTATAATTAACGTTAACGTTCCTCCGGTTGGTCGCCAATCGCGAGGCGCCGACGCGAACTTTTATCAAATTATTCGAACACGATGCGCTTTTTCTGCGCGCCGCTTTAGCCGACCAAATGAGAACTAAATGATTTATCTCGTGACTCCGCGCCATGTAACTTTTTAAACAGCTATTCTGAGCATAACAGTTAGCACCTGCCGTTTTGACATTCTACTAAGTTTCGTTTTAACTATCTTAATAAAAATATTTCTGAAAATGAGAACACACTGGCAATTTTCTGGTAGATGGTTCGATCATCGCGCAATCCTCTGATTGCTGATCCGCGCAAAACAGGACAATAACAACAATTTTCCCGATGGGCAAATTGCAATCAGCGTCGCGTAAAACTGTTTACAATTCATTATTGGTGTTCGAGTAATTTGGATTCGAGTTTTTTAGGAAACTCGTGCATTCGAAAAACAGGACACGGAAACAGGTGGAGGTATCGGTGGAACGTCGGCATTTTCGACGAGGGTGAAACGCCGGCAGGGGTGGAACGGGGACGCGACACGTTTTTATTAATGCCTTTTCGTACACCCTCTAGAATCCCGGATGGAGACAAGTGATGCGGCTGCGAAGGAAAAAGTTAACGAACTCCTGGCGAACGCGTCGCGACGAAGGAGCTTGCCTGATAAATAGCGCAGGATGATGGGGAAATGGCTGTAAGGACGTGAAATGCGCGACCGACAGGCGTTCGGTGAACGTCGATGATGTATGGGATAGATAACTTCGAAGGGTGACTAGGTAATTCGTTCGTAAGTCACAGGCTCCGATAAGAGTTATTTATCGATCTCTCCATGATGTTTTTTTTTTTTATTCCATAAAGGCTGAGCGGTAGAGGTCGACTAAGTTCGAGCACGAGATTTGACAGGTTGGAGAAGTGGATGAATTGGGAAATTTGCATTTGTGATAATCGCGGAGTAATAGTTTTGAGTTTGATAAAATGTTACACTAGTAAAGTGATTAACTGATACGTGAAAAGTCGAGTACAAATATTGGCATGCGTGCGAAATGCACTTTTTTCTAGCAATAACAAAGCTTCCAGAAAAGATCTACGGGAAAATGAGTTATGGATACGTACAAAAACGTGTGTTTAATATTTGAAACGACCAGATTTTTCTATTAAACTTTATTCACAGTTTAAAACTTGTACCACTTTCCCTTGTGAATTTCTCAAATAAGATATCCTGTACTAGATTATAATTAAAAATAAACTATAGCGAGTATCTACCTTTCCTGAATGACGAAATAAACATTTTAGAAGGTAACATTCATATAGCGATGATCTTAAAGATCGCCTCGTTTCGAAGACGATATTCATAGTCTCCTGACCTGTTTTCAATGTGCGGCCAGGGACATTGGCTTTGGTCCATGTGCACAAAATAGTAACGAGGAATATATTCTGGTGTATTCATAAATTTCTCGATGTCTGGATACCGCTGGAGCGTTAAAGAGTTTCCACAAGGAAGAAACGACAAGCTATTGCACGCTGGTTGTCTAGGGTGGTTATACTACGGCTCGAGCACCACGCTCGGAGAACGTTATTATGATACATCGCCAACGCGAATTCAGCTCTTGAGGTTTTTGCTTCTCGTCCGGACGGAAATTGCAGGGGATTTAGTTTTTCGTTGTGTTGCTGGTAAATTTAGATTTATCGCAGCTACACTGCGACGAACACGGTCGCGTCGAGCGTTTACGCTTGTTTACATGCCACCCTGTTCCCCTTTTTTCCGGCTCTCTTCTCACTCCCTCCTATCTTGTTGCATTTTAATTACACCATTTCGACATAGAACATACGTCGATAGGTATGTATCGGAAAAAATGAAAATATGATTTATCTTGTTCTCAAGTAGAAACAATTGACTGTTTTCTAAAAGCGACATTGAAAATCTGGTTGCATGTTTGGTTCGCGTACTTTTGAAACATTGTAACATGATTCTATTGTAGTACTATAATGATATATTAATTTAATTTGTTTATTCTCGATCAGTATCAGTGCTGATCGATTATTTGTTCGCTACGAAGTTTATTAAATCGTAACTGCACGCAAGAAGCAGACGTATTCGCAAGGAAAGCCCCAAACTAACCGACATAGCAGAGGGTGCGGGTGGTGAGTTAATTAGGGATGACTGAAAATACAAAATGCATCCAGAATGTCAATTGCTTCGGAGGTAACGCGGTAAGGTGGTAAACCTGATCGATTGATTCGCCTGCCAGGAGTTCCTGTGGTACCTGTGGTACCAGCGGAGAGTGCCTTAATTAATCCTGGAGAAGGGAGATATAGTATCCTGCGGTATCCGGCTGGTCTTCGATAGATGAGATTTCTATTTCCGAGATGGTTCGCTACGCCGCAGGATGACATACTAAAACAGTGGCCGTGATCGCTGTTCACCGCAACCCCTGTACCAACGCGTTTTTCATCGAAAGTAACTCGTAATAACGCGAAATAATCGACGATGGAACACGGACGAGCGTAATATTCGGAGGATATTCGAACAACTACATCGAACTGGTAACCGCGAAATAAAAGGGATGAAGAAAGGGGAAAAAAGGAAACTCATGGCGTTCTCGTCATCGATTCGGCGAATCGATACCGAAAGCAATTAACATTCGATCAAAATCGAGGTGGATGGCGGCAAATTCCGCAGCCAGTAATTTATCACGTTCGTCAACCGTCTCTTTGCATTTAGCTGCCTCGATTTTAAATCACCTTTTCGCCGTGTCACACGGTCGAACGACGAAACAGCAGGGAAAAGGAGAACGGATCGACGCGAATATATTTTCAATTATACCCAGGCGTATCGGCACGAAGAAATTTCTCTGGTGCCCACCACCACCCTCGCTATCATCCGCACCCTTTTCGTCCGCTTTCTCTTATTCTGTACGCCTCGAAATCGACTCCCACGGATGCCTCGCTGCTAACGTATTTCCTCTCTCGTTTCCCTCGTTCCTATCCAGCCGGAGACGGAATCACCGGTCCCAGGGTACTTTTGACATTCAAATAACGCCGACTTAATATGCACGATGCCGCTCAGAGCCAATCGAATTGCGGAGTGCTCGTTTCCTCGAGTCAAGGTCTTTCCGTTAAGAATCCCAGCCTCTTGTCTGCTCGCCAAGCAAACCTTTCTTCTTCTTCCTTCTCTTCCTCCTCTTCCACCACTTTTTCCTCAGTTTCTTCTTCGATATCTCACTTCCTTCGTCTGTTTCTCCATGCCTCTTTTCATTCGATTTCTCCATCTTACAGCCAGATCTTCCTTACTCCAAGTATAGATTTACGTATTTCACTGTTAGATGTCGACGAGAGAGTGCGGTTTGGTCGAAAGTCCCTTTCTAACGACGCGCCGTTACTTCCCCTTGGATCCGTCGGATGTTTATGAAGTTTGCATCACAATCGTTTTCCCACTTCAGCGCTGCACAAATGAATCAGCATCGCGAATTACTTTTTCTTTTTGGTGAAAAGTCAACGATTCCTGTGTTTGCACGCGTCAAAAACCGGCTTGAAGCCAACACGATAAGTCAAAGGTGGGTGAACCACGCTGTTATACAATCAAAATCGTCTGCGTATTCTTACGTTTCCATTCCGGTTTGCGGGACTTTCTTTTTGCGTCCAATAATGGAACTGCCTCCTTCTCAAAGAGCTCTGCGATCCTCGTGACTCATAAACGTGAATTGAAATGCTCGTCTGAGAGATCTATTATGGTAAAAAAAAAAAAAAAAAAAAAAAAAATTGTGCGACCTACTTAACCAAAACCAAACAAGAATTAATATCGTGACAATGAGAATTCAACCGACGTTCTTGTACGTAAATTATAAATATGCTCCACACATCCTCTGACAAATATAATCCTACATAATTTTTACAATTTTAATCCATGTTACGTATACGTATAAATATTTGTCTACAATCCAACATTTTTACAATATTCCATGATTTCCATTTCATAATGCTCACGATTCCCATTCTTTCCTCGAGACGAGTAACAGGAAAAAGGTGTTCATGCCGAAGCGCGAGTTGGAAAGCTCGGATATCGGCAGCAGGCGCTTCTGATTTGATCACGGCGAGAGGCAAGCTAGAAATTTGTTCGCTAGTCAACTGGAAGTGGTGCTGTACGACAACGACGGCACCGATGTCGTCGTTTTCTTCCTCTTCCTCGTCGATAGAGACTCCAGCGGCAAATCGTGCGACAAATCTGCCCTTTAATCTCGACCCTCCCTGCATAAAGGGTTAAAAATGACTATCGTAACTCTGATGGCCAACCCTCTCGTCTCGGGACCCCTTTGCACGAAACTCGTGCACGCACACACGCACACGTGACTGCCACGTTGCTCGTGCATGTGAATGAGTAATAAAGTGGGCCAGGACGATGCACGTGAAATTTCATTCTTTGCCCGTGCCGCGCGCAGAGAAATTATCGTCGCGGCCGTTCGTAGGAATTATGATCGAGCGGTGATTTGTAATTCCACAGTGAATTTCTGATCTGTAATGATCAGACCATTGACGAATGCTCGTTCTATAATCTTTGTAATGAGTTTGCGTAGGTTCGTGTTTTGTAGATATTTTAAAGACAAAGATTTTTTATCGCTAGAATTTTTCGTGTAATCAGAGTGATCAATTTTGATAACATAGGATTAATTAACAGATAAGATAAATGTACATTATTGCATATACTTTCTATTTTCTTCTCTCTGATATTAATTTCATATTTTAATCGATATGTAGTTCTGGCGTACAAACGATATTTTCAAAACAAAAAGTTGATGGTGATTAAAATTCAAACCTTTTTGAACAAATTTTTCTTTTTTATCTTTTATAACGTTGCATGTATTTAAATGTTTGCGTCATTTTTCAGAATGGAACCGTATCTCGGGACTGATATTGAGTGCATTGTGTCCCGAATGAATTTCAGAACAAATTTTTACAACAGAAGCTGAATTTTGACAGACCGTTCAATTAGAACGCGAAAATTAATCAGCTGTGCAGGGCATGCGTATCATAAGTACCGTTCTCGCAATCAACGGGAATTAAAAATTTGATCGATGGAAATTGAAAGTGGTACGAAATTTTCTCATGGAATTCGACATAGCCACCAAAAACGCTACTCGAACGTTACATCGACAAGTGCACTTTCATGCAACATTATAAGAGATCAAAGGCCCGATTAAAATGGATCGAATTGCTTTTACAATTTTTGTCTCTTTCTATAAAAATTTTGCGTCATAAATTCTCTGTTTTTATCAAGCGCATTGATGTTTGTTTTACATCTAAAAAATATAATGAAATTACGATTTTACGCAATCGTTGAAAAAAACTTTTTCATAAAATGATATATTTTAATGAAACTAAAATTAAAATATCTTCAAAAATAGAGAGACTACGAATTCAATAAAAATTGATCTATTCCGTGCGGTAATCCATCACCGATTTTGAGCCAAATATAAAGGTTCTTCAGAATCGCTAAATTTTTCAGCAAATACATCACGCGTGAATTTCAAATTTATCATCCGTGCATCACAAATCTATCCAAAACTCTAAATTACGAAGCGCGTTAAATTTTGTAACTTTCTCGTTGCCCGCTCTCAAACGCATATCCGAGTTTCACAAGTACTTGCAAACTTTTCAAACTGCCTATGTCAACTTGGTGTTACTTCCATTTCATGACGCTTCTCTTCTCTTCCCTAAGCAAATAGATATTAAAATACCTGGATGTACGTTTCCAGCATTCGAAGCATTCCAAAAAGACGAACTATGGTCTAAAACGGAACGCATAAAAAATGTTGGGCAACGACGAACGACGACTGCTAGTGGCAGACAGCTGTAAAAGCGGCCGGGCCCGTTTTTATCGCGCTTGTCGTTTGCTCGCAAATTGGAGGCGTATCCTGACGGAAGGGATAGAAGAAGACAGAGAGGGTGGAGAAAAGTGTCGACACGGCAGCTAATTCCTTTATGAGATGCAATAATCGTTCGCAGCGTACCGCGCAGCGAGAAACAACGGCCCCGCGGAACGGCAGAAAGCGGAGGCGCGTTAATTAAATTAAAAAACATTGTAGCCGCGTTATATCCGCACGCTTGCTCGAGCACCGAGCGGATACAGAAGCGGAAAAAACAGACAGACGGACTGAGAAACCTAGGCACCTACGTACAAAAGAGAGTCGACAGAGATGCTTGCATAAAAGGCAGGAGAAAAAGACAGCGAGAGGGAAAGAGAGAGAGAAAGAGAGAGAGAGAGAGACAGGAACACCGATGAAGAGACGAGTGAAAAACGCGAGTAATACAAAAGACCGAGATACCTTTTCACAATTAATTCGACAAGAGGCGAATGGAAAGGACCAACCGTGCTAGGGAGACGAAGTGGCAGCGAGTCGTTGCAATATCCGTAATGGAAATTAATGAGATTATTGGAATCGCTATGATGGAAGGAGGGGAAAAAATGATCGCGCGCACCCTTCCTGTGAAAATAACCGATCCTTAGAATGCTGCGAGATGAAACGTAGCGACGAGGATTATTGCTGCCTGGTGAGTTTCTTAATTTCCTTGAGAGGAATTAACGACGGAGCTTGCCGATTAGGAGAAGATTGATATTAATTAGATATCAGCTTGGGAGTTCGGAAACATCAAACAGGGGGACGTAAATGAAACGAAAATTGGTAAATTGTTACGTCTATCTCTGCCGAATTTATATCTCGCGCAAGGCTTAATGGATAGGTCGAACAGGGGATGATAAAACCGAACATCTGAAACTCGAGTTTGTCTGCAACTGGGCAACCACGTTTCAGGGTTGTATCTTGAAAGCATAGCTTAGGGCTACTGTCCCGTATAAACTATGAATTTTAGAATAGCCGTGAGCTACAGCTACCCATAAATAAATGTGTACGACTAACAGGAGATTGTTGTTACAGTACGAACAGTAATAACCGAAGTATCTGGCCGGTGCTTATTCGATCCCGTTGCATCCTCCTCGCCGCGATATCGATAAATTTCCACGTAAATCGAGCGGACGATTTGTACAAAAATTAGCAGTGGATGATGGCGACGCGATTCCACCACGGGCGTTCTGTTCCCGTAAATCGAAGGCGCCCATTAAATATTGACGTCGCAAATCACGCGAATTAACGGGCGGTCGCTGCGTAAATCGGCACAGCGACCGCGATTCGTGCGCCGCGCGACAAAACGCGGCTTCGATTTATCGCAGACTGGTCCAATAATGTCTCTCCTATTTACGTATCAAAGGGTTGGCCCTGGTGGCATCGCCAAGTTGCCGGAACTTTATGATGCAGTGGGACGCGTTTAATAACGACGCCAGGGCGCACAAAAGGCGGAGTCGATTAATGAAGTTTGCTCGCTCGAAGGAAGCCAGGCGTATGCAATGGTACGATAGAAAGAGAGAAAGGATAATCGGGAACGTTACACGCATAAATTCGCGAATTTTCAACGGGAAAATACAACGGCAGGGTGAGATGGGTGGGGTGAAATGGGCGCAGGGTCAGTGGGAAAGGTGCAACGTATACGGCCCGGTGGACATAATACGCGACAATAAAGTTTATATTGCGCAAAACCGGGAATCCTGCATTACGACCTAGACAATCGTTTATTGGTCGGTGTGCATGGATATCGTGCATTAATAATGCTAATCGCGTGTATATGCCGTCGACGCATTAATTAATGCCGCGGGACGATTGTGCTCCGTAAACAATGAAACTCGTACGTGATTGCGAGGCAACGTGCTATTGCACCCCCATTAATGATTACCTCATATAATTCTGTGCGATCGCAGGATCGATTATTTATTTTAGCGTTAGACCGGAAGTCAGTAGCGGCGGCGGTGGTGGCAGCCACACTGGCTTCCACGCGCTGCGTTCTCGATGACCAACGCACAAAGCAGCGATATTTTCCTACGCGTTCAAGGGAATTATTTTCGTTGGCGACCGTTTCAAGAACAGCCCGCCGATAAATTGAATCGGTCGCGTTGAAAATATTACCCTCGTCGTCCGGCGTATCACTTTATTTATTCACACGAGCCGCGCGATTTATCGCCAGCCTGCCGGGGAATCGACGAATTCGCTCGCGTTCGATTATATCGTGTGCAACCCAAACCTGTCGCGTTTTGAATATGCACTTCTGAAAAGCCGATATACGAGAGTGAATTTAATGGATGGTTTAGCTTCTCGCAATCATCGGAAATTTTTCACTGGAAAAATCCATCGTTAAAAGATGCAAAAATAAACGGTATCTATCTTAACCAAGTACGCAGACGTGAATGGGTACAAATAGATTCTCTGACAAAATGTGTGGGATCGGTTTATCGACAACGCACAATGTTGCATTCTACTCTCGTTACTAACAAGTGTCTCTAACAACATGCAGTCGGATGTCGGACAGACTTCGTTGAATGTGTATTGAATGATGAACGTCAAGTGGTACCGACGAATCTGTTGCACGTTACATGGAACTCATATTATGCTCGATATCACTTTTCAGAAAACATATTCAGTACTGTAACGATTAAATCGCAAAATAAAGGTATCACAAATCTGATAGATAAGCTTTTATTTTATCTTTATTTTTTTTGTCCACGCTAATTTATCAATTACGAGTTACTCGATAACTTTCACATCGATTGTGTCGTTTCGCGATTAATCGGTGAAGAAAAAATTTTCGACTCCCATTATACCGTAGCAATTCCATAGTGTTTGTAGAATAGGTTACGAAAGCGTTTGAACTGGGAACTCACCGAGCAAGCAAACGCAAACTAGAGAGCGATATAAAGTGCTTTCCAATGAGCCGCGTGCAACTGAAATCGATGAATACGAGCACATCTAGTCAAAGTAATTCGTGTTCGACGTTATCCAACGACGAATACGAGGCAGTCCAAGTACAACAAATCAAATTAGCTTGTTAGCCTAATGCCTTTGTGAATCCTTTTCGACGAAATACGACTATCGAAATTCGATTCAATCGAACGTGTTGTGATTTTTCGTTTATTTCGTCTATGGACGATTTTTGTATCATTTGTGGATGTTTACAGTGGTCATGAAGCTCTCTTTACACTTTCCATTGGAAATTTTCTAAATGAGTAATATTATTAAGAGAATAATAATATTAATAAACAAACAACGAAGCGATATATGTAACTACTCCTTGATTAAGATATTTTTCTAAAAATCACATTCATCGTTTGAATGTAGTATTATTCAGGAACGATAGACAACCTAAACGCTCAGTGTACAAACACACTTGATGCGAATCTTGCTTGCTCACCGAAATCTCGACGGAATTCAACGTCGTTAAGAGGGTATAACGTCGCAGCAAACGACTCTTTCCGGGTGGTCACATTCGACGGTAATTGAACGATTCAATTTCCACTGTCAGCCCACTGGCTCGCTACGCGCAGCTCGTTCAATCGAGGCAATCAACGAAACGACTCTTAAAGATTGCGAATTATTGGCAAGGAACATCGGCTGCCATTTCTTTCTTCTTCGTCCTTCGCTCCTCCCCTTGTCCGGCTGCCTGCTAACATTATTCATCCGTGAAAATTACTGCTGCTTTTCCAATCGGCGAACATCGAATCACGTAAAAATTTAACGTTTCCATGCGAAAATTGTCGCGCTTAATTATTCTCGTAAAGAGTACAATAAGGAACGTACCGAAGTTGAAACGTAAAATACCCTTCTTCCTTCAACGTTAATATTAATATCTGGCTTTCCTTGCAGAACTGAAGTAATATCATCAGTGAAATTCTGCAAGTTACAAACCACAAGTTATCGACGTTAATAAATTTCCTTACATAATCAAACATTATTTATTGTAAGAAAAAACTCCAGTGGCCTTCTTCAACAATTCTAAATATTACTCTTTTGTGTCGTGACAGACAAGATTACAAACAATGACATGTTTCATGTAAGAACTTTAAATATTACTTGATTCTAAAATGAAACATTCGTTTTTGCGCGTTTACGATTCCATTTTGTGTTCAGGAGTTTATCGTTCTCCGTATTTTCTAGAAATGCGTGAATATCGTCAAACGTGATGTCAACGATAAGTCGGAATGGTAAGTGATCCTGCGTTTATGCTACTCTCCATGCTACAGGGGCATCGCATCGCTTCGGAGTATTGACGATAAAACGAAGGACCTTTCGAATTTCGATTATAGGCCGACAGCCTTGAATTTTATCTTCCAATCATGGATATTCGTGGGAAGGAGGACGAAACCTGTTGGTTGCGAAAGCGATCGGTATACGGTATACGTTCTTAAGTTCGATCATCGTAGTAAGTCCATATAATAGAAAGGTTAGGTCAGACAAAATTTATTCATAGCCAGCCTCAGGATTATTCAATAAGATTTTTTCAATAACGGAAACGAATACAGTTGTTAGGGAAAGTATTTTCACGTACCCTTATTTTCCAATAAACCGTTTTCTCTTTTTAACCAGATTCTACAAATATAGTTCATTTTTATAATACAAATTTTTGTAGTCGTGTTACGAAATTTAACATACATGGACCTAATATAATTATAATAAACACGACGGTATGCAAATATCTTTTGCAGCTGCTGCATAAGAACGATAAACAGCCATTTCTACATTCACTGCACCCTTTGCATGAATCCTCTAGAACACAATACCCTACCACGTGTTGCACGCATTAGAGCATGACCTAACCCCAATATTCTTTCGCCTAAAAAAATACTACCCAGGCATCGAGCTTCGTTTCAAACTGCCGATAACGAAATTTCCTCCACGCGATATAACTCTAACAAATAACGGTTGTCGAGCACGCGCCATTCGACTAGGATTTATCGAAGAACAAATCCTTCGAGGGGGTTGGTCACAGTGAAAAAAGAAAAAAGAAGAAGAAAGGAAGAACGGTTGGGTCGTGAGGAGAACGGTCAACGCGACAGGAAGCAGGAGGAAACGAATAAATATCGTCTGGGCAAACGGGCCGTGAAATTCCGCCGGTATTTTCGAGCGATAAGCGCGGTGAGGGTGAGAGAGTAAGAGAGGGTGCGTTCGAGGTCCGCTTATCCTCGAGCCGCCTTTAAATTTTGGTGCTGTCTTATCACTATAGGCGCACGCATCGCGTCCAACCGCCATTTGTCATCCTCTAAGCGGTGAGAGTTATGCGAGAAAACACGGGTTGCGCGTCGCTTCACGCAGTTGTCGTAGCACCAAGGCGAACCGAGTCGCGCATCGCGTAAATAAGACTTTGCGTAAATGCGGGCATCGCGACGCGCACAAGCCGGTCTGATCCTCATGCAAACATAAGGCGACGCGCAGTTTTTCGCGTACAGCAAAATGTATAGGGTGTAGGAAAATTACGATATGCTAGCGTTACTCGAGTTACTTAAGCTTCCACATTTTAAAATTCAAGAATAATTAAACCTGTTGCGTATTATGGGACACCGTTAATTTTCATACATATAGAATCGCGCTGTGATAATCGTGACACATAATTATACACCTTGTACAAGAAACGCACGTACAACCGTGCGTCCACTAGATTTGCTCTGGCGTATGCTCAAGTGGTCTTACCCTCCAAGAACTTTACGACGGGAATAAATCGTGGCGAACCAGCGGGGATTAATTTTCAGCTGGCCGTGAGAGACTGCTAATCTGTGCGCGACGCGATGCATCGTAATAAAAATTTTAGTCGAGCATCGGAACCCGTCGACAAGGGACTGGTTCCCGTAGGAAATTTGGTACGTCGAACAGCTGATGCCAGAATATCCCGAAGAACGTGCTTTCGCGCGAATACTAGCTTTATTTCCGAGATGTTATAAGGAAGGCTCTGAAGAATCGATAAGAAGTAGTGTTCTCTTCTTTCGTCTGTGTCGTGTTCCTCAAGGAGCATACCCACTTATGGTAATGTTTGAGGACAATAAAAGCAGAATATGAAATGTGATTTTCTTTTTCTATTCGATCCGATAGCTGCAGCTTTTCAGAAAATGTTCGTTGCCTTTTCATTCATACTTTCGACGAGTATTATAAAAATTGTTTAATCAATGTGAAGATATATCTATTCGAATCTCTTTGTAGAAATAAATGAATTAATTCTTTTCCCTCTTCTAAGAAAATGTGAATTTATTGCCTAATCTAATATAATAATTGATTTCTAGATTTTGCATTAAATTAAACAGCTGTGATCATCATCTTTCTTTCTATAAAATCACTTCGTGAAATCACTCGAGCTTGATTTTTGCATTGGAACAGAACTGCAATTTATCCCGAGAAAATCTTTCACAGAAACCATATTTACCACGTCGCGTCGTTGCAGTGGCAGACGATCATCAAATATTTCCCATTGCACGTTTCGTGCTCGTCATGCGACAGCTACAAGTGTTTCCCATTCCTCCTGTCTCGAGATTAATATACTCGCGAAACTGGCAAAGAACGTGTGCTTAATATACCTCGTACGTGACGTTATTCTTTTCTGACTGCACCATGGGCATCGTTACTCTGGTCTGAAAACTTTTTGGTCCGGTCGTTCGTGAGATTAAGTCACGGCGATGGAACAGGGGGACGAACGTTCCTGGATAACGATGGTCATGAGCACGTTTTCCAAATTAACTCACGCTCCGCGTACAATTAACCAAACCCCCGTTTCTCTCTGCTTGCCCCCCATCACCATTCTCGTTCAGTGTTACGCGGCTGAGCTAATTTCGCGGCTAATGAACGCCGCGAACGCACGCCACGAATTGAAATCTCTAATCGCGCTGGTTTAGATTCGCGTGACTCGCGATCCGGCGTTTAACGCCTCCACGTTGCAACCACCGGCTGCCACCTGGTCTCCACTGACAAATGAATGATCGCGTATCATTACCGAGCGGCTAACCTCAATTTCAATTAGAATGTTTGACGTTCTTTTAATGGATGATGATCTAGCTACGCCTTGTTTCAGTCGAAAGTCGCTTAATAGATGATGAATTCTTGCAACTAAGAAAAAAAATTTGAAATTTTCTACACTTATAGCATACCTTATCGATCACAATCGATATTGCATTGCGTGTCACTACCAAATTCCACTATCGCTATTTTCCAAATTTGATTTTCCATATAATTTACGTTTGTACATTATATTTTCTTAACATTTCATGTTTCCAAACCTGGGAGAATTTAATAATGTACCCGAATAATGAAAATGGAGAATTTTATGAAAAACGGAATTACAATTAATACAATATTTGGAATTAAATTTCATTGAAATCATGGACAATCACATCTGAAACCGTAGTTAGTAGAGTGAACGAGCTGATAAGGAGCCAACTTCTCTAAAGAAGGGTGATAACCCGTCATTCTAAGCAGTCACTTTCATAAAGTAAGTCGAGCTTCTACTCCATAAAATTCACGTCCAAAGGCCTTTTAGTGTGCGGACTGCTTTTGTGGCTGCGAGTTGAAACCGAGAGACCAAGGGGAACTGATAGGAGGGTAGCAAAGAAACCTGACTAAGAAAAGTGGAAAAACGAGAACGAAAGAGAAGAGAAAAGATGCCGATGGAGGATCCGCAAACACTTTACGCAGAGGGTCAGTCCTATGGGCTTTTGCGAACGACCAACAATCCTCCGTAGTCGATTGATTATTTAAGTTCCTTCTCACCTTATACAGATTGTCTCACTGACGCCAGAACTTCTGAAAATCTCTCTGACTTACAAGGGAAACTATATTTGAATGAAGAATTGAATATGATAAAAAACATTAGTAGAATATGTTTCAATTTAATATCATAACTATAAATTAAGTTTAGAACCAGAGTTTGTAACCCAATTCAGTTATAATATATGAAAACTCGTTTCAGAAACTCTAACCCAATGTTACCTCGGCTTCCGTTTCCTCCGTCGCCTTTCTCTTAACTTCCTCTTGGTCCGTAATCTTTTCTTGTTACCTGCAACTTCTCGTATATTTGTAAATTCACCTCGGCACCGCCCTCCAGAATAACCGAAGGACTCTTGAAAATCGAAGAGGACCGCGAGGGCTTGTTTGTACGAAGTTGTGGTTATTGCAACTTCACTTCCAACGAATTGCAACCCTACTTGCTCCGTTAAAGACTCGATAATGCTTTGAAAGTTGCGCGATTAGAATGTTTAATGCTTCTGTAGACGGTAGCCATTTGAGACTTTGGAGTTCCGAAGAAAATACTCATCGACGGTCTGGATGGCTTAATTGGGAAAGCACCCGCTCGGTAAACAAAAGATTCGGGTTCGGCAACCCGATCGGCCGAATATTTTCTCCCTACACTTCGAAAATTCAGTCGCGCTGCTATGAATTAAAAACTATCCTTCTCGCAGCGTGTGGAAATCACTGGATGTATTGTACAAATACGAGCTACAATAATTTGCATAAAAGCTTGATAATCGACGCAAACAACACGCATTTATGAAGATACCTACAGAAATACGATTTTATGTCGTTTGATAGCATATCGCGCAGTACATGTTTTATTAATGAACAAGATTTATAATTAAGAAGCGATTAATCTAGTGATATCAAGATGGCGGAATGATTAACGAGAACCATTTTAATGGTGTTGAATAAGAAGGGTGTTATGTCTCGCGAGTTGCGTCAAGAATCATTAGCATAAAAGATGAGATGGAACTTTTCTTGTGATTCATTGCCCGGTGATTTAACACAAAATCTACATATACCTACAAACCTTCAGATATTTACAAAAATATTCGACGCTATCGCATCTCAAAAATCCGACGTAGAATCCTCGAAATCCTAAATTATCCAAACTGACTCTCGCAGCCAACATCTCGGTGACCCAGTTTCATTGAACAAGGGGCAAAAATCACCGCAACTTTTCCATTTTCCTTGCCCAATCTCTCGTTTCCGATCTAGTTGCCGGACCTGAATACTGTGGTCGAGAAACGATTAACTACGGGAACGAATCTGATTCCGTTCGACAAATCCGAATAGTCCCCGAATGGCATCTCGATTCGTGGTCTCGATTATACATATAGGCCACACACCTTCTAGACTCGATGGATAGATTCGCCACATATTGGTCGGCTCGCGAGCAACGAGAATCGGCGGTCGTGGCAAGGAGACAAAGGGGAATGACAGAGGGGAACACAGGATAGCAAAGGGTGAAAGACAGACGGATAGAGAAATAGGGAGAGAGATAGGATGGAGACGACGTTGGACGCATACATCCGCCTCAAATTGATTGGAATTGTTCCTCTGGCTGATATCTCGTTCCTGCTAGTTCGTGGCAGATTCAGATAGACGTAGGCTGCACCTTGCACCAGACGAGAGGGACAACTGGCTGGATTGCGTTGGGTTAGGTTGGCCTAACCTAAGCTACACGCGTCAGACTCCGTGTTTGCGAATAGACAAAGAGACTGCCAGAGAAAGCGAGAAGGAGCTGCGAGAAGAGCCAGCTACGGCGGAGCTTCTTGCCTGGAATTAATTTCGAAGCTTCCAGAAGGAATGCCACTTACCCTCTTGCCGTTTATCGTATCGCTCGACGCATTAGTTTAAAGGCAGGTTTAAGCAACCGGTGAAAGAGTTAGAGTTTTGTTACGCCACGTTTGTAACGCGGTCAGAGAAAATTCCTATTTTTAAAGAACTGACTTTAGCTTTCTACGCGTACTTCCAAAATGTCTATTTCCTGTCGTTCAACGACCAACCAACTTCGAGGTTCATCGAGAAAAGGGGTTGGCCTCGTTCGTTGCCGCTTTTTACGTATTCCGACCACGCGCGTCGGATTTAACGCAAACGTTCGCGGATATCGTTATGAAAAAGATAGACGGTCGGCACACGAGCAAGTTGGATCCCAGTTTTCCAAGCAGTCGCGTCGAAGACTGGAGAAAGGAAAAGTGATGTAAATTATACTGCAATAAGGCACGTAAAGGGTACGAGATAAGTTTTATTGCCGCGATGCTGATACTGGAAAAATGAGAATTTCGAACGGTTAGCAGAGCGAGCGTGATTAACATTCGGATTACGGCAGACGTATGGTGTGTACTAGAAGAATACTTTGATGCGCGATACGTGAAAATGATGTGTATAATAATTGGAATTGAATAAAAGATTCCGATAGCAAAGTGCCATTTCGTTGAGCTTTCTTCAATCGAAAATTGCAGGGACACATATGCTAAGAAGAATTCGAGAAGCCAATAGTTTTGATGTAAATATTTTTCAAGAGAACTTTTCGGCAACATGTTATTAATCACCAAGTTATTGGATATTAAAATTTTGCGTAATAAAAAATTGTAATGTACCATATTTGTCTTCTGTGATCTTCAAATATTAAATATATAAATTTACTCAACATAAAAACTTTCGTTTAGGCAATAAATATTCAATGAACAGGTTTTTATAAGGTCAACCAATTTAGATAAAAAATAATGAATTCAAGCTGCGAAACCAGTTGGAGAAAATACCGCGAATACATGCTGACAGCTAGCAAAACAACCACTTAGTTTCGCGATGGTTGCCCGGAACGATCGAAATTCAACGAGCATCGTCGTGAACGCTTCTAGATTCGATACGGAATCGCTATATTTTCGCGTAGTAACCTGGATTCCACAAAACGCAAAGTGGTTTTGCGTTCCGGTCGATTCGTTGACGCGAAACCCTTGTTAAAGATCGAAATAATAAATTCAAAAGAACGACGTGTACATAGCTGGAACATTATTCATAAGCATTCGTCTAATATTGCCTTCGTTCAAAACATGTGATCATCTACTAAGCAGTTATCAGAAATCTCGACGTCCTGTGATTCTGCGACGATCGTTTGTCGCTTAAATTCCCCCGGAGAAGTTTAACTCGTTAGATTCAGCCATCACGGTACATCATCCTCGATCAATTTCGAGAGATTGTGATTCACGTAGCCGATTAATAACTTTTTAATCGACATCGTATTGCTTATAAATATTTATGACTTCCAGCGAATGAAATATTCATGAGCCAAGCGAGTTCTGGAATAGCGCTAATTAATTATCACACACAAGTCAAATTAAGAAAAGTTTGAGAACCTGAATAGGTGCACGTGACAGGGAACTTATGGCTGATTTAAAGACAAAAAAAGTTAATAATAAGGATTTAGGAGGAAATGCTACAGCTAGCATTATTTATCGAACTATTATTAAAAATTTGAAAATGTGTGTGTCAGGAAAAATTACACAGAAAAAACAAGTAGTACCATGAAGGAATATCTAAGTTTACACAGAATATCTAAATCTATTTTTATAGAATCTAAGGAATTCTAACTCTGTAATAAATATTTCGTAAAAACATGATTGTCTATCATTATGAAATGGCTAATACACATTAACCTGAGGCTTTTCAACAGTACCGCGCACGAAGCTTTATCGCAGAAATTCAGACAAATCACACCGACGTAACGCATTCAAACTCCTTTCTCAGCAATAACAATCGCGAGACTGAGAGTTGGGTGATGTACGGATTCCGGATACCGTTGAGATCGAACAACGAATACAATTCGCGTGGCTTACACATCGGTCGACCGTAATAAAGCATTATTTATAGCCGGTCGGTTCGGCCGCAACTATAAAAACTTCCGCATAAAGTTGTAGTTTACAGTCTGCTAAATGTAGCGCCGTGAAATGGCGGTACCGCGCCTAACGTTTTATGGGATGCAGGAGCCATGCAACCCGCGAAACAACCTGCCCGAGATTAGGAGAAAGATTGCCAGCAACGAGGCGCCGTACCACTCAATACGACCAGCACTTTTGGTTGGCGTTTTACGACACGTCGTGATATACAGAAAGGGCACGATCCACTGGAAACTCCAGTATGCAATTCTCGTCGGTGATGGTCGATTGTTAGAATCGATGAGCGTATCCATTGGTATGTTCGACGACATGGCTCGAATTGTTGGTACATAAAGGAACGCGACGATTATTCGTTCGATTCGGACCGGATTGTCTAGCGGATCGCGATTTGTGGTTGTGACGCTTAATGATCATTATATCGTACACAAAAATTACGTATTTCTGAAGCGACACAACTGAAAGTTGTCCAAGAAAAGCGAGAAATTGTTTGGAAGACTGCAGAAAGATTAGTTGCTCAATATGGAGTGTTTCGAAGGTAAGAATTTTATAATTTAGTCATAACGGAGCAAGTTAACCGAAACGAAACCCATTTTGCATCTAATTGACGCCACTCGGAGGAATCGTTGACAGATTATTTTCAGAACGTCTTCATCGAAATTCTTGACTGACATGTTTAATAATGCTAACGCGTTCGTATTATATCCACGCTTCCTCATTAACAAACATACTTGACGTCCCTCGCATTCCATTCGCATCGAATCGACGAACATCGAAATGCTTTCAAATCACTGACGCCGCGTCATCGTGCATCGACCGTCGCGCTGCTAATGTGCAGCTCTCTCGATTTATAAAGCGTGATAATGCAGAGCTCTACCTTCTATCACTGCGGATAATAATTACAGCAACGTTGGAGTAAAGTTTTGCGGTCCTCTAAGGAGATCGGCCTTACGTTATATTCGATAGTTTGACGTCAAACATTTGACTATGCTATAGATCACGATCGAAAAGATGTCCTTCTTCGTCTTATCTTCTTTCATTATGAATCTTTCGTTCAAATGTCGTACTTTTACCGAGAAAAGCAAATAATATTTATTTCGAAAAGCTTTATATTTGAAACGTCGTATAAGTCGAATAAATGTTAAGAAAAATATTTCTAGTTTGATTAACATCGATGAGTAAGGTAGATGATAACATTTTGAAAAAATATCGTCAATTCGAAGTGATAATACCTAAGTTCTCCTTGAAGCAATTTCAATTTTTCAGCAGTTTATCACTCGAGGTAGCTTAAGTCCGAGCTTCTCACGCGACAAAAATTCCGACCCATAGATGCATCACTAAGACGGTTTTATCTACGCATTTATTTGACAAACGACAGAGGTACGCTCCTGGTGGACAGGAGTTTCATTGCGAACTATTTTCAATAGAAGTAAGAACTTCTCCTGACAGTTGTAGAAACAGTTTCCCTCCGAAACGAAACAATCCGAATACAATTTGCGCTTATACATATTGCGATTAAACAATGGAGTTGCTCGTTAACAATAAGTGACACTACGAATTTTCAACGAATCGGTTCAAACTACTCGCTATAATTAAGTTTGGGAGCTCTGTTGTCGATTCGTCGACAGTAGACTAATTTGCGAGACAAAGAGAGTACCGTTCCAACTGGAAAAAAGCTCGACCTGTTTTCCTATCGGAGTCGTTCGAATCCGTTCGATGGTGTCATTACCAAATTACCAAACACACCTGCTAAACAAGCGTTGACCAAAAGTATTGGCGAACCTAGCTCGGCTCGTTTAATAGAATTTCCGTTTTCAAAGAGCGTTAATTAAGCCAACGCGCGTCGCGATAATTAAACGCATCGTGTACGGAAAAAAGCAATAAACGACGAACGGACGAATCCGTGTCCGCGAATCAATAGGGAGAGAGAGAGAGCTTCTACGTTCCTCATTTACCATCGTTAATCGGGATATTAAAAATCCATCTATCCACTGTCTCTACGAATCTCACACCCCTCTACGCGTATACGTTCGATTAATCGCATTTCCAAGCATATTGTTATCGCACGTTAGTCGGCCTCGATCGACATGCTATCCACCGTTTCTTCGTTTCAAAGGGAAACGAGTCGGACATACCATTCGTCGTTCGAACAAACGAACGATCCCAGAGCCACGTTGGAAATACGCGTGAGCGATGGCATCGACCATTTCATAGGACATGCCGTGGGTAATCCCCATTGCGAAACGATCTCGGCCACGAGCCGAGGAACGATCTTTTTATTTCTCGGTCGGTTTTACGGCGAGTTCCAGTTCCGCGTTTATCTCCGCCCCTCTACGTTCTTCGTTTCAGTTCCTTCCTCGAAACTGCAGGTCTTTCGCCTCCGTTCTTTGCAGCTTCCTGCAAGGCGACGGGATTTATAACGGCGTCTTCGAGTTCTTCGCCTCGCCTCTATCCCCGGTTTTTATCGGTGGCCGCGAGATATCGTCGATGACGCGGGATCGTCGCGCCGCGTAACGATGGGAATTAAAGTCCGTATCCGTGAATATCAGATCGTCGGTAATGAGACCCGTGGAATTTCAACATTGCTGCGCGATTAACGTTGTTGCACGCTGCGAGGAGGATGAACCGTGGCGAAGAACCTCGAGAGCCGGCAATTGTTGAAATTCACCTTCGCGCATGATAGCGCGGCTGTAATTCGTGAATCGTATAGTAATGGGGGAGAAGATTTTTAACATAGTACTGGGATGACGATGGTGCGTTGCGAAGTACTTGACGCGATAGCTTTCGTTCTTTGCTATTTCATAAAGTAAACTAGAATTATTTGAGTTACTTAAGTTTCAATATTTTAAAATCCAACCTTGAATTTTACATAGAGTAGAAAATTGTAAAATACAAGATGTTATTACAATGGTTCGGTTCAATTTAGTGTAAAAAATTCTATACTTTTGTACATTGATTTCGCATTGCCGTAGTTAATGGAAATCAGTTATGTACGATGTAGTAGTTGTAAAACAATTTGGAAACGAGAATAACGAAGAATGGATTCGAAGTCTATATTTCTACGGTTTATTGCAACTGACTCGAATGAGCACCATTTCAACGAAGATTTGATAAATTTCTGTCGGATGATTAATCGGGATTCACGTAGAAATTAGCGAAACGTTTGCCTTTTCCTTTTCAATGGAATCGTACAACAAATTATGAGATGACATTAGCAAGCTGAACGGAGGAGATGGCTGATGCAGCGTCGTAAACCAAGTATCGTTACCGTTATGTCGTATTATAGGCGACCCGATCGCTCCACAGTTATAAATTATAAAATTAATTAGAACACGCCACGAACAGTTTCTTGACACAAAATAATGCTGCGCTAATGACTTTGCATTAATTAAGCCGCCATGTATACCAGGAAATACTTTCTTGTACCAGTATGTATGCGTATACTAGCTGTGTTAAATCCTGTACATCGGATTTTGCAATTTTAACAACGTCATCGAACTCAAAATTACATTACTACTTAACGTAGCAAATTCTTTACATCCCTCGATATCTAAAACCTTCCATATACTTAAAATATACAGAATATACAGAATTTTAGACTTTCACGATCCGGGATTATATAGTATTGATACGGTTTAAGCTTACTCATTGTAAATCATGCTTGATAGGAATAATAACATGACGTTTCAACATTGTTGATCGATATTTATGCTGGCTTCTTTGCAGCTCAAACGACATACTGATAATTAAATTATCATAACATAGCAGCATCAAATTTAAAGCGATCGGTGTTGCGAGCATTACCAAGATTAGGTGGCTCGGTTGTGGCGAGTGGCCGAGAGGAACACAGACAGAGCCGGGCAGCACACGATATAATATGTAAGGGCCATTGACAACTGGCCCCTCTATCGAGCCGGTGTATCAGTGAATGAATAGGGCCTATTATGAAACGATGGAAGGTCGCATTGACCGCATGTATCCCGTTTCTGCGTTCGAGTGATCGGCCAGCATCACGGCGCAAAGTGATAGGCCGAATGACGAGGGGACGAGTGACCATCCCGAGACGGGAGAAGCCTGTGAAACGGATAGGCCTCGGACAGAACCGCGGCAGGGCCAAGGCAAACACAACGGCAGCGCTACGTGAACACCAGAGCGCATGCACCGCGCCACGAAAACCACTTTCCAATCGGTTTCCAGGATGTAATTACGAGCACGTTGCGGGCATGGTGGTGAAATTTGACAGGTAGTAAATATACGGACTTGATCCCTGATGGTAATAGCGCCGAGAGGAGCATCGACTCGCCTGATTGAATTCTCCGTTGTCCGCTGCCACCCTCGCCATCGCTCTCGGTGCTCACCGCACCCGCCATCGTCCCTCCGCAGGCCAAGCATCGACCATAACCACCATCGTTCTTCGGGAAAAAACAGCGCCGCCTGGATATGAAATCCTATCTAGGACGGAATGAAGCGACATCCAATGAAAATCCAGCTTCGGTGCTTTTTCGAAAAGGAAGCAAAAAAATCCCCCGGCGCTCTCAGCCTACAACCAATTGTAACCATAGATGACAGGGGTGACGCGGTCGGATACACGAGCTAATAAAGTTGCGACGTAGGTTTCGTTTAGATATATGGTTTGGTATACGTGAACGAGCCTGTGCGCGTGTTCGTTATGGCAGGATCCAATAGGGGGACCCCAAGTTAAGCATGAAGTAGTTGGACTGATGCAGTTATAACATATTTAGAGCTGAATGAGGCATTCTACTTTCTCTATAGGCAAGAGCATACAGCCACCGCAAATTTTTGGAGGATGTAAAGACAAGATGATCCGTGTGAAGCAGAGGTGCTGTAGGACGCCAATATTGTCGCACGATACGAATACAGGTCCTGTTCTTGTTTTCCTTCCCCGGCTCTTCCTTCGCTCTGTTCTATGTAGTCGTCGGCGATGATCAGTCGAGGGTGAGACGGAGGAAAGTTGTCACGGTCCACGAGCGAAATACAAATATGTTTGGTGGGCCAGGATGGGGAACGAGGAACGTCGTTAGAGAATTTCCGCCAGGAAATGGGCTTCGAATTGCCAGTAAACAATTGAACGTTTAGTCGTCGCCCGTGGAAACGTTCCTTTGTATGCGACAGCCGTACATCTCGAGCGGCGAACGCTTGAGAGACGAAGTTCGGAAAGTCGTGGTCGAAGAAGCGAAACGAATGGTAAACGGAGAGCGACAGCAGAGGAAAATTGAAAGAGAGAAGTGTAGCGAGGGACAAATAATTCGATAGCGGAATATGTGTTAATGGCCAAAGCGAGGACAGAACAGCAGCGATAAATTTACTATGAAAACCGAATATCGACGATGGAAGCCGAACAAATTGACCGTTCAAGCGCATCAAAGCTATGCGAAAGTTCGGTTAACTTTTTTAATCCAACGTTATATCGACATTTCTCCCCTCGATGATTTTGCAACTTGAACTGGCTCGTTACACGTCGAGATCTATCGGCATGGATATTCGATATGAAACAATAACCAAAGCGTGTTTTATGCTGTGGAAAAAAGAGTCAAACAGTGGCGAAAACGATCGAAATTCAATTAAACGACAATGAAAGATGCAGTTTACCGGCAATATACCCCGGCCACTCCGTCGAAAATCACCACCCTCTTACGGAACATTTTCCGAAACCCCATAGAGACACTTGGCCGCGGGACCGTTTGATGCCAGATGCTACCGTGGATATTGGATAAAAGTTCCTCGGTTCGCGGAGAAAATAATTTCACGGGGCCGGCCAGGACTGCTGCTACCTCTTGCAGCCTCTCATCCCCCAGCTTCCTACTGCCCTAGGAACGCCTTTTCCTCCCCGGTGTTACGTCGAGAAAGAAACTTACCATCGCCTCCTTTTGGATTTTCTCGACTTGTCGTGTTTCTCTGTAGACAAAACGGGCGACGACGCCACCTGGCACTTAACATATATGGAAAAGTCCCGTTTCCTAACTGCGCAAGGACGAAACTTCGCAGTCCTTTCTCGTCCCGACCGATTAAGAGGCGCAGAGGTATTCGCGCCAAACGGTACCAAGTTTTCCCTTATCGGAATAAAGAACGTTGCCTAATATCAAAGGAAGATCTATAGACAATAGAAATGCTCGACAATCGTCAAAGTTCAGAATGAATTTGCCTCTTCTTTACAAAATACCCACATTTATCGATCTTACATTTTAAATTTGGAACAAAATCGATTGAAATGAAGCCAAACAGATCGATTGGCTTTTCACTTAACAGAAAATTGATCAGCTTCCCGTTATTTCCATTGTCATCAAAAATGTCGAAAGCCACAAAGCCATCGTTTCGATTACAAATGAAACTTCATTGAATTCGATCGACCACAATTATCAGGGAGTAATATTCCATCGGGTTATCCGCAGTCAACTATCTGCCATCAAACTTTCATGACAAACAGACGACTCTTGAGTACGCAACTACGTTCAACTCTCTATCGCTAATCGATACAGTTAATCGTTTTACTCGACGACACAGAAATTCGGACTCCCGATTGTCTTTGTACAATGTCGACAGACAGGATATACATATAGCAATAAGATATAGAGAAAGAGAGGTACAAATACATTCAGACCCGCGTTAGAAGTGTGATTATTAACTTAACGTTAGGCACGTACCACGTTAGTTACTTCTATCGACACAGCTACACCATTACTATTCGCAATGGGAGATGATTTTGTCTCACCCCACCACTTCGAACTACCAACCTCGCACCAACATCGAAGTTACACGTGCCCGGCGCCGTATTCACTGTGTAAATACGACGTTAGGATCCTACGTTATGACTTTCGAGTTCAGAAAATTAAGCGGAGAATCGAGACTGTACGAAACTAGTTCTGGGACCGCGGTTTTCGGGAGTGGCTGATGTTGCGGATATTAAGAGCTGATCAAACGGTGCCTCAGTTCCGGATACCATTTCGAGTTCCTGTTGTACCCGACCCAAGAACACGAACGAAATGTGATTTTATTGTTACGCTTCGCCCCGAACTTCTAGAGCACCCTCCTACGGTTGTAATTGTGGTTTAACTCGCGAACGTTTCGGTGAATGGAATAGAAGGGGTTGGAGGGAGGACTTTGAGCGAACCCAGAACCCTCTATTCAGCACGGTAGGATAAATTTAATATCGATGGAGAATTATGGGCAAATTATAAGAGCCTAATGGTACAGACAACTGAATAGACTTGAAATCTCGTGGTCTCGAACAACGAGATCCGCGCGTTGCCACGCGACAATCGTCTCGATAGAGGCGACGGCTAATCGAATCTCCGTGGAACTAGGAGAGTACGACTCGAACAGCAACCTCCCCTCTCTGCTCTATTTGAAACTCTACTCCGCTATTTGCTCAATACAGTCGTCTTCTCATTGATAAGCCGACAGGCGAGCCGTTCAGCGGATGAAAGGGTAATAAGGACGGAAATATAGATAGTGTAGGGTAGAATCGGAATGAAACAGCGTTATATGACCTCTGCTTGGCGCGAAATCGTCCAGGCGTAAAACACAAGGGATGAGTGTTGTAGATGCGGAAACTTGTCGGGCTTCTCATTGAATCGCTGCTACCTTGCGTAACTTCTTCTCCTTCGGAGACGTTTAATTAGTTTCGTCAATATTAAAAGCGAAAGGGGGGAGGGAATAAATCAATGGGTGTCAGTGTCGTAATAGTACCAGCTGACGTCGAAGACCTGATCTCTTCCTGATCAGACGAATCTCGGAGGACTTTCTTGTTCTTTGTCTATTTATTTAATTGTTTCTCTTTTTAGTTTAATTGGCTCACTGTCTCCTTCTTTGCTTTTGTACTCGTCCAATTACCCATTCATTCGTCTGTACAGATATTTCCAGAGTTATCTGCTCTTTCATCTGACTGTTAATTGGTCTCTCTAGTGAGCCGAACTCAATAAGTATGATAGCTGTTAGAGCTACCATTTCTGTTTATAACGATCATTCTTCTATCGGTACTAGCAATTTCTGCTAATTGAGGAATTAATGTAGATTGTAATTTTTCTTCTCGTAATCGAGCAACATTTTAATTCTATATAATTAGAAAACAGAGCGACGATATTAAAGATAATCATGTGATCGGATAAAGCAAGAAATAGCTTATCTCTGTTTTCAGTGTTGCGTAACGTGCGATGAAACAAACAATGAATCATGCGGAAACACTGAAAGATCATCGTCTTGAACGAGCTCGTAAAACGCCTGACGAAAATAAACGGATAGAGAAAGCGGCTATTCGATGCAGACAGCGCGTCTACCGGCGTGTCTGACCACTAAATTCGTAACTACTGACGCGCATACGATTCAACATGTCTGACCGATTTTCGCTGTCTCCACTAGCTGCTACAGGATCGGTGTCGCGAATAGGTTGATGGTGGCGTAACAACCGTTCGAATTAGGCCATTGTAACGAGGTCCATCCGGGGAATTAATTAATACGCGAGTCATCGATGACGCGACCGTCCGATTATTGGCCGACGCGCGGTCCTCCATTATTCGACGCGCGATCAACTCGCCGGAGAACTCGCGTTGCGGCGTCGTTAACGATGTTGAGCGATTCGATAAATGTTTGCCCGCACTCGGGACGCTCTATAGACGTCCACGTTTGAAAGGACTCCTGAAATTGCGGTAAATTACCGACCACCTAGCTTCACGATTGTCCCGCTCGGATTTGTTTGAAGTCTGGTTTGATACGTGCTGGGAATCGGTTGATAGATTTCCGAAGCTTATTGTACGTTAGCCGCGACGTATTCTAGCGCGCGGCTCGAGGATCCAAAATTAATGGTAACGTTACGAAAATTCGTAAACGATATCGGTTTATAATGACGCTTTTCGATGGATAAACAGCAAAAATAGCGAATATCGTGCTATTTGGATAATTTCCAGATTCTAAATTAGATACTCGTGTAATTGTATCGACCAAGAATCAACTAAAAATTCAGTTTCGATTAAGAAAAATTGATGAAACGAATTATATTCACTTTTATAAAAAAAAAAAACTGTCCGCGATTTTTTCGAAGTTTATCGCTAAAGAGAAGCAAGAGAACTGAAAGATAATCACGTGTGTATATACGTATAATGCTTAGATAGAACGAGGTGTTCATTAATCAAACACAGATAAAGGATGACTTGGTCGGCGATCAAACTGTAAATCCGGCGGCGAACAATAACAAAAGAATTTAATTTCATCGTCCGTGACAAAAGGAAGCGACTGCCGACGTTATTTACCCACTGTCGGAAATGCGCAGTAAGTAGCGATACATTATCCTTAAATGCGGCGAATTTGTTCCTTCATAGCCTGAAATCTATTTCACCGTGGTGTCGCGACGATTCCCCTGGCAAACGTACAATCCTGATAACGTCCTCTTAAATTATGTTAAATTTCTCACTTTATAGACTCGCGATCCTAGTTGTATCTTCCTTTTTAGTAAAATTTATAGAGTGATAATTTCCTCTTCCTCTTGTAAAATCATAGAGAACCCAGAAAATCTAAGTCACAATTTCTTATCTTGTTCAAAAGAGATTTTGAAAAAAATGATAGCTTAAGCAATACAACTGTTTCTCTACGGCTGTTACACATCTTAAAATAATAAATTCGTACACATATCGCGCAGACAGTAACTCCTTTTCGTTTTCGCAAAGAAGAGCGTGTTGACACGAGGCAAGATCGACCTGGTTACCTGTAACACGCAAATTTCAACAACTCCGACGGAAATTGAATAATAGCGAGCCGACGGCACAATTACGGTGAAACCATCGCTATGATTTCAATATCATAAATGGGACCGGTTTTGTGTCGGCTGGGACAAATTTTTCCGCGCGACGGCTGCCACTTTCGAAATTGACTCGCTTTTTTCTCCGACCTCTTCTGAACAGGATATTAGAAGTTCGACCTCGTTACATTTCACGCTGACACCGAGAGCTCGATCGACCACACTCTACCCTCCATTTCGTCGAGCTTTTTGCTTTTCTTCCCTCCTCCCTCGTCTTCTTTTTTTTTTTTTTTTTGTCTCTCGCACTACTTACTGATAGGTGTGTTTTGAGAGAAAACGTTGTGACAACGGCTTATTTCGATCGTCACCAACTGCGTCAATCAAGAACGCCTCGAATGAAATTGAAAGGATTCGAAGGTGGTCGACGTTATGCGTGAGAGTTTCATTCAGAGATTCCGTAAGTAGATGACTCGAGCAAGAAATATTACGAAAAAGAATTCGAAACGTAGTTAAATTGTTCAGAATTGATCCATAGAGTGATTTAATACTCGAAAGCTTGACAATTCTACAATGGGTGAAAGCCGATTCTTCGATCGTTCAAAGATTCTACGCTTCTACTTCAAACGGCTCTTTACAATCGCAGGCGTCTCGCCCATGGAAATTAGCAGATTCGTTGGAACCGGTCGCGCCTTTTTTTTGTCGTAGACTGCCAGACGGAAACATTTTTCTTCCTTTCGGATCATCGACAGACACGAATGCTGGAGACATGCCGTTGTCGATGGCAGATCCTTTTTCTTCCGAGTGCTCGGCGCGATTTTCAAGAGGGAATCGGTTTCATCGGATGCAGATTTAATGCCGTGCACGACGGAAAACTGATAGGTACCCATTGAATATCGGGCTTATATCGGTGGACGCCGATACTTTATACGGCGTTATTGAAATATCGTCGCGAGGAGAATTATTGCTACTCGCGTGCCGTATCTACCCCTCTGCCATTCGCCCTTCATCCCCGTCCGCCTCGCTTCATCTCTTCGCGTTCCAGTCGTTCGTTCTTTCTCTCTCGCTAATACCGAGCGTTCTGCGAATTCTTGGCGGGCATGAATACGTATAATGCCCGCAAAAAGGGGAGAGCAGTAAATTGTACGTGTCGTTACATTCGAGTTTCTGCTCGAGAGAGGAGGATTTGTTGCTGGCGCCTGGTGTGTTCCATCTCTCCCTTAACCTCTCTTTTCCTCCTTTCTTCATTTCCCTTCTCTCTCTTTTTTTTTAATGTTTTAATGAGGCACATACACGGGTGAGAGGTTCCAGAAATTATACACGTAAATCATGGAACGAGGGGTTTAAAACACGGAAACGGATGATTTCGAATAAACTTCACGCGATAACACGCCTTTTGCTTCCCGTCCACTTTGTTATACGCACGCATACATACATATATCCGTTTATTCGACTCGTTTGATGTTATTTTTGTCTCCTTTTTCTCCGTTTATACGATTAAAATGAATTGGATCTCGCTGCATGCAGTGCGATAATAATAGAAATAAATCTGTTTTTTCTTCTTTTATTTTTTTTTTTTTTTTTTTTTTATTTTCCGATTCACTCGAAGCATGACTGATTGCTCGTTGTCAGTGGATGGATCTCAATGGGATTCATTATTTTCAGAAAACTTCGGTTCTCGCGTCGTTCGTACGGTAGACTGGTTAAATCGGATATCCGATGAAAATCAGCAAACCAATTTACTCGGTATGCCCGAACGATCTTTCGGTTGATCAATCTGTTTCGGACACTCGAATTAGCCGTTTGCATGAATTAATTCACGCGTGCGTGAAGAGCTCCCTTCGTTTCATGGGCGCTCCACCGCCTCCACGTGTGACAAGTCCCGTTTTAAATATTCTTACGAAGCAACGAAAATTAAACACGAAATTAATCATTTTATAAAATGAAACCATTTATCCATTAACGTTAAAGCTATCGGCGTTTAATGTATATCTAGGTGTATCATATTTTCAGAATTATAATTAAAACAGGTAATTAAAAGTGTTTTTATCCTGATAAAAGCCAACGTTGATGTTTATCAAAATCATCTCTATATTTTTAGTAATTAGAAAAACGAAAAATCTGAAATACGATATTTTCAATTAAAAGATTAAAAATTGTCCCATGACAAATCCTGTACTCGCGTGATTAGCCTTTTGTCAAAAGTTGCACGTGCTTTTGATTCCAGCCTGAACGTGATTCGGCGTATTTTCCACGCGACAAAGATTAATTAAATCGTCGAGGCTGATCCATGACATTGTCGTCGAGGTATAATCCAACAACTCGCTGCACGATAACAAGACACTGGCGAAATCCGCTTTGGAGAAAGCAGAACCAAGAAAATTAATGCGGACGGAGCGGTTCGAAACGGACGACGCATCGTTAGCGTGTCGCGGGGCGTTCAGTTATTCATAAAGTCGTTACTGGCCGGTCCGAAACAGTGGAACTTTCGAAACATATCCTCCCCTGGTAGCTGGCTCTATTATTATCTTATATATTATACTTCGCATATTTTATCATCATCTGGCATGTGTACGTTGAAAATTTGCATATTCGGCCACGGTAACGCTTGTTTCGCTCGCTTTTATCGAGGTTCGCTCTTTTCGCGCCATACTGGAAAATGAATCTCGTCTGATCCGAGCGCGACACGCGCCGACTTAATGTTATTACGTCGCCGCGGTGTCGTTTAATCGCGTGTGAACTGTAGGTGGAAAGTGCCTCCTAAATGAAAGACTGTTCCCTGGAATTTTGTCGCTAAAATCGCTGTTCGGGTAAAATGGAACAGCCTCTAATTTTTTAAAGAACATTTTTTGAATACTGCAACACGAGACAGCCGTGGATCAGGATATCAATTGTTTTTATTTGTTTCTATCTTCGAAGGAATTAATATTCGAATGATAGTTGATCGAATTCTTCTCATATTTATATTTCTTATATTTATAAATATACCTATGATAATGTCAGGTCAATAATTACTTTGTATTGCAATATGTTAAAGAACAAATTTTATCTTTTTTAACTTTCAGGATTCCATTTCGAAAATCAAATAAAATATCTTGAGCGAATCTGTACTTGAGTGTAAATACAGAGCAACAGCATTTTCCCAGGGTGATAGGGATTCGTCTGACAGCATTGTTCTACGTGACACCCCATGAAACGTTCTTCTAATTTCAATGTTTATCATTGTTTATTTCGACGGAAGCTTTGTCGACTTCGGACCGTTAATTAGCAACTCGAATCTCAAGTCTCTAAAGCGGAGTTTAGGTATAAATTCGGAAGTGGTATTATCTCGTAACAAAGGCACGTGCTCGGCATTGGAGCTTCCCGAGACAGCTACCTAGGAACAGTCGCAACTGCTATTCGTTCACTTGTTCGCGTGCATTCAATAAGCCAAAAGAATACTGCATCCCACATAGAAACTATGATGCGTACAATCGATCGGAGAAAATCTCTGTTTTCTTTCTAACTAAATAAATATTCCTTAAAATTTGCTATGAATCATTAAACTATACCATTCATATATTAAAATGAAAGTGTTACTTTCATGACTAATTTTTCCATTAATTTATTGGAGAAATGAAACAACCTACTAAAGACAAACGTTGGTCCTAATATTAAAATTTGAATTACAGTGAATTAACTTTTTAACTGTACGTTACGTACGAGATACAAGACGCTTCTTTTATTAAAATTTCATAGATGGTACAAAAACATAGTACACAGAAGCGTGAATAGATGCTTCGGGAAGAACGAGTTACTAGAATAATATCGATTGCGTAGATTGATTCATTTTGTTATACGCTCATATCCTTCGCTCTCGTTGGATCCGTAGCTAGTTAGAGGCATGTACCAGTCTGATTGCAGACAAACACGTTGCATTCTAATGGGCAATACCTTCTTATCCTGCAACACACACAAAGCAAAGATCCGTTGGGCACGTCCATTTTTCCTCTTCCGTTTTATCTTGTTCCGTCTTTCGTAGCTAATTGTCTTATTAGGAAAAGTTGAGACGATTGTCTGCTTTGCACGAAACAACGGTCTAACCATGAGTTAATCTTGCGGAGAAAAGTGGGGAACGAGGAACGGATGAGCAGAATGTAGTAACTGAAAAAGACGAAAAAATGCCTCTTCCATTTCTGCAGTTGTGTTCATAAAAATATAAATTTGGATAAACATCTATAGTTCAGCGTTCACTTATGATTACAATCATTCAAGAATAGAATCCGGAAGGCGATAAAATTTCGGCTTGTTATCTTCAATTTAATATAATTGTACGAAAGATAAAAATCATCGTAATTCGTGGTGGAATAACAAAATTTCGGTAAGCTCTACATTGACGAAGAACAAATCACTGAAACAGAACACTAGGCGACATCGATGACAAAAGCTCAAGAGACAGAATATCAAGATAGCCTATAGTAATTTAAATACCGTTTTCAAATAAGAGGTCACCAAAAACCAGGACAAAATGGTTCCCTTCGTTTGGTATATATGACGTATGGTGGTTAATGGAAGCTCACAGGGTGGCGGTTGTGGAAAAACGAGGAAAAGGGAAAAGAGAGCAGCGAAGGGGTGAATAGAACGGAGATGGACGGTGGGACGATGAAGGGACGAAAGAGAAGACTCGATTACACGTCACCGGCAGCCCAGAGCCTATTTGGTCGCAATCGGTTTTTCATTACCGAAAGCTTCATCGGCTTTATACCGAATTGTACATTCGGCAAGCCCTCGTGAAACTCATCAAGATCGTACGTCCTTTTGGAACAGCGTTTCGTGACTTTCTGGCTGGCGCTGAACGAGTAGCTATTGTTTAGATAACTCTGATAGAACTCGAATTCGAGACGCATCGAAATTCTTGGTACAATTGCTAACTCAATGGTTGTTTGAAAAAAAATATGTAGACGGAATTTTCAGTGTCTGTATCTCTTCCTTTCTCTTTTTGCGTGTTGTATCGTTTGAGGAAGATTTACAAAATATTTGATCGAGGGAAGAAATTTTAGGAAAGACGTATGTATGTAAATGGAGTATTGAGGAGTATCTGGAACTCGATAATTTAAAAAATATTTGCAGCCTTTATTGTTACAATTTTCTATACTATATAGACCACTTATATTAGGTAAATAAACAAACCCGAAATATAAATAGTAACGTGGATGGAAATCATAAATAAATAAATTTCAATCTAAAATAAGTAAATTGAAAGTACATCTTAGTAGTTCATAAACTGGTTTCGTTTCAACATTTGAACGAATATCATTTTAACCAAAAACAATGTGCATGCTGCCATCTACTCTCCATAGAATGAGTCATTGCGAATTAACTATTCAAGAAAACTAATACAGATGGCGATGATATCATCTCAATGTTTGCAAGCGCAGTACGTCTCCTATAACACTTGTATTTAGTCAATGGTTTGACTTAGGAATACTCAGCTGATTTGTTATTTGTTTCTTGTGTTCCGCACAATACAAAAATAAATTGATCGTGTAAAAAATTATTTTAATATCTAACAATATAAATACATCATATTTTATACAAAAAGAAGTTATTAATATATGTTTTGCAATAACAAGTAACAAACTGGTAAAAATATTTTCGAAGTATCATGTCTAAAGAATTACGAAAACACTAAGTGACAGATCAAAATTTGAGACAACAGATATAAAAATATGTCATCTTGGACTGAAAATGTTGCAATAAAGCAACCTATTAGGCGCTTGGAGATCCAAATTAATAACTTCAATGTAGCCATACCACATCATGTTAACTTATTAAAACGGCATAAAAGTAACATTGAAAAAGTAAGTATTAAATTAGGTTATCTTGTAAGGTTTCACGTAAGTTCACATAAATTCTTGTTGTTACAGTATCAAACACAACATGAGTGGGAAAAGATGCATAGAGAACACATAAATGTAGCTAGGATTATAAAACAGCTTAAAGAATTACTATATCAAATGGACACTTTAAGAGCTCATGTTCTTGATTCTGACATTAATCAGTTTGATAAATTAACTGGCAATGCCCGTACAAGTATCATGAATGCAGTCAGAGAATATATGGGTAAAATAAAATTATATTTGTATATCACTCACATTATCTGCGGTCACGGTTTAAAAACAATTTATATGTATTTGTAGAACTACAGCTGAATTTGCCCATGTCACAACCAGAGTCACCCAAAGAAGAAGATCAACCCAAAAGTCATCCACTTGACGACACATATATCCAGCTCCAGAAAGAACAGCAGGAGCTGCAGCATCAGGAGGCATGTCTGCATACTTGGAACACCTTGCAAGAAGATATACATCAACTTCATCAATTATTTCTTGACTTTAACAAAATTGTTGATGTAAATTTTTTAGTTTATTCAGACTTATTTTTTTGGCTATATTATGATTTTCTATTTATATAATTAGGACCAAAAGGAGCTAGTAAATGCAACAGAAGACAACATAGAAGTAACAAATGTGAATGTAACGGAGGGTGAGAAATTCCTTCAAAAAGCTGCAAGGTACAAAGTTACAATGTACCCTTTAGCAGGAGCTGTAATTGGAACTTGTATTGGTGGACCAGTTGGTTTACTAGCTGGATTAAAAGTCGGTGGTCTAACTGCGTTAGGTTGTGGTATTTTAGGTAAGTCCCACTACCATTAAACACTCCTACAATCTGAATTCATAATATTTACATTACTTATTATATATTCAGGATTTACTGGAGCATCCATAATAAAGAAAAAGGAGATAGAAATGCAAAAATCAAGATCAACAGAGGGGCATAGTTTAACTGAGCAAAATACTGTGCAGAAATCAATATCTTTACCTGAGAATTTACAAGAAACTAGGAAGGAGTTGTGACATATGCCAAAATGTGATATTAGCGATAAGAGTAAAAGAAAGAATGCCTGCAGTGTCGTTTAGTCTCAAAGCACTGATATTAATAATTCAATATGTTTTTAAAGATTTAGGGATTCTTTGTATTTATTCTCTATATAAAACAGGAATATTTGACAAATTATTATTATTAAGGATATTGTGACTAGATATTTCTATAAAAATAACTTGTGATTTATTGAAAATTTTTTTTACTGTAACATGTGACAAACCTATTAAGTTTAAGAAAAACATTGAATATTAATTATGAAATTTTCTGCTGGGACCAAATTTTATTGTTAAAATTACTAAGGTCCTTAACAAAAATTTCTTTACTTTGCGAAAAGAAAATTTTTTTATACAATTGTATGAAACATCAAAATATATATGTATAATGTATATGTATATGTATATATATATATGTATATGTATATGTATATAATGCATATAGCATATAGATTATTCCCAATAATGATATTAACCAAACAAATGCGATTAGATAGGGTTATGTTATTGCAAATATTACGTCGAAAACGTACATATATATAAACAATTAAATACTTTTTCACTGAAATGTACTTACAATGATATAAAAATTGTGCGTTATGTTAAGCAGGATCGACGTAATGGAGCACTCGCGACGCGCCTTTTATATACTTCTTACATGTATCGTGGTGTTTACACAATTACAAGGTATCAAGCCAACACGAAAACCGAAAGCCTATTGTTGCTTGTAAACAGTGTCTGCAAATAAACTAATATCACGAACGAATACCGAAACCGAACTTGCAATGAAAGTTTGACTTCCTGACTGCGCATAACGAAATGTCTCGATTTACTGCGCATCGATCGTTCGAACCACCATTGACTAAGTTCTGTGATAATACACTTGAAACATATTACAGAAGTATAGAATTCTATTACTTCATTTGCAAAATGTCCTATTCTATACTATATTTGTAATTTCATAGAAAAATTTAGTTTCAATTCAAACTAGTATTATACTAAATCGATAATGTCACATGCGACACGAAAATGGTATAGGGGCAGGTGACGACCAAAACATGGGACAGGAAAAAGCATTGAATGTCACATCATTTACTCTGTACTTCATCCATAATGATATGCAATATTTTTTTCTTGTCCCACGTTTTGAGGGCCACCTGACCTGCTTACCACTTCGTGTCACATGTGACGTTATCGATAACAGTGATAGGCTATGCGCATAAAACCAATCTCTGCAATAATTAATTAAATAATTAATTAAATACTAAATAATTAACTAATTAGTTAAATAAACTTGTTATAATTTATTGTTATAAAGCATGTTCGATATTAACGTTTGTATCATTATTTTTTTTAAATAATTTTTATTCTTTAGCTGTAAAAAATTCAAAGGATTTTCCACGTAAAAGTTGTTTGATTTTATGGATAAAACATAAGAAATATTTTTCAAGGAAAAAAAGTAAAAACTTCTTGAGAGAAAGGGGGAATCTTTAAAAAGTTAATAGCTTATAAAAACACATCTTAGTCTTAATTATAAATTGTTTATTCTGATATACATATGTATGTGCGGTGATATTGAATAGGACGTTTCAGATTATGCTGATTCTGCCTGAATTTTTAAAAAATGATGTAGCTACTGATTTGGATCAAATAAATCACCGGCCGCTAAATATTATCATATTGTGTAAAATTATAGATATCAGTATGCTTATTTACAGAACCAATTATACTTTATAAAAATTAATTTCTGACAGGTTTTGCACAATTTGTACCTTTCTATTCTTTAGAATCCTTTCTATTTCTGAAAGATCAATATTTCAATGGAAAGCTACACAGTCCCATCCTTTAATAAATAATTTACATTAAAAGCACAACGTATTTTTATGAAGTACTAGTTATGAAGTACTAGTTTTTCTTTCTTTTTCTTCTGCTCAAGATATTCTTATATTTTTTTCAAGTCAACACGGTTCGACGACCATCCATTTTAATTTTCCCATTATTTATACACTTCATCGAAGAAATTAAAAGGAGCCCAATTAAATTCATAATGAGGTCCCTTTTCTACGGTTTAATCGAAATTTTAATATCAATTTAATTTTTCCAACTGATACCATTACATATTTTTTAAATTGACAACTTGTTACACATTTCAAGGTGCAAAAATACATATACACATATACATATATATACGTGTGTGTGTAAATTACAATTTATGGATATGTCTTTATCTATAAGATATCTGTGGTAACTCGAGTTCAGATACAGTTAAAAACAACACAGATAAAGACTTTTAAAATCCATATCAGCAAGATTTTGATCTTTGAATTTTAATTTTGAGTATTTATGTGTTGAAGAACCAACGAATCTCAATTTCTTACCGAGGCATATTGCATCTTCATGAATTTTACTTTCATCGTTAAATAAATTAAACCTTCACGGTAAACAACCGTGACTTGATGAAACACCGTGACTAAATTAATTCCAAACCAATGCTTTTATTCTACAAGGCGAGAAATAGAACAAAATAGTTTACTATTCACATTACACGTAGCATTCATACATTTAACACTGCTTCGTTCAACATTGTTTGTACCGCATCTGTGAAAATAGTTTATCCAGTATGAATGCTCCATTGCGTAATGTAAGGTAACGAATATTAAAAACTTTATCAACAATCTTGAAAATGTGCAGAAATTCTGGACTAGTGACATAGAGCTGAGCGAAGTCTACAATGTCTTTTACAATGTAAGCGCGAAAAGATAAGCAGTAATTGTTCGTTGCAACAAAAAGTACTATTACTCAAAACTAATGACTTGTAACAATTACTATCCAATTCCATTTTCTCTATATTTTCTTTTTTTCTCACACCCAAAATACTCAGCATTTCCAACGAGCATGTTGGTGATGTCGAATTATGAATTTCATAATCGGGATCAATATCTATATCGATATTATTATCATGAGTACCCTCTTTATTGAAAAATAGAGCTTCAGATGATAATGACGACGAGACTTGTTCATGATGCGTTATCAAATCAGGAATCGAATAAAACTGTTAAAATTTTCAATTAGTTATGCCCTAATAGTAATTTTTTGACTATTATCTTCTTCCAAAATAACAGTTATAAAATGAAATGTATTCCCTGAAACCTTCATTCCACAAATGTTTGCCTAAATAGGAGAATTTTATTTTTGTAGAAGTAGAAAGGAGTTTCCGTTAAAGGGTGTTTTGCGAACTGACAATAAGATATTGGAATGCATTGTATTTTGATTTCAAAAAGAAGCCCGGACGAGGGTTCAGTTTCGTTGGTGCTTGAATTCGATACAGAATCTATTAATAAACAAAGCAGTACAAAATTATGCATAAATATACACATAATCATTTCTTGTCAAATAATGGTTTAAAGAAAAGACCACAGCTACTACAAATTCACTAAACATGCTGCAAAAAGAGTAACTACTAAAATGGACTTCAAATTTGATAATAACTAATTTATTTAATTGAAGAGATATTTTAACACATAGGTCACTGACAAATACGAAAAAGAGTATCTAGAAGTATTTCAGCATGTATATGTAAACAAATTTTTTAAGAAATGGTGGTGGGAAGGGATAAATCGAAAATCATGAATTTTTCAAAAAATATTTTTGCGGGTTTAATAGACACAATGAAACGAAGCAACTTTTCCTTAAGCTTTTTTTAGGTACCTTTCATTGTTCTTTTATATTTCACAAAAAGAAAAAGATTTTGAATCTTTTCAAGGAATGGGTACACCGAATCATGACGTGAAAAAATAGGGTTGTATTGCGGATAACATAATTCATTTGTACTCAAAGAATTTTCTTAATTTTCGGGTTACATAACTGTCTTTGTTGGTCACGAACAGATCAGATTTTCTAATTTTTAGCAGAATTTTTGGATACATCTTCACTTATTTACAGTTTGCTTGTCGATAAAAGATTCACATTAATAGAATTTTTGTAACGTCGAAAAGAATTATGGGTTACAAAATGTAATACTCTGCAAAGTTGCTTACATATAATTTCAAAGACGGGTATATCAGTTGCATACTATTGGCATAAAAATCACAGTTTCAAGCAAGTATAACAGAAATAAAACTTGTTAATATTGCCGATATTACTATTTTAGATCGGTACTATTTTAATTTTCGATTAAGTACACTAAAACATAAAGCTAAACGATATTTCACACATAATAGCCAGCATGGACAAGTGGAAAGTGTTCTTTCTGTGTACATATCATATATTTTCATGTTGCTAATAATAGATGAAAATAACAAAGATAATAAAAATAGTGAAAAATTTTTCACTATATTTCTTTATTTTACAAGTATTCAAAGAGTAATTATAGATAGTAAATGAGATTAAAGATCGATTCCACACCGTGAAGATCTCAATGTAGGCTGAAAATAAAAGTCACACGATGTTTGTTCTGGAAGTTTCACTGATCGGTTAATTTTTCAGTGATAATCAAGCACAACAAGCATTAATCTCTGCAAGTGCTGAGACACAGGTGCACGAATGATGAAATCTTATCTTTCATCCAGGTGCTCGATATCTTCTTCCATTTACTTGAATGCGTTTCAGTATATATAAAGGAGCCTAACTGGCAGAAAACACATCAAGTACAACAGTCTTCCCACAAAGTGGTCAAGGTGAGTTCATGGATTGCTCTAAAACAAACTTTTATAATATATCAACCATTTTTGTTGGAAACCTATTAATGATTTATTGTCTAAATGAGTTTCTCAATAAGTTCATTTCATATTTACTGGCATCCGAACGATTTTAATTTCAAGTACTGCAAATAGACAAATTCAATTTCATCATCTGACAAATTTCACCGAAATTCATCAAAGCTGTAAAAACAGATTAAAATTTTAACACGATCAACAATAATCCGACCTCTTTAAACATGCTAACATTTCGTCCTCATTTTTACAATTGAAAATATATACATTGTCAGTGTTTTCTCTTACCAGTCAATTAAGCTTACCATTGAACCATCATCCATTTTGCAGATGAAGCTCCTACCGGTACTGTTCACAACGCTCGTTGCGTTCGCAACAGCAAACTCTCATTACCCATCACCAAATTCGAGATTCCAGTATGTCGCCATGTTACAAGCGAAAAACTTCGCCTCTGACGAACTGTCCAAAGACATTCACGACTTCCTGAACCTGGTCGACGAGAACAAAATAATGAACATCGTTATGTCCTACCTGGAAGACGACGAAGTACAGAGGGCAATCGAATACATGTACAGCGAAGCATTCCACGATTTGGTCCGCAAGGTCGAAGCTATGCCAGAATACCAGAATTTGGTGAAGTACATGGAAGACTCTGGCTTGGACATGAGAAAGGTGATCAGCAAAATCCATAAATTATTCGGTATGGAGGATTACGTCCCACCCATGGAATTCTCATCGATGAATACATTGTCAAACCTTGGTGGATTGAAAGCTCTGTTCAACGCTGTAGAGGCTGCCCTCCCATTGGACAAATTCACGGCCATGTACAATGAAAAGATGCACACTTCCCCTGCTTTCCAGAACTTCATGCAAAGACTGCACTCCAATGAATTCCAGACAATCGTCAACACGGTTTACCAATCACCAATCTTCCTGGAAATGAGACAGAAGGTCATCAACGACGGAGTGGATCTTGTCCCTATCAGGGATTTCATCGAAAAAGTGCTTGGCATTCACCTTCCCAGAGTCAACTTCCGTGCCATGTTACGAGCGGAAACCTTCGCCTCTGACGAATTATCCAGAGACATTCATGACTTCCTGAACCTGGTCGACGAGAACAAAATAATGAACATCGTTATGTCCTACCTGGATGATGACGAAGTGCAGAGGGCAATCGAATACATGTACAGCGAAGCATTCCACGATTTGGTCCGCAAGGTCGAAGCTATGCCAGAATACCAGAATTTGGTGAAGTACATGGAAGACTCTGGCTTGGACATGAGAAAGGTGATCAGCAAAATCCATAAATTATTCGGTATGGAGGATTACGTCCCACCCATGGAATTCTCATCGATGAATACATTGTCAAACCTTGGTGGATTGAAAGCTCTGTTCAACGCTGTAGAGGCTGCCCTCCCATTGGACAAATTCACGGCCATGTACAATGAAAAGATGCACACTTCCCCTGCTTTCCAGAACTTCATGCAAAGACTGCACTCCAATGAATTCCAGACAATCGTCAACACGGTTTACCAATCACCAATCTTCCTGGAAATGAGACAGAAGGTCATCAACGACGGAGTGGATCTTGTCCCTATCAGGGATTTCATCGAAAAAGTGCTTGGCATTCACCTTCCCAGAGTCAACTTCCGTGCCATGTTACGAGCGGAAACCTTCGCCTCTGACGAACTATCCAGAGACATTCATGACTTCCTGAACCTGGTCGACGAGAACAAAATAATGAACATCGTTATGTCCTACCTGGATGATGACGAAGTGCAGAGGGCAATCGAATACATGTACAGCGAAGCATTCCACGATTTGGTCCGCAAGGTCGAAGCTATGCCAGAATACCAGAATTTGGTGAAGTACATGGAAGACTCTGGCTTGGACATGAGAAAGGTGATCAGCAAAATCCATAAATTATTCGGTATGGAGGATTACGTCCCACCCATGGAATTCTCATCGATGAATACATTGTCAAATCTTGGTGGATTGAAAGCTCTGTTCAACGCTGTAGAGGCTGCCCTCCCATTGGACAAATTCACGGCCATGTACAATGAAAAGATGCACACTTCCCCTGCTTTCCAGAACTTCATGCAAAGACTGCACTCCAATGAATTCCAGACAATCGTCAACACGGTTTACCAATCACCAATCTTCCTGGAAATGAGACAGAAGGTCATCAACGACGGAGTGGATCTTGTCCCTATCAGGGATTTCATCGAAAAGGTGCTTGGCATTCACCTTCCCAGAGTCAACTTCCGTGCCATGTTACGAGCGGAAACCTTCGCCTCTGACGAACTATCCAGAGACATTCATGACTTCCTGAACCTGGTCGACGAGAACAAAATAATGAACATCGTTATGTCCTACCTGGATGATGACGAAGTGCAGAGGGCAATCGAATACATGTACAGCGAAGCATTCCACGATTTGGTCCGCAAGGTCGAAGCTATGCCAGAATACCAGAATTTGGTGAAGTACATGGAAGACTCTGGCTTGGACATGAGAAAGGTGATCAGCAAAATCCATAAATTATTCGGTATGGAGGATTACGTCCCACCCATGGAATTCTCATCGATGAATACATTGTCAAACCTTGGTGGATTGAAAGCTCTGTTCAACGCTGTAGAGGCTGCCCTCCCATTGGACAAATTCACGGCCATGTACAATGAAAAGATGCACACTTCCCCTGCTTTCCAGAACTTCATGCAAAGACTGCACTCCAATGAATTCCAGACAATCGTCAACACGGTTTACCAATCACCAATCTTCCTGGAAATGAGACAGAAGGTCATCAACGATGGAGTGGATCTTGTCCCTATCAGGGATTTCATCGAAAAGGTGCTTGGCATTCACCTTCCCAGAGTCAACTCCCGTGCCATGTTACGAGCGGAAACCTTCGCCTCTGACGAACTATCCAGAGACATTCATGACTTCCTGAACCTGGTCGACGAGAACAAAATAATGAACATCGTTATGTCCTACCTGGATGATGACGAAGTGCAGAGGGCAATCGAATACATGTACAGCGAAGCATTCCACGATTTGGTCCGCAAGGTCGAAGCTATGCCAGAATACCAGAATTTGGTGAAGTACATGGAAGACTCTGGCTTGGACATGAGAAAGGTGATCAGCAAAATCCATAAATTATTCGGTATGGAGGATTACGTCCCACCCATGGAATTCTCATCGATGAATACATTGTCAAACCTTGGTGGATTGAAAGCTCTGTTCAACGCTGTAGAGGCTGCCCTCCCTTTGGACAAATTCACGGCTATGTACAATGAAAAGATGCACACCTCCCCTGCTTTCCAGAATTTCATGCAAAGACTGCACTCCAATGAATTCCAGACAATCGTCAACACGGTTTACCAATCACCAATCTTCCTGGAAATGAGGCAGAAGGTCATCAACGACGGAGTGGATCTTGTCCCTATCAGGGATTTCATCGAAAAGGTGCTTGGCATTCACCTTCCCAGAGTCAACTTCCGTGCTATGTTATGAGCGAAGTTCTTTTACATTTGCATTTGTAACCTGATTTTGTGGCTAATTTAGAATTGTAACAATTTGTAGTAATTTAATTTGTATTAAATTTTGCAAGCTTACTTTATCTGACATATTGATTTCCCTTCAAAAAGGTAAAAATTCATCAACTTATCTATACTGCGCATGTTGTACGTACTACATACACTGTATATATAAATTTAGTTTGAACATATTTCAAAGAATTCCCTTAATCTTTGCAAAAGCGATGATAGTTTAGACTTTATGTCTGGTAGAGTACACTGGGTTGCATTATTTTATTCTCTTTTCTCGTTCATATGTTGTTTTTCTTGTCTTTATCTCACCTCAGTTTTACCAAATAGTTTCCGTTTACCTTCTTTGAAATCTTTTCTGTCGCATCTAGTCATCTCTCATCTTCTCTTTTTGTCGTTCTTCACCTTGCTCGAATCATTTCTCATTGGGATCTTCTTTTCTCCTAATCGTTCTTTACATTCCGTTCTTCGAGCCTCGTTGATTCGAGTGACATTTTCCTTATCTTGCACTTTCTCAGTCTTCTAATGGATTCCTCCTTCTTGCGAGCACGCCAATGGCAAGTTCGAAGACTTATTAAAGTATAACAATTTTAAATAGAAAAGCAGCGTGGATCAGCTTGTTTTTTCCCTTCCCGTCCTTCCGCTGGTTCTCACAGTGAAAGTTACTTTCCTTTTAAAAGTTAACGCTATGTGCTCGAACACGGTCCTCTTTTTTTTATCAAATAATTGCCGTTGCTACTTGAGACGAGCCACTGTCGTTTCTAAATAAATTACATTTAAAATATGTTATATTTATAAAATGGGTCATTTACCAGCTTCCATCCATTTCCGCCGGATCAATTCGAAGATCACTGTGAAATGATTCAGATAAATAAACAAAATTTTATTCGGACCTTCTTGTCAACTTCGATCCTTTATGTTTTAGATGAACTGAGGTGTGGAACAAGCTACAGTCTATCGGTCCCAGCAACTATCATCATCAGTAGGACTATAGCTATATGTATTGGGTTCATCACTAACTTTATTCTTTATTGAATTGCGACAAAATCGAAGCAACCCTTTGTTCTCCTATGTTCATCGTATGAAATCGCAAAGAACGTAGGAAACACTCTTTTTCATTTGTTTCATGTCGGTATTTCAGAACCTAAGGCAGAAAGTCCCGTTTAATGTCACGTCTACCTTCTTCTTAATGCGTAATATTCATATATATTCAGTTCAATCATTGACTACTATAAAATCACGTTCAAACTACTGCCGCGTGTTATGCTTAAATTTCATACACCGATTTTTGGAGTATACGTAATGTAAAGTAAGTAACCGTTCTTCAAATACACCACTAATTTAAAAACAAGGTATAGGATAACGAGATAAAAATGAAAGGTTTAACTTCGCTACAAAAGGCACCCAATACGGTATATTTAGCAAGTAATAAAATACATCGGTGTTAGACACAGTACAATACTGAAATAATCATGTTATTAATGTAAATATATAATATATACATTTCATTATAATGATGCGGATACTTAAATCTATAGACTAAAATGATCTACTTAAAAAAATATTAATAAATATCTACGAGCGTGTACAATTAAGTGACTATCGGTATCTTAAGGTACCGTGTTATCCCTTATTATCTCGTCGTTTAATTCGACATCCCAAATTCAAAAGCAATACCAAACAAATAATCGTGGAGAAAATAGAAAATTATTTACTTTTTGTCTCGCTTAGTGTCACTTTCGAAGAGCGGGATGCTCAGCCGGATGCACCGATTCTATATGGCATGCTCTCGATTTTCTTCCTCGATACATCGAACATTCGATAAATTTCGATTCTCGAAAATGAATCACGGTGTGTATGGTATAATACAACTAAAAGTACGACTCGCAAATAAAAGTAAACGTTACGTGGGAGTGCATCAGACTGTGCCGGGACATAAATTTTTCTCATACCGAACTATCGTCTACAACTACATTTTCTAAATACCTTAATTCTTTTTCGATCGATCCCAAATTACGAACTAAACGAAGTTTTGGTCACTGTCCATAAGGTATCATTCAAAATACCTTGGCAGACCTTGGCATTAACAATGGCTTGATCAACTGACTCGCTTGAAAGCAGCGTAACAATACAGAATTATATAACGGGATAATTGCTGATTGCTACATGCACCAACGTGATTTTCCTTTCTTCGGTCGCTAGCTCAATGAGCACGTGACTATGTTGGTCGAAACCTGTACAGGTGATTGTGTGCTCTTGATTGAAGTTTTTAGATGGAATATGACGCAAAGCTCTTTATCGCATATACTATTTAATTACAGCACAACGAGATTGTATATTACGGCGATGTACGAATTCCATTTTGTGCTACAAGCATCAGTCAACGAACCATAATTGAACCTGCACAGTTACAAACGTCAAGCTTCTCGAGCAAAAAGAAATTGGCATGAGAAATGCGCGTTCTGTATGAAGAGTCTTCAGTTAAGCTCAATCTAAGCTTCCCTAAGACGTCCACATAGTGAAACGAGAGAGAAACATCGCTCAAACGTAAGTTACTTCTTTTGCTTTGTAAATAAAAAAAGAGAGAAATATAGAAAAAAAAAGAAAGAAAAAGAAAAAAGTGAGGGTAGAATTTGGCTTTCGTGTACAGGCCAGAGTTAGATTTACATCTACAGGTGATAAAAGGTTTTACAAATGACTGACATAAAAAGAATATAATATTATATATATTTAATATATAATCTGGAAATAATATTTAGACTATCGGTTATATTACTTGCGGCTATGTCGTATAAACCTTTAATATTACATTATATTACAAAGTGGTATGTATGTGTGCGCATTGTTTTGACATTCCTGAAGGGATGCGTTCATTTATGGTCGGAAGCGCATTCGACAAGGAAACGAACAATGATCTTGGCAACTAATGGAATACCTGAAGAGAAGACGAAACGAGAACTAGTCTTCAGATGTTTCATTAAAAAAAAAAAAAAAAAAAAAAAAACAACAAAAAAGAAAAAAGGAAAGGAAAAAATAATCTGCGTATTCTCGAACTGTGACGTTATTTAACGATAACGTCCTCATTTCGTAATAAGCGCGAACACAATGTGGACATGGAATATCGATATTTATTCACTACGCATATAAATAAAGTATAAAAGTACCATAAACGAATGGTCGGTAAATCCAAGATAATATTCTCAGTCGCTGATTGATCAGGAATGCCAATGTTAATGAGAGTTAATGGCAACCGGTGTATGCTGTTTACAACACTGCAGCACATCGTGAAGCATGCAGCCATACACATATAGATTCTGTCGGAACACATCTGTATCTATGATCATTCTCTTGAGCACGTTGGTGGATTCGAGGAGATAGTATAAGAAAATACACGTCGCCGTTACTTCTGAAAAATCAATGGTTTATAAAATTCAGACGTGACAACTATATATGCAATCGCCTAGATCAATGAAATTCGAAGCGTATCAAAAGATAAATTCACTTGAAAGTTGAGCTCTCTGGGACACAAGGTATATTGTGGGTGTTTAGGGTGTGTCTGTGTATGTGTATGTGTGCCTCTTTGCGAACTCTGTCACATAAAACAGGATTCACATTAAACGTTTTGCAACAGACGCTCGTGACGGAACTCACGTGATAAGCGTAATGCAGCGATCTATTGGACTGTGTTTACGGCGTTGTTACATGCCATCTTATAGCTCGTGGTCATTCATCGAACTAAGATTGCCCAAGAAAAATACGCGCTCTAGTACTCTCTATTCAGTTACACGCACGTGGTCGTCGCCACTTTCCAATGAAAAATTTTATGCAATTCGAGTGAGTCACACTGCATTCACTATAAGACAACTTGCAAGTGAATCGACAACACGTATGTATATAACATATACTCTTTTATATCAGAGCCGTGCCGCCCTTTTCAGGGGTGACACTTATAAATTAATGGACATGTCTTGGTCGTAAGGGGTGAGATTCGTATCGGACGAAGAAGCCGAGGTAACTGTTGCTGTCGCGGTTGCGCTGGTCGGTGATTGGAGAGGCGTCGACGTCGTTGGTAGATGGGACGTGGGACTTTCCAGAGTCGAGTTCCAGTGACTTCTCTCAGTTCCATCGCCACCATCATCCGAAACGATTGAAATATCGGCTATTATGCCGCTTTCTGCAACCCACACAATGGTAGTATAGACAGGAATCTTATAGAAACCAATACACCATAATATATATGGAAAGAATGTTATACACGTACCAACACTGCACTGACTGTTGAGCGTAGTACTACGATGATGAGGTCGAGGACTTGTATCCAAACCGAGATTCAACGTCGTCGGAGGGCCGCTACTTCCGCCGCTACTCGATGACGAACTTACGGAAATTACACTGTGCGGCCTCCTGCTGCAGCGTCCCGAGTCCTCTGACATTGATACCGCTATCGAGTTTCTAAATCTAGGTGCTGCTTAATAGCAAGCAATTAAATTAATAGCTATAGATATCTTACTTCGTAGATGATTTAAGATTATTTAAAGTCATGAAAGATCATTCTATTCAAAATAATCGATCGTATACTTACTTTTCGAGAGTTGAGCTACACTGATAGAACGATCATTGATCTGATCCGCGCTAGGCCTAATGTCCAAACAAGGTTTATTTCCGATGCCCATGCTCGACATCTCTGCCAGGCGCACTTCTGTCGTCACAAAAGGCGTTCTCGTTAAGTCGGCCCGCAAACACGGTTGCAGGAAGCTATATTTCAAAACGTAGCGTACCTCTGTTTCGCAGCGCCTGTTTCCATAAAAGGTTGCTCAGTTCCTCCGTCCAGGCTTTCTTAATGTCCTCGCTTGCACACTGCAACGTGTACGTGTCGCCTGGTTTCCTCTTGCGGAACCAAATCTCGAACTTCGTAGGCGAGTCCGCGATCACGGCGGTCAACCCGATGTCCGTCGTTTTGATGCTGTGCTTATAGATGTAAATATCGAGGTTCTGAAAAAGCAAACAACCCATCGTTTGTATATCGCACAACGAGCAGATCGGTAAACTACATGAAGTAGACTAAACAGCTGTTTCACCTTTCTGTCGGGGAATCTTCTCGCTTTGCTGAAGAGAATAAGGTCTTCGAACAGGAAAACTTGTCGCAAGCATTTCTTGCCTTTACCCTGCCACACCAAGAACTCGTTTTGACGAAGTAGTCTGCCCTGCTCCTTCACGTTCACCTACAATTCACGTAAATTTTACCGTCTATAGAATCCTGTTACTACGACAAAGAACGACTCTCCATTGCCATTGTTGACACGATTGTTTCTTCTACTAGTTATTACATTATTATTTAGTTACAATATCGCGTCTCTAGAATAGTATTGTATATTAAATACGTGGACATACATCACAATCTCGAAGGGAATCCATCGCTAGCAGATCGTTCCCGTGACGTAGTTGGAATCGTACCATCTGCTCAGCCGCCCTCAAATCCGCCTCCCCTTCGACTATCGGCTTCATACCGTCGTCCTTCTCATCCTTCTCGTCTTTACCGGACATTTGTTCGGAGAGATCGGTGCCCGCTTTGACCAGCTGCTGTAGCAGTAGCGCGTACTTTCCCATTCGTTGAACCGGCTTCAGTAGGTAACTAGCAAGGTCCATCTTGTCACCGAGCTCGAGTTGCTTCTGCTTGAAGAACGCGGTGCCGTACTCGGCCATCAGGGAGTCGGAATTTGGTTTGTTCTTGTTGTACAGTGCATAAAGGTAGAATTTTTTCTCCTGCAACGTGAATGTAAAGCAAAACAGTAAAGTAAAACATTCAACACGAAGAAGATAAATTTAAGAGAAGATCTAGGAAAGAATTTGAAAGAAAGAAAAAGACTCACGTGTCTGAGGAAGCATTGTCCCACGTTCATTGGCGACTGTTCGCACTGTTCCAGTTCCCGTAGGAAATGCTGACTATGAAACTCGTATATCTTCTCGACGTTACCGAAGATCACGTTGCGTTGTCCCCTGAGCGCCTGAGGAATGTCCTCCCTCACCAGCTCCGGAATATAATTCTTTTAAAAACAGTGATAAACGTTAATCACGATATCAGCAAAATACGATGCGACGCGTATGTTAAGCGATACGAAGCAAAACAGTTACCTCTATTATATACTCAAGAGACTTTACGTAGTCCCGCTCGGTCTGTATCATTTCCCTCATTATGAGCAGTATTGTCCTGCAAGGTGAAATTCCTCGTTAACCACGTTGCCGCGCATGTAACAATTCCGCATAATCGCACGATAGAATTATTATAGATAAGTATTGTTAGCAAGGCTGAGCCAAGGAATACGGAAAAAGAATTGAAAACGTAACGAGAAATCCGCTATCTTTCACGCGGAGTTTGAACACATTGAGGAACTTTTATATTCCTAGCGAAAAGCTTTTAACGAGAATTTTAATCAGGTTAGCGATAATAACAATGCCAGTTGCACAACACTTGCATATACATTGAGACTAATAGAATAGTAAAAAAATAAAACAGAATTTTTATTACGTACTTTTTGGCCTTCATTCCAGGAGCAATGCTGGCAGCTCTGTGAAGGTGTGAGTTCACCGGTGGCTTGACCAGCCTTCGTGGAGCAGGGCTTCGGGGTGGCGTTCGCGGAGGAGAGCAATCGAGCAGCTGTTCGGCGCTCTCTCGAAGCTCCGCGATGTTGTCCAGTACCGGTCGACCGCCGCTTCCTGCCGATCCTACGCTCTCCATGGGACAAGCGTACGATGCGCTGCTGTCGCTGTCATCCCACGAAGTTCCTGGAACAGTCGTAGCACATTGCAGTGGAGACACTTCCGAGGAACGATCGGGGTAAGTGAATGAATCTTGGAATATTTTCAACTTGTACTCTTTTTGCTTTATCTCGGTATAGTTTTCGTATCGTGTTTCGAACGTTAAACGCGGACAAGGTTATACAACTTATAAATGGACGTTCACACGCACTTAATTTTTATCAATTTTAAGTCTAAAACACAATTATACCGTGAATGATGGATCGTTCTATATTATCTAAATAAAAATATCCTTTTGCGTTTAACAAGAATAATATTTTATGTGTTCTAACGCATATAATACCAAACATTGTGAGCATAAAGTAAATAGATAGTAAAGAGCAAGAGGTCTACATACTCTTCGTCAAACTGTCCTCCCAGGAGGTAGCAGACTCCGAGGCGGCGAAGGATCTCCTCCTGGCCGGACTGCCAGGTGCGGAAGTCGTCCTCGCCATTTCCAGCGCTTCCGCGCACTTGTTCCTGGCGATGCGGCATTGTTCCAAGAGGATCTCGTTACCGAGTTTCTCGGCGAGCGCCATCATTTCCGTGAAATGCTCGGGAGGCAGGGGTGGTCTGGCCATCAGAAACTGCTGGGCCCCCCGTTCGCCAGCGAGACGAGCCTCCTGGGCCCATTCGTACGCACGATCTTGAAGCAGGCAACATCTCGACGTGTCTTCGAGGTATTCGCGCCTGTCCTCCAGACGGGAACCGAATCCTCGAAGATGATGCTTCAAGGATCTCGCGAGTTCGCGAAGTCCGCTCGCACTCGCCGCCTCGGCAAGGTCGCTTCCTTTGTCAAGATGTCTCTGTAACAGAAAATGATAATTCGGTGATACTCCATGGTTATTCTAATCGTCAGTTATGATCGAGATATTAATTCATTAAATACACCATTGTTTACTGCAAAAGAATTTATAAGTGTCAAAATTATACGTGGATTACACTAAATAATTCAGTTACTCCATTCACAGTGTATATATATACACACATTGAATCAGCATATGACTATGAGAAGATTCATTACTATAAAACAAAGAGATAAAGCAAACGACCATGTGATTCCACGCTATTTCTAGATTTATTGTTTCTCCTCGAATGCGATTCCCCTAGAACTGTGTTTGTTCAGATTTGCCATGAATACGATATTGTGTGTAAACACACGAAACTATTTCATCGGTCTGACCGTAACAAAAGAGAACAATAAAGACCCTGCTTCTTCGGTGGAAACGATATCCTGTTCTGAGCGAATCGAACTGGAACTCCCGCGGTGCAGTAGGGAACCGTGCCTAATGGCGGGACCATAAATCGACATATGGGGAAAGGAACGCAGCGATGAGCAAGGGAGTTCGTGCTCTTCGCTACAGGACATTGTCTATTTGTGCATGGAGCGAATGGGAGTCTGTTTACACAAAACCTACTCCATTTATAATCTATAGCCTACACAGTGTCCACCTATGATGAACTATTCTTCCACAAGGAATATAAATTATATTTCAAGCAAATATTTATATGGATAACATTAATTTAGAACTTGAAAAATTTACAGAAAAATTTACAGGTTCTCACGTTTCAGAAATTTACGATGAGTTTCATTGTTCGAATGATGAAACGTTTTACACGATATCTATCATACTTTGATTTTGACGTAATACAATAATATAAAATGAGGCTCAACAAAACACTCGATTTCAGCGATCGATTTTCAATACGTCGCGCTGGAATAACTACCATTATTCCTTACGCGAGTAATATGTAACAGCGACCGTAGAAGCATGAAATCCCATTGGACATGGATTGGTAACATTCTGGAACAAGAACAATTTCGGTAGAGTGGCCATGTCGAAAATGCATCACGTTTCACAGTACATGGGTTGAATCATATGTCCAAATTATGAACAAGATAGATTGCTCGTGCAACCGTTCGGTTCGCGATCTTAACGATCCAATATTCTTCTTCGAACGAATACAATCCATAAATTTCCTGATTTCCTAAACGAACGAATATTTTGTACTTGTTCGTGAGCATTGCGATTTGGATTAACGAACGAACTTCAATCATGAGTTTGCAGGGTTGATCAAGGCAATTTCTGAAAGTTTCCAAAAGTTGGGGGGATCGCCGGAGATACAAAATATTTAGAAAATTGAATTCGAGCGACGAATTGTTCCATTTTCGTTGGCAGAAGTACACTTGGATCAAAGTTTCTACGTTTCGCGCTTCACGGTCGACTGAAAGCATTACTGGTACAGGACCCCGAAGCTAGGGGAAGAAATACCTCGTCTCTGTTTTCTGTATCTACCCTCTCCTCTTGGACACGTGGCAGGATCCCTTCTTAAGCCGTCGGAAATGGTTCTCTCTGCTTTTAGAACGGAGGATCGCGACACGTGCAACGGTGCACGTTAACGAAGTATATCGAGAATATCGTTGAAGTTCGTCCATAGCTAACGAGCATCGTTAACAAACGCCGCTCTAAAATTACTCATTTCAACCGTATCGATATCGCTGGTATGTTATTGAACATTCGATACAACAGAAGTACGTACAATTCGTTACGTATTCGCAAAAATATTCAGTGATCGCATGTCAGATTAGTCGTAAAATATTAAAATATTTTGCAAAAATCTGCAAAAATTACAAATACGTGGCGAAATATTACGTTCACGGAATAATCGAAATTATGAGTCAATTACGTAAGATTAGAAGTTTCCGTAAGTGGATATTATGTATTTCGATCTGATGTAACGATTTAAAGTCTCATAATATAATACTTCAATATCGAGTTTTATTCGAATTCTTCGCTGTTAGAAAAGAAGTATCATTAGTCTGTTAGCAGAATTTAGGTGATTATTATTTTATTTCATTTAATGGTTATTATTTATATAGGATGGTATGTTTCATCGAAGTATAATACTTAAGTTCAGTTATACCTGTTCGATGGTATGGTGGCACTACAGAAAGTTTCCGATACAAACTGCGATATCGTAATCAGTACGGCGTCGACCTTTCGCACGACACGTCGATCGTTCGTAAATTGCTGCTTTCTATTCGGAAAATGTATTCGCTGATTTTCTCAGATACCGTGTCTCTTTCTATCACTTGTTTTATTTATTCATCTTTGTATATTTTTGTATATTTACATTTGTCATATATACGTAAATATCTGCAGTGTAATTACAATATATGAAATGATTCATATATAATTATTAGAATAATTTATCTGTAACAACGAATAAATTATAAAACAGTTTATCTTATACAAATTGCAACTTCGATATCTAGACACAAGGCAACCATTAATCAAAATTAATACGCCAATACCACTGTACTAACTATTACGGAACCAGAACGCTTGACGAAGTTTCAATTAGGATATTGAACTTCTCGTATACCGCTCGACCGATTATAAATGGTTGGCACGGTGCGTAAAATATTACCAAGGGAGACTGACAACGTTTCACCGTCGCGTTTAATCAACAAAATCATCCGAATGCGGGGCGTGTTCCCTCGTGGGCCAATCTACGATCTTGCCAAACGGAAATCTCGAAATTTAGGTTGATTACTGATTTGGATTCTGGTAGAAATTTGCCCGCATCTTTACGAAACCGAGTGGCCCGCATTTAACAATATGAAAGCGTACGAAATACATGCGCGATCAAGAATACTATCGTGTCCCCGATAGAGAAATCATTCTGCGTTAGTCTGGCGCAAGGAACGCCGCGAAAGTATGCGCGTACATACTTTATTTCGCTATATTTCCATATTTATAAGCGTCTGCGCGGTTCGTTCGCGAATACTAACGTTTAATTAATTTACTGAAGACACGATAACCCGCTGCTCGAATTCTCTCGATCACCGTAACGGAGAGTTTTCGCAACGAGCAACAGAACGAATCTATTAACACGATTTTTGAAATTTTATTCATTTTATTCAACATTTAAAAGAAATTTTTCCCAATATGGCAGTTGCTATTAAACGACGGGACTTTCGTGCGGTTTTAATGCAACTATAAACAGCACAGTTTTAATTAAAGATTTTCACAGACTACGATTCGAAAATACGGCTACATCGATAATGTCATTTTATTACTTCCATTCACGATCTCATTATATTGATTCTACCGATATAAAAACAGGGGTAGATAGTAACTAGAAAAGATCGTATAGCATATCTTAAGACACAGAGTTTAATTAAGAGTTCCATTAGTTACCACCATCCCTATAATTACGTCCGAAGAAAGAAATCATCGTAGACGTAACACGGGTGCATAAGATTTCACAATTGATACGCATTACCTTTCTCATTTCCCGGTTATGTTTACTGTTCCTCCCACCGTAACGGGCATAATCGAATATTATCATTAGCCGCGGTTCTTGCTCCCCATATATACCTCACAATTTTCTCCATTAAACAAACATACCGGTTACATAAATAAACGGCAATAGTCCATCATCTGCACGCGTATTTGGAACGCCTCGATGCGCGCTGTCCGCAATTACGATCCATCGATCGTCATCGGTGGATCGTGACGCGACAAATATCTACGGTTGCTGTTGCGTAACGAGGCTCGATCGGTGGACGCAACAGGAAAATCTCGGTGAACACCGAGCAGGTCGCGGCTGGTTATTATGGCGGAATGTAGAAAGGCGCCTCTTGTCGTGCATAATTGCCGAAGCGTGAAAGCAGATTAGCTAAAAACGTGACCAGCCGCGTGCACAGAGACCACGGATTGGAACAGTGAACCGTGTGCGCCCATTAATTGGTACGTATCGACGATTAACACGATAAATCGTCAATTAACGCGGTCTACGCTCGCGGTTTACACGACGATCCTTCATGAGAGTATAAAGACGATGTCTGTGTAACAGGATTACACTTTCTAATGAGATTGCTGAGTATTTCTGCGAATTCGAATGTTAGTTTCGTGATGTGTAATGAGATTCGATTGGAAACGCATGGCTTTATAACGGCATCTACGTGAAATGTTCTGGTGTCTGATGTTTTACACAAGAAGAATACACCTTTTGTTTTCAATCGAGAAATTGCAAGTTATGATCGCCTATCTCGAGATCTAATATCGTTGTGTAATTATTGCATATCGTTTGAAGATAGCTCTTTAGATATTTGCATTTGATTCTTCTTTATTTGTAATAGGATAAATCTTGAACTTTCAAACAATTTGAGTGATTAATTCCTATTATTTAAGTCGAATACTTATTGGCACGTAGACAAGTATCATATTGAAATATGAAGTGTACATTTATGAAGAATCTATACAATCTATCTTACCACATAGCTAATAAATGATATGTAACGATCCGATAGAACGTTAAGTGCAATAACCGAAACACCTAGTGGTTTCCGTAATTTCAGTATTACCGCATCGATGCATACATTTATAAAAACAATACGATTGAGAAAACGCTGATTAAAAAGTAGGTTATTTACATAACGTGGCGTAAGAGAAGGCTTTTACGGGTTGGATTTTTACAATCGAAACCATTTGCCTACGAACCATATCCTAACATACTTAATCAAAACTTTCAATATTAGTCTCAATTAATAACGAAATATATTTTTACTAAGAAAAGTTGCATTCCATAAGAGTTATGCATCGAGGAGTACACAAATCTCTTGTCGACTTTCGAGCGCTATCAAACCCTTCTAATCGTCGCGTCCTCGACATGGCCCGTTTATCATCGACGCGTGTCGACGCGCTTCCGCGTCTATGGACTTTCTTGTACAGCCGGGTGAAGTTGTTCTACCGGTAGTCGCGTAGCTTTTCAGAATCTCGACGAACGAACCGGACATGTTGACCGCGTCGCGTCGAGAAGATGTGCGTCGTCTCAGGTCCGGTTGCGAACGGTTTTCCTAGCCGAACCGGCCCGTTGAATTACGAAAAACGAGCTTCCATGGCACACGATATACCAAAGGCGCTACTGCAACCGAGGTTGTTGACCATCGTGGAATTTCATGCAAGAAAGTGCCACTTACCGGTCCCGCGAAAGCCGCCTGCGATCGGAATTTCGAGTCGACAATGCAGCGGGGCGGGAACCCAGCCTGCCTGTATGCTTGGTTCGTTGACACCTCTCTTAGGTGTGACTGATTGTCAGGAGAATTAATTCAGAGGGTACATAATTTCGTGTGTTTGCTTCTTGGAGTGCGACTGGTATTTTTAAGCGTTGTATCAAATGTGAGCTCTTCACTCTCTCGTCTTTTACGAAACAGATCGTGTTAGACTTACACTGCCAGTCATAAATGTTAGGACACTTACTTGTTACAGTTATTGGAAAACCGTATCAAATTTTACCTTATTTAGTCTTTTATGAAATATGTAACATGAATAGTTGATCTATAGTAAAGTGGCTAGAAAATAAAAGCAGAGAAAAACATTTAATTTATAGTACATATGAGCAGGTGTGCTAATCCGTAATTTAAAAATGGAGTCAATCAATTTGGCTACGCAGAGACTCATATGCCTCACCAGTGGTTATAGGATTGATAATAAATATAGGTGTATCGTGACAGATTAATTATTCATCATATTCGAACGTGATTTACTCATATTCTACGTGGTTTACTCTTTCCATTTACGAGCGATTCAACATAAATGTTTACGACTGTAAAGCGCGATAACGAAGGTATGTCTCTCGGGGTGTGACTGGTATTCTTCGATCATTGGGTGAAATGTGAGCTTTTCAAATTTTTCTCCATCCTTGGAGATAATTGTATATGATTACGTCTTGGCAGCGATTGTGGAATAGTCGATGAATAGACGCGTATCGTGAAAACTCAATTATTCAGCACATTTGCCCAGGCATCCCAGGAGGTTTACCCTTTCGTTTTACGAGTGATTCGCCGTGAATGTTTATGAGTGCGAACAAGCGTGAAAGCGTAGATTTCTGGTCAAGGTATCCACCAAGTCTAGGAACTCACTATTTGCACCTGCAGCGAGAAAGTACTAGCGGAATTTTCTTCAGAACTTGCTCGGTTACGTTCGAATCGATCGGAAGTGAAACGTCTAGCGTGGCCAAACAGCAATTTATTCGTTGCTTCAATGACAGACATTTCCTTCTGGCATTGAAACGATCTTCTGACACCAATCATTGAATTTTTTACGATTCCTAGTGTACTTGACTCGATGAAATTCTGCATTTTTCTTTTTATCACTCTCCTTAAAGACCTATCAAAGTATAGATTTAGAATAGAAATTTCTAGAGATCAGATAATATAATAATAGCGACTATCGAAGTGATGATTAAATCGTTGCGAACCTCTTATATCTTTCTCAAATACTGATAAATCAGCTACGAGTAGATAAACTCGCTATCAATATATCTATACAACTTGTATCGAAATAAAGAAACAACGATCTCTGGAGTCACTTATAATCCCAGAGACGTCAAAGATTCTCTAATTCACCTCGAAATAGACAACACTCGGTAGTCGATCATTGGACTTCCTTGCAAATGGAAAAACGAAAGCGATCGCGACATTCGCCATGGTGTATTGTTTCTATCGTCTCCGCGGACAGCTGGAAGTTTCTCAGCTCGTGGCTGACAGAGCCTAACGATGCAGTCTTCCCGGTAACAAATCACCTGCCGCGATAACTTTCTCCTATCGCAATTCTATGACACGTTCCCGAAACGTGTAGCTGAAAATTCCACGTGATGCCACTGTGCACACGCCAAGTACCGTCATTGCTCTAAGATTTACGAACGTGCAAGATGAAACGATCCACCACATATGCCATATTACTGTACTGTCGTATTTCAAATCATGTAAATACTCATTTATGTAACTACTTGTTTGAACGATCGCTGTCAAGTTTAATTAAGAAGTTCTCAATTTCTCAATTCTAGTTTTACGTACTTATCAATTTTTAAACCACGTTGAGAAGCTGTCATCAGTTACTATCTTTTTTTTTTTTCTTTTTGCTTATACGTAAACTGCAAATGGTTATACAAATTTTCGGCTCTTGTGCATTTTTGTAATATCAATAGGGAAACAAAATTCTGGTTATGAATGAAATGATAGAAACAGGGTGTCTTTATTCTCCTCCCTTTTGTTATTAATTTCCACTGTATTATGTGGTATATTGAATTATATTGAATGTTACTAATTGTAAACGCTAAGATGGACTAATAATTATCCGGCTTCTAAAAATTCCTCGCATTCCATAAACAAATTAATAATCAACTAAATTTCAGAAAGTGTCAGCATAGAATAAGTAAAAGTGACATGTAGAGAGTCACTTAATGATTGTGAAATTTCATGGCCTCCGGATATGAAGCCTACCCGAGGTCGTAGGTCGAAGAAATTCCATCGATCCGGGGAATTTTTATGAGGCCGGTCGCGTTAGGGACGACGGTGATCGGCATCGTTGAAAGTAGTCGTTCCACCAGTTGGTTAGATCGAAGGATCCGAGGAAGGAATCGCGAAATCGTGCTGACGAGTTTTTGCAACTTGCAGCGCGTACGCGTGGAAAATTGCCGCGTTATTTGCCGACTGAATTATGTAGCTTTAGCGCGGACGGAAATTGTCGAAAGTGAGAGTACGTATTCCGCGTGCGTCGTTCATTTACTATGATTCGTTGATCGTTTCTTTGCCCTTGGGATATATGGAATCACAAAGAAGAATTCCGTGAGGATCGCCGAAGCGACTTCATTAAGATTCACATCGAACATAAATTTCCGCGTCGAGGCTGTGAAAGTGATGTGAAATTTCTACCGGTCGAGGTCAATGATGTTCCTTTCCACGAGTTATAGGTTTCTTAAGCTGGCTCCACGGATAAGAAGTTTGTCGGATGGAACAAGAAGTTTCGTCGCTCGTTATCTCATTACTTTCTTGCCAATATCGAAGAAACATCGGAGGCTGTTGTTCGTTAAATTTCTTTATTCGATTTCTCGGATTACTCTATTCTCTTGAAACTCTGATTTTAAATACAAGAACTTCGAAAACTTGTTATCTCGTTATTTTCTTCCCAATCATAAAGAAAAATCTGAAAATGTTTTTCTTTGTAATTCGACATCCTTTTCTCTCTGAAGGATTTTCCTATTTTTTAATTGAAATTTTAAACATTAAGATTTTGTTTGGTCAAAAACTAGTATGTGCATAGGGATCAAGGCGAATAAAATCTGAATCAAATGGTTCATCGGTGGGCTATGTACTGGCAATTCGTTACATCAAGTCATTTATTAGAACAGGCGCGGCATCGTTGCGCGAACATAGATCGTTAAGAAGATTCTACGATCTGAATGACACTCAACCGTTTACGATCTAGATATATTCTATCCAAGAAAGCGTTGCGGTTTAGTTACTTGATATACTTCGCGGTATTTTGTATCAATTTGTCGATAATTTAGCTGGTTTACAACTGTAATACGAGTAATTCTCGTTTAAAATATCGTCCATGAACCGTTTCTTTGATACAATCACGCAACTTATCGAAAAAATGTTAACTATTTATCATTCTGTTCGCTTCTGTCGTAATTTTTTCTAATAAATCCTAATAGAAATTAACAAGTTAGATTGCGCGCGTCGAACTTAAAACGTCGTCAAGAAGCGTTCGCGTAATTTACGATATTTTCAAGCGAGAAATATGAGAAGTCAAGCAGGGAACGCTCTCGTGGTTGCACATTTGACTCTTGACTATTTCCCCACGCACTCAGTGTGCCCTTGCACCTTTATTCTCCGTGCGTGACATGCCTCTACTCCATAGAAGACTTTGAAAACCGCAGCACGGTATACTGTCGTTGTGGTTCTGTGGTTCTTTCCATAGCTTCGCAGAAAAGATCATGGAGCTCGCAAACAAACTCAAACTGAATTCATACGAACTATCGAACCCATTGGCATACTAATTTTTCCACACTCAGCGTTCCTATGTATACTATTTACTATCATTTATTACTATGAATAATCGCTAACGAAAACTTTCCAACAAGTTCTTAAGGCTTAATATGAGTTCTTGAAGTAATAAGAGTCAAATTAATAAGAAATAGCCATAATATCTTAAACCATGTGAGAGATGACTATGCATATCAATAGATTAATATTTAGTCATCGTCAATTTCTGAAAGGATCAGGTTACCTTTAGAAACTTGGCATTACAGAAAATCATGAAAATTCCCCGTGATTACTACTAGCAGAGGATCACTAGCAATTTCTGATCACGCGCTAACGGATCCAGTCCGCGTTTGTGAAACTTGCGAAGGTTTCGTAAGTCACGACACGTCGATCGCAACGGCGCTCCGGAAAAAGCATGAACGCTTTCGATCCGAAGATTTTCGATCCACTTTAGTCGGCCACGTCGAACGACCGAATACCTTTCCAACTTTCTACATGCAAGATTAAAGTCTAATCATTTCTCACCGACATTGTAAAGAACAGGTTTCTTTTCCATCCGCAAAAGCGAGCAAACTTCGTTAGTGAGAAGCGCACGCAAAACAGAACGACGATGGATCAGCATACTCGCGCGTAATTTAACGACCCCATGCAATGTTTGTCATTCACGACAGAACGAACGCGACCACAAAGCGCATAGACCGTCACGCATAAATGGAACCCAGCATCTGTCGTTCCCACTGTCAACCGTTGCGCTGCTCTTAGCTATCGAACGGCTCGGAAAATGTATTCTTTCTTCGGTGTGAAAGTCTGCAGCTGCTTAGTTAATCCTGCACGCTCCGAGCGAGAACGATCGCGATCCGCCAACTTACCGTAGTCGGTCAATGTTCCTTGTCGATGTTACAAACTTCCTTTAATTGTACAGATTTACGGTACTCCGCCAACTTGCTATACCCTTTTACGTTTGTCGCTCGAGATACGGTTTCATACCACAGGGATTTTTAGCTTTGAAATGATTATTTTTCACGGTTCTACTGGGGGAAAGCTATATTCATGTAAAAGAGCGCATGAAAACTCTCTAATTGAGCAATTTCAATCTCTTAAAGTTTCTAGAGTTCTTGTGTACTTTCTTTTTGAATTAAAGTATGTATAAACAAAGAAATATTTCTTCTGTTGTATTCAGGAATATATGAGTTCGCATAAATAATTATTGCGTAATAGCGCGTATAGAAAATGATATTTTTATAAAGGAATTATAGAGAATAATATTTCTATAAGGATAGAATTAGAACACTAATCTCAGTAACTTGAGCGCAAATTATGACAACGAGTGTCGCCTTTGACTCGCGTATCGGAACATATGGGCGAATTAAAGCCTTTTGTCACCTTAATCGACGTTCTCCCCTTTCGTTTAATTTCCATGGGCCACACGGCCAGCCATAGAAGCATCAAAGGCGCGCCACCGGTGCACCCCCATGAAAGGACCGATCTACGAAAATCAGATTCGAGTATGGGTCACTCGAGTTTCACTGACGTTAATGGTCAAAGATTGTCGACGCACCTGGACCCCATCGAACGAATGTATCTTAATCAGATCGGACGTACACCGTTTCATAGAATAATCACTCGAGCTTCAGTGCACCTTGGAATTCAGGTAATAAAGGGTATCTCGCTGCTAATTAACGGGAACAATTGGTTACACGATGGAGAAACTTACGATTGTCTCGTGGGTCCCGATGCTATTGAGTTTGCTTTTCGTCGATTTCTTTCAATAGAAACCGCACCCCTTGAGACCGTTCTCTGTTATTTTGGTTCCTACAGGGTAAGAGAGAGATCGAAGAAATCGAACACGGAATTGGAGTTTGAACTTTGTGATTACCGCGTGGCGTTTTTCGATCGATTGTTTATTCATACACGCGTTACAGCGGTAGTTATTAGCGTTACTATTATAATAAGTTTCCATGGAGAAATTTCTAATTGTCTAGAGCATAGATGCTATTGTGTCTAATTCCAACTTTCTTCGACAGAATCATACTTTAATATCTTGAAAGTTATCCGCTAGATTTTCAGCGATTTCCAAGAATTCACTCGTAAATATCAATCCTAAATAAGGTAATGTTAATCTCTTCTCGAAAGTATCCTCGCAATGACAAGACGTTTCAAAATATCACAATGTACCAAGATTCTTCTCGCTAAATCGTTTCGTCACTCGTGCCAAATACACGATCGATCAATCAAAGAACAATTAGCTCTCCGCGGTGTCTCTCGTTGTAATTTCTCAATCGACGATGCAATCGAGGTTCTAAAATTGCTAATGACAAGAATTCCGCATTTCCCTCTGGAAAAGGCGCGGGGACACGCGACTGACCGGCTATTGGTTGCGCAAATCGAAAGGAACGCAAACCGGTGAAGTTAATGTCCGCGCTTCGAGTCCCGGTAATTCGCAGTCTCCACTCGTAGCATAAATAAATCATACCCCTGTCTAGAACGAACCCTTTCAGAATGCTCAATGTATTAATTGCGCTTCTCCTTGTGCAAATACAATCTCGTCGTCGTTTTCACGCCAAGTTCATTCATTTCCAATGAGCATCTATTAAAAGAGTTAGCGAAACGAACTGTGCAGGCCGTAGACATTTTGCTGCTCCAGTTTCGATCGCGCGTGACTTCGGCAGCCGTTCCTCTCTAATACATTCACGTGTTATTTGGTAAAAAGGTTACCAGTCGCAGTACCTAGTTTTTTTCTTGTTCACTTGATCAACGTGGCGATTTCTTGACCGGAAATTAGAAGTGGAAAAGGAGAAGTTTGGAAACCATTAAGGAAAGCTTTGCGCTAATTAATTTCTCAATACTTCCTGTTTTGGTACAGTTGATATACTATGATCGAGAATTGATTAAATCTTATCGTAGAAATTAACCTGCATGCAACTGTATAAAACAGGGAGTTCACGCAGGAAGTTTGAATTGATGAAACCACAACCCTTCAACTTCTCTTCAAAGTAATCGTATCCAAACACAATTTTCTTTTTTCTCTAATTCTAGCTTGTTTGTTAAGCAGTCACGCCCTCCGGTAATTCATAGGTTTCAGACACCAGCTTTCGAATGTCAGGGATCGCGATCCGCGAAAAGTCAAGCAACGTTCCCCAACATATCAAGACTACAATGCAATTAAATGTTGCAGCGTTTACGTAAGAGTGTAGCCACTCGGCGAAAAAGGCAGCTAGCTCGCTTCGGACGTTGAATAACGACCCGCCGTGAGAAAAATTCCGGATCGATTTCGCGAGTTAACTTCACCGTAGAAACAATTCCGCGTGTGTTTAGCAAACGAACAAAAATGAAATGCTCGCGGCGACGTATCGTTATTCCGAACGTGTTATTTTTATTCGCGTATATTGTCGTGTAACTGTAATTCGTACGGTCCAGCAACGGTCGCCACTGTAACGGGCGAATAATCGCTCTGTACAGTGCACCAATTACATTAATTACCGTATCGTACGATTCATTAAAAGCGCTTCACGAGCTACATGAGCCACACGCTCGCTCCGTTTCATTAATTTTGTTGCGCATTTCGGCAACAACATCGCACGGTAAAACGCTCGAGGTATTCTTTCGACATCGTTAATAATTATTCTTGCAGTTTGAAATCGTCTTTGTAATAAGAATTATCGCTGGGATTTAGCGAATCTCACAATTGTGCTTCGATTTTATTTGTTTTTCTATTCCTTTCCGAATTTCTTGTAGTTTCATTTTTATGGTGAAAAATTTAGTATTAAATATCTGGTACATATTTAAAGCGTTATACGAAGAATATTCTGATTGTCTTATGTGTTACGGTTAATATAATTTGTATAGCGTGTAAAAGATGCTATGGAAATCAGATTAGCCATGTGCGCTAACGATTGCCGCAAAGTTAATTGAAAAGTGAAACTACCGAAATCACTGAATCAACGAGGAGTGCACGCATGCAGAAACGTACACGTGTATTCGCGGTGTTTTCATAAAATAGAGAAATAGTAGGGTACCGGACGATATTACGTGCCTCCTTCTTACGCTTCAATAACATCGCGTTAAATTACATTTCACGCTTTGTCGTTCTCTTATTTACTTCAACATAAATTCCCGGTGTTTTTTTAATTGAAAATCATGTCATCGTTGTTTAACGAGAGGCATGTTCATCACGGTCGATAGAGCATGCCACTATACATTCATTTTTCTCTCATTCTTTAATTATATTCCCTTTCTCGTCGTTTTTTCTTCCTATCGTTTCTGATTAAATTATTCCACGATGAAATATCTAGCAAAACTACACGTGGTACAGTATATTGTGAATACGTGATCGATGATAAATCGAACTCTCTGATCAGTTTGACGATGATAATTCGACGCGGAAGAGCGATCCAATGTTAGATAAAAGAGCATCGAATATATCGTTACGGTTCGATTATTTCCTCTTCGATAATTCGTCTCAATCGATGGTCACGAAATATTGAAACGTGCAAAATGCGATATTTCTAGTTGTTCTGGTTCGAAACAGTGCAGTGTGTATTCACGCTATATCGTTTCTCTCGTCCTCGTCAGTTGTCCGTTTGCTCGGTATCCCGTTTCGCGTTTGTGTGTAAACGACTACCACCGTGACGCACGGATTAACGTTGTTTTCACATGCGCAAATCCCTAGTATTTATTGGGTTCGCGGAAGCTCCCTTTTGCGTAGCTTGGGGATACGCACAAGGGAGTTTATAGCTGCTTATTTTCGCGGACGTTTGCATAAAGCGAAGTAGAATTCTCGAGAGGAGAGACAGAAAGGGGAGACATACATTATATAGACGTAGGACGTCTAAGATTTATATCTATTTAAAATTAAGACAAAGTAAACTAAGAATGAGTTAACCATTACTACCATTCAAGTATCCCTGTGTTTCCTTACTTCCTATTACCACCGCTTTACATGGAAAGTTAAGCTTTTACCCGATTTTCAAGCCCGAGGGCTGACATGCGATACCTGAATTATCTCTCGTAACCTGGAGGAATCATTACCGACTAGATTAACATGGAATCTGGAATACTCGAGAGACACGAAATTACCGTTTCCAATCTTACAAAATAAGCATCTTGCGTTAAATTAACCCTCCGTTCAACGACCCCTCATCTGCGATCATAGAAATGCATATAATTTCATCAAGTAAGTTCACCATACATATACGAACCATATATTCTCGCCAACACTCACGAAACCCCAACCAAACTCCCTAAATAAAGTCTCTTACACGTTTCTAGCACCAAACAGCTATCGGGATAGCCAGAACGCATAGTGTATATAAATTCCTGTCGAAGAACACTACGAGCTGTCCGTAATACGTCGTCGACACTGATGACCGCGTTAAAAATTTATTTACAACAGCGTATACTAGCCATGGATGCGTCGTTAGACTGCTAAGCTTGACCCAGCCCTCTAGACCAAGCCTTCCTTTGACTTCTCGGCTTTAACGGTATTCGAAAACGAGTCACGTGGCCTCCAGAAGGCCTTCGAGCTTCTCCCCGGCATACCGATGGCCAGAGTTCGGGAGCGTTTACCCTGAAAAGCGTCTTGTCCGTTCTATCTAAAAATAATGGTCTACGCGCGGTGGAAACCACGTGATAAAGCGCACCGCTTTGTCTCGGGGACGTGTCTATGTGCAAGGTTAACGGCGCAGCGCACACGTTTCGCTGGAGTTGCGCTTACGCGAATCGGGGGCTGCCCGAGAAATTAATCACGACGCGCGAATCTCGGTGGAATACCGCGAACAGAGGAATAAAGTTCGCGTTGATTGGGACAGTGAAGAATTCTAAGATCTGTTTTATTTGGTAATTTTTCTTTCGTAGGTTGAAACGAATATTATATATTTTTGGAGAGAATAAAGCATGATTGTCTAAAACGGATGGAGTGAAGCGAGATCCTAATCCAGTTTATTTAGTAAATAACTTTTCTTACGTGGGTAGAGATTAATCTAATATTTTTAGAGGGAAGAAAGTATGATTGTTCAAAGTGTCACGGGATGAAGAATAGAGGATCTTGAAGGGAATTGGAATTCAGTAGCCAACGTTTTGATAAAGTAGGTATGAAGTGGCTTGTCTCTGGACAACGTGGAATACGAGATGCCCGAGAGTATGTCGAGGCATAAAAATGCTCAGGTATTCCGTAGTTCTTTTTATTCCCCTTCGTACAGAAGAAAAAATGCTGGGAAATGCCGACCATTGAATTTCAATTTCCTACAAACTTCTCTAGTCTTTTACGACACGACAGCTCGTACAATTGTGTTTTCCTTTGCCAAGAAGTTGTTTGACTTCCTTTGAAAGGCTGTCACTCAACCGAGAAACATATCAAATTCAGTGTTAGGATTGGAGCATGGAACTCGTTGGAACACCACGTGGTACGACAATGATCATCAATAAGTCCAAAATGGTAGAAGCGAAGGAACGTTCCACAAGAGAGTAGGAGTCAATTTAAGAGCGACAGGTAGGCGGTATAATGGCTGAAACCGTAGGTGATTGAATTCCAACGTCCCATAAAGTCTTTCGCCTTGCACCGTAAAACAACCGTCCGGGATAATGCTCCCCCAGAAATTCTGACTTTCTTCCAAGGTTCAGTTTCAAGTAAGCGAAACAATGCATAGGAATATCAGAACGATAAATATTGTCTACAGCAACAAATTCCTTTTTCCTTCTTATCGAGTTACATTCAATCTCGTAACAAATAGAAAAAGCAAATTATCAAAAACCAATTAAAACGTAATATTATTAAGAAGGCGTGAATAAAATAGCTTACATGATTTTTGTCAAAATACAATAAATTAATCGGCAATGTAACCAATTCCGCAAAACCTTCAACCACGAGTTGAAGACAGAAAAGAATCCGTAGTTACAACATTTGCCCGTAATAAATTAAACTTCAGTTCCTGAAATCTGCACTTCATAGGAAGTCGTTCAATCCTGAAATCTTACGATCTTACCAAAGAGAGCTTGCGGTTCCCGGCTTCACGCCTCACGCGCGAACATACGATACGATCTCCTGACCGCTGTCCCACATATCAAAAGCCCGCCGTTGGAGATCCTGGTCGACGTGGTTCGCGCAACGACGCGATCGTGGGTCGATCGACTGTACTTGCTATCGCGACCACCGCGATAATCGACAGATAACAGGATCGCCCACATGTTGCGTGATCGTCCACAGGAATGTCGCGCGCCGTGGTTCCACTTCGTCGTTGCTTGATTTCTTCCGAGTTACGGGACGATCGGTTCGATCGTTTCGACTCACGAGACACGATGATCTAACGCTCTCGTTCTTTATGGAAGTCTGAGACACGCCTACGAGTCACGTAAAAATGTATGACATCAGTGGAACGCCTCTGTGTGGACCACTGCCAGAAGGAAAGAATTTTTCGTCGACGCGTGTACTCTTGTCGCATCCCTCTTTCTACGCGCGGATGAAGAATCTCGTGTTTCTTCTGCGCCTCGCAGTGCACCTATATGGGTGATTCACGCAGTCAGAATTTTGCCACAGACACTAGGACGAACCGTCTGACAACGATTTTTCGACAACAACACCAAGGAACTACACAGTTCTAATAAAGTTCGCTGACTCGTCGACCAATTGTTCCTCTGTTAGGACGAACATCAGCTGCGTTCGCCTTTGTTCTTTTTACGTTCCATGGATTACTGATTAATATTACGCACGGAGTATTCTGTGCGTTCTGCTATATTTGATTGTGTTTGGAATTTTACTGTAATTCTTGTTTACTTCGTACGTTATGAAATACAATAACATTAGCATAACCGCATGCACGTGCAATGGGACACACCTGTAACTCAACTGTTTCGCGTTTTAAGCAATCGAATTACAACCGTAATTGTAACTTGGAATTTCCCGACTTATCGAGGTCCTGATTCATCGAGCAAGAGAAATGATCACTTCCTCTCAAGCATAAAAGATAATGGTGCAAAGCCCTAGCAGAATTCCAGAGAGATCACGCGCCTTTTACCACCGTCACCGCTAAAAATACATCGAATTAAGGAGAATTCGTCGCGGTGGTGTACCAAGAGGTCTTTTTGTCGGGTCCAAGACAGAGAGTCGCTCGTGTCCTGCGCATCTGTGAACAATTACGACTATCGTTCGGATCCGTGAGAACACGTTCTATTTAACGCGCGAACCAGAGGGTTGATTCAGCTTTGCGTTGATGTAAATCGTTTTCGGATCGACTCCTTTATGGTACTTTAAAAAATTATCATAACTTTCCCAGAGTGTTTTTCTTATAAGGGTGTTTAAAAAGCATATCTTTTGTAGGGTGATGTTCCTTATGGATTGTGATGTTAAAAATAATTTTTTAATCATATTTTATAAACATCAGGACGAAATTGGCTCAAATATTTTTAGGTTTCTTCCACAGAAAGGATTGAAATTCCGACGATACCACGACCTTTACTACTCTTGAATTTACCCATCAGCATATTCCACTTATTAAGAAACATCCTCCGCTGAATGCACAGTACACCATTTGTATTCTTAAAATGTCAATGGCTCCGCTGCATAGAAAACGTGGTTCTCATTTGATTGCCTAAGCCAAGCGATAAAAGTGCAGCAACATAAGCCTCGCCTAAAAATTCCAAATATATACGATCTTGCCACTTCAGAATCAACTTGCATCCATAAGTCTCCAGAAAATTATATCAAATTCAAATTTGCCCAATAAAAAAACTCATATCTTTTTAAACTTCACGATCTAAGAACAACTTAAAAAAAAAAGAAAAAACGAAGGTTACATAACGAAATTACGTTTAAAATTCTTCTGAAAATCTCAAAGTAAAATCTATGCTCGATCTGAATAATCGAAGATATTTAGAAAACTCGATGAAAAGGTGACAGCTGGCACGCTGGAAAGCGAAAGGCCTGAGCTGGAGATCGCGCGGAAGGATAATCGCGGACCCTTGCTCGGATACTTGCACGACAGCCCATTGCACAATCTTACGGACCCGGCAAATTGAACATGAATTTTAATAAGCCATGAGCTCGCACTTGTTTTCCACGTCGGTTGACCGCACGGGCTCGTTACACGACGCCTAATAATTACGAGTGCGTTCGACTTAATGCTAACGAGATTGCAAATGAAATCGGTAGGTACACCTTTCAGGCCGCGAGCGTCTCTTAACGCGATCTTAATTCTTCAGTACGTTCGTGTATGATACACAGCGTTTATCCGTGAGAGATCGTCGATGGATCGACGATGAATACGTTACGGTTGCTTCTTGACGAAATTGGATGGTTCTCGCAACAAGCATATTATGATGGTAATGCGTTGTGAATTAGAGTTTATACTCTTGTGAAAGCTTTCTACGACGCTGTATACTATGAGTAGGTGGATGGAAGATTACTATGAAGATGGTTTTGGTCAAAGAAAGATTAGGAACAGACCCATACTGTTATCTTTACAGTTAGTTGAAATTTCCTATCTAACTTTTTTCCTATTTTAAGATGCGTTGAAATCTTTCGAACGTGCCTCATTACGATGATAACCGAAATGTTTTATATAACAGATGGAACATGGATACGACAGCTATTCTATGATAAATATCCAAATACTTTGATGAGGCAGTATAGGAAATAAAGAATACAAAGATCTAGAAGATAAAAAACATTATTCTACTAAGTATTATACTTGTCTACTAAATCTTGTAAATATTATAATATCTATGCATAACGATATCTAACATCATATTAAATTATAGTATCATGCAAAATATGTATCTTATTGAGAAACATAACCTGGCTTTTTTAATCAGATCTCTACCTTTAGAATTATTTATGAGAGGTTTTCTGCAGAATCTAAACACGTGTTACGCGCATGACTACAAAGTACAGCTAATTTGATAAACAAATGTCGTTGGTCAATATTTTTGCAAACCCTACGTGAAAGTATTCACGCGCTAGAAATAAACTGCCCGAGGAAAATATTTTCCTTCGTACTTCATATATGCCGCACATTTCCCTCGTGGCGCCGGGTCGAGGAGTTCGTTAATCATAAGCCACCGCCGTTGGCAAATAGCATCGCAGCAAAGGTTCTCGAATAAATTGAACGCCATTTTTTTAGGTTTATATTGACGGGCTATAGATCTTTCACAAGCACAGGAACAAAAAAAATATATATATTCTAGGAGAAACTTTTATGTGATTTAATCAGTCCCACCTTCCTACCAATCCGGTTTTCTTTATGATCGTAATCATAAGCTTCGACTGCAAACAGCAATTGCATTCTCTTTTAAAAAATTGATTCTTATTAAAATGGCAATGCTTATTAATAACACATCAGCAAGCAAAAAGAGTAAAATTCTTCTTGGTTCTTTGATCGTAACTGGAAAAATACGACAAAAGTCGATACCGAAGGTCGATACCTTCGATGAAATTGTACGAGATGTCTAAATACTTATGGATAGTATTGTACGACTCATTTGTGCAAAACCGTGTGTACACAAATACTGTGACGTAGCGGGCATTTCAATTCCTCGCCGCACCATGTGGCATCAAACATTTAATTGCTCGAAATTTCAATAAGCAACGCGATGACGCAGATCGTCGAAGGCATTAAACGGCAAGCGTAAAGGTAATCTTCAAAGCGATCTAACGTTAGAATAACAAAGTGGTCGGTTGCGAGAGCGGAGTGTTTCACCTTGAAATAGCAACAGACGATCCACGCAATTAAAACGCGCGATTTCGCGATGGCAGCTGCGTCGGTGGCTCAGAACGGGAGCAAAAGAACGCGGAGACAGCATGGTCCAGAAGGAAAATACGAGGCCCATGAAAAGGGAGAGACGTCACTCTGGGAAAGAGAAAATGTTGACCAACCGCGACGCTAAAAATATATGTGAGCGAAAGGCAACGACTTCTCCTCGCTTGGCGAACCCGTCTTCCTCGAGTGCCGCGTTTATCCTCGAAAATGCCCTGCGTACCTTTTAAAGGAATCTCGACCGCATAAATACCACTGGGTGGTGTGCGACGCGGAGGCCATTCGCCTGAATTAGAAACGGCCACCATCGCGAACCAGTAATAACGAACGCGAATTCAGAGACAAGTTAAGGACAATGTTTTTATTCTGATCTGTAAGAAATTGAAGGAGCTGCTGCAATAGAGAAACAGCTCTACTTTACAGTAATTTGAGTAAACCGAAAAAAAGGAAAAGAAAACGGCATAAAATCAATAAAAATCAAATCAATTTTTTAAGCGTACTATGTATAAATTTATAGTGAATTGACATTCGGCGTAATAAACTATTGCACATTTCAATATGTAATTTAAACGTTGGTCCTGTCCTTCTATTGTTTCGAATTCTTCAATTTTTTCGAATTTATGTCGTTTTGGAATTGCATAGGAGAAATTATCAAAGAGATCGTCATTAAAATGGTACGCATGATGAAGATCGTTATTTGAAGAAGTCGTGATCATGTGAAATACACAGAATATTTAAAGAGCGACGAATGCACGATAGTCGTAGAATATCTACGATGAAAGGGAGTCAGAGTTCAAACTATATTGCCGAACGTCTAGATGACTCTTTTTTTTAAAAGTTCGGCTAGTTGGAAATAGGAGCTGAACATAAAAACTTAATGAAGGAACGTGTAAAAAAATAGCCCAGCTGCAGATAGGGTATCAGTAATAGGGTGTAGGGTGTAATAGTAATCATAGGTTCCCCCTTTTTTTTTAAGGGAGAGTGGTAAGTGAGAACTGAAGTTCTAGTTGTATCAGATTTGTCAAACCTAAAATAGGAACTAAAACAACCATAGCCAACGCATTACTTTTATAATCACACGTTACCTCGTTTGCAAGGGATAATTCCGCGACTAATTCCGCGTGACAGACAGACTACAGACTCTGGCAAAAGAAAACCAGCGTCGCACACTTTCGTTACGTAAAACTGGGCCGGTCGTTGCGCTCGGCGAGCACTTTTCCCGCTGGAAAACGCGGAATGCAGCGCATCGAGGAAAAACGTTGGGAGATCGTGCGAAAGTTCGCTCGAGCGTGCCAGCCGAGCTCGTACACGCGTGAAATCCGGATTATTGTCGCGTTACGTCGCGTCAGGACGTTCTGATTAATGCGATTTAAAATGGGATTTCCTGTGTGTATAAGACGCACGCGTTTGCATCAGAAACAGGTAGACCAGAATCACGTAGTTTGTTTTCGCAACGTCGTTTGGTTTCAGAGGTTTAAGTTTGAAACTATTTCCGACGTAAACGTGTACATTGGTCGCACATAGGATTCCACTTTTACACAAGTCCTGGCCCTTCAATTAACGCTATCGGTTGGACTGAATATTTTGTACGCGGCGTGCGAATCATTGCGCAATCAAGTCTGCAGCAGACCGTTAGGATCTCTTGTTGCGTGTTAATGCGATATAGAAAGGCGTTTGACGTTTTTTCGAATAACCATTGTTCCGCGACACGGAACAATGGGGTTGAGCGTTACGAGAGCTAATCGCCACCAACTGCGTTCGTCTGATCAGGGAAATTTAGGTTGCTGGAATGCGTGAAACGCGTCCCTATGGATCTTCTAGCTGTATCAGAAGAATCCTGATCTTAAATCGACGTTTACTGGTAGAGAACATAGAAGATGGTAGAGGCGCATTTTTTGAGGCTCTGAAACAATTTCTTTGGACATTTTGCACAGTCTAAATACTTTTATGTGAGATCACTACGAAGTAAAATTTAGTACAAAAAATCAGGGAAGATAATAGACGATCAAGATGAATTTTCAAACGCTCCTCTCTTACCATTTAAAAGTCAAGAAATGCCACGAGTTCCGGGTAGTTCATAGTTACAGACGGTAACCATCGATCGAATTAATTGCACGATTTGCATGAAATTGCTCCACCTGTTTTGTTCCTGTTCAAGGAAAGCTCGCTGCCCACGCGTATTATATAATTCCGGTGTTATACCAGCCGCAAGAGGAAACTTTATCGGGCTGAAACATCGACCGGTGAAAATTAATCCGCCGATGCAATTACCAACCAGCAATTACCGTATTACGCTCTCTGGCAACGTGAAAGAACCGGCAACAATCCGGCCACTCGTTGTCTCTCGCGACCGAGTAGAAAGTTCGTCGGTTCGAATCATTACTGTTCATACCACCGGATCGCCAATCATCTATCATCGACTATTTTCGTCGAAGGGAAAAGAATTCGGTTTTTCACAAAGCTTTTACTTGCTCGATGTATTGATTGATCGATAAGTCGTCATGGTACGACTTGTACAACTACGAGAAATTGGTAAAAGGTTAAAGTGGTTTAATCATTAGAGTAGATCTGCAAAATTAAATGCACGATAATGACCTTCTTTCTATACTGTCTTTCCTTACTTACGTCACTTTCTCCTATTTTCATCTCTTTTCGAGCAATGGAGGTCACATGCACATTAATTTCTCATCGCAACGAGTAATGAAAGCAATAAATAATCTAGAATATTTTGCAAACTCGGTCGCGTCTCCTTAACGCTTGATGACCGGATGTAGTTTCCGTTATAGATTTTCTTGCGAATTTCACAGAATGCTCCACAACGTACACTCCGACCGCCCACATTTCTTTTAGCTCGATTTTCCACGGAACCGAGACCGAATTACGTAACGTCGTTAAGTCGAGATTCGGTGGTACGTTCAACGCGAACGTTTTATCTGCGCCTTCATGCGTATTATTTAGCAAAAGCGTTCCGTCACGGCTCGTCGAGCTCGCAGTATTTCTCTCGACGGGCACGCTCCGACGTCGATAGCTTCCGAGAAGTTCGACGCATATACATCGCGCATAATCGCGAGAAATTCGATTCGATACTCGTTACGAGTTGTCGAACGTCAGCGTCTCCAAGGGCTCGATTCCTATCTCGTTCGAGGAACGCTTACGATTCGAAATCATTCGCGGTTCGTCGGCGATTATGAATAAAAATACGGACATTCTTTCTTCTTTCTTTTCTACTCCAAGAATCGTACCCGATAGTATCGTTTCGTCCGATAAGGACCCTCTTTCTGTCGCAACGCTAAAAGTTTGAGCGAATACCAATGAAGTTCCAGACATTGCGTGTCGCGAAGGGAAAGCCGGCTTCCGGTGCGAACGGAACCATCGATCGGAGAAATCTGTAGCTGATGGTTATGCGATCGATGCACCGATTCGATTACGAAGCGATTAGCAATTACAGTGAGCTGAAAAAGGAGTACTATGTAGTACTCTTCCTTACACGATTGCAATTTCAGTATCAACAACGTAGCATTACGTGTTTTTATAAATCGCAATATCCGACGTGATGCTACACTTATAAAACGACGTAACTTACTATTTCCTAACTTGGTAGTTTGGAACAATAAATAGTACATAATATCCAGTAGAGAATAGAAATGGGAAATCATTGACATAATTTCTAACTACGTTTCAATTAACCACGCCCAGAACTTTTCAACGTAGCACTACGACAGTCACGTACATCCTTCATTTTGTATCAGAAAACAAAAATAGCGATAAGGAACAGTCAAACCCTACTCAACCCTGGTGCAACAATCGATTCGACTTTATCGATGCTCACACTGGATGTTTCTGCTCCAAATTCGCTGATAAATAAAAGTCTGCGAGTATTTTCTTTCGCGTCACGTGTCGGACTTCGTATAAATCAACGTTCCTCCCAGTGGGCGTTACGCAAACACGTATTCACGGAACGTCGATACTTTTATTTATCCGCAGCTCCATACGTGTTTCCTAGTTCCCTCTGTCGTAAGAAATGTTTGAAAACCAGGTATCCATTAATTCCAAATTCATAGAAAACAGGGGCCGACAAAAGTAGCTTCATTACGTCACACCCGTTCTTCCACTCGAGTGTCGTTACGTCGCATCGACCAGTTCCTACTTCGATCTACCTCTCCTCACGATTCACCAGTATTCACCGGTATTCATGCCATCGATGTTCGTTATCGACGTTGCTCAAGAAAGATCTTCATTGGGAGACAGACCCAATTGCGAATACTCAATGAAAGCACTTTGCTTATCGCGCGCCAGTTTGAGAGGTGCGTTAACACATTCGTGGTCGGAAACTTCACGGAGATTCTAAATTAAAGAATCACGAGTTTGTGTAATCAAGGCATGAGCAAGAATTTGAGGAATTTCCTTTCAAGCATTAAGCTACGATCCGTTTGTTATCGTTGTTATTAACAGAAATTCTTTTTTTCTTGATAGTTCATTGATAATTGATCAAAGTGGTAAATTTGTTAATGTGGTAAACGAAATTTTACAAATAATATTATACGAACGAAACTACAAAACGAAAATACACGGTATTACGTGACAGACAAATTTTCACGCTTGTCATATCCTCCATGATACTGATAAACATATCCTGTGTTTACCAACAGTGGAGATTTTTTAACCAATTCGATAAAAGTTGGAAAAATAGAAATTGGAACGAGTTTCCGTTATCAGGGAAAAAGTGCCAAACTGGTAGTGACATGAGCGTTTAAAGCAGTTCAGATAACCGGACAGCAGTGCAATTTTCGAGCGTGATAGCTTAATGTAAAATTCCAGGAAGAAATTATTTCAAGCTCACTTAGAAGACTGACCGTTTGAAAATCCTCTTAAGCCGAAATTGAAGGCGATCTATCGCGCGAAAACGGCTGCAACGAGGATATATATTCAGGTCAGACGTCGTATAAGTGCAACAGAGAAGCCGTCCACGTACACTAAGTTACCGTCATTGGCGGCATTGGCGATGGTTAATTGTGTCAGATACACAATCTTTCGTTTGGTCATCAGGATCTATCAAGAAACTTTTAGAAACTTTTTGATTAATCTTTAATGCCTCGGGAAAGCTTCTTGAGTCTTTACAGAACAATTCTTTACAAAGTTTACTCTGAAAATAATTAACTCCATACATTATTACTGCAATTTAAATGGAAATTTCCATCCTCTTTGATCGCTCTGACATTTGAAAAACGATCGTCGTCGCAACCTCGCTAGTTGTAAACTAGAGACGCCACGCCTTGCATTGTCGCGATCGTAAAAGCATCGTTGTCGTTTCCTTTCGGCTGACAGGGGAGAGCAAGAAAAAACGAAAGTGGTCTCGAACTGGATCGCAACGTTAGACCTAAGCCTTCGGTATCGTTTACCTCGACTCGTTGAACCACTGGTGCTATTAACATTTCTGCCATTGGTGGCCGGAAATTTTCGTAGGAGCACGTAAATACCTTCAGATTCCTAGGGAATTAGTTTCATGACACGGTAAACAACCGATAAACATACTCTGTCGTAATCGTTGCGTGGAAAAGATAACTCGGAACGAAGGTGGTCCGTGAGGAACAGCGTGTTGAATCAAACTTGAAATTCCCTTTGACCGACACCACCATTGTTTTCCTCGCCTCAAAATTACCGGGCAACGGTCTTTTAACGCTCGAATACTTGCACGCTCAAGGCGAGCTATGCTAATGCGAGATTATTATGCTAATTCTGTTCAACGTGCTCATTACTGCATCATTGTTACCGCGCTTTGTGTCGCGTAAACTATCGATAATCCCTGAAACGCAGCAAAAAGTCGTCGTCGTTAAGCACTGAAGAACATCTAGTACCGTAACGAAACGGCGAAACAAAGTATACTCTGTAGTATAATTCGATGTGTTGCGATATTTCGATCTTCAAGGTTTCTTAAACTACATTCCAACGCGGAGTAATTTATACCTACACACATGTATCGTGGTATGGCGAAGCATTATCTATGAGGCTTGTTAAATTGTTTGCCTGTCGTTATCAAAGGTTAGGCGTGTACCTAACAAATCGTTAATCATCCTCGTGCACCTCGGGCGCACGTGCAACTCGCGTCACCGTGCTCGCGATACGGAACGCTTATTGTTTTCCAATAGGGGACAAGCAAAAGAATGCCAGTCCACTGTCGTCGATGTTGTACCAGACACGGTATTTAAAGCAAAATGCGAACACTGGTAGAGTTCCATTGCTAGAACTTCCTCGAAACTTCAGTCGAACTTCGATATTCCGCGCTATTCTCCAAAGAAGAAACATCGATCGTTTTGAATTACAGTTCGGACTTTGTTGCCGAGAGATCGTTCGATTCAATTTGGAAGGAAAATTGAAATTGCTAATATCAAAACTTCTAAGGATCAAAGGCAATTTCACTATAATTCAGTGTTATAAGTTACTAACGAATTTCCACGCTTAGATATGAGCTTAGATATTATTAGACGGGTATGATACATATTTGAATATATTTGAACCATATCTTTTCATTCTTTCGTCAAGGATTAATAGTGTGTCATAACATACAACGAGTTTCATTATTCTATGCAAAGATTACAATTAAATTTTGAGATGTTGAATCTCAAGTGACTCAATAATTCTATCTTACTATACAGTATCCTTTATTATACATGGGATAATAACTTTCAGAGGCAAAATACAAGCGCCTAAAAAAGGAGATGGCTCGACTGGAAAGCACACATCATCCATCAAGAATCGGAAACATCCTTTCTCTCGGCGTACAAAAATTTCCCAACAGGTTGAATGCTTGCTCGATTCATGCAACCGATTCATTTTCACCCACGTGAACACGCATGTCGATCGAGCGTTCGTAGTCGCGTTGAAACGACACGGGGGAAAACAACGTGGCGCGCACCAGGTAAATTCCTAGTCGGGTCGAGGCGCTCGCCGACGCAAATATCCGAAGAGTGGCTTTCGCAAGAGGCGATCGGCCCGCGTCTAAATACCACGCTGGCGTTTCACCGTTGTTCGCAGCTTCCCCGTGTGGCTGCACCTTTAAGAACACCGCGATCGTATCCGTGACAGCGGCGGAGCGCGACGGGGGGTTCACAAAGCGATGCATTTTAGCAGGTTGATGCCGCGCCGTGATTTACTCGCGCAATAGAATGCGCTACGAATGGTAGGAAGAGAGCAGTAACGCGCCGTGCAAACCGATAGGCGTGCTTTTAACGTTCGCGAGAGGATCGTTCGATTCAGCGAGTTCTTCTCTTTGTTTCCCCTCGGCTGACGTTTGCATAGAGTCGCTACATTGTGATACGAGAGGAACGCGAGGGGATGTTGCGGTTGTTTTTAGGCCATAGTAAATCATCCGACTATCGAATCGTATCATGTACGTGTTTTGCTTTCGTTCCGTGAGAGGAATAATTCTTCGAAGGAGGGTCTTGTTTTTTCGTTGAGTTTGTTTGACTGGTTTCTCAAAGAGAAATTTGGTGGGAAGGTCGTGGATGGAAATCTAGTTCAATGCGAAGGAGGCGGTGAATATAAATAGAGCGAGGAGGCTGTGGAATATTTGAGACGTTCAACTGACTACTTTTCGGAAAAAGACTGGTTCAAACGCTCTCGAGACAACGGTATTTCCAAACTTCAACGTTTGGAATTAATTTTAATCAAGAGAGCAATAATCAAAATGCTCTTAACAAACCACAATAACGTTATATACTCGAGTCAGATGCAATATGTTTATAAAATAAGATTTTTGGGAATCCAGAACTACTCTTAATCTACCTAATCACGCGAAAGCAACAAAGAATCGCGAAAGCGAACGCAAGAGCACTTGTCAACTGGTTTAAAATCTGAACTCACATGCACCCTAGGCACCGAGGCCGATCTTCCGTTGATTCTTCTCCGCCGCAAAATCCTGGCGCGCTCCCTATCCCTTCTGGTACACCTGTCGTCCTGTCGCGGAATCAGAGGCAGCTGGGGGCCCTCCTCGAGGGATCGGACCCCGATCAGGACGCATCCTTCGTTCTCGTCAACGCCCGCCACGGCGCTGTTGCAATTCCGCATTCCATCAGCCTCCGTCGTCTCGT